>NC_064616.1:504870310-505602810 GCF_023898315.1 Schistocerca nitens | reverse complement strand
AAACAGTCTAATAACAGTTGTCTTTGGCATGTCATCTGGAGGCACAGTGATCTGGAGATATGCCTTCTTGCTATCGATTACACTGAAGACAGAAGCCCGTACCGAACCATGAGAAAAATCCTGGATGTTCAGAAGCGGGTACTTGCCTAGTACTGTTCATGCATTTAACAAACGATAGACCCTACACATTCTATGAGACCTATGCTTCTTAGGGACCAAATATATGGGCAGTGGTATCACAATCTCAGTGTTGAGTTGTTCGTTCATATTATGTTTGCTATATGAAATCAGTCCAGCGCCAGACGTTGAGTCTTATAATGAACTGGCAGTCATGGTGTCACAATCATGCGGTGTACTGTCTCATATTCACACTGTGCCTGGCCCTTTATTTACAATGCTCGGTTGTGTCACTCATCATACATGTGGGGGTGGCATGCACTCTTAAAATATCGGATAGTGGACTAACCTTGATCTATCACTTTGCATCAGAAACCTATGTAGGCAACAATGTCTCATGATGCATGTGCTGAGTAGACTGTTGCTGTAGTGATTGTTGTTATAGATGTTGCTGTTGTCACTGACACCATTGTCATTGTTATTGTAAGAGTGCAACATGGTCACAAGCACTACTCAATCCCTTTTGTAATATAAGGAGTCTCTTTTTCTGATCTGCTCTGGATGCACACAACTGTTAGGTGCTCCTGTGTAGCATCCTAAAATTTCTTTGACATATGGCTAATTCTTCTGTTATAGCCTGCTGTGGTCTCACATCCTCTCATGATGAGAGTCTCTTGACTCTGTGTTTGGTGGAATAATCCTGCTGCCAAGTCAGGTGCCAGGTTGAAAAACTTCCCCAACATCAGTTCACTCACTTCTGCAATATAAAATGCCACATACACTTTTAACTAAGGCCAATGTATAAGGTTCATCCTACAATTCCTTGATATTTAATGGAGTGTCATTTGCTACATGTAGTAGTACTTCCCCTTTGCCATCTTGAGGAGGTCCTGAAGTACCTGGCAAGGTATGCTGACCCTGAGTCAATAAGGAAACAACATATAGTCTCTTAAACGTTCCTTGAAGCTGTGTTATACGTGTTTAGCTTTTAATCCGGCTGGGTAGGTGACTTCTCGGTTGAGTGTGGCCCTGTGCACCTATCACAAACTTCCCCCAAAGTTTGTGTAATTACATGGAACTGAGCAATTCATACATTGTTTTCAAAGCGTGCATGGTACCGGGAAATGTACTAGTGTATCAAAGCCACAGCACATCAACTGCAGGAGTCAGCTGAGGATGGAGCAGAATTAGGCTGAAGGTCAGTGGACCCTCTTTGTGCACCATTGAAAGTGCTTGTGGCTGCTCAGTCGGCAGAATCAGTGCAGAGCTGTTGTGGCCCCATCATGTCTGAGGGTAGCAAGTGCTGAGCTTTGTGGGAAGTGACTGCAGTACCCTGCGTGGTTGTGGGGGACTATGCAACCTATTGGCCAAACATTACCAGTTCTCTGAAGTGTCATGTCTGTCACAATTAACACTGAGTGAATGAGTGGTAGGAGTTTAAGCATCAAAACTGCCCTCAAAGTTCTGAATCACATACTGTCCTGCAGGACAGATTTCCACAATAGTATCCAAAATTGTGAGTGTGTGGTGTTACAAATTCTCTCTTCACATGTGAGTTGTTGAAGTTGTCTTCATCAGACACTGTAGTAGCACCATCTTTTCTGATTCAAATTTCCCAGTAGGCTGGTGGGGGGGGGGGGGGGGAGAGGGGGGGGTGTACTTGTAGAATGTCACTGATGATGTGAGCATGACTGGAGAGGCTGCACAGAAGGGTTACAAATTTCCACATGTCATCCTCAATATAGTAACACTGCAAAGTGAGATCAGTCATCTGAAACCAAAAATGGAGATTAGACTGAAAAGCAGGTAGTTTGATCATATGACACAGATGAAACAGTTTGTCACTAAAACTCTGCCCATGGTGTGTATGTAAAGTCTGTCCTGGAATAGTGGTAGACAACTCATTTCATCAGCATGGCCCAGAAGGAAGCCCAGGGCACATGTCACAGGGTTCAATTGATTGAGGACAACTTTTGTGGCACGAATCAGTTTGTCTGGAATGACACAAGCATGGAGGCATTTATTTTATTTTATTTCCTGTTATTTGATATACGTATTTCATGGATCCATACATGCAAGTGATTTGCTTGGATGTGAAAAGTGTCAATACAGTTATACAAATACAATTAATATTACAGAATAATAATGACATAGTACAATAATATAAATAATAGTAAGTATCTATTTTTCTGATTTACTATTGCACATTTATCTATTATTGTAATTCGCTGTCTAACATTAACATAGTATTGTATCTTTCATCTAATAACTGAATAACAAGCTATATCTTTTTATTCAAAAAGTCCATTAAAAGTATAGATGGGAACTTTTAATTATTTCTGAAAAAGAATTCATCTAAGGGCTTCTGTGGATGTTCAAGGAGGTATTTCTTTAACATACATCTGAATAGCTTTTCATTTTCTCTTGCACATTAGTGCAGTAAAAGTCTTAAGAGCAGCATACTTTACTCCCTTCTGTACAAGTGACAAATTTTTATAAAGTTTACAATGGAGATTGTCTTTACCTCTAGTGTTATAGTTGTGGTATGAACTATTTGTTTCATACAGAGCATAGTTTTTAATGACAAAATTCATCAAAGAGAATATCTACTGAGGAAAAATATATGTAAAAACAAAGATGATGTGACTTACCAAACGAAAGCACTGGCAGGTCGATAGACACACAAACAAACACAAACACACACACAAAATTCAAGCTTTCGCAACAAACTGTTGCCTCATCAAGAAAGAGGGGAAGGAGAGGGAAAGACGAAAGGATGTGGGTTTTAAGGGAGAGGGTAAGGAGTCATTCCAATCCCGGGAGCGGAATGACTTACCAATCCCGGGAGCGGAAAGACTTACCAATCCCGGGAGCGGAAAGACTTACTTGTTTGTGTGTCTATCGACCTGCCAGCGCTTTCGTTCGGTAAGTCACATCATCTTTGTTTTTACATATATTTTTCCCACGTGGAATGTTTCCCTCTATTATAAGAATATCTACTGAAGTATTCCTAACTGTGTGAAGAGTTTTCTACACGAGGTCCGTGGAGAAACCCTATGCATGATTCTGACTGCTCTCTTCTGAGCTGTTAGGATTTTTTTGAGACTGGTGAATTACCCCAGAAGATTATGCCATAACTCATTAATGGGTGAAAGTACCCAAAATATGCTGATTTTAAAATGGTGATGTCCCCAAGATGAGTGATGATTCTTATAACAGAAGTTGCAGATGACAGCCTTTTGTGAGTCAGGGACACATGATGTTTCCAGTTCAGCCTACTGTCAATATGAACCCCTAGGAATTTAATGGAATGCATCTGTTCTAGTACCTGGCTGTCGTGTGCAATGACTATGTTTTCTGGATTTTTATTTTTAGTGTGGAACTGAATAAAATTAGTTTTTTAAATATTAACTGAAAGAGACTTAATGATTGGTATACTCATGTGCCTGTTGCATGGATCAAGGTATGTGATCAGAGTAAAACACAGATGGTCTATAACATAACACCTAAATTAGTGAATTGTTGATACATTTATTGTTTCCATGCATGGTCACCATTAACAGCATTGTCTGTACATTGCATCGTAATGCATGTCTGTGTTTTAGTTGCATCTGATAATGGTCAATTGAAGCACTATTCCACATGAGTTGCTGAAAAAATGGATGCTGCTGAAGTGTGTCAATTGTTGAAGCAGCACTTGAATGTCACACAAATCCAGAGTGAACAAACAAGCTGCTGCACAGGGATGGGGTCGCCACCATAGGTAATCCATTGCACGACCTGTGCAGAGTGAAGTGTTAGCTGATATAAACTGTGAATAATGTTTTATTCCTCTTAAATCGAACCAACATACATGTGAGTGTCTACTTGCAAAGGCTTATAAAACCAGACTGGCTAAACACTAAAAACATCACACACCTCACTATTCTTTGTTCTTGTATCCTCAGTCATCTATATAAATACTATTTCATCACTCCATTGCATTTTTCTGGTGGGGCGGTGCTTATATTCTCTTGACCTAGATGCCGCTCCTGTCTAGGTGTCGTCGTAGTCAGTATGCTATTGGCTGACGTCATCTCAAGCACAGCCCTCTCTCCTCTTCTGTTCTTTATTCATCGTTGTGCTGGCACTTGTCGTTAATCCAGAACATTCCTCCCCCCCCCCCCCTCCACTAAAGTGACACAGACTTTAGGCAGCACAACAATGGCAGGGGAGACAGGAGGGTGGACACTTCGCTGGACTGGAAGTTGTGGCTGCAGGGGGCGCCACGGTTCCGGTCGTACCCAATCATCCGGCCTTTGCTCTGGTGGAAACGCCCCTGGAAAACGACCAGATGGGTAAGCGTCCACTTCCTGATGATAAGAACCAGATGGAGAAGGCGTCAGTTGCTGTGGTGTGGGCAGGCTCAGCTCCATCGGTAGGACGAGAGGAGGTGGAGGAGGTGAAGGCTCTGTCTCCATGAGGTCATCCCGTAGTGTCATGATGACACCCTGTGGCCGCTGCTGTGGCCACAGTGTCTTCAGGGTCTGTGAATCCAGGGGAAGAGACACAGAAGGATCACCATACAAATGAGAGTGACAAAGTTTATTGTGATGTTTGCGCTGCATATTGTCTGGAGCTGAAATGGGATACATGCAGGGACAAAGTCGAAGGATGGTCTTGCCTCGCACCCACCATCTGCTGCCACTAAAAACCCTGTAAACACAATATCATGCAGTGTGAAGCGATACTTTCCCTTCCTTTGGGGCAGGATATTGAGGAGGATGGAGCAGGTGGAGCAGTGTCTGATGGCGGCAGCCGTGAAGCAATTCCTCGGGCGATGGTCCATCTTGTAGGTTCCAACGATAGGAGGTGAGAAATAGTTGCAATACTTGATCTCTCACGTGTGTGGAGCAAAGTCTGGCCATCTGCTGCTTGGAGGTTCTGACAAACTGTTCCACTTCACCATTTGACTGTGGATGGGATGGTGCACTAGTTATATGCTGCATGCCATTACATTCACAGAATGTTTCATATTCATTTGACGTGAACTGAGAGCCTTTGTCTGACTCTATGACTTCAGGTAAACCTTTGGGGCAAAAAATAGAAGACAACACCTGAATGGTGCTACATGACATCGTTGAGTTCATTGCCACAGCAAAAGGAAACTTGCTATATGAGTCTACGACAATCAACCAATGAGTGTTCCAGAAAGCTCCTGTAAAGTCTATGTGCACGCATTTCCATGGTGATTGTGACTTAGGCCAAGCAGAGAATTTTTGTTGTGGAGCGGACTGATTTTCCACACATGCGTGACACTGTGACATCATATTTTCTATTTGGATATCCGCACCCTGCCAAGTACAGTATCAACGCGTTAACTGGTTTGTACATACAATCCCCCAGCAGCCTTGGTGAAGTAACTGCAACACTTCCTTTTGCAAAGCTGTAGGGATCAACACACATGACTGTCCATTGTCATTTTGAACAAGAATCACACCTTTCTGTATAATGAGGCTATGCCAACATGCAAAGTATAAGCATACAAAGATTCTTTATACTGTGCAAGGAAAGAGGCTGAGATGTGCAAATGTATCTTAGCAAAATGTTCAAATCTGAATCAGCTTTCATGGCCTGTGCAATTTTCCTATAGTTCAGTGGAAAAGATTGAAGCAATTCAGAATCCTGAGCATTGATGTTACAACAAGATGCAGCAGAAGCATCAAAGTTTGTATCAGGGCCAATTGGAAGATGTGAAAGTGTGTCCACATTACCATGTTGAGCTGTCAGATGACTCAAAATCTCGTACTGGTATTGAGACAACAACAAAGCCCATCTTGGCAATTTTTGGGCAGTTTGTACAGGAACAGGTTTCATTGGATGAAACAAGGACAGCAATGGCTTGTGAGCTGTTACTAAGTAGAATTTCGTGCCATACAAATAGTGGTGGAATTTGGTGACACCATACACAATAGCCAATGCCTCTTTCTCAATTTGTCAATAGTTACACTGAGTGTTGGACAGCACTTTTGATGCGAAAGTGATAGACTTGTCTTTATCACCAATTCTGTGTGAAAGCACTGCACCGATTCTGTAAGAGGAAGTGTCAGCTTTCAGTACAACTGGTTTGTCAGTATCAAAGTGAACTAACCATTGATCACTAAGCATTGCATCTTTAAGTTTTTGAAAAGCTACTTGATGCCCATCTGTCCAAACAAAGGGAACACTCTTGTGATGCAAGAGATGCAATGGAGCTGTGATTTGTGCAGCATTTCGCATGAACCGAACATAATGGTTCATTTTCCCTAAGACTGACTGCTATTCTGGGACATTGCAAGGAACTGACAAATCTCATATGGCTAACAAATGCGACTGAAGAGGATGTATACGTTGACTGTTTATAACATGATCAACATACTGCAACTCAGGTTTGAAAAAATCACACTTGTCCAGTCTACTCTTTAGTCTTGCATCAGATAATGCATGAAACAAAGCACGCAAATTTGCAATGTGTTCTTCAAGTGTACGACCTGCTACGACAATATCGCCCAAATAGTTTGAACAGTTTGGTACTTGTGCAGTCAACTGTTCCAAATACTGTTGCAAAATGGCAGGAGCGGAAGCAGTGCAAAAAGGCAAATGCTAATATTTGAACAAGCCCAAAAGAGAGTTCACAACACACATGGTTTGAGATTCTTCTCATGTGGTATTTGAAGATATGCACAATGCAAATCAATTTTTGAAAAATAGTGACCAGCACCTAATCTGTGCATGAGATCTTCTGGGCATAGCAATGGATATGTATCAGAGTGTGTGGGTTGACTGTAGATTTAAAGTCAACACAGAGGCGAACGTGACCTGAAGGTTTGGGGAGCAAAACCAATGGACTTGCCCACTGACTATCTTGTATGGGCACAACAGCTCCTCTATCTTGCAATTCTCTAAGTTCAGCAGCGACCTTGTCCTGTAATGCAATGGGAACAGTTCTGGCCCAGCAAAATTTTGGCTAAGCATTGTCTTTCAGAGTGATATGAGCAACAAAATTGTTAGCCTTGCCTAAACCTTTAAAAACAGTTCTGGGAATTCTTTCAGCAAGCTCGCTACACTATCTTTTGCTTGGAATGCAGACACTGACAACACATTGTCCTGAATGTTAAAGTCAAACAAATCAAATGAATCAAGACCAAAGATGTTCCCACAATTGTGTGCTTGTAGCAACATAAAAGTCATTGTTCCTGTAGTCGAGCGATACATGGCAGGCAGAGTACATATTCTGAGAATGGGGACATCTTGTCCATTATAAGCCAGCAGGTGCATGCTAATTTTAGACAGGCATGGGGAGCCTAACATTTCATATGTGTGATGATACAGCAGTGTAACAGAGATACCCGTGTCCAATTGAAATTTTTGTTGGACAGGCGTAGCACTGAAGAAACTGCTCACTTGCTGGTTTTGCTAATGCCTTTTGCAAACTTTGAATATACTGCATTAATGACATGGGTCTTGTGACTATATTTTTGTGAGTGGTCTGAATTCCAATGTTTGTTCCATTAGATTAGATTAGATTAGATTTACTTTGATTCCAATTGATCCGTAGTGAGGAGGTCCTCCAGGATGTGGAACATGTCAGAAAAACAACAATACATGACAAATATTTAAAATTAAAACAAATAAGCTAATGTACCATTCCACAGGTCCCAAGTGGAATGATCGTCATTTTTTAATGAACACTAAGAGTAATTTTACAAATACTAATGCACTGAATTTAAAATAAAAAAGTTTTTTATTTATTTATAAGGTAATACAACTACTGTAATACTTATTTACAATGAACACATTACTGCACTGAAATGGTGCAGAAGTTAGATTATACTAACACACACACACACACACGCACACACGCACACACACACACACACACAAATTTTCAATGAACACATTACTGCACTGAAATTGTGCAGAAGTTATGTTGTACTTATATACAAATCAGTTGGTTTTACTAAGAAATTCATCAATGGAGTAGAAGGAGTTGGCCACCAATAAATCCTTTAGGCTTCTCTTAAACTGAATTTCATTGGTTGTTAAGATTTTTATGGCTGCTGGCAAGTTATTGAAAATGTGTGTTCCTGAATAATGCACACCTTTTTGTACAAGACTAAGTGACTTTAAATCCTTGTGAAGATTATTCTTATTTTTAGTATTGATTCCATGAATTGAGCTGTTGGTTTGAAAAAGTGATATATTTTTAATGACAAATTTCATTAAGGAATAAATATATTGGGAAGCAGTAGTTAGTATCCCTAGTTCCCTAAACAGGCTTCTGCAGGATGTTCTTGAGTTCACACCACATATAACTCTCACTGCACGTTTTTGTGCCCGGAAAACTTTAGCTTGGCTTGATGAATTACCCCAAAAAATAATCCCATATGACATTATGGAATGAAAGTAAGCATAGTATGCCAGCTTTTTCATTTTTATATCCCCTATGTCTGACAAAATTCGCATTGCAAACAGAGATTTGTTAAGACGCTTCAGCAGTTCTGTGGTGTGCTCCTCCCAGTTGAATTTATTATCAAGCTGTAATCCCAAGAATTTAACACTGCCCACTTCTTCTATCTTCTTGTCATCGTATGTTAGACATATATTCTTGGGACACCCCTTACAAGTTCTGAACTGCATGTAGTGTGTTTTTTCAAAGTTTAGTGACAAAGAATTGGCTAGGAACCAGTGATTAATGTCCACAAATATTTTATTGGCTGATCTTTCTAGGACTACATTTGACTTGCTATTTATTGCAATGTTTGTGTCATCGGCAAACAAAACAAACTTGGCATCTGGTAATGTTACTGATGAAAGGTCATTGATATACACAAGAAATAGTAAGGGCCCCAAAATGGAACCTTGTGGGACCCCACATGTAATTAGTTCCCAGTTGGATGAGGCCTGATAGCTTGATACATGTCTCTTTCCTAATAACACCCTTTGTTTCCTGCCAGAGATATAAGATTTGAACCATTTTGCAGCATTTCCTGTTATACTATAATATTCTAGTTTACTTAAAAGGATATTGTGATTTACACAGTCAAATGCCTTTGACAGATCACAAAATATACCAGTTGCCTGCAATTTTTTGTCTAATGAATTAAGCACATTTTCACTGTAAGTGTAGATAGCCTTCTCAATATCAGAACCTTTTAGAAATCCAAACTGTGACTTTGACAGTATGTTATTTGAGATAAGATGGTTATAAAGACGACTGTACATTACTTTTTCGAAAATTTTTGAGAATGCTGGCAACAGTGAAATTGGACGGAAATTTGATGCTATTTCTTTATCTCCCTTCTTAAACAGTGGCTTAACTTCAGCATATTTCAGCCATTCAGGAAATATTCCACTAATAAACGACTGGTTACACAGATAGCTTAATATGTTACTTAGCTCAGAATCACATTCTTTAATTAACTTTGTTGATATTTCATCATACCCACTAGATGTTTTTGATTTTAAAGATTTTATGATGGACATTATTTCTGTTGGGGTAGTGAGGGTCAAATTCATATTAAGGAAGTTACTTGAAATGTCTGGTCTAAGGTAATCCATAGCAGCATCTACCGAACCTGACAACCCCATCTTGTCAGTAACAGTTATAAAATGTTTGTTAAAAAGTTCTGCAACACTATACACATCTGTCACCAATGTATCATTTACTCTTAATGCTATTTGTTCCTCTTCATGCCTGGTTCTACCGGTCTCCTCCTTCACTATATCCCATATTGTCTTTATTTTGTTATCTGATATGACTATCTTTTCCTTGTAATATATTTGCTTTGACATCCGTATTACAGTCTTTAATATTTTGCAGTATTTCTTATAATGTGCTATAGCATCAACATTGGAAATGTTTCGGAGTGACAGATACAGTTTTCTTTTTGTTTTACAAGATACCCCTATTCCTTGAGTAATCCATGGCAAATGTATGGATTGTACATGTCCTTTCTTGCCACAAGTGTAACACCTTGCTTGTCTGTAGGGGCAGTCTTGGTGTTTGTGCCATGAATAACACCAAGGTCAAGACTTAATTCCCCTCAGTGGTGTAGTCACCTGTTTGCTGAGGTGCTTATGCAGCATGGAGAGTCATTTACACAGTGTGGTAAGTGCAAGCTGTTGCTGCCAAATGGGCAGTGGCAAACAAGGAACTCAATCTGACAAATTGCTGGCTGCTCAAATTTATCAGTGAACAGGGCACCTGAATTGTACTGATCTAGTATTTGCACTAATTGCTGAAATGATGGATGGGACTGTTTCAAAATTTGTTCTCTGAGTTTGACATCAGTTACATTGTACACGATTGCATCATGCAACATAACTTCTGAAAATAAAGCATCACAAGCACATTTGAATTTGCATTTTCTCGTCATATCCTGCAAATCTGTTACCCACTTGTGATAAGTTTGTCCTGGCCATTATTTGCAATAAAAGAATTGATATCTAGCTGCTACCACATTCACTTGTCAGTCATATTAGTTAGTTAGCGAATCTACAACCTGATCATATTAAAGTTCACTCTAAGTGGCGTTGAGGTACAGTTTTTGTAGGAGCCTAAACACTGCACCTCCTACTGTCGAGAGAAAGTAATGGATTTTCACAGTACCTGGTACATTGTGACTACGTGGGCTTCAAACTGTTGCAACCACTTGAGCCATTCCTCTTTTTGTTCATGAAACTGGCGAAAAGGCGATATAGCACTGGGAGTAGATATTGCTTTTTCTGCATTAGTGGTTTGGTTTACCAGGCGCTGCCATGCCACATTTAGCAGTGAGGATAGTTGCTTGTCCTGAAACTGAAACATCTGCATTAGTTGCTTTGTATTTAGCGCTGGCAGCTGTGATGCCTGAGCAGAGGGTGGAATAGATGGGGTGGGCATGTTGGAAGAGACAAATGTAATAGACAGGCAAGTCAAGCAGGCAAAATAAGTACAAAAGCAAATAAAATGTCTGCAACTGACTAGCAAAAATATGATAAGAGACTGTTAAAGCATGTAAACACTCTGCAAAGAAAAGACAAGAGAGAACTAAGGCGTCAGAAAAACAACAAAAGAAAATTCTGTGGCCATGAGGCACTGGGTTCTTCTTATAACTCATTGCCAATGTAGTATCCTCCCCACTCATCTAATATAGGGTGCCTAGGAAGCTGTTTTCTCAGACCACAGCACAATAATTCAAGGAAATCGTATTAATGGAGTTTGTTACCCTAAGTTAAATTGACAATTCTTAACTTCGCATATTAACAAAAACGTGTCGCAAGCAACTGCTGACAGGCAAATAATCACTGTCCTTCAGTGTGTACAATTTCAATGCAAGCAAAACAAAACAGCTCATAAGTCACTGCTGTAGCGTTTGTATGGTGGCTAGTCTTCTACTGCCTGCGGCTAGGTCGACTGGGGCTTATATTCTCTTGCCTGAGATGCCGCTTCTGTCTTGGTGTTGTCCTAGTCAGCATACTATTGGCTGATGTCACCCCACAGCCCCCTCTGCTCTTCCATTCTTCATCCTCATGCTGGTGCTTGTCGTTATGCCAGAACAATCCACACTCCAGTCAATGTCCATCTGTGTCAAGTACTGGGGCAATGAGGTGAATCTGTAATGTTAATGGCATATAGGTGAAGTTGTGTCATGTATTTGTCATTAACAACCAGATATCAAATCACACAAGAACTGGAGGAGGACATGGTGCACAGAATGCCAGACCATGGGCCATGTGAACATAGGGTGCCCATCTCATTCCAGGTGTGATCTCCCATCATCAGGTGATACACATCACATGCCGTAGGTTCTTGATATGAGTCAAGTCTGCATGGAAATAAATGTATTTGATGAAGAAGGTCCTGATGTTTGAGAGGAAGGTAGAAATGTGTGCCACTGCAACAGGTGGCACTATCCATGATTTAATCATCATATTTACATGGAGGGCAGCCACTCTTGCATGGATACTGACAACTCCAAGGCAGCCATCTCAAGGAGGAAGAGTTAGCATGTCGTAGTGGACTTTGGTGATGATATCCATGCTCACAAAATAGACAAACACAACCAACAGTCTGTGTGCTGTGGCCTTAGGAATCAGTAAAATCTGTGCTAACAGGAGAGTCACAATGCCAGATGAGTTCTGACAAATTCAACACATTGAAGCATGTCTAATGCTCCTAAGACATTGCCATGAACATTTGTGCAGATCTCATGAAGGAGGTGTTCACTGTATGTTGCATGTGAAGCTGATACCCCAACATTTGAGCTTTTCCAGTAATGGCAGTGGGGCCACACTCCTTGCTACAAGACCTTACTAAAGATCATAGCACCAGACTTTACATGGCTGATCGCAGCAGCCTCATATTGGGTAATCCATTCCAGCGTCCTTGCTCTTCATTTCCCAGTGGAACCAAGAACATCAAGTCACCTGCTTATGCATGGAAGATAGAAGCATGACCCCTCATTGGGATCCTAGTCAGCTGACTCCACAAAACCGTGTAACAGGGGCTCAAGGGTGATAGCATAAAGAAGCATTGTCAGTAGTCATACCTGGCAGACGGACTGCATGACAATAACAAGGCCTGTCACACAGCCATTGACCAGCACCCACAACATGGCATCTTCAAGGAGTCACAAGACAATGTGCATAAATGTGCGGGTAGAGTCCATCTGTTGCAACACTGTCTCCAGAAAGTCATGACTCACTCTATCAAAGACATGGTTGAAGTTTGCCATCACTAAGGCACTGCAAATGTGACAGGTTGCTGCCATGTCTATGATATCATGGTAATCACTGAGTGCTGTCTGAGTATTGCTTTCGCCACCAAAGCTTATTTTATTCATAGAGATGATTTAAGGTAGCGTGCAGTGAAGGTGGATGGCAAGACTCAGGGTAAAAAACTTGAAGCTACATTTTAACATTATCTCCTGTCGATAATGTCTAACTCCCTAACCCCTGGATGGCTTTGGGACTGGGATAAGAGATCTTCTACAAATACAGGCAAGAGGAGAAAGTCAGGGGTCATCAGTTCTCGATACATCTCAGTCCAATGTCAAGCCATGATGTTGTGGAATGCATGGTAAAACTCCAACAGAAAGCTGTCTTGGCCTAGGGATTTGTTTGCTGCTCCCTTATGGAGAGTGTCAGAAAAATTATCAGTGGTAATCGTGACCATAAGCATCTCCACAGTCACTCCATCGAGGTTTTCCATCAATGAATAGTGGACATTACCCATTGTTTTGGTGTCCTGGTCCATTGCCACAAAAAACTGTTTGTAGTGGTACACAAAGGACAAGCAATAACATTCAGGGACATCGATTGGTGATCATCCGGCATGCTGTGGGCATGGACCAACACTCTCTGGCACCACTGCTTCTCTTGGATAATACAATGCGTGGACAGGGGTTCTCCTCATACCCAATCTTACATCTCGCATGTACCATTGTTGCCTTAATGCAGTAATGTGTAAGCAAACTTACCTTCACCTTAATGTATCGAATTTCAACCTGGCCTGAGAGTTTGCAGAGTAATGTGCAATAATATTCCATACCTCCCCAATACCACTGCATTTTGTCACAACCATAATTTATTGTCAATTGATGTAAAGCGGGCTTGGCTCAGTCAAGCCACAACCAGTGCATTGAAGGTTATGATGGAAGGCATCTCTCATAGATGTGCCCAGTCGTCTCTATGAGCTGCCTGCATTCCAGATCCTGGAGATGTGTGATACTCAGCTTCCATGTGCCACCACATCCTCTGCTGCTACAGAGAACAGTGCAAATGTAGGCAATATGGTCAGAGGAGGCTGTAGGCAATAACTCTCCATTAAGTGTGGCTGCTGTGAGTGCTTGGGATACATATAAATATGATCAAGACATCTTGCTGAATGGTTGGTGACATATGTATAGCCAGGCCAATCACCATACATGTGGTACCAAGTATCAGCAAGATTCAGATTGTGCACTGTCATCTTGGGTTCATAGCATGTGGTAAAACAGGGATGTTGATCCTTCTGGGTTAACACGCAATTGAAGTGGCCACCAAGAATAATATGGTTGTAACAGCCCACAAAAAAGGGGTGACCTCTTCTGAATAGAATCGTAACTATTCTGGCCACTTGACCATGACCAAGGCAGTGTTAACATTGATGATTCAGACACCTTGGAAGATCACAGCAAAACCCCTAGCTGATGTTAGGTAAGCCACTTTGTCAAACACAATACCTCCTTTGATATGAATATGATAGAGGGAAACATTCCACGTGGGAAAAATATATCTAAAAACAAAGATGATGTAACTTACCAAACGAAAGCAGTGGCATGTTGATAGACACACAAACAAACACAAACATACACACAAAATTCAAGCTTTTGCAACCAATGGTTGCTTCATCAGGAAAGAGGGAAGGAGAGGGAAAGATGAAAGGATGTGGGTTTTAAGAGAGAGGGTAAGGAGTCATTCCAATCCTGGGAGCGGAAAGACTTACCTTAGGGGGAAAAAAGGACAGGTATACACTCGCACACACACACATATCCATCCGCACGTACACAGACACAAGCAGACATCATCTTTGTTTTTAGATATACAATACCTTCTTTTATAGATATAGCTGTCCCACTACCACTGTCAGCACATGGTGTTAAATAAGCAGCATAGCCATAGATAATAAGAAATGTCTCAAGTTCAACTTTCTGCAGCAGTACAACATTAAGGTCTGATGCCCACATTTCATGGAGCAATGGTGGTTGTACAGGCATGTCATTGGTGCTGACAGTGACTGAACTGTCAGCTGTAAGCTTTTCATGGAATTGTGACTACTGGGATGCTCATTGAAACAGGAAGAGAAGCAAGATATGGAAGTGTTGCCCGAGCAGGTGGCACATCCCCAAGTAGGCTGGAGCTGTGGCAGTCCCTACCATCACAATGTCTGGTGTTTTATCTTAGATGAGGTGCTACCCAAAATATCTGAGAAATTCATTGTAAAAACCAGAAAACTATAGTTACATCCTAATGTCCTCTGCCACCTCAGGCACGTGTGTAAACATCCCAGTCTTGTTCAAGTTTTTGGAAGTACTCCTGGATGCCCACTGGGTGAAGGATTTTCAGGACCCATTGTGATTCTACTTGGATGTTTCAATCGAGTCAAAATGTCACCCTTTCAATGGACTTTTTGTATTTGGGAGCAAGCAGAAGTCCCATGGGGCTAGGTCTGGTGAGTAGGGAGGATGGGGGATAATTGCCATATTGTTTTTGGCCAGGAATTCCTTCATAATGAGTAAGACGCAATGATGTGTTGTCCCGGTGCACAAAGTCACCTTGAAACCTCACAGTAAAACTGCCCATTGACAGTCTGACCACATGGGCCAAACTCAATATGCACTATTCATTGAATGTTGATAAAAATGAGCACCATTGACTTCATGTTGGTACAAACATATCAAGCTTTTCTTGGTCTTGGAGAAGATGATGTTTTCTGTTGTGATGAGTGCTGCTTTGTTTCTGGCTCATAACTGTAGACCCAAGATTCATCAACTGTTATGACTGAATAAGAATATTGGACACTTTCAAACTTTTGTTGCAGCTTAGTGCCCAACTGAAACCTGAGGTTTCGTTGGTCAATCCTGAGAAGGTGAGAGATAAACTTCACTAAAATTTGTCTCATGTTCAGTTCATCAGCTACAATTTGTTGATGTACCACAGCCCAAGTCTGTTGCAAACGTCATGAATTGTCAGCCTTCGGTGTTTGTGAATTACGTCACACACTTCACGATCATTTCTGGTGTTGTTCATGTTAATGGTTGACCAGAATGTTTGTCATCTTCTACACATCCTTGGCTTTCCTTGAAGTGCTTGAACCACTCAAATGTTCTTGCTTGACACAGTTTACTCTTACCAAGTACCTCTGTCAACATGCAATGGTTTCAGCTTCAGTTTTCTTCAACTTGAAATGTAGCTTGCTACAAATCCCTTGCTCCTCCTTCACATTCTCTATTTCACAATTCACAGAAACACTGAAACATGTCCTTGACACCCACCACTACAACTCACAACAGCCGGCACCAAAGATGAAGCAACAGCAACCTTGTGCCACAGTAGCTAAGACATTTACCTTCAGACATCTAGTGGCAGAACATCATACAATGAAATTCCTGGATATTTTTGGTAGCACCTTGTACATCATCAAAACACGCAAAATTGCAGGGATGCAGTGAGTCAAATGGAGCCCCTTTTGAGTTCAAAAGTGGTGTTGTGTCAATGGTGTAAGAGTGGCACAGATCTAACTGTTGTTGAAACTTCCATAGATGCAGCACCGGGTGTGTACAATGATGGTTTCACCTCCAATTAGGGGTGGGCTTGTTCTTTCCACCACAGAATTATCCACTGGGAGACAACCTTGGCAGAACCTCATCATCTTCAGTTTTGTCTGGCAGGTTTCCGATAGGGTGATCTGACATTTCTGATTTCTCTTCAGCAACCATTGCTTATGCACATGGTCTTCAATGTCTAAAGATTCCTATAGGACTTGACAGTCATGCACAATGGCATCAGTAGGTGTGACCATAAAGTTGAGGTCAATCCCCTCTGCTGGAATTTGCTTACTGCTGCACAAGACAGGCAGTACAGGAGGGGGCAAGGGGAAGGCATTGTCCCTGAGGTATTACTGGAGTTGGTGATGGTTCAGCAGTAGGATTCAGTACAGACCACAGCTGGAGATTGCTTTTGAGAATCTTGACAAACATCGGCAGGAGGAATCGGCAGGAGTGACGCCAGGGTGGTCATGACATGCTCATCCCTAGGTGGTAACTTTGTGATCCTACATTGCATACAGCTGAAGCAGACATGTCCTTCTTGGCTACATCCTGAGCATGTCTTCAGCTGGCCGTCATAAATTATAATGGCATGGCACCTGCCAGTATATAAGTACGACGGCACATGTTTGGTCAGCTTGATGTGGATCTGTCATACTCTGTTGAGAACTGGATATGTGTTAAATTGAGCCAATTTCTCAGCTGCATGGCTATCTTCTTCCCATACAGGCAGAATGCAGATACCACCATCACCAAAAGGACTTCAAAAGGGAGTTCAAACACATGGATTGTCCACAGTCCAAATTCACAGTGTTCCACAGTTACATCACTGATGTGACAGAATTTGAGACCACTTCTAGTTCCACTTAGAATTCTATCATATACTTCATCATTGATCAGTTTCACATACATCACACTGCTCACTATAGACAGGTGGATGCCAACAAGATCGTTACAATCAATATTTACTTCATCTCTGACAAACAGTTCAATTTCAAGTGTCTTTGGTCGTGTGTATTCAGTTGAAAAGCTGATTTTGTGTCAGTTTGCAGTTAGAATAAACCATTCTCCTTCTAAGAAAATGTAGCATGGTAAGACAGCTGAATCACCACAACAACTCCAAGTGTGAGCTCCATGGTGAGGACATACATGAGATGTCCGTGCCACTACACTGCTGAAGACAGACAGTCCATCTGAGCTACCCAAGTACATCTCACAACTTGCACTCACAACTTTACTTCTGCCAATGTGTCATCTACCTCCCAAACTTCACAGAAGTTTCTGCAAAACTTGAAGGACTAGCACTCTTAGAAGAAAGGATATTGCAGAGACAGAGCCTAGTCACAGCCTGGAGGATTGTTTCCTGAATGCATTTTCACTCTGCATGGAGTGTGTGGTGATAAGAAACTTTAGGGAGTTTCATATCTGCACATTCTCCTGCAGAGTAATATTTGTTTATGGAAAAGGTATTAATATTGGAATATTATTTTAAGCATCAGTTCTCTGTTTATGGTTAAATTTTACTACAGATGTTTGGCCTGCCTCCTGCATGTAAAGCAAATGATTTAGCTTGTGTTTTTTATGATAAAATAAATTACAGTTCACAATTCTCATTTGTTATCACGTATAAAATATTAGAAAAAATTCAGTGTTTTACTGACGAAGTCAATCTATTAAGTTATGTGCCATAAATAAAGAGAAAAGTCAAGTTCCATAATGAGAATAAAACAGCTTTTCAGGACACATCTTGACCATTCACCTGTTCATTCCACTCAGGAAACATTACTTTTAATTTCGATTAACTAGTTTGCTACTATGTCCACTGAAATTGTCCAAATTATCTTAAAATGTGTATTATATTATTGTCAGTGCATATACAGCATAAACTGGTATGCAAGAGGAAGCAAAAAAATTTTTCCAGTGGAGGGGGAAGGAGACAGGACTGTGTAATTTCCACTTTTCATACGAACAAGTTGGTTAGTATCGAGACCTGTCATGCCATGGGAACTAAATTTTATAATTAACACAAAAATCTTAGATATCCCATAGAACCAATAGTTATCCTCTAAGTGCGTAAATAAAAATTCAGTATCCCAGATTCAAGAGTGAAAATGGTGTCAAGTAGCACCTCTTTCTCCATCTTGTGGATGCCGATTCTTGTATGCATTTATGCAGAGCTATTGTTATACTTCTTCTTCATTGTTTTTATTTATTTATTTATTTATTTATTTATTATTTGTCCCGTAGATCAAATCAGTACAATGGCTTGTACAACTGATGTGGGATAAGTCAATACAAATATACAGTTTACAGGAGTCTAAAATAGTAAACAAGAATACAGAAGAAAGTTTATTTTACATTACCTACAAAATTATGTTACTTAAAGTTACAGCTTTACAGAGAATTGTTACATGATGTGACAAAACTGACTTAACAACATTCAGCTTTGATACATTATCATGCACTAAGACAATTTTGATTCCAAATATTCCTGGATGGTATAAAAGCATTCCTTTATTAAAAGAGATTTCACTGTCTGTTTGAATTTATTTATTTCTTGGATTTCTTGTATAAAAGTTGGAAGATGATTATATAATTTTATTCCCATGCACTTGACACCATCACTGTACAGTTTTGTTGAGTGGGGAAGTATTCTTAGAGAGGTTTTTGATCTTGTGTCATAATCGTGGTAGTCCATATTTTTGCTAATTTTGTTGATACTTTTTTTGGTAAAGAATAATAATCCTAGTATGTATTGGCATGGGAGGGGCAAAATATTTAGTTTCTTAAATAATGGTTTACTAGTGTCTCTCTGTTTTTTGAACATAATTGTTCTGACTATCTTCTTTTGCAGTTTGAATATCTTAATTGATTCAGAATTTTGGCCCCAGAAGATGATTCCGTAGTTAAGTACAGAGTGAAAGAGTGCATGGTACATTGTGGTTAGGGTACTTGTGTTAGTGACATTCCTTATTGATCTAATCATGAAGCATACTTTACTAAGTTTTGTGCTGGTAACGTCAATGTGCCTTTTCCATGTGAGCGTATCAGTAATAGTGACCCCCAAAAATTTTATTTCATTTTCAAGTTTAACATTATTTTTTTCCAGTGATATAGTTGGTAGTAATGGATTTCTGTTTTGGGCAGTGTGAAAGGTTATTCCAATTGTCTTTTTTGCATTAATCAGCAGCCTGTTACTTTGAAGCCATCGACTTATTTTATCTGTGGTTCTATCTATATTAGATTGGAGAATTTGTTCGGGCGCAGATATGAGTATAGAGGTGTTGTCAGCAAATAAAAGGGTTTTTGTGTTTGGTAGGCTGTGAGGAAGGTCATTTATGTAAAGTAAGAACAGCAAAGGACCCAGGACGGAGCCTTGGGGAATGCCTTGCTTTATGGTATGTATGGAGGAATGTACAGCGCTAGCTGTACCTGAGAGCTTAGTTTCATTTAATTCGACATACTGCTGTCGATCTTCCAGATAGCTTTTAAACCAGTCATAGGCATTTCCTCTTATTCCATAGGAATGCATCTTTTGCAGAAGTATACTATGATTAACCATGTTGAATGCCATTGTTAGATCTAGGAAGATACCTATGGCTGGGAGTTTTTTGTCCACAAGCTCCAGTGCATGATCTAGAAATTCTTGTATTGCATCTGTTGTAGCTTTCTTACTTTGGAAGCTGAACTGAGCAGGTGACAGGATATTTTCTTTGTCTAGAAAGGACATGATTCTGGTGGCCATTATATATTCAAATACTTTACTAAAAGTTGAAAGCAGTGCAATGGGTCGATAATTACTGGGATCCTCTTTGCTTCCTTTTTTGTGGACAGGTATAATTTTTGCAATTTTGAGCATACCAGGAAATGTACCATTCAGGAATGAGAAGTTTATTATGTGAGCTGGGGGTTTACTGATAAAGTTACTGCAATTATGAAGGAGGAAGCATGGGATTTGATCTTGCCCAGCAGATGATTTTTTTTTAATTTTGCTATGAAGTGTCTTTTCAATTTCAATTTCAGATGTAGGCCTTAAAAATAGAGTCTCAGAGCATAAGTTTGGTTCTAGTTGTAAGGGACAGCTATTTTTAAGATGGTTAGCTAGGTTTTCTACTGTTTCTGTAAAGTAGTTATTGAATTCCTCTGCTGTTTCTTTCCCACTGGAGACTAATTTTCCATTTATTTTTAAGCTAATATCACTTTGTAGCTGTTTTCCTCTATTAGTATTCATATTAATAAGTTGCCACGTGCTTTTGCTCTTATTTGATGACAATTTGAGGTAGTTATCATTCTGTAGCTTTTTGGCTGCATTTACTACATTCTTTAATATCTTTTTATATAGAGAAAAGTATGATTTAAATGCTTCACTACTGCCTAGTTTGGATTTGCTCATGTAAAAAAGTTCTCTTTTTCTTTGTGATGATCTAATGATTCCTGGGGTGATCCAGCTGGAGAGTTTTATATCTTTGGTGATACGTTTTGTTTGTAAGGGAAAGTGGCAATTAAAATAATAACAGAAAATATCCAAGAATGCTTCATATTTGCTGTCTACTGTTTGAGCCTCGTATACATTTTGCCAGTTTTCATTTTGTATATCAAAGAGGAAAGTATGCATGTGGGTTTTATTGAAGTTTCTCCTCTGTACAGTGATTTTATTGAGTTCGTGGCTGTTATTTTGCAACCAGACCTGCATAATTAATGCATTGTGGTCTGAAAATCCTAGTTTGACGGAGGATACAGTACAATTTATATTGCTTGCTACTTGATCCAGACAAGTGGTACTGTGATTTGTTATCCTGGTTGGAGTGTTAACCATTAGGTCTAGGTTGTAGCTGTTCATAACATTTTTAATGCTTAGATGGCTAGAGTTTTCTGAGAGAAAATCTATATTATAGTCACCACATATTAGAACACTATATGATTTTCTTTTACTTAGATTTTCTATTACTGGTGCTAGATTTTTGTAGAAAGTCCCTATGTTACCAGAGGGTGACCTGTAAAGTGCTATTATATAAACATTTAGATCTGTAAGCTCTACACCTGACAGTTCTATATCTTTTTCAATACTATACGAATTGCAAATATCAAGAGGTGTAGCAGTAATGTTGTCTTTTACAAATATGCAACTGCCTCCACCTTTGTAAGATGTTCTTGAGAAGTGACCCACGAGTTTAAAATTTGGTATCACAACGCTTTCTATTTCAAAAGACCTCATGAAATGTTCATTAATACATAATATCTGTGTATCTGACAGTTCACTTGCACTTGATAACAAAATTTCTAATTCATTAAGTTTGGTTTTGAGCCCTTGTACATTATGGATGTATACTTTTAGATCAAGAATTTTTTTGTTTAATTTTTTTACACATTGGTGAGGAGGTTCAGACTTTACCTTATTTACTACAATTTGCTGATGGAGTCCTTTGCCAGTTTTATTGTGTATCTTTAACTTGTTTGATGATGCTAAGTTTTTTCTTTCCTCAGAGGGGGATAGAAAAAATCCTCCTTCTTGGGTACATTCCGCCTTGATCTTAAATTTACTCTTACAGGTGTAGCTGCTGCAATCCTTTGTGGATCTTCTGATGTCTCCTCTTTCCTGCTTTCTTCGTTCTTGTCGAATTAGCTTTCCTCATTTTTGCTTGTAAGTCTTTCAGGAAGCTGATAGACTGATCTATTTCGTAATAGTCTTTTTTTAATTATTTCACTGATGTGATCGCACATAGTACTTTTTCCGTCATAATTAAGGTGCATTCCGTGTTTGGTGTGTAGGTTTCGATGTAGTTTACTTACGTCCAGTACATCGCACTTTGGGTATTCTCCACACAATTTCTTAATTTTGATGTTAGTTTTCCTAATTTATTTATTAACACACGATCTGTAAATTAGGTCGTGTTCACTGTAATATGTGGTCCAACTTCTTAAAACATTCATTCATTCTGTTAATTCATTCAGGACAAGAATTAGTGCTATATTTGGACTGGATGATATTCCTATATGAGAAACAATCAACAGTTATACATGATTACAATTGATTACAATTATGTTGCTTAGGTTGCTCAATATGCTTCCAGTTTTGCAGTATGTTGGAGGAAGGGTACTTATGGGGAAAAAAACTGAAGCCCATGTGATTCATAAGGAGAAAAACTAAGTAAGTGAATTGATGGTACTATTTCATTGAGCGGAAGAAAATAGTAGGAAAGATGCTGCTGAAATCTCCCAACTGTCAAGTCATGGATAAACAACAATCAAACCTGCAGCAAGTACTGGAAAAAGAAGTTGATGTAGAGGGAGCTTCAGTGAGGGCATGTGTCTTCAAAATTCTTATAGCAGAAAACATTAATTTGGGAAAAATGTTTGTCACGTTCTGAGCAAGATTCACCCATAGTGTGTACCTTGGGAAAATGATTCCTTTTATTACATCCCATTTTACAAATGAAACAACTTTGATATAAATAACAAAAATCCAAAAATTAATTTTGAAAAGTCAATTTTGACTCCTGCATTTGAAAACGGGAAACAGTGTTAATACTTTGTGATGGTATTGTTATCTGTAAAGTGAGATGTTGAAGGAGAATTTGGGGTATCACCTGACAATTTATATCTCCATTGGTGTGTGAAGAACACGTGAAATTCAGGATGACTAGATCATAATTCAGTGGTCCTTCAGAATGGGATGTGACACAAGAGGAATGACACTGATACTGCAAATCTGTTTACTTACCATAGCTGTCACTTTCAAGTACTACCTACTTGAGTCTATACACATGCATTCACGCTTTCTTTCTACTGCTCAAAATATTTATACATTTCATTTTCTGTGAAGCTGCAGAGAAGCTCCACCATTTTTGCATTTACCTCTTTCTTAACTGAAAAAGTCTCTGTCCTAGAGCAGATTTGTTTCTCGGAAACAGAAAAGAAAAAACATTGTGAGTAAAGTGGATTTTCAGTGACAGTGATGTTTTTACTACAAAAAACTGCTTCATGGAAGTAAGCTTTGTGTATAGGCATGTTTTCCTGATACAGTATCAACCCATGCCTTTGAAACTGAGGGAGCTTTTTTCTCACATCTTCATTAAATATTTCCAAGTCTTTTTTAAAATACTTTTGTTAAACATTTCACTACTGGGTACTCATTGTATCATAATGACGCCCTATGAACACAAGAAACAAATACACATTACCTTGATTTATAGTGCAGAGACTGCTGCTCAGATTCCAGATCATATGTAAAACTCCACATCTTAACAAGAACAATTTTTTTTTTTTAGGTTACTCAGGAAGATTAAATTAAATTTGTATTCCCCATCTGTGAAGCAAATCAGATTTTCAGCACAGATTTTTATGAGGGTGTGCTGGAAAGTAATGCCTCTGAATTTTTTGTGTGTGAAAACTCAAAACTTTTTAAATAAAATGAACAATATTAACATACTGCAGCTTTAATCTTCATGTTCACATATTTTCAGCATAAAATAACTATGTTGGTGCAAGAAGAACAGCATACTGTAATTGAATTTTGAATTCAAAGAGTTTGTTCACACACAGAACACCCTCTCATTCAGTGTGACAATACCAGACCACGCATGAGCACTACAATATCTGCAACAATCTGATGACTTGGGTTCAGTGTCACTAATCATCCCCATACAGTCCTGACTTGGACCCATCTGATTTTCATCTGTTTCCAAATCTTAAAGAACAGCTTTGAGGACTTCACTTTGATAGTGGTGAAGCAGTGCCAACAGAAGTGAGGCTGTGACTCCATCAACAAAGTAAAACATTTTACAGAGGTAGTATCAACAAAATGCTCTCTCATTGGGAAAAATGTGTTTGCCGTCAGGGTAATTATGTTGAGAAACAAATATGTGGCAATGAAGAATAAGGTTGTTAAATGTTAATAAAGTTTGTTATTTTCACATGAAAAATATGGAGTTAATACTTTTCAGTGTGTTCTCATACATACGCTTTCATCCTATTTTATTCCTTTTTCAGCAAAGTCATGAACACTCATATTTAAATATTTCCAGGGCTGTATTGGAGGGCTAACTTGGGTGGGCACTGTTCCCCTTCTTTTTTTCCTAGTGGTACACCATCCTCTTACTATTTTATGTGGAGAATAGTTTCTTATTACAGTAATTCTTTCATCGTCTCTCTAAATTAAATTATTGTCAATTCTGAGTTATAACTCATAGAACATTTTAGCTTTGGAGCCAACTGAACTTTGATAATAGATTCAGACAAATAGTGCAATATAAAAGAACTATGAACATCAGGCACGTGGGGTCAGGCATCTGTGCAAAATCAAGAAGAAGGTTTGGCACAGTGTGGCAGGTGTGAAACATCAAATCGCACTGCTCTGCAAAACAATGAAAAGTTCCATGCAGTGTTGGAACATAAAAGGAAATGCACACTCTGTTTGGACACTATTTCTCATTTTCCATTATTATTGACGCACACATGTGCACACAACAGAGCATTGCTGGGCACCTACAAACACTCTGCTCCATTCTTGACAGTTCTGTGCTGCTCTGTGTCATTCTGCACTGGCCTGGTCAGTGCTGCGCAGCATTGCATATCTGATGTCGATGGCCTTTAGATGCTGAAATCAAGTGACATGATGATCTGGAAACACTTAATTCACTTCTTTGGCACACTTATGTTGTATTCTTTAACCTCGGGCATTCACATGGGCGGCAGTTACATCAGCTCTTGAACATGTAACTATTTACACGCTTGATTCTCAGATAATTGCCTGTTGTCTGTCGGCTTCGCTTATGGCATGTGGCCTTGACACTGACTGATTTGACTCTATAGCCCAATATAATAATGTATGCACATTCGAAAATGAAAACAAATGCAGTGTAAATGCCTCCGCATTAGCACTAATTGCACAAGTGCCTGAAGATTAATAATTCAACAAACCTAACTCCTGTCTGAATTCTAATCTGTAAGTTAAGATATCAATAAAATAAAAACATTTCCCACTTCCTTATGCTGATATTGCAATCTTCAATGATAAACCACAATATTGAATGCCGGCTCTGGATTTCACCCTGTGGTATGATATTATTCCAGTAGACCTGTTTATTATTTTGAGTCATTGCTGTGCCTTTCGATTGTGCATTTATATAGTCCAATTGTTAACAGCATTAATCAGTAGCCACTGCATGACTGGCATGTTTAATGTTGTTCAGTTTTCTTTTCAGTGAAGTGATAGGCAGTTCTGTTGACTCCTTCAGTTCTACATATTACTTTGCTGTTTTAAGGTCTTCTAGCTGTCACTGCCAAATGTAGATGTTGGCGTGCGGTGGAGGAATGTTGGATGTGGATGGAAACTGTCAGTATGTGCTGTATTAAAACTCGGCTGTGATCTTCAAGTGTTTTATTATTCCCAGCTACAGCTATTTTTGTTAGGAAAACAGCACTGGGTATTTCTATATTGAGTCTTCAATATCTGTAACGTTTTATTTGATTTTGTGGTAGTTGGCAAGGTTGGCTGTCATCTTATACACAGCCTGTGCATTTGGATAATTTATTATGCCTCTGACAGATTTTCATCTTAATAAATTTCCAGTAAATAGTGGTAAATCTGTAGTATTAACTCTTTAAATTTCATAAATAACTTAAAGTACTTAATCACCTAAAGCTATATTCACACTGAGGGATTTGTCATAGAGATTAGTGCCTGGCACAATCCATGGAGAAACGTATCTTGACATGTGTATGTTGCGACGTAGTTCAGAAACACGTGCCTGGCACAAGCAGCCAATGAGATTTGTCACTAGTGACACGAAGCCACTCAGTTTCAGGAAACATGGCGTCAGTGCAGAACTTCTATTTTTATGCACTAGCACAGTGACTATAATTATAAAAAGGGAGAATAATTGGAGAAAGGAATGTAGATGGTGGGTGCTAACTTCCTCAGTAAACAGTGTAGGAGCTTACTGTTCAGTGATGAGTGACCTGAAAGTTCAAGACATGAAAGATTTCAAACATTTTGTTTGTATGTCTACGACAAACTTTGAAGTATTACTAAATATGACAGTTGCAATACTATGCACTGAGGGATGCAAATTTTTGAGAAACGGTAACTGCTGCTGAACAACT
Organism: Schistocerca nitens; assembly: GCF_023898315.1. Lineage (NCBI taxonomy): Eukaryota > Metazoa > Arthropoda > Insecta > Orthoptera > Acrididae > Schistocerca > Schistocerca nitens. The sequence goes on along the minus strand of NC_064616.1, from coordinate 505,576,279 downwards.
TGTCATTACATTAAGTGTTTTTTAGCTACTGGAGATTCATACAGCTCCTTAATGTACATGCATAGGATTTCCATATCAAAAATCAGTGACATAATACCAAAAGTGTGTCAGGCTATAAAAAAGGTACTTCAGGGAGAAACTGAAGTAGGAACTTGTTATGTTTATTGATTTTTATTTAAAACTAAAAGCCATTAACTGCAGTTTGAAAACAAATTGATTTGGATAGTAAAACATTTAGTTGTCCTCACTTAAAATGTAACAAAATCTGGCTGCCCCTCATTTGTGCCAATTGGTACAAAGTTTATTTCCATTACTGCACTTGATTCATTCTGAAATTCATATAGTTCTTCAAGTTTTGCCTAAAAAATTATGTCCTGTGCCCTCTTCTGCAGGGTTGTAAGACATCTTTTGTTTCAAAATTCTCAAAGTTCACATTCCAAATATTTTGCAAATGACATAAACTTGTCCACCTTTTTCATTAGGGTATATTCACTTGACTTCCTCAGAATTTTCAATGCATGATCTGTCGAATTTTGTTGCACAAGTTTGTCCTTCTTGTGTGGTGGATTTTGAGGTGGCTCCAAATCAGTAATCGAAGTACTGGTACTTTTTTCCTCTTCCAATTGTGTTTTCTCTTCGACACTTCACATGTACCCTACAGAAAGGAAAAACACATTCTTCAGATTTTTTGTTTATATTTTCAGGTACTGAATACTGAATTGCAATGGAAGGAAATTGCACAAGAATTTGAGATTTGCTGGAACTCTCCCAATTTACCAATTTCTTTATGCAGATGTGTGAATGCAAGAATGTGTCTTAGATGGGAGGTGTATTTGACCTTACAACCTTTAATAAAGCTCTTCAAGAAGGTGAGCTGCACATACCGGGGCTGGACTCTCTGTCTGGTAGCGCAGTGTCCTGTCTACACTCTATGTAATTGTTGCTGATGATGCCTTTGCAGTACACAAACATGTAATAAAACACTTTCCAGGTAATCATAACAAAGGCAGCAAAGAAAGAATATCTTAAGTACAGGCTCAGTAGAACCTGAAGAGTTCTTGAAAATGTCTTTGGAATACTATCCTCTTTTTTTTCATTTGTACAAAAACCTATTCAGCTTGAACCCCATAAAACAACTATTGTGACTTTGTTCTGCCTTTATCTTTGTAACTTCCTAAGAAGAAATCGGGAAGCTCACCCACTTTATTCACCACCAGGCAGTTTCGATTCTGAAATTCAAGAAACAGAGACCATAGAATCTGGGAGATGGAGAGACCACCCCAGTTAAATCATTATAATGAATAGATAGAAATGTTCTCAAAGGCACTAAGCAAGTGAGAAATGAGTTTGCAGCACACTGAAGGATAAATGGAGTGGCAATATTTGTTTGCTTAGTGTCAATGACAGTTCAGTGATAGTTATCAAGTTCACTGAAAATGCTTTCCTTTTAATGCATTACTGTAAATAACACATTTGCATTTTTCATTGTTATGCAAATAAATATCTATGATAAAAATCATGTAAAATAAATATGCTCTAACTTAACTCAAATGTGGATAAACTCATTCTTGGTTTGTTTACATTCTTCAGGAAGAGAAGAGAATTGGATATGTACACATCTTCTCTTCTCGATCCCAGCATCTTCGAAGATGAAGGTTTATTATGTTCTTGGAGGAATTGTGATCTGGGTGTATCAAGTTTGCTGTCCATCTACTTATCAGACATGCCAAATAAAGATGCTAGCTGGTATATTTCATCACGTTTGTTGTCATGGTTTTTATAAACTGCAGATGTAGGATCCCACAATGAGTGCATTTCGTGAAATTCTTCAGTAAGTTTTGCCACATTATTTTTTGGGCACTCCATCTTTGCAAACAAATGGAAAACAATGCTACACTGACTGCTATGGAACATACACAGCTATAACCTCCATGTACATGTGTACCCAAGATGCAACATCACAAGTCTGGCTGTGACTGTGCGTGCACAGTAAAGAATGTATCTGGGATTTGTACCGTGTTTTCAATGAGTGAACAAATAAAGGAACATGTGCCAGAACAAAGTATTTCTCAGAATTCTAGCATCAATTTTGGAAGTTTATGTTGCAGGAACTTGCAAATTGTGCCACACTTCATTGGCTAGATGTTCTGGGCACAAATCTCTGTGACAAATCCCTCAGTGTGAAAGTAACATAAGGAGTTACCACAATTTGTCATCTATGTTTGTCATTGGAAAATAATAATAATACTAACTGAATATCATAAACCAGAAGTCCACATTACCACAATGTCATCTTTGTCATTAATGAAAAATGTAGGCATTTTGTTTCATAAGTTTTGGTTTGCACATGTTCTTAAACTCATCCTGTTGACATTATCCTGTCCCAATCAATACCAGTGTATGTACATGGCATGGTTCTGACGATTCTTTGTTTTTCTAACATATTCTTGGCTGTGGTTGCACATTTGGAAATTTTCACCTCAGTACATATACGGTATACAGTTTGTTTAAGCATTTTGGACTCTGACTGATCTGCTGGGCTAATTACTGTAAATGCAGTGTGCATATTCACTTTGAAGCTGTCTCGCTTCCTTTTGTTGAAAACAATAATTATTTAGTGCATTATCTTACATAAATAGATTTATAGACACAATTTCACATTTATAAAACATTTATTTTTTCTGGTGAGACAATTTAATTACATCTTATTAAATAATTTACATTATGTTATATAAATAGATATATAGACACCACTTCACATTTATACAACATTTATTTTTCTGGTGAGACTATTTAATGACATCTTGTTAAAGAATTTATACTATGTTATATAAACAGATTTATAGACACCATTTCACATTTATACAACATTTATATTTTCTGCTGAAACAATTTAATGACATCTTATTAAATAATTTATAAATATTTTTAAATTTGTACAAAGTTGTCAGTAATATAAAACATTTAACATACATTATTAATCATTATTTAATACTTATAAGTATCATGAGTTGTTATGTCAAGTCAGAGAGTAACAGTTAGTTGTATGTAATATTCCAATGTTGGAGTTTAAGTAATAAAATGTATAGGTTTCATTACCTCCACTAAAAGTTCTGAAATACTGATAGATTTATCATCATTCTTTTATTTAGAGGTGACTGACATCATTTTAATACAGTAGATGAAGTGTCACAAGATAAAATATTTTGGCTTACTGAGTGGCATAAAATAAATTTTGCATGCAAATATTTTTTTATGTGTGGAGAGAAACATTATTGTCACAATCACTAATAGTAGAATGATTTTGTACAAAACATCAACCTGAGATCAACATCAAATATATACGTATATTTAAAAAAAAAATCACCTGCCTCATAAAGCTTTATAAATAGTGTTTTATTTCTTCAGTTAGAAGGCACTTAGGAGTTAACTTGCTTCTCTTTACTGCATTCTTCAGTGACTTAGTCATATTGCAAACTGTGAAGGATGGATGTTAGTATCTGTGTGCTTGATATAAATTATGCAAAGGAATCCATTCAGGAGTTTCATTTCCATGCTGAAATCCTTTATGAATTCTGGAGTATGTTGACTCAGTGCTGCTACCACACTGTAAAAATATAAAAAATAGATTGGCAAACACATAATCAAATTAAATTAAACAGAATTTGCCTTTTACCCAGTGGGATAACATTAGATCACATTATTTGAAATAATAAAAAGGTAACTATCTATCTTTTTCTTCTTAACTGCAGAGTGTGAAAGGCTGAAACAAACTGGAGTAATGAGTTAAAAAAAATTGTCAACTCATTACATAATACAGTAGAAAATGCATGCACTCCTGCAATACACTGTCTATGTCTGCTAGCAGTAATATCAGATACACTATTCATTTGTGGGTCATTAGGGTGTATGTTATCATTGCTTTCATTTATTCCATTAAATGTTTACTCTTCAGTCCTCGGCATCATGTACAACAGTGTGACTAATACAACAAATACCATAATTTTAAGTTGGCAATATGACATTATATTCTTGAATGAATCTTGCTTTAGTTTTTAACAGTTTGCTATTTGAATTTACAGCATTCAATACTGATGTCATCAGTCTCTACATAAAATTCTTTTGAGTAGTTGAGTCTCATACTTAACAGAAATATTTGCTTTTAATGTGTTAAAACAACATTCAGGTGCCAGTCTCTGTTGGTGATGCACCAGGAGAGTAGTAAGTCACATATTTAGCTATTCCTGTTGGTTTTCACAGTTTAATTCTTATATTACTTGCATGTTTTTTTGTGATTGCATAGAGAAATTCTTAAATTCATTCCATGTTTTTGCATTTGAGAGGGTAGTCTTGTCTTTTAGTAACTGTATTGTGTACATTTGTGCACTCTGTAGTGCAGTTGTTATTTGTTTTGGATGGCCAGTCATTGTTCATCACAGAAGTCACCCACCAGCCTCCATTGCTGATGCACCAGGAGAGCAACAAATCACACATTTAGCATCTTTTATTTGCTTTTATAGTTTAGATCTTAAGTCAGTAGTAATAGTAGCATAGATAGGGGGTATCCATGTTGTGAGCAAATGCATGAGGATCTGGCTGCAATTCATGAGCAGCTGAAGCCACCAATGGCTGTGATCAGCTGTTTGCAGGCTGGCCTCAGGGTGTAGTGGTGGTGGAGCTGGTGCATTGAATGATACACCACACGTGTCGCATGTTTCGTCCATGGGCTCTGCTGCCGAGGCACCTTCCAGTACACCCAACACAGGGCAGCCACACTCACTGCAGAGTGAGTGGCAGCATGTTACGCAGTCATGTCACTTGAGGCAGAGAGTCAATGTGGAAATGTGGAGGCTGGCTATCTGTCTTCACCCATCCACCCTGTGAGTGGACAATGCCACAGTCTGAGCTGGTACACTGGAGGTGGGGGGGGGGGGGGGGGGGGGAGTAATCGGGAGGTCCAATGTTAGGTGCATTATGAAACCCCTTAGGGAGACAGAGTCCAGGGCCAGAAAGAAGTCCAACATGTGCTTGTTTGATGGAGGGCCTCATCCGAGATGTAGAGGAGACCCTGCCTGCAGCTATCAAGGGTGTCGGGTGCAGTCATTTGCAACCTGTTGTTCATGGTGGCATCAATGATGCCTGTGCTTGCGCTCCGAGGCCATCCTCAGTTTGCATGGGTGGCTGGTGGAATTGGTGAAGGCTGCTGACCAAGTTTGCAGGGTGCAAGGAGAGCTGATCAGGACTCTCTGGTTTGGAACTGACTGAAGGGCCTCAGCCAAGGACTCCATTGATTCTGTGATGGTCTTAGCTGCAGATTTGTGGACCTGCATTATGAGGTGAAGAATTGTAGGACTGCACATGATAGGTAAGTTGTGCACTACACAAAGGAAGCAGCTACTGTAATAGTAGACTACTTGTGGAGTGCACATGCGGGTTGTATAGACTAGGTGGTAGTCTGAGGTTTTATGATGAATGCTCACCAGCCTATATGCAGAGAGAACAATCAGATGGTATACAAAATAAAGAAACTTCCACTGTCACTATTTTAACAGTGAACTGTCAAAGTATTTGCAACAAAGTTCCTGACCTTCATGCCCTCCAGGAAAGTTGTCACCTTCAAATTACTCTCTGAACTAAGAACTGCTAGTAACCTGAAGCAGAAAGCATTGATAAATTTAGTGAAGCATGGAATATATATTGACCAACATATCAGATGCCACAGTAGAGAGAGTGTTCAATTCAGTTGACCAAAATATAGTGTCTATCAAGGTCAAAATTGAACCTGACTGTGAAGTTATCTGGACAGGAGTAGTTGCCCTAGGCAAACTAATGTCAATTATAGGATGTTTTTATGAGTCACTTAATTTAGCCTTAACAGATGTAGAATCATTCAAAGGAAGTCTACACTCAGTAGCACAGAAAAACTGAGATTATACGATAATAGTTGGAGGCAACTTTAATCTACTGCGTGTGGACTTGGACATCTATGGATTCATTGCAGGTGGTATGGACAGGAAGTCTTATTGAATATATTTTCCAAAAACTGTTTTGAGCAGCTAGTTCAACATTCCAAATGCAGTGAAAGTACTTAAGACATTGTAGCTACAGACAGGCCTACTCTTACTGACAATGTCAGTATAGAGAGAGAGATTAGCACTCAATATATCATAGCAATGATGGTTACTTAAGTTAAGAAATCCATCAAGAAGGCTAGGAGATAAATTATGCTGGAAAGAGCAGATAAGCTGTTGTTAGCATCCCAATTAGACACTGAATGAACAACATTTAGTTCCAATATGATGGCCATAGATGAATTACGAGCATAGTTTAAACTGACTGTAAATCACACCATGGATAAGAACAAGCTGAATAAATGGATTAAGGATGGAAAAGATCCACCATCACTTAACAATAAAATTTGGAAAATACTGAGGAAGCAGAGATTGTTGCACTCTTGGATCAATAAGGAACACTCAAGTGTCAACAGATACAAGTTAGTAGATGTTCATGTGTCGGTAAGAAGATTGATGCATGAAGTGTGTAACAATTTTCACCATCACACCTTAGCGAAAGATTTAGTGAAGCACCAGAGAAAATTCTGGTCCTACATAAAATCAATAAGTGGGTTGAAGGCTTATGTCCTTTCATTCTTCAACTAGTCTGGTGCAGCAATAGAAGATAGCAAAAGGAAAGCTGCAGTTTTAAATCTCGCATTTAAGAAATAGTTCATGCAGGAAGGTCATACAAACATACTGTTGTTTGACTGTCACACAGGCTCCCACATGGAGGACAGTAATAGGAACTTCTGGCATAGAGAAGCACCTAAAAGAGTTGTAAACAAATCAGTCACCAGGTCCAGACACAACCCTATTTCAGTTTTACAGAGTACTCTAGGGCACTGGCCCCTTACTTAGCTTGCATTTATCATGAATCTCTCGCCCCGCACAAAGTCCCAAGTGACTGTAAAAAAGCACTGGTGACTCCTATATGTAAGAAGGGTAAAAGAATGAAATTCACATGATTACAGATCGATATCCTTATGGTATTTCTGCTGTCTGACACTATTAATGCATTTATTTCACTATATAAGTTTAAGCCTTAGGCCATTTTCAAGTGTTATGATGTCAAAAATCATTCAGCTTGTGTGAAGCACAAGTTATCGCCAAAAAATGTAAATCAGGTTGTACTTATAAGCCAATTGTCTGAAAAGTAGCTGTGAGAACATATCTTCAATATACAAAAAGGCTGTAAACTAGTATGTGTGGCAAATGTAGTGAAGCTGTGATGTAAATAAGACTTCCAAAACAAAGGCATAAGCTTAATTTCTATATCACTGTATCTAAACATCAACTGATGTTTAGACACAGTGAAGTGACTGTGGCTCAAAATGAAAAAGAAAAAAAATCCTTAACATTGGTTTGTTGCAGAATTCTTATACATAACTTATTCTGAGTTTGAGTGTAATAAATTACTTACAGACAGAAAATCATTTGTATTAAACTCAGCTTGCCCTTTGCTCATGTGATATCCTGCAATCCATGGATGGATGGCGATGGGGTATTTCATATTCCTAGATTTCCAGAAAGCATTTGACACAGCAGCCCACTGCACAGTGTTAACGAAAGTCCAAGCATATGGATCATGCTCCCAGATATATGAAGGCTTGAAGACCTCTTAAGTAGTAGAACCCAGTACATTGTCCTCAATGGTGAGTGTTAATTGGAGACAATGGTGTCATCAGGAGTGCCCCAGGGAGGTGTAATAGGACCACTCTTATTCTCTCTAAATATAAATGAAAGCCAGTTGGCACTCTGTGCATGAATCAAACAGCATTAAACAACTAAACTCTGTCCAAACAGGCCTTGGAAGGCCCAATGGTACTGACCGGCTGCTGTGTGATCCTCAGCCCACAGGCATCATTGGAAGCGGATATGGAGGGGCATGTGGCCAGCACATTGCTCTCCTGGCTGTATGTCACTTTACGAGACCAGAGCGGCTACTTTTCAATCAAGTAGCTCCTCAGTTTGCCTCATAAGGGCTGAGTGCACCCCGCTTGCCAACAGCGCTTGCAGACAGGACAGTCACCCATCCAAGTGCTAGCCCAGCCCGACAGTGCTTAACTTCGGTGATATAACAGGAACTGGTGTTACCACTGTGGCAAGACCATTGTCCAAATAGCATTAGCAAGACAAATATTTATTCAGTTTTAAGTATTACAATTGAATGGTCTTCTATGCATCTGTAGCAAGGGCAATAGATGAAGCACACAACAGTAGAATGTGCTGACAGACATCTCTGCCACAGAAAGATATCATGTACGAATGGAAAGAAATTTTTAAAGTTCTTTCCAGCCAGCACCAAGCCATATCAAACCAGGCCAGTGTGCCATGTAGCAATCAGTATGTCGAACAGGTTGAGGACCAATACTGCAAATATTACAAATAATGTGTCATACTGCAAATACTGTAAATAATATGTCAAATCCCAGAAGTTATTGCTTCATTTTGCTCAAGCGAGAAGTCTGAATTGTTAATTCTGTAACATGACCTCACTGAGAAGGGATCAAAATGTCATCCTGACAGCTCAGCATTATGCTGCGAAAATGGCTAAATGTTCCACAACAACACCTTTCAGCCTTCTGAGATCGCAGAAAAGCAACAAGCTGAAGTACTGAAAGCCACTATAGTGACACCGAGGTGCGGCAAAGACTGCTGAAAAGCCAGAGCCTAGAAAATGAGGATACATGTGGTCATCCATCCCAAAACATAATGCCATTGCTTCACATGGACAGCAATAAATACTCAGGCTTCGAAGCCCACAATCACGTGCTGCCTATATTTTGTCAGATGATAACAGTCTTCTGCATTTGAAACTGGCAGCAGAATGATTTTACTCCACCATTGTCTATTTCACATAAGACCCAAAAAGATAAGATAAGAGATATTAGGTCTTGTACGGAAGCATGTAAACAGTCATTTTTCCCTCACTCCATTTGTGAGTGAAACAGGAAAGGAAATGAATAGTAGTGGTACAATATACCCTCTACCATGCACCATGCAGTGGCTTGCCGAGTATGTAGATGTAGATGTAATAGTTTGGAGAAAAAATGAACACCACTTGTCTGTCCAATAATAATAAACAGTTATTTATCAATGTTCATTGGATGCAGGTGGCTGGTTTATCACTGACGTTAGAAAGGAATAGTTAGCCACCATTACCCTTCAAATATGTGTGTGCTTGTGTGAACACATGCACTTGTCTGCCTACATGCATGCATCTACATCTACACCTACATCTACATCTACTTGGTTACTCTGCAATTCACACGTAAGTGCCTGGCAGAGGGTTCATCGAACCATTGTCATACTACTTCTCTACCATTCCACTCTCAAATGGCGTGTGGGAAAAAGGAACACCTAAATCTTTCCGTTCAAGCTCTGATTTCTTTTATTTTATTATGATGATCATTTCTCCCTATGTAGGTGGGTGTCAACAAAATATTTTCACATTTGGAAGAGAAAGTTGGAGATTGAAATATTGTAAATAGATCTCGCCGCAAAGAAAACTGCCTTTGTTTCAGTGACTGCCACCCCAACTCACGTATCGTATCAGTGGCACTCTCACCCCTATTACGTGATAACACGAAATGAGCTGCCCATCTTTGCACTTTTTTGATGTACTCTGTCAATCCTACATGGTAAAGATCCCACACTGCACAGCAATATTCAAGCAGAGGATGGAAAAGTGTAATGTAGGCTGTCTCCTTAGTGGGTTTGTCTCATCTTCTAAGTGTTCTGCCAACAAAGCGCAGTCTTTGTTTCGCTATCCCCGCAATATTACCTATGTGGTCTTTCCAATTTAAGTTGCTCGTGATTGTAATTCCTAGGTATTTAGTCAATTGACAGCCCTTAGATTTGTGCGGTGTATCGTATACCCAAAATTTATCGGATTTCTTTTCATACCAGTGTGGATGACCTCGCTCGTTTCTTTGTTTAGTGCCAATTGCCACTTTTCGCGCCATATAGAAATTTTCTCTAGATCATTTTGTAATTGGAATTGATCATCTGATGATTTTACTAGATGCTAAATTACAATGTCATCTGCAAACAATCTAAGGGGGCTGCTCAGATCATTACCTAGATCATTTACGTAAATCAGGAACAGCAGAGGGCCCATGACACTACCTTGCAGAATGCCAGATATCACTTCTGTTCTACCCAATGATTTATCATCTCTCACTATGAACTGTGACCTCTCTGAGAGGAAATCACGAATCCAGTCACATAACTGAGACAATACTTCATATGCATGCAATTTGATTAATAGTCACTTGTGAGGAATGGTATCAAAAGCCTTCTGTAAATCTAGGAATATGGAATCGATCTGAGATCCCTTGTCGACAGCACTCATTACTTCATGGGAATAAAGAGCTAGCTGTGTTGCACAAGAATGATATTTTCTGAATCCGTGTTGGTTATGTATCAATAAGTCATTTTCTTCAAGGTGATTCATAATGTTTGAGTACAGTATGTGCTCCAAAATCCTACTGCAAATTGAGGTCAGTGATATGGGTCTGTAATTCAATGGGTTACTCCTATTTCCTTTCTTGAATATTGGTGTGACCTGTGCTACTTTCCAGTCTGTAGGAACAAACCTTTTGTCAAGTGAGTGGTTGTATATGATTGCTAAGAAAGGCACTATTGTGTCTGAATACTCTGAAAGGAACCTGACTGGTGTACCATCTGGACTGGAAGACTTGCCTTTCTTAAGTGATTTGAGTTGTTTAGCAACACCTAAGATATCTACTTTTATGTCACTCATGCTAACAGCTGTTCTGGTTTATGGTTTCGAGTTATGGAATATTTACTTTGTCTTATTATGGAAAACTGTATTTGGTAACTTCACTTTAGTGGAACCATCATCGGTAACATTTCCTTCGCCACCGCGCAGTGATGGTATTGACTGTTTTTTGCCACTGGTGTACTTTATATGACCAGAATCTCTTTGGATTTTCTACCATATTTTGAGACAATATTTCATTGTGGGAACTATTAAAAGAATTTCGCATTGACATCCGCACTAAATTTCGAGCTTCCATGAAACTTAGCCAGTCTTGGGGATTTTGCATTCTTCTGAATTTGGCATGCTTTTTTCATTGTTTCTGCAACAGTGTTCTGACGTGTTTTGTGTACCATAGTGGATCAGTCCCATCTCTTATTAAGTTATGCGGTATGAATCTATCTATTGCTGTTGATACTGTATCTTTGAATTTGTGCCATATCTGGTCTACACTTACATACTTAGCTTGGAAGGAATGGAGACTCTCTCTTAGGAAGGCAGCAAGCAAATTTTTATCTGATGTTTTAAATAGATATATTTTGCATTTATTTTTATTGGTTTTGGTTGATATGGTTTGAGCCTCACTAATCCCTGTATCTGTCATTATGCTCTCTATTAGATCAGGATTATTTGTGGCTAAGAGGCCAAGTGTGTTTTCGCAAAGCATTTAGCACAATTTTAGAAGATGTTTTCTGTCTACCTCCAGCATTGAACATGTATTTTTGCCAACAAATCGAGGGTAGATTGAAGTCTCCACTAATTATAACTGTTTGAACCATTCAGCTATTATATCATCTGAGTCGGGGGGTTGGTAGTAGGAGCCAATTATTATCTTGGTACGGCTGTTGAGTATAACCTCTACCTATAGTAATTTGCAGGAAGTATCTATTTCAACTTCACTACAAGATAAACTGCTACCAACAGACACAAACACACCATCACCTACTTTATTTAATCTATCCTTCCTGAACACGATTTGTGCCTTTGTAAAACTTTTGGCAGAATTTATCTCCGGGTTTAGCCAGCTTTCTGTTCCTATAATGATTTCAGCTTCAGTGCTTCCTATCAGGGCTTGAAGCTCTGGTACTTTTCCAACACAGCTATGACAATTTACAACTACAATACTGACTGTTGCTTGGTCAATTCTCGTCATTTCTTTGCCCTGTACCCTTTGAGACTGGAGCCCTTTTTGATCTTTCCCAAGACTGTCTAACCTAAAAAACCGTCCAGTCCACGCCACACAGTCCCTGCTACCCATGTAGCTGCCTCCTGTGTGTAGTGGACACTTGATAAATTTAGCAGAACCTGAAACCCCACCACCAAATGGCGCAAGTAGAGGAATCTGCAGCCTACATGGTCACAGAACCGCATGAGCCTCTGATTCAGACCGTCCACTCAGCTCTGTACCAAAGGTCCACAATCGGTCCTGCCAATGATGCTGCAGATGGTGAGCTCTGCCTTCATCTCACTGCCAAGACTGGCAGTCTTCACTAACTCAGATAGCTGCCGGAAACCAGAGAGAATCTTTTCTGATCCATAGTGACACACATCACTAGTTCCGACATGAGCCACCACCTGCAGTTGGCTGCACCCTGTACCCTTCATGGCATCTGGAAGGACCCTTTCCACATCTTTGATGACTCCCCCTGGTATGCACACGGAGTGCACATTGGCTTTATTCCTGTCCTTAGCTGCCATATCCTTAAGGGGCTCCATCACCCACCTAACATTGGAGCTCCCAATGACAAGCAATCCCACCCTCTGCGCTTGTCCGGACCTCAAGAAGACCGGCCCCTGCAGCAACAGGTGAGGCCGCCCTTGCTGGCTCAGAAGTACTTTTTGCAGTGGGCAGTACCTCAAACCTGTTACGGAGGTGTAAGGGTACAGACTTGCGGCCAGCATCAACTTTCGCCTTCCGCCCAGGGATTTGTGACCCCGCCATGGTTCGCCGATCGCTGTCAGGCAAGTGTTGACTGGCAGGGATGTCTGAATCCGAGGGCACAGTGGCAGCAGAGATCCCAGGTGATGCTACAGGTTCCAGAGGCAACAAAGCACTGGCCTCGGGTGTCCCAATGTCACTGCGGCCCAGGGCAACAGCCTGGAGCCTGTCAACCATGGCCAACAAAGCTTCCAGCTGTTTACGGACGGTGGCCAATTCCTCTGAATCTGTACACAACAGGCACAGTCCCTATCCATCCATAACAATTTTTTTCCTCTCTTTTATCTCACAAGCCTTTAAAAACAAACAGATGACTGACAACTATGTGAATTTACACTATACGGGTACTAAAACGCAATGCTACAACTCTCGAATACTATAATGTGCCAGAAATTTGTGAATTAAAATATGCAAGTACCCAAAAACACACAAAAAATTAAGAATTAAACTATAAAACAAATAAGTGAGCTAAGAGTGTGACTTGCTGCTGGCTGCTGTTGGTATGCACACGCTCGCACACACACACACACACACACACACACACACACACACACACACACACACACACACAGAGGGAGAGGGGGAGAGAGAGAGAGAGAGAGAGAGAGAGAGAGAGAGAGAGAGAGAGAGAGAGAGAGAGAGAGAAGTACCAAATTTAAGGCAAGGGCTGACCAACTGTTAACATATAAAATACAATCAGTTAAAATATGTTACACAGAACTGAGTTAGTCAGACGTTTTAAAAATGGTTCTTTGCTCTGCAGAAGACATGTTTCCCTTAATGAGTATTCAGTCGTGTAAAGAAGTCTCCTCTTTTTGTGATTGTATAGAGGCAGATCAGAGTCATGTTGTGGACTTCATATTTCTGAGCTTAGCCACATGCCCAGCCATGTGGTCTCTCATTGTCACACTGCTTTTTGTGTATACAGTGTAAAAAATATGTGCAGGGTGATGGCTTACAGTATTATGGTCAGCTCCCCACAAACCTGCTATTTAATTGCATTTGGTACTAATGTTCCTTATTGCTGTAAGTAGTGTAGGGGTGCCAAGTGAAGACACCTCTAAATTGTCAGGATAGTGTTGTAGATATGTTGAGCATCTTTTGGCTCTAATGAAATATGATTAACAAGTTAATATTTATCGTTTCTGATTCACAGTTCAATGTCTTCACATCAGCCTTAGCTGATGCCTCATGCAGTGACAGTGGAATGCTGCTGACTCTTGTTGCTGGCTCAGTTCAGCTGGTTGCCAAGTCTGTTGGTGAAGCCCCAGCATGAGAGTATGCCCCACACTGTTAGAGCATCCTTGAACAGCTCTGAAAGATGACAGTGACCTGTGATGACCCATCAGAATTAACCTCATTGTTGTAAGTTGTGTAGTTGGCTAATCCTATCCCCACCAGACAGGTAGGCCATAAGCATCCTGAAGTATGTACAGCAATGATCAGGAACAGAGGAACTGGTTGGCCCTCCCACCCCACATTGACAATGATGTGAGTGCACTAATCACCACGACATGTACTGTTGTTGGAAGACCTTCGGTTTCACTATCATGATGTGGTAGGTAGCAACCAATGTGAAGTCCCAGAAGTGGCAGGTTGTGGTTACTTGGATGTTGTCATTTCAGGAATGGTAAGCAGTGTATCACGAGAAATTCTGGAACATGTAAGACATGGATGTCACTACATGATAATTATCACTGAATTGAGTGCCCCAGTATAAACATTATCGATCCTAATGACCAACTGACTTCAGATCTAGAGAAACACAATATTAATGGAGCTGGCAGAAGGTAATGGCGTGGGGCCCTGTTTGTAATGACAAAATGTTGCCCACTTCTTCACTAGTGGTCAGTGGTTCTCATTCTACTGTGTTTGCTTAACAATTTGTTATAGGCTCTTAACTGCACTGTCAAGTCTCTGAAATATGTTATTGCATCTGGGATTCCATGACTTACCAAACGGGAAAGTGCTGGTAGATAGACACAATAAAAAACACACAAACACACACACAAAATTTCAAGCTTTCGCAACCAACGGTTGCTTCGTCAGGAAAGAGGGAAGGAGAGGGAAAGACGAAAGGATGTGGGTTTTAAGGGAGAGAGTAAGGAGTCATTCCAATCCCGGGAGCGGAAAGACTTACCTTAGGGGGAAAAAAGGACAGGTATACACTCGCACACACACACATATCCATCCACACATATACAGACATAAGCAGACATATTTAAAGGCAAAGAGTTTGGGCAAACTTTCCCGTTTGGTAAGTCATGGAATCTTTGTTTTTAATAGGAATATGCTGAATGTGTACCTTGTGCTTGGCAAATGGTGCTGATTTAGCAATGTGCTCATGTATGTGACCAACGTACAGTGTTGATTGTTTCTTTATACTGCACCGAGCGAGGTGGCGCAGTGGTTAGCACACTGGACTCGCATTCGGGAGGACGACGGTTCAATCCCGTCTCCGGCCATCCTGATTTAGGTTTTCCGTGATTTCCCTAAATCGTTTCAGGCAAATGCCGGGATGGTTCCTTTGAAAGGGCACGGCCGATTTCCTTGCCAATCCTTCCCTAACCCGAGCTTGCGCTCCGTCTCTAATGACCTCGTTGTCGACGGGACGTTAAACACTAACCACCACCACCACCTCTTTATACTGCATAGCTATGCCACCACATCTGCAAGGTGTCACATGTGGCTGTGCTAGTGTGAATTTAAGAAAAAAATTTAATTTCTTTCCCTTTTCTGCTCTGTGGTATAACATTCCCCTCTTCTTCACAAAATCTGTCCTGAATTTACATTCTCTATCTGTTACTAAACTAGTGTGTACATGTACTTACAATTTAATATTACTCAAAGTTCAGTCCCTTGGTTGCTTCTTGAGCTGAGCTGTAAGGCTCCTAATCTTAGTCTGTGTTAACATAATTATCCAACTTACATTGACTTTCTGGTCTGTTTCCTACTACTAATACAATTTAAAGATCCTATCCCTGATTCTTATCACTAGCACATATCTATTACATGGATATTTGATGGATTGGTGATCCATTTAAGCAAGATATTTTGCATTTTAAGCAGAAGTAAATTGCACAAATGAGTACTATAGTCAGGATAACACTCGTGGATACACCAACATCTAGTATGTTTTCTTGCTTTTCTCATGATATTCTTTACATGTTGTAGCGTCTGATAATATTCATAATAGTTCTTCCAGCCAATACAACACTGATCTAGGTAATTATTGTTGTTCCTTTGATCTTAGTTGGAAGATGAAACTGTGCTCTGGCTATGTCACATTTGATTCCGTTGATTACTAATCCACTATTCCACAATTCTAAATTTGTCATCCATATTGATTTTCTGTTTCTGTAACAGTTGACAATCACTGTACGTAGTGAAAATATGGGGTAGATTTCAGTGGTCTCCAATTTTTTGGAAATATGGCCATGGGGATAGTACTCCCCTTTTACACAGCTTCCATTTTTCCAAGAAATAGTTGCAAAATGGTTCAAATAGCTCTGAGCACCATGGGACTTAACTTCTGAGGTCATCAGTCCACTAGAACTTAGAACTACTTAAACCTAACTAACCTAAGGATATCACACACATCCATGCCCGAGGCAGGATTCGAACCTGCGACCGTAGCTGTTGCGCGGTTCCAGACTGTAGCGCCTAGAACCGCTCGGCCCCCAGGCCAGCTGAAATAGTTGCATTTCACATGCCTGTTCATCAGTCTGAACTACTCTAGCTGGACAAATGGTAATACGAGGTGCTATCCAAAATTTTCGGGACTGGTGCTGCCATCTGTTGAAAACCTTACCTTTGGACTAATGGTCACCATCACCCTCGAAGTAGGTCCCATCTGCATGTACACACTGGTCCCAGTGCTTATGCCACTGGTTAAACATTTCCTGGAAGTCCTGTTCTTTGAGTGTGTTTATCACCGGCAGTGATGCTTCTTGAATGCTCTCTAGAGTGTCGAACCGATGGCCTTTCTACTTGAGTTTCAGTTTTGGGAATAGTGCGAAGTCGCAAGGTGCCAAATCTGGTGAGTATGGTGGGTGGGGTACAAGCGCCATGTTGTTTTTGGCCCAAAGGGTCCAGGTGAGCAAGGACGTGTGACAGGTGCATTGTCGTGATGCAGCAGCCAATTCCCTTGATGCCAAAGTTCGGGCTCTTGTCACCGCACGTTTTCACAGAGCCATCGCAAAACGTCACAGTAATAAGGGGAATTCACTGTCTGGTTGGGTGGGATGAATCCTGTCTCCGTAGAATTTTTCCCAAGATTTGCACAGAATTTGGTACACACGCACTTTTCTGTTCATGGATCCATCATAAAATCACCACACACCAAACACAGAGTATTATGGAAATCACTGTGGACACGCAACATGTCCTCCCAGCTGAATGCCACTCTGCACACTGACTCATCAGATATGCAGCTCTCACCACCTAGCAGTGCAAAGATCTACTACTCCTACTTTACAGTTGGCAGCACCAGTTCCGAAAATTTTGGATAGCATCTTTTTGTTCTGAGACTAATAACACTTCGCGAGTCTTTACTTGTACCCATTTATTGGTGGTGTCTCACTTAATCATATATAGATGGAAGGTAAAACAGTGATATGGTGCATTTATGCCTACTACCAGAAATTGTATGGTGATGGATGAATCACTCAGTCAGTGCTAAATTTAACGACAGATATGAGATGAAAGATGGGTATACATTTTTCTGCTACATGGGTGAAAAATGTTTTTAACCCTGTGTAAATGTCCCTCTATGCATGTTGTAACCCTATCAGAAATTGATGTGGGGTTAGCAGCATCACACTTAACTATCCACGGGTGATATGATGAACTGCTTCTTGCAACAATTCAATTTCAAACCTCATATCCACCAAACTCTCTGCTAGTGGATACAATCACTTGGCTACTACCATCCATTCATCAAGTGCACTTAGGTACTTTGCACCTCCTGTAAATTACTATTCAGGGTATCCATAGTGCTCCATGTATACTGCTCTAATTCTCTGTTAATTTCTGCACTGGTTTGGTAATATTTAATATCGCTGGTTCTGTGTTAATTAGTTGTACTGTGTGCCAACCCACTATTGCTTTTGCCTCTTCTGTCACACCCTGTATGATTCCTATAATGTCATTCGAGCTTGCTATGTCCACATTGTTTGCTGTTCCAAACAACATTTTAATGGCTTCCATACTAATGATCATGGAACTACTTCCATCAATTGTTGCAATTGAGCCCTTAACTCCTTTTGAGCCCTTAACTCTTTTTGAGCTTCTGCTAATATCCCTCCTTTCATCACCTCTTTGTGCAACTCTATGAACACGTTCTGTAGTCTTCTGACTTCCTTTCTCATATCCCAATTGTTGAATGTCAATTTAGTTCTTCACACGTGATTTGTGAGTAGCACATCTGGTTATCTTGAGAGAAGAATCTCCATGTTCAGAGGCTGGTCCTGAATCGTACCTCCTCTGCAAAAGTGTATTAGTATTACGCCCATGGTAATACTTCTGGATACCATGATTGGTTCACCACCTAGGAGAAAAGGAATCCCCTCCCTCCTCTGGATCAGTGTATATCTATGGGATCAAAAGACAAGCAAATGAATAATAATGTTAATCCAGTTAGCGTTAAGTATATCCCAACATATGGGACATTACGTCTATCTTCTCCTTCCTATGGCAATGTCTCCTTATCTGGTAACAGTGAAAGAACCTGCTGTAACACATCAATTCCTCTTTAAAAGGCTTCACTCTGCTGACATGGACTACAGATATCTTAGTAAGTAGTCACAGTATTTTTTACCCACTGGAGTTTTGTTGAAAGGTCCTAACATATTGAGTCCTACCATTTGAAACAGTTTTTCAGCTTCTGGTAATCTCTGTAACTGTATTTTTTGATGGCTTAAATCACCTTTAAGTGCACATGGGATGCAGTATTTGACATACTGTTCTACATCACTACACCATGTTTTCCATCAAAACCTTTATGGAGCTCACCTATCAGTTGTCCTCCTACCCCAAGACCTGACAATACATGGTCATATGCCTGTTGTAAGACTTTGGTTCTGAGGATTGCACGAACCAGGATGTGTCAACCACACTTTGTGATTCTGCACAGTAAGCTCTTATGTACACTATGTGATCAAAAGTATCCAGACACCCCCACAAACATACGTTTTTCATATTAGGTGCCTTGTGCTAACACCTACTGCCAAGTACTCCATATCAGTGACTTCAGTACTCATTAGACATCGTGAGAGAGCAGATTGGGGTGCTCCACGGAACTCACGGACTTTGAACGTGATCAGGTGGCTGGGTGTCACTTGTGTCATACATCTGTATGTGAGATTTCCACACTCCCAAAAATCCTTAGGTCCACTGTTTCTGATGTGATAGTGAATTGGAAATATGAAGGGACACATACAGCACAAAAGCGTACAGGCCAACCTCACCTGTTGACTGACAGAGACCGCCAACAGCTGAAGAGGGTCATAATGTGTAATAGGCAGACATCTATCCAGACCATTACACAGGAATTCCAAACTGCATCAGGATCCACTTCAAGCACTATGACAGTTAGGTGGGAGGTGAGAAAACTTGGATTTAATGGTTGAGAGGCTGCTCATAAGCCACACATCACGCCGGTAAATGCCAAACGATGTCTCGCTTGGTGTAATGAGCATAAACATTGGATGATTGAACAGTGGAAAAATGTTGTGTGGAGTGATGAATAATGGTACACAATGTGGCAATCTGATGGCAGGGTGTGGGTATGGCGAATACCTGGTGAACGTCATCTGACAGTGTGTGTAGTGCCAACAGTAAAATTCAGAGGTGGTGGTGTTCTGGTGTGGTCGTGTTTTTCAAGGAGAGGGCTTGCACCCCTTATTGTTTTGTGGAGCACTATCACAGCACAGGTCTACATTGAAGTAGAAGTGGATAGTTTCTGTGAATTATTATGGGTGGAGGTTACACTCAACAACCAAGCTAGGTTAATAATTGGCTCCTTTTACCGACCTCCTGACTCAGCAGCATTAGTGGCAGAACAACTGAGAGAAAATTTGGAATACATTTCACATAAATTTTCTCAGCATGTTATAGTCTTAGGTGGAGATTTCAATTTACCAGATATAGACTGGGACACTCAGATGTTTAGGACAGGTGGTAGGGACAGAGCATCGAGTGACATTATACCGAGTGCACTATCCAAAAATTACCTCGAGCAATTAAACAGAGAACCGACTCATGGAGATAACATCTTGGACCTACTGATAACAAACAGATCCGAACTTTTCGACTCTGTAAGTGCAGAACAGGGAATCAGTGATCATAAGGCCATTGCAGCATCCCTGAATATGGAAGTTAATAGGAATATAAAAAAAGGGAGGAAGGTTTATCTGTTTAGCAAGAGTAATAGAAGGCAGATTTCATACTACCTAACAGATCAAAACGAAACTTTCTGTTCCGACACTGACAATGATGAGTGTTTATGGAAAAAGTTCAAGGCAATCGTAAAATGCGTTTTAGACAGGTACGTACTGAATAAAACTGTGAGGGACGGGAAAAACCCACCGTGGTTCAACAACAAAGCTAGGAAACTACTGTGAAAGCAAAGAGAGCTTCACTCCAAGTTTAAACGCAGCCAAAACCTCTCAGACAAACAGAAGCTAAACGATGTCAAAGTTAGCGTAAGGAGGGCTATGCGTGAAGCGTTCAGTGAATTCGAAAGTAAAATTCTATGTACCGACTTGACAGAAAATCCTAGGAAGTTCTGGTCTTATGTTAAATCAGTAAGCGGCTCGAAACTGCATATCCAGGCACTCCGGGATGATGATGGCATTGAAACAGAGGATTACACGCGTAAAGCTGAAATACTAAACACCTTTTTCCAAAGCGGTTTCACAGAGGAAGACTGCATGCAGTTCATTCTCTAAATCCTCGCAGAAACGAAAAAATGGCTGACATCGAAATAAGTGTCCAAGGAATAGAAAAGCAACTGGAATCACTCAACAGAGGAAAGTCCACTGGACCTGACAGGATACCAATTCGATTCTACACAGAGTACGCGAAAAAACTTGCCCCCCTTTTAACAGCCATGTACCACAAGTCTCTAGAGGAACGGAAGGTTCTAAATGATTGGAAAAGAGCACAGGTAGTCCCAGTCTTCAAGAAGGGTCGTCGAGCAGATGCGCAAAACTATAGACCTATATCTCTGATGTCAATCTGTTGTAGAATTTTAGAACATGTTTTTTGCTCAAGTATCATGTCGTTTTTGGAAACCCAGAATCTACTCTGTAGAAATCAACATGGGTTTTGGAAATAGTGATAGTGTGAGACCCAACTCGCTTTATTTGTTCATGAGACCCAGAAAATATTAGATACAGTCTCCCAAGTAGATGCTATTTTCCTTGACTTCCGGAAGGGGTTCGATACAGTTCCGCACTGTCGAATGATAAACAAAGTAAGAGCCTACGGAATATCAGACCAGCTGTGTGGCTGGATTGAAGAATTTAGCAAACAGAACACAGCATGTTGTTATCAATGGAGAGACGTCTACAGACGTTAAAGTAACCTCTGGCGTGCCACAGGGGAGTGTTATGGGACCATTGCTTTTCACAATATATATAAATGACCTAGTAGATAGTGATGGAAGTTCCATGCGGCTTTTCACGGATTATGCTGTACTATACAGAGAAGTTGCAGCATTAGAAAATTGTAGCGAAATGCAGGAAGATCTGCAGCGGATAGGCACTTGGTGCAGGGAGTGGCAACTGACCCTTAACATAGACAAATGTAATGTATTGCGAATACATAGAAAGAAGGATCCTTTATTGTATGATTATATGATTGCGGAACAAACACTTGTAGCAGTTACTTCTGTCAAATATCTGGGAGTATGCGTGCGGAACGATTTGAAGTGGAATGATCATATAAAATTAATTGTTGGTAAGGCGGGTCCCAGGTTGAGATTCATTGGGAGAGTCCTTAGAAAATGTAGTCCATCAACAAAGGAGGTGGCTTACAAAACACTCGTTCGACCTATACTTGAGTATTGCTCATCAGTGTGGGATCCGTACCAGATCGGGTTGACGGAGGAGATAGAGAAGATCCAAAGAAGAGTGGCGTGTTTCGTCACAGGGTTATTTGGTAACCGTGATAGCATTACGGAGAGTAACCGTGATAGTGTTACGGAGATATTTAGCAAACTCAAGTGGCAGACTCTGCAAGAGAGGCGCTCTGCATCGCGGTGTAGCTTGCTCGCCAGGTTTCGAGAGGGTGCGTTTCTGGATGAGGTATCGAATATATTGCTTCCCCCTACTTATACCTCCCAAGGAGATCACGAATGTAAAATTAGAGAGATTTGAGCATGCACGGAGGCTTTCAGACAGTCGTTCTTCCCACGAACCATACACGACTGGAACAGGAAAGGGAGGTAATGACAGTCGCACGTAAAGTGCCCTCCGCCACACACCGTTGGGTGGCTTGCGGAGTATAAATGTGGATGTAGATGTAGGTGTCTTAGGCACCTTCTTGCATCCCGCTGTTGAAGAGCAATTCGGGGATGGTGATTGCACCTTTCAACATGATCGAGCAACTGTTCATAATGCATGGTCTGTGATTGAGTGGTTACGTGAAAATAACATCCCTGTAATGGATTGCCCTGCACAGAGGCCTGTCCTGAATCCTATAGAACACATTTGGGATGTTTTGGAATGCTGATTTCATCCCAGGCCTCACTGACTGACATCAATACCTCTCCTCAGTGCAGAAATCTATGAAGAATGGGCTGGCATTCCCCAAAAAACCTTCCAGCACCTGATTGAATGTATGCATGCAAGAGTGGAAGCTGTCATCAAGGCTAAGGGTGGTCCAACACCATATTGAATTCCAGAGGTTGCATTTTAAACAGTTAACATTCACTGTCATCTGCTTGAGCCTTTTTTCCAATCTGCTTCTCTCTTACTTAATGCCTACAATACAGCTACTGTTTGACTTAGTGTCTATGTTTGTATGCTTTACTACTGGCTTTTGAAGCTCTTCATAATCATACTCATTCAATATGAGTATGTACCATGTTAACTGAGTTGAATGGACATATAGAGCTAACAGACAAGGATGCATGATCTGTTATCACTTTGAATTTATGATCATACAAACAGCAACAAAAACAAGAAATTTCATACATTATTGCCAACACCTCTGTTTTTGTTGTTGAGTAATTTTGCTCAGTCTCGTTCAACTGTTTAGATGTGTAAGCCACCATGTGTTCCTTTAAATTGTAATTATGACTCAGAAAACAACTCAATGCATTGTTACTAGCATCACAATAAAGTATGAATTCCTTCTCAAAATCAGGCAATAGCAACATGGAATCTGTGGTCAGTATTTCCTACAATTTCTCAAATGCTTCCTAACATTCTGCTGTCCATTGAAACTTAACTCCCTTCTGGAGCAACTAAGTTAATGGCTGTGTCATTTCAGCAAATCCCTTTAAAAACTGACTGTAATAGTTACGCAAGTCAAGAAATAACTGCAACTGTTATGTTATCTGTGGTTTAGCAAAATCACACATGGCTGACATGAGACAACAATCCATCCTCACTCCCTCCTGACTGATAATATGCCTTGGGTAATGAACTTTTGTTTGAGCAAAATGATTCTTCACTATAGTTACATTTCTTGAAAAATTATTATATCATCAAGATACACCATACATATCTTTGGTTTCAGCCCACAAAGTACTCAGTCTAGCAAGCACTGGAACATAGAAGGAGCATTTTTTAATCCAAATGTCATTCTGCAGTATTGATAATTACCTGAGGATGCTGTGAACGCTGTTTTAGGCCTGTCTGATAGAAGTGGTTATCAACAACTTGAAAGATGTCCGCAGCTCATGGTCTAGTGGCTAGCATTGCTATCTCTGGATCACGGGGTCCTGGGTTCGATTCCTGGCCGGGTTGGGGAGTTTCTTCACCCAGGGACTGGCTGTTTGTGTCGTCCTCATCATTTCATCCTCATCATCATCATTTGTGACATTGGCTAGATTGGCCCATATAAAAAAAAATGGACTGTGTAAAAAAATTGAGACTTTGTACGGGCGCTGATGACCGCGCAGTTGAGTGCCCCACAAACCAAACATCATCATCTCAACTTGAAATACTTCTAAGAGCCATTGTCAGAAAATTCTTACATTGTCCCAAGTTGTCTAGTGCAGGATTGGATACACATCTGTTATAGTGTGTGTGTGTGTGTGTGTGTGTGTGTGTGTGTGTGTGTGTGTGTGTGTGTGTTAGGTAACGGTTGTCACAACACATTTTACACTTCTTGGTTCCATGACTTTTTTGGTACAATGACAGTATCGCCATGTTTGATAATGCCCTCAGTTAGCTGTTGGTCTATAAATTCATCTATCGGCAGTTGTAATTGTCTTGGTGTACTATATGTCTTCCTGTAGACTGGTGTGTTATCATCTGTTGAAATGCGAAGTTGTGTTATGGGAGTTGCTGGTAATGGCCATCTGAGTTAAACATGTCTGAGTATTCAAGTAACAATGTTTCCATGGCTTCCTATTGACTGTTTTTCAAGTAATGAACTTTAGTGTAGTGCAGATGCACTGATGGTTTGCTTGAGGCTGAATCATCTGTTGATCTATTGATATCCTCACTGAGAATCTCTAAAGTAGCTACTATTATGTCCATCCCAAAATTATCCAGGCTTACCATTTTCCATTTATGTTGCTTATGCACACTATGCTCCTGCATATAAAATATAAATCAATGTATTTCATCCAATGCTTCATTGTTTGACAGTGGCTCAACCACGCATAGTACTCCTTTTAGTATGTTGACATTCATGGTTACCCTAATCAGCTTCCCTGTAACTGCCAGTACTTTGTTGTGTGAAACAATCTTTAATGCACTTGTTCACAGTTCAGTTGGTGACATCTTAACAGTCAATGTACCTTCTGACATTGAAATGTTTGCAGCTGATACATCCATTGGAAATGAATTAATGGTAAGTTCAACTGTATGCTTCCAAACATTAACTTTGGCACGATGCCTATCCAGGAAGTCAAGCCCAGGAATCATGAAATATCCCTGTCCCACAGTTGGCAACACTTCCACGTGCTCACAAAACTCTTTGTTCCTATCTTAAAGCTTACATGTGTTGTCCCAAGTGACCTGCTCCACGTTATCAGTAACTTGTAGTGCTTAAGTCTCCTCCTGTCCACGAGATCCAGACTAACGTCCAATACATACGCACCAGTGTCTACTGTATGTTCCCTGCCCTGTACTAAGTACATCAAAGCACAGTCCATCTCTGCTCATGTGTTTGCAGTATTATGGTCTACTAGGTATGTTTACTGATGCTCTAAACATTCCCATTTATATGTAATGCCTGCTTCTGTTTACTTTGTTTAACCTGTTTCTTGCTTCTACATTCATGTGCCTTGTGGCCAAAGCATTCACAACTATAATATTGTGGCTGGTGGCACTGCACCTTCAGATGTCCTTTCTTCTCACACCGACAACAATATTTTTCAGAAGCAAAGATTCATTGATCATTGTGTACTTGTGTAGCAAAGTTGATTTCCTGCAAGTGCATGGAAAAGCAAATGCTGCAGCAAAATCATTCAGACTGTTTATACAGACTCAATGTTAAAATCTGTAGGAATCCCCCATAGAAAGATGTCTACAGTCCTATTTACCACTTTTCTAAGCATGACTCAATCTGCTTCTGGATTTTGTGATGACTTATACATCTGTGCATTAATTTTTTGAATTCTATCAGAAAAGGCATTGACAGAATCACTGGCTTTCTGTACTAATCCACTCAGCTTCTCTCTAAAACACTGGAATTTGCTGTTTGCAGTATCTCTGCCATAAATCCTCTGATAATTACTCAAATGTGCCAGGTTTGCTAAGTGTCTTATGATGCATCACTTATATTTTAGTCACCTGTTAGATATCTAATGGCCATCTACAAAGTAGTTACATCTGAACAATTATTCATTACAGCTGTAGCTGAAACATCATTTATGAGTACTGTCACATCCTCAATTGTTTTGCTTCAGAAGGGTTTTCTATGTTAGCTGCTGTAGTGGCAGCTTCTGCCACCGAATGTAACAGCACACCAAATGCAGCGGGAAGAGGTAGAAGGCACCGTATTAAGACTCGTCTGAGCTTTCCAAGTGATTTACTGTTTCCAACTACAGTGGCCCCATTCCTCTAGATCTGTGTCACTGGACCCCGCAATGCTGAGGACACCACTTCGCTGTCTGCGAAACACCTTGGCGTGGAATGGCTGTCTCAGCAACCCGTGCACACACTGCTGTGAGTCAGCCATGTACGGCAGCGGAGTTGCGTCGTGGTCAGGAAGCCGGCAGTTGACTCAGCGATCTATGACCCAACTGACTCAGCGCCGCTCGGTGTGAGCTCCAGGTGGCCAGCTGCGTGCTTCTCGCCGGCATGCCTAAGATTGCGGCGAAAACAAGTGCCCACGATCCGGAGTCTGAATCTGCGGCCCTCCCCTCAGGATGCCTCCGGCATGTGTTGGAAGCCAGAACAACTGCCTGCGGTAGCGAGCCATGAAGTGGCCCACCACTGGCTGGCTACCGACCCCACATTGGCCTCAGAGGGTGAAACCAGCGACCCACCGTGCTGGTGCCCCATCTGCTGCTGCGTGTAGCTGGTGGTGTGGCATGCCCCACCATACAGGAGAGCTGCCACACTTGAAAGAATCTTGTTTATATGTGGCTGTGTGCCTCTGTTTTGCCATACGTGCCGCTTCGCGTCACATACTCATAACATGCTAGGTTGGCGAGTAGGCCCCTTCTGCCTGTGATTTGCACCATGCAAAACTGCTACGTATACTCTTTTGGCAATTTGACGGCCCTGTGGCCTCTGTTCTACTTCACAACTGTTGGTATGCATAACTCACTGCAATCCAGCCCACACCTGGCTGTAACTTGTGCTCAGAATATTGCACTAAACTAACTTTCCCTATCTTAAACGGTGGTGCTGCTACATTATTCCCCTCTTCGGAAAGATCCAGTCCTCAGATCGACCCTTAACTAGCTCTTAACTTGTTTGGGTCAGGACCTATGGCATATTCCTTACTATTAGAAAACTTAAATCTGGTCTAGTGCTGTCCACAGCAGGCTATATTCAAAAATACATACTATATATGAAAATACAATGCCTAATTACTCTATGCAAACCCAATGAGACAAAAAAAAAAAAAAAAAAAAAAAAAAAAAAAAAAAAAACTACAAATACTCTACTAGTTTCTGGGTCACAAAGCATACGGTACTTCATGCTGTACTCTACCTTCCTGGTTTTCTCTATGCTTAGCACCTCTCTTCACTCTCTCTTTCTTCCTCTTTCCTTCCTGTGTCATTCGTGGAATCACATCTGGGCAACCCATAAATGGCTGTAACCGCCCAATGTGTGCTATCGTTGTTCTAGTTGGCAGCTGAAGCTTAACTTGCAACAACTTGGTATGGCCCTTGATACCTCGTAAGGAACTTCTTTGTTTTCCCTTTTTGCATATAGGTGCTAGACAGCACTACCCATTGCCCCACTCTATACTGCGATAAACTTCCTTTCTGCTTTACTGTGTCTTCCTGCCTTTCCAAAGCCTTTGTATTCGCCTTTTGTACCTGTTTCCAAACATCCCGAAATGGCCTTGTGAACTGATGTACAGATTCACCGGTCCTTCCTTTCTGTAGCCTCACCAAATCAAACGGTGATGGCATTTTTTGACCGTACACTACCTCATATGGAGACAAACCGGTATTTGTATGGACTTTTGCATTGTACATGCACACAATATGCTTCAAATACTCGTCCCACTGTTGGTGATGAGAATCCACATAAAAACTCAGCATCTTCTCGATTGTTCTGTGTACCCGTTCTGTCATTCCGTTGGTCTGTGGATGCAAATGTGCTCATCCTCAACTTCTTTACGTTCAACAATTTACACAGTTCCTTTATTAAATCCGACATGAAGTTGGTCCCTTGGTCAGTAATTATTGTCTCCAGTACACCAAACTTCAAAATACAGTTGTTTACTAACGCTTGCGGAGCCATTTCTGCCTGTTGATTTGGCATAGCCACCATCTCCACATACCTCAAAAAATAGTCTATTATTGTCAGAACAAATCTGTTCCACAATGGTGTTCACCTGAAATGTCCTAAGACATTGATCCCCAGCATAGAGAATGGACATGTCGCTTCCGGCAATCATTGTAGCTGTATCTGTTTCTGGCTCAAATCTGCTCTCTGCGCACATGGTATACAATTCTTGACATACTGATCCACATCTGCTTTCCTACCTCTCCACCAATACCTTTCTGCTACTCTCCTATTGATCGCTCAACACCGTCCATGACCAGATAACACGTGATCATGTGCTTCCTTTAAAACCTCATCCCTCAATTTCCCTGGCACTACTACCCTTGGCCCTAACTTCATTTCCATGCACAGAAGACCATCATACACATTAAATTGTAGATGTGTCCGATACAATTTACAATCATTGTCTGTGTCCTGTAATTCTTGCCATACTGCTAGGTCATGACCTATGACTTCTACTTTCGCCACCTTCTTACTTAGTGCATCCGCATTACCATGCTTCTTCCCGGGCTTGTGCACCACCTCGTAGTCGAATTCACTGAGCCTCACAGCCCATCTGGAGAGTCTAGTGGACGGATCCTTCAACCCCAACAACCACTTCAATGCAGTATGATCTATCACTACCCGAAATCTTCTCCCATATAAATAACATTTAAAATATGCGATTCCATAGATTAAGCTAAGCATCTCCTTCTCAGTTGTTGAGTAATTCCTCTCTGCTGCATTTGACAGCCTAGATGCACAGGCTACAGGATGTTCTTTTCCATCAATTTCCTGACTAAGAACACATCTAATGCTTGATTCAATGCATCATATGCTAGTATAAACTCCTTTTCAAAATCTGGAAACACAAGAACTGGACTTGATGTTAACACTTCTTTCAGTTCATCAAACGCTTTCTGACTCTCTTCTGTCCACTCAAATTTCACACCCCTCCATAATAATCACGTCAACGGCTGTGCTAAATCTGCAAAACCCTTCATGAACTTTCGATAGAAAAAGCAAATTCTGATGAATGACAGCACTTCCTTAACTCTTTTCGGTTCCCGAAAATCCCTTACAGCCTGTACCAACCTCAGATCTGTTCACACTCTGTCCTTACTGATAATATGACCCAAATATTTTACTTCCTGTAATGCAAAATGACACTGCTCCAGGCTCAACGTCAAACAAGCTGCTCTTAACCCCATAAAGACTGCCATTAACCACTGTCTATGTTGCTCCACACTACTTGAAAACACAGACACTACCGTGGCTTCAAACCCCTCAAGACCATGTCTAGCAACCTCTGAAATGTTGCCGGAGCATTTTTCAAACCAAATGGCATTCTAATGTACTGGTAATGGCCTCCAGTAGTAGAGAAAGCAGTTTTTGGATGATCCTCTGTGGCCACCTCCAACTGATGATAACCACTTGTCAAATCCACCGTAGAAAAGTACTGCCACTGTCCTAAGTGATCCAAAGTCTCTGATATATTGGGAATGGGGTATGCGTCCATTACTGTCTTATTATTGATGTATTGGTAGACACAACAGAACCTGTATTTCTTAGTTCCATCCATAGATTTTTTAGGCACAATGACAATGCCCGCTCCCCAGAATCTATTACTATGCTCTATAACACTGTCCGCAAGCTGCTGATCAATGTAATCCTCCACAATCGGCTGCAAATACCATGGTATTCTGTATGGTTTATGGTAAACAGGTGCTCCATTCCATGTTGGTATCCTATGTTGAATAATGGAGTTGCTGGTAACGGCCCTCGTGGAAAAAACAAATCCTTAAGTTCCTACAATAATTCTGCCATATGCTCTCTTTCTGCTCCTTTCAAATGCTTTATTTTGTTACACAATGCAGTTCTATGAGCAGTCAGTGGTTTATCACTTCACATACCTCTCAAACACCAGTCTTCATCATCTGGCACATCCAAATTTGCTAATAAAACTCCTTTCCTCACATTCGCATCTACAGCACTAAAATTATCCACGTTCACAGGAACTACTTGCCCGTCATTCCCCTCCTGTATGCGTACAACACTGCATTTCACAAAACAACCCAATGGACCCAAAACTTCATTATCCTCCACAGGTAGATTTGACTCCACACTTACCCAAAGCAACTTCCCGGTGCCACTAGACACACACTCATGCGAATTAAGCCCTACTGCTAATGTACGTGGTTCAATTTGTTTGTTCATTACACTGAATGCCTCTCGCAACAGCTCTGCATTGACAACAGTTTCCCCTAGCTGAAATAACATTCCACCAAGTTCCACAGTTTGTTGTCCAAGGTCAATTTTGGCATGATGTTGATGCAAGAAATCTACTCCTAGGATCATCTCGTAGCCCTTGCTTACCCATTGTACTACCTCCATGCATGCATTAAATCAGACTTTCTGTATTTGAAAGTCAACTGTCACTGACGCCAAAGGCGTGACCTCGCTACCCCCCACTCCACGCAACCTATAACGTGGTGGGTCTAGCTTCCTTCATTCCATTATATTTTTAGTAGCCACTGACACTTGTGCCCCTGTGTCCAACAACATCTTAAACTTTTTAGTTCCTATGGATCCTATCACTGAACATTCCACCTATGCATACATTTTTGTACCATTGAAATTAAACAGGAGCTCCCTTAGGTGGATCTTGGTCCCCCTCTGCCATGTAACGCTTGTCCAGCTCTCCTATCTCCACTTCTCCATCCTCCCTGCTGCGGATTTACACCCCTTCCTTTATTCCACGGTGACTGGGTACATTGCCTCTGTACATGTCCTGTACGACCACACTTATAACATTTCACATCCGCTGTCAACACTGTTTGCCTATCACATACCCCTGTTGCCACATCTATTTCCTCACATTGAATTTCCAGCTGAATGGCTGAATACAAATCTTTCTGAGTCCCTTCACACACTCCCCATGACATATGTGCCAGTAACCCTCTCAAAAATACATAAAGTGCCCATTGCTCGGCCTCCTGCAAAAGAATACTATTCGCTTCATCGCTCTGACCCAACTCGTAAGTATACTCATTAATTTCCCTTATCCTGTCCGCAAATTTCTCCATCACCTCCCTCTGTCTCTTTGACATTGTATTTAACCTCTCTCTAAAGTAACAAGCACTATTCTGTTTTTATACCTTTGTAAAAGCCCTTCCTTTAACTGCTTAAACTGTCCTGCCTTCCTTAAGGCCTCAGAACACCTTACGTAGGTTTTTGCTTCACCTGTTAATCTAATCTTGGTTATCTGTAACAACTGCTCATCGGACCAACAATTCATCACCGCTGAAGTCTTGAAGTCCTCCACAAACAAACACACAACCTCAGATGCCTTGCCAGAAAATGGAATAATCAAACTCAAGGCAGCTGGATCAATCTCTTGCACCCTAGGCAACAACGACTGATCAGATGCGGTTTCTCACTCGCTTCTAGATGTTAATTCATTTCTCAACTGCATATTGTCTGGTGTCAATTGTGATACTTTTTTCAACAAAATCTGTACTGCTTCTGGTTCTGACACACCTCACATTCCTGACTCTGCCATTGTGTTGCTTTTGTTGCCAGTTAGCCCCGAAACAAAATATTTAAGCACAAGAATAACCCAACTCTGTACACCTCAGTATCATCATACTCAGTAACATCATAATCAAACCAATACAAAAGAAATTAAATGCCACAAAAAAAATCTTACTGCCCCAAATACACTAACACTTATTCTGACAAAAAATAATAATATGCCTATACAAAACATCTGAAATGGCCTGGCAAGAAAACGTCCAATACTCAAAAGAAAACTGGTCAAAACTCACCACATCTTGTGAATGTAATGTGGATGGTTGGCTCAAACGTCGTCCCCATCTGGCGTGCAGGCCACCCAAATTGGCATCGAATGTAATAAGA
This sequence comes from Schistocerca nitens, assembly GCF_023898315.1. Taxonomy (NCBI): domain Eukaryota; kingdom Metazoa; phylum Arthropoda; class Insecta; order Orthoptera; family Acrididae; genus Schistocerca; species Schistocerca nitens. The sequence goes on along the minus strand of NC_064616.1, from coordinate 505,544,452 downwards.
CCTGCACCAAGGCGGCTGGACATGCCTCGTAAAGAGCCTCCCGGCCAATGACAACAAACGCTCATTTACAGTGGGTCCCACAATGCTAAGGACACCACTTCACTGTCTGTGAAATGGCTTGGTGCAGAATTGCTGCCTCAGCGATCCGTGCACAGACTGCTGTGAGTCGGCCTTTTACGGCAGCGGAGTTACGTTGTCATCAGGATGCCAGCAGTTGACTCAGTGGTCTGCGACCCTGCTATCTCAGTGCCGTTCAGTGTGAGCTGAGGGCAGCCAGCTTCGTACTTCTCGCCAGCGTGCCTAAGATTGTGGTGACAACAATTGCCCGCGATCTGGAGTCCAAATCTGTGGCCCTCATGTTGGGATGCCTTTGGCATATGTTGGAAGCCAGGACGACTGCCCGCAGTAGCGAGCCATGGAGTGGCCCGCTGCTGGCTGGCTACAGGCCCTGCTTTGGCCTCAAAGGGTCGAACCAGTGACCCGCCGTTGACTAGAATGTTGGTGCTCCATCTGCTGCTGCGTGTAGCTGGTGGTGTGACATGCCTCGCCATCCAGGAGAGCTTCTACATTTGAAAGAATCTTGTTAGAAACCTGCACCTATTTATACGTGGCTGTGCGCTTCTGTTTTGCCATATGCACTGCTTTGTGTCACGTACTCATAACATGCTAGGTTGGCCAGTGGGCCCCTTCTGCCTGTGATTTGCACCATACAAAACTGCTATGTATACTCTTTCGGCAATTTGATGGCCCTGTGGCCTCTGTTCTACTTTGTAACTGTTGGTATGCGCAACTCACTGCAATCCGGCCTGCACCTGGCTGTAACTTGTGCTCAGAATATTGCACAAAACATTTTTCCCTATACTAAATTGTGGTGCTGCTACACTGCTGAAAGATGTACACATGAATAGTGTACACTCACTACTGCCTTAACCATATCTGAACCCAGCTGTAACTGTTGCATAGCTTGCAAAGCTTTTAGGTGCTTACGTAATTTGTCATTACACAACTTTTGCTTAGTACCATCCTCTACCAATGTCGATATCTGCACCATCAGAGCAGCTACAGTATTACTCATATTAGCTGATTGTATTTCTAGCATCTTTGTGTAATTTATTACTACTTTTACACTCACAAGTCTAATATAAAGGAAACACATCATCTTTTAAAAGAAACAGAAGAACTCCACAGACATAGATACCCAGAATTCACGCACGTAGTCCTAACAATTCCTTATGTCTGATCACTGCCCAGCAACTCAATACAATCGCGTAGTGCATAATAAGTGGTGCAAGTTACTGATACTGTTCCAATGCATGGGATATTATGACCAGTTAAATTACAGCTCTCACATTTTACAGGTACCAAATAAGTTTCCCAACATTTTCCTCTAAATTGTGACAGATCTACAGGTTCTTGAGCATTGACAAAAGTCACTTTCCACTCTGCATGCCAATCTCTATGTCAACCCTGCCAATATAAAACAACATAATAGAAAGGCCAGTAGAAAATGCTGTTGCAACTCACCACATTGTGGTCATAGCTGAGACACGTGGACACCATTTGAGATGTCAGATAGTTATTGCTGATGCTGTGACATCCTCACCTGTTTCATCAATCACTCCTAGACATCAGTGTCATACCGATGTCACCAAAGACCGCTTCAGGCACCAAATTACATGGGGGGATGGTGGTGGTTGTGGTGGTGCACAGAGTCACCGCTACATTGTCAGGTTCTGTTGAGCATCTTTCAGCACTAATAAAACATGACCAACAAGTTAACATTTATTGATTCCAATTTACAGGTCAGTGTCATCTCATCAGCCTAAGCTGATGCCACATGCTGGTGATTGTGGCATTATTCTGACTCCTGTTGTCGGCTTGGACTGGCTGGTTACCAAGGCTATTATTCTAACAGTTCAGATTAAGTCTTGAGGAAGCAAATCCATAGTGAGAGAGTATGCCCCACACTGTTAAATCATCAACCTGCCAATGGAAGATGACAATGATCCATGATGACCCACAGGGAAGTACCACACTGTGACAAATCATGTAGTCAGCTGATCCTGATCCCAATGGACAGGGAGGCCCTTGGCCACTGAAGCGCCTGCAGCGATGATCAGAAAAAGAAGCACTAGATGGCCTTCTCACCCAGCAATGATGACAATGTTAGTATGATCAGCACCACAATAGGTACTAGTGTTGTAAGAGCATCAGTACCCCCTTCAGCAACATGGTAGATGGTGACCAGTTCTAAGCTCCATGAGTGGCAGATCACAGTCACTCAGATATTGTCATCTCGGGAATGGCAAGCAGTATGTTCATGAGAAGTGCTGGAAAAACTAATACAGGGATGTCACAACACCATAATAATCACTGAATTGAGTGCTCTGGTACAAACAGTATCGATCCTAATGACCAGCTGAATTCAGAGCTAGAGAACAACAGTATTTATGGAGATGAGCTGGAGATACTGACATGAGGCACTGTTGATAATGACTGAATGTGGCTCACTTCTTTACTGGTGGTCAGTAGTCCTTGTTATGCTGTGTTTGCTTAACAATTTGTTACAGTCTCTTAACTCCACTGTCAAGTCTCTGAAATTTGTTATTGCATCTGGGGTAATACTTGTTGCTTCGTGTAACAAGAGCTAACAAATATACCTCCATCTCTTTCTCTCTCTTGGTTGACAATATGCTAAATGTGTAACTTGTGCTTGGCAATTGGTGCTGATGTAGCAGAGTGTGCTCATGTACAGACCAACTTACAGGGTTGATTGTTTCTGTCTGCTGCACAGCTATGTCATCACCTCTGCCAGGTGTCACCTGTCGCTAGCCTAGCATGAACTTAATAAAAATTTAATTTCTTCCCCTATTATGCTCTGTGGCATAAAAGTGATAGTGGGTGTTTTGGACAGTTTGATTGAGCTGGGGTTAGGTTCCATTATATACTGTACATGGGAGATGAGAACATTCTTATTTTGAAAATTGAAAGAAAAAGAAATTGACATTAAAAGCAATCATCCTCCAGATCTGAGCCATATTTTATTCTAAATGCAATTATTTGTTCTAGGGAGCAGAGCTTGTAGCACCTGAAACTTTAAACCAGCCATACGTATTCTAACCCAGACACAGGTCATGCTCCTTCCTTCAGTAGGTGAAGGCGTAGTGGATATAAATGTCTTCCTCTAATGAAGTGACTACACAAAACATTGGCTTCACTTAGTGTTTAAGGGAAACGAAAAACTTTGCAAAAATTTAGAGTATGCATTACGGGCAGTGTCCAGTAGACCAGCATTAATAACAGTCAACCCTCCATAGAGGAATATCTGACAAGAACAGATGAGTCCACAGCAGCAACACTGAAAATAGACAGAGAATCATCAGGAAAGCATAGGAAGCAACCACAGAATCAAACAAACCAAACAGGACTGCTTCTTCATTGAACCCCCTCTATGCAGAAGTGCTTTCTGCACAGAAACCTCTTGTTGAAGAGGCACCATCAAGAGCAGTAAAAGAAACACTACCATGAAAGAAACCAGAAAGGAAGGCAAAAGTGCAGCTTTCTGTAATTACTGCAGCAACATCGCCAGCAGCAGTGACTCCAACAGTTCCATCAACGACTTCAACAGTTTCACCACCAGTAGAATTGCCAGCAACAGCAGTGGAAACAGCAGCAATACCATCAGCATCAATGAAGAGGTACTAGAAACAGCAGTGGCACCAAGAACACCAGCCACAGTAAGTGTCAACTTAAGGCCAAGATGGCCTGAAATGAAAAAGGATTTTTTGTCTCCCATCCCCCAAAAAAGATCAAATGTGACGACATTACTTAAGGTACAGTCTCACAACAATGCTACTGATAAATCTAGACATTCAATTGTAATTAATAAAACAATGCCAGAATCTTCTCACAGAAATGTATTGACGAGTATAAATCATTAGTCTGTCACAAAAAACTATTTTCGTAATGTGCAGGAACTTAAGAATAAACTAAATGAGTTAGAACTGTTAACAATATCAACAGTGAACTATCAGACACCCAAGTACTGTGTATTACTGAACACTGTATGAGGTCTCTCAAAACAGAATTAGTTGAATTAGCACAATTTAGGCTAGTGCATCCCTTTTCAAGAAAAAACTTCAGAGGTGAATGAAGCTGCATATTTGTAAAAGACACTGTTTCAGCTGCTCCAATTCATATTCAATTCCTACTCTATTGAAAAACACATGGAATTGTCTGGTATTGAAACCAAAGATACTGATTATCATGTAATATCAGTTTATAGATCTCCCTTGGGCAACTTGCACTTCTTTTATAGAAATTTCACACCAGCATTAGAAAAAGTGATGAAAAGAAAACTATCAATGGTCATAATTTATGATGACTTTAATATCAATTTCCTCACTGAAGGCAATGATCAGTCTGACTTTAAAAATTTTATGAAATGTTACAACCTTAATATGAAGGGTATATCCCAAACTGGGGTAACTAGCCAAAATGTAAGCATTCTTGACCAAATGGTTAGGAACAAGGATTGTTCTGTTAGATTATAAATTTGGGATTTTTGACCATAATGCACTGATTTTACAGACAGTCTTTCTTAAATATAAACATCAACTCAAAAAAATGACTATACAATGTAGAAGTTTCTGCCAAAGCAATGTACTCAAATTTCTGTCCCATATGAGAAAATACTGGGAGACTGTATACCACTCTCAAACAGTAGATGGAAAATTTGAAACTTTTCTAAACATTGAAGGTATTTTTGTTCTGTCATTGCAACTATGCAAATGCATGATTTTTTTCACCAGATGTGTTTGACTTTATTGAGGTAAAGCATCATCAGCATCTGTAATTAAGTTTTTACATTTTGATTTGATTTTAGATCAAAAAACAGTTTGTTAAGAATATGCGGATTTGTATTTAAATCCAATCACTAAAATCAAATCAAAATGTAAAAACTTAATTGCAGACCACTCACTGATGATGCTTTACCTCAATAAAGCGAAACGCACCTGGTGAAAAAAATCATGCATTTTTGTAGTTGTAGTGACAGAACAAAAATACTCTCAAGAATTGTAAAGCAACTACGGACACTATGACCACACAAATGAAGAATTTTCTAAACATTTTCTGCTGCTATTTCAACTATCAATTCCTTTTAAAAACAAAAACCGCATGTAACAACGGAGCATCCTCCAATTGGATCACAGCAGGTATTATGCGGACACTATGTCATGGCAGTTTTAGGTGGGGAGTGTTTTGAACTGTAGTTGTGTACTATAGCAGTAGAGGTCAGGCCTGAACTACCACTACCAACTGCAGCAAACATTTGTGCTGTAGCCACTTCCAAATGCTTTGTGTATTCCATTTTTCTTTCTGTTGTGGATTGCTTCTTCTTCTTCTTCTTCTTCTTCTTCCTTTTTTTTAAATGCAACCCTCACCAAAACAAAAGGAATCCGTGATCCCTATGACCGTTATGTCAGTCTTGCTTTCGTGGAAGCACAGAATGCGGACATAGGGTGGCAGCCCTCCAAGCGGAGGGCCTCTTCTCTCAGGCAGTCTAAGTTCTCATTTGTTTATGGTCATGGCTGACTGCCATGATATACTGTATGCATAATATCATAACATCAGCAAAGAGAAGGAGTGAGCTGTTCTCCCTCAGGGAGACTAAACTTTGCAACAGTAAACAATTTACAAAAAACTTTACTGCATACAAAAGAATATTTGTAAATGTGAGTGCTGCTAAAAAACTACAAAATGACATCCTTCTGAAGTCTTCATACAACAAAAGAAAATACTCAGGGCAAATAATCAACACAAAAACAGGTAGAAATAGGAAGAATGTAAGTAACATTAAACTTAAAGTAAATTCAACTTTAATTACTGACCAAGAGGAAGTAGCTCAGGAATTTAATTCATACTTTATTGAAACTATAGTAACACTAACAGAGCATCTAAAAAGTAGTGGCCTCCCTCAGTCAGTCCTCAGTACCTCCATTAAGACAATTTTTCATCACCTACATGGGGAGCAGAGATAGAAAAATTAATCAGTAGTAAAATAAACAAACAAATCATCAGCAGTAGAAGACATTATCCCCTGCTTCTTTCTCCATAGATGCAGTAAAATTATTAGTAAGCCACTGTCTCACATAATAAGTGCTTCATTTTTTGATACAATATTTCCAAGAAAACTTAAAATGGCAAAAATCATACCCATACATAAAAAGGTATCCAAAGAAGATCCTAGCAACTACTGTCCAGTTGCAGTGCTTTCACTATTCAGTAAAATATTTGAGTATGAAGTGGCTGCCAGACTTAACTCATTTCCCAGAAAAAATAACATTCTTTCCTCTGCTCAGTATGGTTTTCAAGAGAATAAAACAACTACTGATGCAATATATGAATTCCTTGATTCTACCCTACACCTGGTTGCCAAGAAATTTCCAGCTATTGGAGTTTTTCTTGATCTTGACATGGTGAACCACAACATAATTTTGCAAAAGTTGGGTTGGTATGGGATAAGGAGAACTGCCTGTGGCTGAATTAGTAGCTTATTAAAGACTAAGCCTAGTATTTTCATATAATTAAAGTAAATCAAATTTACCAATGAGGCAAAATTCTTAGGGATCCACATCATGGACACACATACATGCAAAAACCAACAAAGTCTATTATATGCTCCACTCAATAAGGGATGAGCTAAATACCAGCACATTGACTTGTATGTATCATGCTCTTTTCCATTCACTACTAAGTTATGGAATCATTTTTTGGGGTCATAGTACCAAATCAGTGAATTTATTCAAATTAAAAAAAAAAGAGAGAGATCAGTTTGAACAATCCTACACAAGCATCAAAGACAAACCTGTAAACCACTCTTTAAAAACTAAACATACTGCCTCTCCCTAGTCAATACATTTTTAATGCTCTGCTTTATTAAACAAAACATCAGTAGACTGGAGTGGAACCTGGATAATCACCACCATGACAAGGCTGAAGAGATTGTTAATGTTGGTTCCCCATTCAACTAAACTCTACAGTAATGGAAATCAAACTTTATAACCATCTTCTGGAAAGAATAGGAACTATTCAAGAACCAACTAAACTTAAAAAAACTTTAAGAGCACTGTTAACAAATCATTGCTTCTACAGTATACAATACTTCCTTCAGTGTGATCTATAAACCAATGTGATGTATACTAAGTGAACCAGAGGTATGTATATATATATGTTCCCTATTATGTTGTGCACAATGAATGATTGGGTAGGAATACATATGTAATATGTATTCTGTGTGATGTATACTATGTTTAACAATGTTGTATGTATATGTTTTTTTCATCATCTGCATGACATGTCCCATATTGCATTGTACACTTCTGAACACTGAATGATTTAATGGATCAACAAAGATACAATACAAAAAATGTAAAATTATGCATCATTCTTGACCACCCACCATGTCATCCTCTGCCAAAGGCATGACTGCATGCGGTACAGAGGGGCCAGTTGTTAGTATACTACTCTCCTGATCGTTGTTGGGTTTCTACTACTTACCAGTCAAGTAGCTCCTTGGTTAGCCTCATGAGGCTGAGTACATCCTGTACCATCCCCTAATCAAGCCTGGCCCCCTGTATGGCAGTCAGTCATGCTGACCACTCAGATACTGAGGTGGATTCATTTCTTCAGTAATCCACATATAAATTTTGCACAAAAATGAGATCTATCAGGATTTAGCAAATCGTTAGCATATTTGTGTTACATTTTCATCTGACATCTCCAAACAGCAAATGATTATATATTTAAGCTTGTGCATTTACAAATGGAACCATCTGCCAAAACTGGATTGCTCATCAGTTTTATGTAATGTATAGGATCTTTATTTAATTAGTGACTAAGCTCACATTGCACTTAAATGATAATCTCATTTTTTGTAAACTAAACCAAACTTAAGTATTTCTGTTGTAGAGGTGCCATAACAATGGTACTATGTAACAAAGATAAACAAATGGCTGGTAATCCTGTAAGTAGTGTAATAAAATGATGGAATGTATTACATGTAATGAGGTCTGTTTGTGAAGTACACATATTTGCCTGCTATAAAGAAGTGAAACTTCTTTCTTTTTGAAACGCACTGTAAATCATGTACATACTTACTTACATAAAAATTGTAATGGTCAGTCCAGCACCTCAAGCATCACTCTGTATTTCAAGAACATTCATAAAGAGATTGTGCAGTAAGCTTTTGCCATAAAAAGCCCTACAGAAATCAAAATATATCTCAAAGAAACTGGCCACATAATAATTTTGAAATGAATTGGTGAAAATAAATGTAGATATTTTTAATACTGTAACATATCTCATTAGGAAGTTTTATTCTGGGGGGGAATAAAAATAAAATAAAGTTCAAACTTTCTGTTGTGTTGTGTTGCCTACCACTTGCTTCAACAATATGATATGTTAAGGGAGTGTTACATAATATCCCATCAGCCAGCAATAGTAATGTATAAAGACATTACAAAAGGAAGAGTTTGAAATTAGATTTCATTTATAGTCTGAGTAATTTAACACATTACAGTTATAATCTTGTAGGAGAAAATTAAATTATTATGCACCTAGAGAAGACATAATTTTAGATGGAAACAGAGAGAGAATGGGAATGGTGTATACAATGAATATGGAGGAAAAATGAGACTGTGCTCATTGATTTGAATAATATGAGAGAGAATAAAAGCACAGGGTGATAATTATTGAACTAGATGAAATAAAATTATCATAAAATTTGAATAATATGATAGACAATAAAAGTACAGGGTGACAGTTATTGAACTAGATGAAATAAAACTATCATAACTTCTGAACAGTATGCATTAGGATGTTCAAACTGCATGCTTGGCTGCGGGGCATGATAGGAAGTAGGATGCACTTTGTTGTTTGGCTTAGCGATGAAGCCCACTTTGATTTGGAAGGGTTTGTCAATAAGCAAAACTGGTGCATTTAGGGGACTGAGAATCCACATTTTGTGATAAAGAAGTCTCTTCACTCTCAATGGGTGACTGTGATGTGGAGTGTCCAGTCATGGAATAATCGGAGGGATATTCCTTGATGACACAGTGACTACCATATGGTATGTGGTTTTGGAAGATGATTTCATCCCCATTATCCAAAGTGACCCTGATTTTGACAAGATGTGGTTCTTGCAAGATGAAACTAGACCCTATCAAAGCAGGGGAGTGTTTGATGTCCTGGAGGAGCACTTTGGGGACTGCATTCAGCTCTGGGGTACCCAGAGGCCACTGGCATGGGCCTCGATTGTCTGCCATATTCTCTGGATCTGAACACATGCAACTCCTTTTTGTGGGGCTATATTAAAGACAAGGTGTACAGCAATAACCCCAAAACCATTGTTGAGGTGAAAACAGCCATTTAGGTCATCGACAGCGTCGATGTTAACGACGCTTCAGGGGCTCATGCAGAATTCTACTATTTGTCTGTGCCACATCATTGCCAATAATGGCAGGCAATCAAACATGTCATAACCTACATACGAATATCTGTAGTGACATTTACATGTTGAATAAAGTGTGTGCAGTTTGTAGCTAATTTAGGTTTTTTTCATATAGTTCAATAATTGTCACCCTGTAAGTCAACTGATACTTTTGTTGTTTTCCATTATTTTGCTCCCTGACTTTTTTCCACAATAACACACAATTTTTATCATTGACTCTAGATATCCTTCTTTTCATTAAATAAAAACTTCAAGTTACTACAAACACTAGTCACTTTATTTTCTGCAAATGAGTACACATGCATTGTCACGTTTTTAAAAAAGAAAGGAGAGATTCCACTCATTAAATTTTATTCTGTTAATCAAGTGTGACTGTCAACTGAATATAACTTAAAATTGCCTTTATTTAGTCAACAGTAACTTGATCTGATCTAAGTCTGACAGTTTAAAATACAAGTAAATTGCTGTAATTGTGTTGGTATTATACCATGGTTTAATGCCTGTATCACAAAACCTGCCAAGGATATATTGATTATATTATGCAGCTAGTTACATAAGTCCATAGAAATAAATAAAAAATCCATTAAACACATAACAGATTTATATCAAATAAACATGTTACTGTCTTAAATAGTAAATGTACCTTGCTTATGTGTTGTTTGTGACCGATGTCCTGTGTCTCTGATTCCACTTCACCATCAGAGCAGTTAGGGCCACCAGAAACTGGCACTTGGAAAGTTGCATATGGACTTATGTTTTGCCTGTGACCAAGAGTCATGCACATGGGATTTGGCAGATATGTTGGTTCTGGGATGTTTGAGGAGTCTTTACCACTATCGCTGTTAACATATGTATTCTGTGCCACTCTTTTGTCTGCAATGGCTAACTGTCCTGTATCTTGAGGTTTCTCTGCAAATACAGAAAAAGAAAAATCCAAGATTTATTCATTAATTGGAATTCTGAATGCTGAACAAAAGTTTTAATAGATTTTACTTTGAAAAACAACAGAAAATGAAAACTAGTATCTGCATGTTATTAGAACCTAACATGTTAACATATTCAGCTCAAATTAACTATTCCCAAATAAATAAAGAAGCTTTAGCCACCTGCTTTCACTCTCATAAGTTCCATTGTTACCTCTACAGAGTCCTAACAAACTGATTATGACCAGCTCAAATTATGAACCATAAGCTGCTTCTGATAATTTTAGGTTAGAACAATATATTCTGGAATGTATAGAATAATGACTGAAGAACTGGACATGGCTCTTGAGTGACTATAACTGTAGCATTAATTTTGAATGTTGTTCAACACATAAAGGATACACCAACAATGGACTGAACACCATGGTCCATCACAACATTACAACAGATGGCTGGCCCTGTAGTTTCCATGTGTGGCATCTGAGCCTCAAGAACATGTTTCCATTCATTATCTTTTAAAAATCCAACAAAAATAGTGTTATACTTGCCATAGAAAGTTATCACAAGCGAGAGATGTTGACACTGAGTCCCAAGTCAAGGCTTCCATATTCACCTTCTTACACATACTGAATAGTATTTGTCATCTACCCCACAGCTCCATCTCATGGCTCTTCACATAGCATAATGAATTATCCTGACTTTCAAGTCACCTCAAGAAATGAACAGCAGTGTGGTACTCAAGACTTTGTTTGGCAGCACTGTCTACAAAACCCCCATCAACAAGATGACCCCAGCCCAAATAATACATGGGCCACAATCTATAAATGGCAGTCCACTTTCTTTCCCTAGTGGAGCAGCAACCACTTATCCAAGTGTCTAATTTATGTGCACCTTCTGTGAATGTTATATCACCTCTTCTTTTGAAGGTGAGCTACAACCAGGCTCCAGAGACTTAATAGTAGCAGCTGCAGCAGGACAGTGATAATACTGCCCAGCAGTCCTCAAAGGACCTGCAGCTCATTCCAAACATATCCAACATCCTTAGAGCAGGGGGAACTCATATACAGTTGTTAATGAGGGATTTCCAGTTGGGAAAGTTAACTATGTCACATACTACAAGTTTCCAGCACATATTTCTTCTAAGTGCAGTTATAAGGAAGCACTCACTAGGACAGAGGAAGTTCACACTAATCTACACATCTCACTTCTCTAGCAGACAAATGTTTGCATATTTATTGCTAGTGGAAATCATCATTCAGGGACATAGCCTACACAGCCAGTAGCTGCTCCTTACTTAAAAATCAAAGGTGTATGTGACACCTTTGCTTTTAAATCAAATACTGAATTGAAAGCTGTTGCATCTACTGTGTTATTTTGTACTGCTGTCTTTGTTTTATTTGCAATCCCTGAAAAAATATGGTTTACACAAAACTTCAGTTATTATGGAATTACAACAACTGACAAACCACTTAGGCAGAATTATAAATTCATTATCAGTTTCAAGAAAGCCAGAACATGTTATGGATGTTGACTAGTAGCAAGTATACCCAGAACCATTTGTTGTGAAATTTCAAAAGCATTTTGTCAGGTACTGCAAAATTAATGTGAGTTGCACCCCATCTCCCATCCCTATTGTCTTGGATTCTGGGTACACTCTTGACATTAGGTTTTTACTGAAGAACAGCTAGATTAATCTGTTTGTGTAACACCTCATTTCATTAATCCATTCTCCACCAGCAAGCCATAACTGATTCCTCTCTTTATCCTTACCTAAACAAGCAGCTACTTTGGATTTATTAAATTTTGTAACAAAAATATCTCAAAAAATAAAGTTTTTTATTATCTGATATTCTAAAGCTTTGTTTCTGTTTTGATTTGTAATTTATTGTTGTTATTTCAGCAAAATCATGTTTTAAATTGATCTTGCCAGTGCATAGTTGTAATGTCAGATAATTTACTACATAGATTAAAATTATATAAATAAAAGAAACTATCAATATTTTAATATTCATGACCATATTTGATAGAAACAAAGAATGAAAAATTAAAAAGCCTCTCCAAAATATCAAATGTAAAAAATCATTACCTCTGTATTTGTTACATGATATCATATTGTGTCTTCTCAAACAGAAAAACAAAACAGCAGCTGCAATAACAGCAAGTGTTAAACCAATGATAATAGCTGCTACTGTTCCTGCATCATTATAAAATGGTTTTCTTCCAGATCCAGAAGGTGTTCTTAATTCTGGAGCAACTGTAGCTGAAAGCATATTAAACAAAAAGCATCAGAATGAAGACATTAATAATCACAGTGCTTAGCTAGGCATGATACTATTTGAGGTAGTACACCTTTGCTTTCCTGAAGCCTGAGAACCAGTTCACCCAGTGAATGATAGGGGTAATACAGTCTAATGTGAAATCTGGACATTGGTCCATCATACACACACTATTCATTCACAATAGTGAAAGTCACATGAAATGCTACTAAGTGCATAAAACCATCAGGGATCAAGCTTTTCATCTGTCCGAGTTTGTTGTCTGATGCTATCATACTAAGCCACAGTCCCACATATACGACAATGTACATTTCACACAGTATATGTCAAAAACTAAGGAATGTTAGGAGAACATAGAAATCTGAAGATCTTTCCACCCTGAACTAAAGAATTTAATGTTGTTAGAGAGAATAGAGAATAAAAAAGGCAACAAACATAGTTAAATAATTCATTATCATATGATATAATAGAGAATGGAAATGGCAGCAAAATATCTGCATAAAAAAGTGAGTGAAGTAATATGAGGGCATGCTGAAAAGTAATGCCTCTGAATTTTTGTATGAAAAATCTTAAAACATTTTTAGCATTCTACATCTCTATTCATCACGTTTATGTATTTGCAGTACTCTGCCTCTAGAGGGTTCCAAATAGTAGCAAGTAACATTGTGGTGTGTAATGTAACCCTGTTGGTGCATGAGAAATGTAATCAAGTGTCAAATTTGAAGAATTCATCCACACATGAAGCATTATCTCCTTCAGCTTGAAAATGCCACATCACACATGAGTGCTGTGACATCTGCAACATCCCTACACCTCAGGTTCACCATAATTAATTATGCTTCCTTCAGTTCTAACTTGGCCCCATCCATTCTTCATCTGTTTCTACAACTTAAATTACACCATCAAGGGCTTCACTTTGATAGCAATGAAGTAGTGCAAGCAGAGCTGAGGCTGTGGTTCCATCAGCAAAGTCAGACACTCTCAAGTGACAGTATTGTGGCGGCCCGCTACACAGCCGTGCGAACACTAGAAATACTATCGTGGCTGACACAGCATTTGCAGTGCGTGTGCACAGATTTACCATTAGCTAAAAGCACGACAACAGCGAGGTGCACACCAGACGTATGAAGACAAAGCGAGAACCAGTGCAAGCCATGCATTGGAACGCACTGGACGCATCACATCAAGAGCTGTCCTGCCTAGCCGCGAAGCACATGAGTTGAGTGTTCACATACTACCAACATGTACACACGCAGAAGCCGGCCTGTCCATTTATGCAGCCGCTTCTGCCTCACCCATGAAAAACACCACACTCCACGAATAGTGCTGGGAGCCAGCCGTACAGAGACTTGACCATGAGCACACACCTATGCAACGTCTTGTGGAGTGTACACCCTCTGGATCACGCACTGCTCCACCTCAAGCCGTCAACCATGGTCACGCAGTCAGCAATGGACTATGTCACACTCGAGTGAACACATCTCAATCCTTGTAATAAATGTGATTGCCTCTCGCCGGCGTTTCATTTGTATTCAGTCACCTTGGCCTCATCTGAGCAGAGTGTGTGGGCGTGACTATAGGGTTGGCTCATCGCACAAATAATCGTAAGCAGAATTATGAGCAATCCTGCTACACTGGTGACCCCGACATGATGTGTAGATCAATTTGTGGTGACAAACTTTTCTTTTTACCACTCGCCATGCCACAAACCGCTTATCTATGCTTACGACCTCGTGCAGTGCCGATTTTGTTTGTAAACCACAGTCGTGTGTGAACCTGAACTAAACATCGAGTTTTGTGTTAAAATTTTGTGTGAATTTGTCTAGTATAATGTAAGATGGCAACCACAGAGGAACTGGAAAGGACAGTCCAGGACCTGCTAGGGCACAACCAGGCACTGGAGGCTGAGCTATGGGCAAGAACAGCCCATGAGAAGTTAGCCTCCAAAAATTCACACCTGCATGCCGCTGCAAGCACAGGACGCATGTTAGTTAGGCTGCCACCATTCTGGCCACGTGATCAGTTCCTGTGGCTTATTCAGGTGGAGGCAGTGTTCTATAGCTACAACATGATGTGCAAGTTCGCGAAATTTGGCCACGTCGTAGGCCATGTCGACTAGAACGTCGCTGTCAAAGTGTGAGACATTATCACTACCCCACCAACACAGTCCTCACATAAGCAGCTGAAGGATGGACTAATCCGCCATATTTCAGTATTGCAGGAGCAACAGTTGCATCAACTGTTGCGGCATCAAGAATGTGGCCACAGGAGGCCCTCGCAGTTCGTGTGCCATCTCTGGGGCCTGACATAGCCTGATATGGTCCCGGATTCGCTATTACACCATCTGGGTGTGCAGCCTGCCAACACAAGTACAAGCAGTGATTGTGGCCCAACTTCAGATGGAGTTGGACAGTGTAGTGGACCTCGCCGACAGAGTCCTCGATGTGCTCGCAATGGTGCCAAACACCGCCGCCTCTGCTGCCTGTACCGCCGTAGAACTAGCACCAACACTCACCCCACGTCAAAACACTGCCCTGGCCATGCCGCAATGGATGCTGAGCTCCACACTGAAGTTTGCGACTTGGCTGCCTAGGTGGCATCACTAACCAACTAACCATACAGGTTGAGCACTTGGTGCATTCACTGCCAGAGCTCAGCAGGAACCGCAGCAACAGCCATTCCGGCTTCAGACGATGCAACCCAAACTGCAGTAGCTAGCCTGGCGGTATGTCACTGATGTTCAAGCTAATGCCCGATGCTTACTCTCGGTACCTCGCCCGCTTTGGCAATGCCACGACAAACTGCTGGCCACTTTGCTTCCACCCAAACATCAACCGCAGCTGTAATTAGACGCGTCCAGCTGTGGTGCCATATCACGGTGTCTCTACATAGCAGAGTGGGATGACAGTGTCAGCTACCTAGCAGACATGGGCTCTGACCTATCTATATACCCACGATCTATGCTCAGGAACAAAATATCGGCCAAGGAACTGTCACTGACCGCGGCTAACAGTTCCGCGATAAATCGTATGGCTCACACTACCAAGAATTGAACTTCAGACTGCGCCGCATACTCGCGTGGACATTTACTGTGGCAGATGTCATTGAGCCAACCCTGGGCGTGGACTTTCTAGCTCACTTCAATATGCTAGCTGACACAGCAAACGCCCAGCTGATCGACTCTGCGACTGGGTTGAAGATAGAAGGACAGCGGTGACATGCTGCCTTCTTCAATGTGAAACCAGTTCAGTGCTCTGGTCCCTATGCCCACATACTAGACCAATTTCTGGAACTAACATGACCACCTGGTGCACCAAAAGAAGTCAAACATTCCACAGTACACCACATATTAACCACAATCAATCCACCCACCTCAAGCCGACCACGTTGCCTTGCCCCCGATCGGCTCACCATAGCTAAGTCCGAATTTGAGGCTATGCTGCAACAAGGCATCATCTGCCCATCAAGCAGTCCCTGGTCTTCCGCCTTGCATCTCACTCGAAAAAAGGACAATTCTTGGCGGCTACCGTGAGCTAAATGGGCGAACGGCGCCAGATCGCTACCCGGTACCACACCTGTAGGACTTCAGCCATGCTCTGTTGGGGTCGGTACTATACAGCAAGATTGACTGTGCCAAGGCATTCATACAGATCCCCGTGGCACCTGAGGACATTCCAAAAATGGCAATAGGGACACCCTTAGGATTATTTGAGAGCCTCTTTATGACTTTCGGATTCCGAAATGCGCCCCAGACTTGGCAGCGTTTCCGACAGTGTGCTACGAGGCCTACCATGGTACTTTGTGTACCTCGAAGACATTCTGGTGTTTTCAAGGTCACCCGAGCTCCACGCCAACACCTGACAACCATTTTACAGCGTCTCAGCGAGGCCAGAATTGTCATCAATCCGGCAAAGTGCGTGTTTGGAGTCACTGAGATAGAATTCCGTACGCCACCCCCAAGCCGCTGATGTGCCTGTCACAATTCTGGGACTCATGCACTAGTCACGATGTTACAGAGCCATGTGCCATTTGATGCTTCAGACAGTTCAGAGCCAGCGCCAGCAGCTGCTCCTGTCATAACCGCTGCACAAGAAACATGCCCCCCACGTGCCCAGCAGTACTGCCTGCCACTGCTGCCACTAGCTGCCGCGAGAGGACTCGCCACTGCATGCCAGCCAGCACCATGCGCTGACGTCACCAGTCACCACACAATCGCTGCTTCACCAGACTATAGCCACCATGCTATTGCTGATGTCACCACACAGTGCGCAAATTACAACAGGATGGTGTTGTAGACTGATGGCTGCACTGTCATGCAGCTCCCGAGCTCCACATTCCAAGGGGGGATCTGTGTGGCGGCCCACTGAACAGTGTTGCAATTGTGAGAACTACTATCGCGGCTGACACAGCATTCGGAGCGCACGCACGCAGATTTACTGTTAGCCGGAAGCCCGGCAACAGTGTGGTGTGCACCAGACATGTGAAGATAAAGTGAGAAACAGTGCGAGTCAGGCATCAGAACGCACCAGACACATCACGCAAAGAGCTGTCCTGCCTAGCCGCGAAGCACATAGGTCAAGCGATCGTGGACTCCCCACACGTACACATGCAGAAGCCGGTCCGTTTATGCAGCCACTTCCATCTCACCCACGAAAAGCTCTGCACTCCACAGATAGTGCCAGGAACTGGCCATACTGAGACTTGCCCATGAGCACGTGGCTACGCGACATCTTGTGGAGTGTACACCCTCCGGATCACGCACTGCTCCACCTCAAGCCGTCAACTGCGGTCATGCAGTCAGCAATGGACTATATCAAGCTCGACTGTATGCATCTCAATTATTGTAATAAATGTGGTTGCCTCATGCGGGCATTTCATTTGTATTCAGTCACCTTGGCCTCCTTTGAGCAGAGTGTGTGGCCACAATTATAGGGTTTGCTCATTGCACAAATAATCATAAGCAGAATTACGAGCATTACAGTATCAACAAACTGGTCCCTCATTGCATGAAATGTTTTTGTCACCCGGGTGACTATGTTGAAAAAGAAATATACATACATGAGGAATAAAGATGTAGAATGGTAATGAGATTTGTTTTATTCAAAAAGCTTTACGAGTTTTCAGATAAAAAATTCAGAGGCATTACTTTTCAGCATGCATTCAAACTTTTGGTGAACATACAGGGGTATCAACATAATATTTCTTCCTGGTAGCACCGTTTGGTGCTTTTATATATGATCCTTCTCTTTATTTTGTATTGTCAGTGATGCAACTTCATTCTGTAGTGGGAACAGATGTTTGGTTGTCACTGAAGCCAAAACTATAATATACAGTGAACAACATCTCTGTATACACTGGACAGTTGGATCCTGAGTATAGCCATGTGTAGACATTATGGCAAATACATCACCAGAGAAAGAATTGTTACTCCTTTTTCAAAGTTTAAAATTCACTCAAGATTTATTGTTGCATCAGTGTATATAGAGTTCATGAAATCATTACATTTACAGATCTATAGCACAAGCAGTTTTGAGGTACCAGGTATCGACCCATGCTGAAATTCCCATATTAGTGTGCGTTGCAGCCTTGACAGGCAGAAATGTAGGTGCAGATTCTACCATACAGTCATACAGATGTCGAATACTGTCCTGGGATATGTTATGCCACACTTGCTTGACTTGCTCACATAGTTCTGTGTATTAATTGTTGGTAACGAGTTGTATAAGTCACTTCTTCTCCCATATATTCCACACATGCTTGACTGGAGACAAGTCTGCAGACATGCTGGCCACACAAAATTGCTGCATTTCTAGCAGAACTTTGAGTTTCACGGGCAGTGTGTGGGAGAGCATTATCCTGTGGGAACAATACATCACCTTCCTATTGCAAGAATGGCAAAAGAATGGATCCAACAACTAAGAACAGGAGGAAGGTTAATGCTAATGAAAGGCTAAATGTTTGGTGCAAAGTGAGTGGTGTCCTAGAAGGTGTAATAGATGTACAAGGAGATGTGATTGTATATTATCATGCTTAATAAACACTGATCCTGTCCTTCTATCACGTGAGATAGACTTCTGTAGTAGTACAAGAAAAATTAATCTTGCAACCTACAAAAACAATAGGCCCTCCCAATAACTGCTGTTGGGCAGTATTCTTAGGAGTTAAATTGAATGTATCAACATTCTTGTAGACAGGTAATCTGCTTCTTCTTCCATATCTTCTCCTCCGGAACGGCATGGCTGTCTGTACTGTGCGGCTGCCTCGAATGGAATGAGTGTGCAGCTGCCTCAGTAAGAGTGACGTAACTACTGATAAGAAAGGCGCGGCAGGAAGTAGCGCCCTGATAAACCACAATGGCGGCACCGGAAGGGGAGCGATTCTGCGGATCGCGCTTAGTTAGAACTATAGCGCGATCCCCGCGGCGCCTCGTGCAGTGGCTAAGTCCCGTTCAAGGTCACCCGCCTTTTGTAGCTGCAGTGGCTAAATAAGACAGCCATGAGGAATAAAGGTAGTGTCGGAAGTTCCATGTGGCTTTTCGCGGATGATGCTGTAGAATACAGAGAAGTTGCAGCATTAGAAAATTGTAGCGAAATGCAGGAAGATCTGCAGCGGATAGGCACTTGGTGCAGGGAGTGGCAACTGTCCCTTAACATAGACAAATGTAATGTATTGCGAATACATAGAAAGAAGGATCCTTTATTGTATGATTATATGATAGTGGAACAAACACTGGTAGCAGTTACTTCTGTAAAATATCTGGGAGTATGCGTGCGGAACGATTTGAAGTGGAATGATCATATAAAATTAATTGTTGGTAAGGCGGGTACCAGGTTGAGATTCATTGGGAGAGTGCTTAGAAAATGTAGTCCATCAACAAAGGAGGTGGCTTTCAAAACACTCGTTCGACCTATACTTGAGTATTGCTCATCAGTGTGGGATCCGTACCAGATCGGGTTGACAGAGGAGATAGAGAAGATCCAAAGAAGAGCGGCGCGTTTCGTCACAGGGTTATTTGGTAACCATGATAGCATTACGGAGATGTTTAATAAACTCAAGTGGCAGACTCTGCAAGAGAGGCGCTCTGCATCGCGGTGTAGCTTGCTCGCCAGGTTTCGAGAGGGTGCGTTTCTGGATGAGGTATCGAATATATTGCTTCCCCCTACTTATACCTCCAGAGGAGATCACGAATGTAAAATTAGAGAGATTAGAGCGCGCACGGAGGCTTTCAGACAGTCGTTCTTCCTGCGAACCATACACGACTGGAACAGGAAAGGGAGGTAATGACATTGGCACGTAAAGTGCCCTCCGCCACACACCGTTGGGTGGCTTGCGGAGTATAAATGTAGATGTAGATGTAGATTCTGCATGTACCGAGTACTGGCTAGCACCCCCTCCACAAACACCAAAGGTGAATGAGAGTTGTAGCTTATCACACCTCAAACCATAAGTCCAGGTGTGGGACCAGTGCGTCTTGGATGAATGTACTCTATGAGACGGTGTGCAGCAGGTCTACATCATACAAGCAAACTACCACCACCTGTGATCATTCACTGAAGACCACATCACACCATTCCATCTTCCAAGTGATCCTCCGATGGCACCAATTGAGCCACGCACATCGATGCTGTGGTGTTAGTGGAAGATGAGCTAGAAGTGTGTGTGCCCATAGCCCCATAGCTAATAACCAGTTTGCAACAGTTTGTGTTGTCATGTCTGGGCTCACAAGCTCTCTTATCTGTGCTCTGGTAGCTGTAAAATCTGCTACTGCTGCCCTTACAATACAAAAAATGTGGCACTTGTCAGGGCTGTATGGTCATCCAGAACCTCATTTACGGATGTGAGAATGTCCACTGATGCAGCATGTCAAAATTAGGTGGCACTTCTCTGAAAGGAACATTCTGCAACTCAGGAGGCCACAATTTTACCCCTTCCAAATTCACTCAGTTTGCTGTAGGTAGCACTAGTGTATCTCCATGGCATGATTGCCTCCTTGCTTCACATGTTTGCACTACAGTGAGATTTCTGGCTTTGAGTATTCCCTACTAAAGGGTAGTCACAGATGGCGCTCTGTTAGCAGTGCCACTGCACTATCTGTTGGTGGACAATGTTGAAACCATTATCAGTACATCTAATATCCCCCATGTGCCATATGCCATCGTCGGATCAAACTCAATACTGTTTTTCTAAGTGTACTATTTTTTTTTCTCCTGGCAGTGTATACGCCCTCACAATCACTTGAACTAGTATTCATTGGAAACAAAAGAATTTATAGATTTGCAATATAAATATATTGTGTTAGATCCACTTCTGACGGATGCACCCCTCAAAGTACTTCTTATTACCCAGCAATATTTTGACTAACATTATTTAACTAAAACAATATAATCACCTCTTTAATAGCATGTTGGTCCACCTTTTAAATGCAATACAGCAGCAATTCTACATGACATGGATCTGACAAGTCCTTGGTTGCTTTATGGAGGTATGTGAAACAAGATGTCTAAGCAGAGGTCACACAGCATTTCAGACATTTTCCATCAGGTTCAGATCAGGCAAATATTGGGGCCAAGGCATCAGAATGTGTTCATTATCATGTTCCTCAACCCTCTGTAGCATGACTATGGTCTTTTTGTTTGACAATTACCTTGTTGGAAGAAGCTGTCACTGCTGTGGAAGACATTAAGTGTGAAGGGATGCAGGTAGTCCACAATAATGTTCACATAGTCCACAGCTGGTTTTGTACCTTTGATTACTACCACATGTCCTGTGGAAGCCCAAGTGAATGATCATATAAAATAGCCTCCAATAGCCTGTGTCCATGGTGCTGTGCATATTTGGGTGGTTGTTTGCTTGGATAACATCATATTCAGAAATGACTGCTGAGCTAGTGTTACAAGAAATGACCAGGCAATTTGTTTCCATTGAATCAAGGTCCAAACTTGATGCTCCTGTGCTCACTGAAATCATAAGCGACAATGCTGTTGGGTTAACATGGATGATGTAGGGGTAGCCTGCCATGGAGCCACGTGTTCAACAATGTGCACTGAGCTCTGTGCTTTTGAACACTTGTGCCTGCTCCAGCATTGCGTTCCACTGTCAAATAAGCCACAAAGTACTACTGATCCTGCTTTACAGAGTGGGTTAGCCTCCAACCTGCATATACTGTGCTGAGGTGTGGATGTCCAACACCTTGTTGCCTATTTGTGATTTCTCTGTCCTTGAATCACTTTCCAGAGATGCTCATGACAGTAGCATTGAACAGATGACTAACTTCACCATTCCTGAGATACTCATTCTCAGGGATAAGGCCATAAAAATCTGTCCTTTGCCAAAGCCAGTTATGCAGTGTACTTCGCCATTTGCATCCTGTATCATTGTTAGAATGATTCCTCATTCTTCTCTGCTCCACTTATATACTCTCCTTTAGTGCATCACATGCCTGCAATCCCACTAGGTGCATTTTATCTCATGGTGAGTAATGGTCAATGTTTCAGATCATCAGTGAATTTTAGACACCTCATCATTAGGCAGACTGTATTATCATTATTCCTCCACTGTTTCTTCTTTTGTTTCATTTCTGTTCTTGTTCTTTCCCTCTCTTCCTTATTTTCCTCCTCCTGTTCCTCATTTCCCTACTATCAATCCTGATGCTACAGTTTATTAAGGCAGTTACATTAGTTTCCCTCTATCTCTGGACTACATTTGCCATTTTTGGAACTGTCTTAACTAAATTTCATTTCTGTAACAAAGTTTCTTAGTCATGACTTCCTAAACAAATCTATCAGCTCTGTAACTGAACTCCTCTTTTTCTATTGTATGGTATGGACATTATTGACCATATACCTGCTTCCCAAGCCTCCTTCATGTCTTTCTCTTTAGCACATTATATATCTGTTTGACACTGATATTCATCCTCCCTACCTCATCCTGGATGTTGTCCTGCCACATTCAAAAATACTATATTATGTAGTATATCCTATGACATTCTTGCTAAATAGCCAGACTAGTTCACCCTTCTCCTCTTGAACACTGTGACAATGTTATGACATTTGTATAACTCCTACAGTTCTTTATGTTTCTAATCCTCCATATCTGGTATGGTCCTAAGATGTTTTTAAATATTTAAGTTCCAAATGTTAACAGCTTTTTCATGTTTTTTCCTAGCCTCCACAGTTTCACATATGTTTAATCATAGAACAATTATAGCAGGCTGATGTTAAGAAATTCCTCAGCTGAGGCTACATTAAGGTGTACTTATTTTAATTAAGGTCCATAGAGCATTAGGGTGGGCATTGGAAACCAAGGCAATGCAAAGGCAAACATATGATGCTTAGAGGGAGGTGGGAGTAACAGTTTCTGATGTTACGTCAACACATTATACCCCCTGATGAGTAATCCCCCTTGTTTATAATACACTTGTGACTGCACTTTTTCCAATGTTGGAAGTGCCTCTGAAACTTACATTTCATTACAGTGTTCAACTCCTTCAGTAATTCTGTTTTTTATCTCATCATTGGTGACAAAATGACATCCTTCCATAGTTCTCTTCAGCCTTGAAAAGAATGAAGTTGCAGGGAGCCATTCCAGGTGCATACAATGGATGAGACTAGATGATGGTTTTGTCTTTTGCCAAAAAATCATGAACAAGCACTGAGATGTGAGTGGTAGCATTATTGCGATGCAATTTCCACAAGTGGTATTCCTACAATTCTGGTCAATTTCTTTGAACTGCTTCATACAAATGGCGTATAACTTCCAGGTAGTATTCCTTACTGACAGTATGACTATAAGGCAGGAACTAATGATGCACTTTCCCATAATCACCGAGCGAGGTGGCACAATGGTTAGCATATTGGACTCACATTCGGCAGGACGATGGTTCAAACCTGCTTCCAGCCACCTAGATTAAGGTTTTCTGTGATTTCCTTAAATCACTCTAGGAAAATGCTGGGATAGTTCCTTTGAAAGGGCATGCCCGATTTCCTTCCCCATCCTTAACACAATCCAAGCTTGTGCTATGTCTTGAATCACCTTGATGTTGATGGGACATTAATCTCAATTTCCCTTTCTTCCTCCCATTGTAATCAAAGAAAGTATATGATCAAACTTTTTTTTCCCCCTCTATGGGCTGTTTCCATTGGGAAAACTGGGTCTTTATCAGTGTCACACCCTTATACCCATGTGTTTTCATGTGTTATAGTCTTCTTTATAAGTTCTGGATCATTATTATCTTCATTCAGCAATTCCTGGGCAATGGCTATGTGATATCATTTTTGGTCAAAATTCAACAATTTTGGAACAAACTTTGTTGCTACATGTTTCATGCCGAAAACATCCCAAAACATTGCTTGACATGAGCCAAGGGATATGCAGACATCATCAGAAACCTCTCTGATGGTGATTCAGTGATTTTTCCAGAGCCATTTTCTGTACTTCTTCCACATTGTTCCACATTGTCATCAGTAATTGATGTGCCAGAGCATCCCAGGCGGTCGTCATCTTCATGGTCTCATCCTTCTTTGGAACTGTTTATATGACTCGTAAACTCTTGTCTTGTTCATAGTAGATTTTTCAATCAACATTTTGAATGTGGTGCTCCACTTTACTCCATTTTTCAAGTAAAATTTAATGCAGATTCTTTGATTCATCTTTATCGAAAGTGAAAATTTTCTGAACACTCAAAAACACATATAACTTTTTCAACTATAAACAATAAACTAAATATTCAAAACAGCTGAAAATACAAACATACATCAGGAACATGTGTACCAACAAAATAAAAAAGTTTTGAAAATTGGGTGTATAAAGCCCATGAAATTAAAGAATTCTCATTACTTTTTTATAACACCTCATATAACAAAAAATTTGGTACACCAAAATTTGAACTCAGTTTTGTTGGTGAGTAAGTATCATAAAAAATATGGATGTACTATAAATATTTAAGTGAAGGGAACAAAAACTATAAAAGCTAGTAACAATCTGAATATGATTTTTATGCACAGTCTAACATGCAAACTCAAGAATGAGGAAGATATCTGAGACAGCAGCTAAACAGTATCTTTTAGATAGCACACACAGGGCTGAAAAAGTATGGGACTTTCACATTAGTTCTGTGACTTAATACCATTCACTGAGAACTAAAAGAGGTAAAGATAAGTATAACTAAATATCATACTCCGGCAATTAACTGCTGCTATAAACGTAATGAAAAAAAAAATAATAATAATAATAAAATGGAGTTGGAAAATATGGTGCAGTGGAATACAACTCAGTCTGAGAAAGATACTTATCTGATGGGATTTAAAAGCCTATACACCATTCTTTTAAACGCAGTACTTTGAAGCAAATTTTGTGTAACAATTACATATGGATTAATTTGATTTCATGAGGCATCTGTATTCATTTCCAAATGCAAATTTTACATTACATGAAGGCTATTCATCATACACATTTTATTAAAAAAATTTTCAGTAACTTTCATGATAAAGCTTTTTATCACAGACACCAGCAAATATCTTACCTCCAAAATGCGTGAGAGTAACAAAATTGTAATGCTCCACGGTTGAACCAGCACTGTTATGAGCAGTAACACGTAAGGTATACCAAGTGCCTGGATTTAGATCTAAAATGAGAAATTCACTCTGCTCTTTCTTGATGTTATTTGAAACAAGTGTCCAGGAATTATCATTCTTTTGTCTATACTCAATTACAATAGATGTAATAGGACAATCGCCATCATCCCATGATGTCAGGTTTAACAAAATGAAACTGGAATTTACTTGTATTAAATCAGATATGCTGGGTGCAAATGGTGCTGGAATAAAACGCACATGTTAATTTGTAAGTAAGGAAATATTACCATAATCACAATGATTCATTTAATTTACAACTTCTACATATAAATCATTTTCAGTCCACCAAGAACAGCAATTTTTTATATTATGAAAAACCAGCTCTGACACAAGTAAACAGACAGTTACAATGTTATTAGAATAACACGTAAATTCCATAACATATTCAAATATAGGAAAAAAGATTATCACTGAGTTGAACACTACCTCTTTAAGTAATTTTCATTTGATGTATCACTGCTAAGTAACACAACTCAATGAAATGTGGATCATACATAGAAAGAACTGCTACAGTGTAGTACAGAAAGCACTTGAGAGAAACACACAATGAGGACAACGGAAATGACATTTTTAGTCAAATACAATAATTACGCTGATGTTATGACTATTCATGATGGCTCCTGGACATTAAAAAAGTGGAATGTCCTTCTTAACACTTGAAACTAAACTCTGACACTAAACTTTCAAATGCAAATAAATATACAATTATAAAATAGCAATTTTATTGCTATGACTTGTTTTTAATCAAAGCCCCAAGAAAGCTACAAACATACATTTATTACAAAATAAAAGGAAAAATGGACATAAACTGCTGTGAAAATTATGAGAAAATAACATT
The DNA here is from genome assembly GCF_023898315.1 of Schistocerca nitens. NCBI lineage: Eukaryota > Metazoa > Arthropoda > Insecta > Orthoptera > Acrididae > Schistocerca > Schistocerca nitens. The sequence continues at coordinate 505,518,272 of NC_064616.1, read as the reverse complement.
GCTTTGCTCTATGACATGTTTTTAATAAAAGCCACCATCTTTATAGAAATACTTTGCACACACACACTGAACACTTGCAGCATATGGACCACATATGAATTTGTTGCAGCCTACACACAGATTCTTAGTTTTATTTGAACTTATGCATCCTCCTATCTGCCAGGTCTTCTGTATCAGTATCTTTCATTTTTCAGTGGCTGCAATGAATGTGTGAAAAGGCCCTTTCCTTGACTGTACAAACACAGAGAAGAGTCTGCTATTCTGAAAAGAAACATTTGTGAGGTAATGTTTCTTTCTTACTGTCATCTCTCTGTAAAGGATCCATACATTGACTCCAGGAAGGTCTAGCACATTGAATAAACACGCATAGGCTGCCTGTGGCAACCAAACTCAACAGTGTACAGATGAGGCATCTGGTCCAGAATATCAATTCCGGATTTTGTGGAATTGTAGACACACATCTATCAACTCCCAATATTGTGGAACTGTAGAAGCTCACCTGAATAAAACCACTGATGCACCATAATAATAAATGCTAAGCTTCTCCAGAGCAATACAACACACTGATAGAACAGCAACTACAGTATGTTCATGTTTCCACTGAATGAAATAAAATGGGGAGAAAAAGAGGGAAAGAGATCACAACAATGAAATAAAATAAATTAAGAAAATGTAAAAATCCATTATTGCACCTTAGAGACACAAAATGTAAAAAAATCACACCTATCATAATGATCAGCTGTGTACCTTCAAGGTAAACATGTTAATAATTTGATCACTTCTTGTAATAGATGTCTGTCTTTTACAGAAATTATAAACCACCAGAGTTCATTTAAGGTAATGAAATACAAGTCCCCTAAATTAAAATGCATGCTACACACTAAATTTTAAACAATGCTCAATGGTCAGATTGACTGGTATGGTTTTTCTAGAGTTAACAGGGTGTGTGATAACCATGGACAGCAATGCATACTCCACAACATGCTCCCACACTGGCCAGAGGGTTGGTAAGTAGTTCTTGTGGTAGGGTATTCCATTCCTCCACCTGCACAGTTGAAAACTGCCACATGGTCATTGGTGCATAAGGACATGCTACAATATGTCTCCCCAAGTCACCTCACATGTGCTCAATGAGATTTAAGTTGGGCAAATGGGCAGGCCAATCCTTCTGCCAAACATTCCTTCATTCCAAGAGCTCCTCCACCTGTGCTGTTCGATGCTGTCTTGCATTCTCATCCATAAGAATGAAGTTGGGGCCCAATGTACCCTAGTAAAGATGCACATGGGGATGTCACTGTAACACTGGCTGGTGAGTATACTGTGTTTACAAATTTTGAGGTCAGTACACCAATGCGACATTATGCCTCCTCCCACCATAACATCTGGACCACCAAAATCATAATGTTCTACAAAACAGGATATACCTTCATATAGCAAGAGGTGCAAACATGTAATACATCAAGGGACATTGCTGAACTTTATCATTTTGGTGTTGCAGATGTTATGGTGTCGGGAGGCATAATGTTGAATGGGCATACTGTACTCCAAATCTTCGAGCCTGGTACACTCATCAGTCAGTGTTATTATGACACTGTACTCCTTCCCCACGTGCAATTTTTCAAGCCTGCATTTGGCCCTGACTACATTTTTATAAACGACAATGTGTGACAGCATCAGACAGCACAGGTGGAGGGGCTCTTGGAATGAGAGGATATTTGGAGAATGGACTGACCTCCCCATTCCCCCAACTTAAATCCCATCGATCACAAGTATGATGTATTGGTGCCCCCAGGGGACCATCATGATTCATGACAACTTTAATGTAATTATTCTCTTTGAATAAAAGTGTCATTTCCATTTGTCTCATTGTGTATTTCTTTCAGTTACCTTCTGTACTACACTGTAAAATTTCTTTCTATGTATGGTGCAAGTTTCATTGAGCTTATGTTACGGGGCAGTGACACACCATGCAAAAAATTTTTTTCTTAGGTTTTGCACACCAGTGTAATATAATCAATATTATTGGGAAGTGGATTAAATCCCTTTCTATTATTATTTTCACATTTACAAATTAAATATGCTGTCAAACTTCAAGAAATATGCATCCAAAGCAGAGTACGATGTTTGGAAACAGTTATAAGCATCACAGTTATAGCAAATGAGGACATATTCTATTTCCAGAGACCAATTGCACAAATAATGAATATTGTTTATTATTGGATGTGAATTTTACAGTTTTGCAACGGGAAAATTAAAATAGTGAAAAATGGTCAAGTAAATGTTGTAAATTAGTAACAGAAGCTATTTTGATTAAAGTAATTTTTAAGGAAGCATAATAAATGCTTCTTAATAGAGGTCAGTGTTTTCCTAGCAACATTTCTTAAGACATGTTTAGAACTTAACACATTCTAAACTCTTATAATACCATATTTGCTAAAAATATTCATTTAATTTTTTCAGTTCTCGCTGAAATTTGAAACCATTCAAGTTCCTTATGTACATCACTTTGATAACTCATATGGAAGTCTTAATATTGGTGGTATGCCTAATTAAAGAGGAAAATTGTATGTGCCCACTCCATCAAATACACTGAATGAATCCTTCTATGAAATACACTGCTGATACTTTGACAGATGAGATCCCCACCACTCTCAAAAGGCAAATAGTATCGCAATCTACATATGCACCACAATTTAAACTCTGTGCAGAGCTATGTCCATGAGGACAGTATAAGACATTGTGCACGTACACAAAAAACAAATGCTAGATCCTAGCACCACTGTAGTCATTTATAATGAAATAATAAGCAACCAGTTGTATAAAAGAAATTTAATTTCTTTACCAGTTTCAGGCACTTAGTGACCTTCTTCAGAAGATTATACCTATCACATTATTTGCAGGTGTTGACAATAAAGCGCATACAGCAAAATGCCATGCTCCTAAAAAATGTACAGGAGCCATAAGTAATACAATACTGAATCCATTAACACAATAAGAGTGCTCTAGTTATTTGATAAATTATTTATTTGTTAACTTTTATTAATAGTATATAGCATTTGGTATCAATAGAATTATAAGATAATGCGTTGTCACCTAAAAAATATGTCTCATTTGTATGCTTGTGTTAATAATCAAGTGGTGATCCCTATATTACATTTTACGTAAAACTGTGCAGCAGTAGTGGGGGAAAACGTCTTCATTGGCATGGTCAGTTTGGCGCTAAAGCATTATGATTTGTTCTTGGGGGGTTAGGAAGGATTCATCAAGCAGTTCTGAAAGACACTCTGTGTGGGGACTCTGGAGGGGTGACACAGTACAGATCTGGGTGATGAGAGTTGGTGTGGAATGGATTTTGTAAAGGAAATTGAAGTCTGTGTGGATGATTCAGATGAGGGAAAGTGTTTAGTTCAGAGTGGCAGGTAGTCACAAATGCTTTTCATTTTGATGATATTTATAAATTTTTGAGTGATGTGGGACTTAGTCTCACAGACTCTGTTCCACATGCCAGTGGTGCTTAGCGTACTGCTACGACTCAGTTTATGCATTTCCACAAGTGTTACGGCACTAAAAAATCATTATTAATTTTGCGATATGATTATAATAGAGGGAAACATTCCACATAGGAAAAATATATCTAAAAACAAAGATGATGTGACTTACCAAATGAAAGTGCTGGCAGGTCGACAGACACACAAACAAACACAAACATACACACAAAATTCTAGCTTTCGCAACCAACGGTTGCTTCATCAGGAAAGAGGGAAGGAGAGGGAAAGATGAAAGGATGTGGTTTTTAAGGGAGAGGGTAAGGAGTCATTCCAGTCCCGGGAGCAGAAAGACTTACCTTGGGGGGGAAAAAGGACAGGTATACACTCGCACACACACACATATCCATCTGCACATACACAGACACAAGCAGACACTATTAATTTTGCTACATATTTAAATGAACCTCTGTAGGACTGCCATTTTAACAGTTCTGATGTGTTGTCTGACTGAATAAACTGGAACATACAACATAAATTATAGACTGGAATTCAATCCTAATTCATTTATTATTATTATGTTTCAAATTGTATTGCTTAATAATACGCATTAAATACTAATACTTTGGTAATTTGACTGCAGGGTCAGAAGAAAATCACCATATTGCAGTGAAATCTACTGATCGGCACAAAAGCAGATGTGTACAGCTCAAATGTATGACTGTATCTAGCCACATGTGTTAATACCCAAATACCGTCTCTAGGAAAATCACAAATTGCTTTCTAGTCAGGAATTTGATTAAGAAAAAAATCACAGGTAGATCACATCAAGTTCAATACAATGTCCTTCAATGGTTCCAGTTATCTGACATAACAGACAAGCCACAATTGAAGTCATGTGGTAAGACACCTGCCTCATGCAGACCTAAGTCATTCTCTGTGGGCCCGGTAACATACTAAACATCATGTTTTCTCAAAAGATGTCAATTTTTAATGTAACCCTCAACTCAAAAGGTGACTTTTCTATAATGTACACTTTTAGGTGGGATCTCTGGGTCTCCTATATTTAAACTGAGATTTAAGGCACAAATCATTCAAAATTTTTAATTTACAGAACATTTATTTTTACAATTATTTAAGTTTTGTTTATATACTTCTTGCTGATTTTATTGCAATAGATACAGCCAGCAGTGTTTTACTTCTTTTACATAAAATCACATACTTCTGTACACTTTTTTCAGTAAAACTTTTGAATAATGGACATTTTGGGGGAAAATAAAAATGTCCACTTTTAAGAAGTGTCTGCTATTCCAAAAAGGATAAAAATACAGTATACAATACAGTGCATTCAATGTACCATAGACAGAAAAGTGCTGTACTACTGTATAAGTAAAGCAGTGAAAATTTATTAGCACAGTACTACACAATAAATCCCCATACATTAGTACAATACAGTATTAAAATTTTTTTCATGCAATCTGGAAGGTTGGTTTGAAATAATCATGTATTTTTTTTCTGAATCAGAAATTCATTTATAATTGTCTTCTCAATTTGTGTTTCAACTGCTAATATTAAACTGAAACCCTCTTCATCACTTCTCACTAAAAAGTAGTGTTTCAATTTTCTTATCTCTTCCACTTCCTGCTTACCTGAAAGTTGAGCAAAGTCCAGTTCAGTTATGTCATCTTCATCTTCATTTTGTTGTCCGTTATTGACATTGTCACCACACTGTTCTTGATTAAGCCCTTGTATAAGTTCACTTATGCTAGTTGACATAATTTCTGTGCACTGCGCATAATCAGTATTGGCAAATCCCTCAGATCCACCAAATTTCTCTACTAAAGTGAGAAGTTCATGCTCATGTTCCATGAGGTTGTTTTCTTCAACACCAATGTCAATCACTGAAGCACAGTCATTAAAAAATGAACCCTGCCTTCTTGAAACAGTTGCTGATTGTAGTGGATGTTACTTGTTTTAAGGCTGAAGAAATCCATGGAATTTGCATCCAATACACTAATAGATTTCCCAACTTCATATGCAGAGTAAACACTGTCCATGCGAGACAAAATATGTCTTTCTGCTGGTAAAACACTTTGAAATTTTGAATAATCCTCTGATCCAGTGGTTGGCAATGTGTAGTTGAATTTGGCAGCAAAATCATTATTTTCACATTTTTTTGTGCAGTATCACAATGGGAGGTGGCATTATCCATGAACAAAATCACTTTCCTCCTTTGTCTTTCCATTCTTCTATCAAATGCCAGCAACCATTCAGTCATTATTGCTCTCATCATTCAAGATTGTTTATTAGCATACTATTCCACATTCAATTTACTCAATTCAATACTCTTAAATCATCTAGGCTTTGCTGCCTTATCAATAATTAAAGGCTTTTCAAATTCACCAATTAAATTAACACACAGCATAACAGTGAGTCATTTTTTTGAAATTTTGCCTCCTGAACAGTTTTAACCTCTCAGCGCCATTGTTTTATTGTGAAGAGTTCTGAAGAAAAGACCAGTCTAATCACAGTTAAAAAGTGTTTCTTCCTTCATAACCCTCACAAACTCCTGTTATCCATTTTTGCCAGTCTGACACGATATTTTTGTCCATTGAACTGGAATCACCACACACAGTTAGAAAAGTGACGTTATGTCTACTCCTAAATTTGTTAAGCCACCATACAGATGGTTTAAAATCATTAAGCCCTAACTCCTTGGTGATTGCGAGTGCTTTCTTGCAGATCAAGGCTCCACTAATTGGCACCTTATTGCAGCGAGTATGGCAGAACCATTCAAACTTGTCAACTTTTAATCCTGCTGTGTTGGGAAAAGTGCATTTACTGGTAAAATTATCATTTTCAGTCCATGATTTCAGATTGTCATTTTCATTTCTTAAAATGTCACTGAATTGTATTTTTCTAACAGGAAACCTCATGGCCACATCTCTAACACTAAGCTTTTCCTTTTTGTAGACATTGATTATCTCAACCTTTTCATTCAGCATTAAAGCTTCCATTTTTGTGTCATCTTAGCTCTGCAGTGCATAAACTCTCTCACTTGAAGTTAGTGACAGTTTGCACTTTAGGCCTTTTCACACAGAGCCACTGAGAAGCATTGCTCGGTGGCACTTCTGCTGGCCAAGCAACGGTTTAAATTGGCGCTTTCATACATGCCTTCTGCAGTGCTTGGTAGCAGACTCACCTCTGGTGCTGTGGATTGACCAGCCAAGCAGTGTGTCGGCACATATGAAAAGTTGGCACTTGAAGTCAATGTAGCAGTAGCGATATCATCAAAGCTGTTCACGGCAGCATCAAAGGTACTAACAGCAACAACTGCCACTGTGCTCAGTGGCGGCATGCTGTGCCTTGCCATTTGAAGGCATGCATGATTATGATTGTTGCCAATTAACTTAAAACAGTTGTTGTTTTCATGTTGCCCATTATCTGTAAGTTTTAATTGTTGTTGGGAGAGACATTTCAGTGTCCACATTTGTTATTGGGAATTTCCACTATTTGTAAGGGTTTTACCATAAGGGCTAATGTTATTTGGCAGGAGAATTTTCAAATGTCCACTCTTGACAGGACTTCACTTTTGGGAAGAGCCCATTAAAGAAACTTATACTGTAGTACCCACAAACAAACTGTTTGAGAACTGAATTTTACATTCTGAAAAAATGTGGTATCCTTGTAGCAAATAACTTTTCACATAAAACTAAATTCCAGGGTTTAAACTTGCACATAAAAACTGTCCTCTATAAATACAAGAAGAAAGTCTCCAAAACTGACATTCAGAGTTGGGTTCTATGTTTCTCTATGTCACCACTCAGAATAAATTTGAATTTAACTAATAGAAACAAAAAGGTCCCCATCAAAACTGTTCTGAAATTCTTCTTCTGAATGATCCTCCTTTTGCAGAAATGTGATCACAATCTATTACAAAACTGTTATCTTTTTTGTCTATTTCTTGATCTATATCACTGACATCTTCCTCAATCCACTGACTAACAATTTCATCAAACTTAAGATAATTAAAACTGACACGTTCCTACAAACACATTTTGTACTATTGTGAAGAAAGCAGGTACATAGTTCACAAGTTGTGGTCTATGAGACCTCAATACATTTCAATAACAAGAGTCAACAACAAACAAAAAAAGGGCAATAATCCTACCAACAATAAAACATTTTATAGTTGGTGAAATAAGTTGGGTAGGAGGGATATAGAAGCATTCTGCTGTAACTGGACTGAGAAAGCGATTTAGAATATTTTTGCATGGAATGAGTGAACACACCTTGTGAATTAAGGGTTAAATACTTACTGCAAAGGTAAGAAAACTGCTGACTTTGGACCCATCTCCCCAGTGCTTCACACTCTGAAACTGCAGCTGATTGGTAGAAATGAACACATCAAATGTGTGACTCACTTTAAACAGCAGAAAGTATAACAATAACAGAAATTCCTGGATGGAGCAATACATAAAAAAGATGAAAGGCAACCACTCACAAATATCAAATCAAAGTGTGGAGAGTGGAAACCGGTAATAGAAAACAGCATTCACACTAGCTTTTGTGCATTAGCTCCTTGACTAGAAAAAGTAAACACATTCAGACACATAACCAGACAGACACACAATTGCACACACATTTTGGCTGCAGCAAGGCTGCCTATTGATACTCTATACAGAAAACAGTTGCCTGAACTGATTGAGGTGGGGAGAGAGTAGGGAAGGACACAAGGATGGGGGATGCAAGAAAGAGGCAGGCCATTGAACTAATGACTCCACAGCTGCACAATAAGATGACAAGAGTACAGAAGGTACAACAAAAAAGAGATGTAGGAAGACAGTGATGGGGAAAATGGAGGGGATGGAAAGGAGAGAAAAGGGGAGTGGAGAGGGGCTGAAAAGAAGGGGAAAGTAGAGTGGGCAGGGAGGAGGGGGGAGGGGGGGGGGGAAGACAGACAGACAGAGAGAGAGAGAGAGAGAGAGAGAGAGAGAGAGAGAGAGAGAGAGAGAGACTATGTTGGGAGCAGGGGAGAGAAAGAGCAGTGGGAAAAGGCAGTGGATGATGATCTCTATGGAGAAGGAGTGTTGTGAACAGAAGGGAAAAGGTAAAGTGAGGCAGTGGTAGCAGGTTAATGGAGGTTTAGGCCAGGGGGATTTTGGGACCAGAGGATATGTTTGAAAGACAATTCCCATCTGTGCACTTCAGAGTAACTTGTGCTGCAAGGGGGTATTCAAATGGCCCACATAGTGAAGTAGCTGCTGAAGTCATTTGCATTGTGGTGTGTAGCACATTAGCATGTTCAGCAAATGGATAATCAAGTCTGCAGTTTGACACAGTTTGACAGTGACCATTCATGTGAGTAGACAGTTGGTTACTTGTCATGCCCACACAGAATGCTGTACAGTAATTGCAGCACAGCTGATATATAACGAGACTGCTTTCACATGTGCCCCTGCCTTTTAATCGGTAGGAAATAACAGTGACTGGACTGTAGTAGGAGGTGGTAGGTGGACGTATGGGACAAGCCTTGCACCTGTGACGACCACAAGGTAACGACTCATAGGGAGCCGGATTTGGAGTAGGATTCGAGTAGATGACATGGGAGATTTGTTTATGGATGAACTGGATAGGATTTCATCTGTGAGTAAAGGTACTGGTAAGATTAGTGGAGTGTTCTGACAGCTCTCAGTTTTCACTGCAAATGTGGCATGTACGGATGGTGAGGCTGTAAGAAAGAAACATTTTTAGTTGAAACATGTGACAGCTCTCAAAGTGTAGATAGTGTTGGTTGTAGGTTAGAGATAGGTACAGAAAGGGCTTGTTTCTCAAAGCGTGCAAGACAATCACACGATGAGAGTAGACATAACAGCTACCAGGATTGTAGTTGTATATTGTTTTAGCTGTGTTGGGAAAAAACCATAGCTCCAAGCTCTAATGCAAAGCACTGAAGCTCAAATCTTGTAGGTTTCAAAAACTGGCTAAAACCAGAGATAATTTCAGTTGAAATTTCTACAAATGGCCTAACATTGTCAGAAAGGACAGAAAATACAGCTGGTGATAGCACGTTTGTTTCTTTTAGAACTAGTGTATCTTGTAGTGAAATTGAATAAGATAGTTCCTGCACAGTTGCATGGGTAGAGGTTATACTTGACAACTGGAATAAATTCTCCTCTCACACTCAGATGATGAAGTTGCTAAGCAGTTTGAGAAAACTTGAATACCATATCAAATAGGTACTCCACACACACCATTATAGTTGGAGGTGACTAATAATCTACCCTCGATATAGTGGTAAAAATGCAAAGGAGGTGGAAGATGGTTGGTTGGTTTGTGGGTCTGAAGGGACCAGACTGCAAACGTCATCAAGGTGGAAGATTTAAACATTTCCAGAATTTGTGCTAAATGCTTTCTGTGAAATTTATTTTTAGGAATTAGTTCAGGAGCCCACTCAGAGTGTAAATGGTTGTGAAAACATATTTGACATCTTATCAATAAATAATCCTGAGCAAATAGGAAGCAACATGATGGATACATGTATTAGTGACCACAAGATATTTGTAAAGGGAACATCCACCACAACATCCAAATCCCCCAAAGTAAACACAAAATAAATCTATTTAAAAAAGCAAATAAAAATTCTCTTAGTGCCTTCCTAAGAGACAGTCTCCACATCTTCCAAATTGGCTAAGTGTAGATGATATATGGCTTAAATTCAATGAAACAATATCTGAGGCAATTAGGAAATTTGTACCAAATAAATTAATGAAAGATGGTGCTGATCCCCATGGTACATAAAAATGTCAGAACACTATTTAAAAAATGCCAAATTTAAAATAACACAAAATCTTAAAGATTGGTAGTGTTATAGTGAAGCTCACAATTTAGCACTGACATCAATGCAAGATAATATGAATAGCTTCCACAATGAAACTCTGTCTCAAAATCTGACAGAAAATGCATGGAGATTTTGGTCGTATGCACAGTACACTAGTTACAAGACACAATCAATATCTTCACGCACGATACTAATGGTAATATTAAAAATGACAGTAATGCTAAAGCAGAGTTACGAAACACAGTTTTCCAAAATTTGTTCATCAAAGAAGATGCAGAAAAGATTCTAGAATTTGAATCAAGAATAGCTGCCAACATGAGTAACTTATAAGTAGATATCCTCCGTGTAATAAAGCAACTTAAATTACTTAATAAATGCATCTTCTGGTCCAGATAGTATACCAATTACGTTCATTTCAGAGTATTATGATACAATAGCCCCATACTTGGCAATTATATAGAACTGACCACTCTATGAAAGATCTGATCTAAAGACTGGAAAGTTGCATAAGTCACACCATTACTCAAGAAAGGAAATAGGTGTAATCCAATGAATTATAGACACATATCACTGACAGTGATTTGCAGGAGGACTTTGAAACATCTACTGTGTTTTAACATAATGAATTGCCTGAAAGGTAATACAGATTTAGAAAATATTGTTCTTGTGAAACACAACTAGCTCTTTATTCACAAGACATAATGAGTACTATTGACAGGAGATTTGAAATTGAGTTCATATTTCTAGATTTTCTGAAGACTTTTGACACTACTTTTCTGTGCATGAACAGTTACTAGCTTTACTTCTGTTGCACAGAACAGCAGGTTTGGACATTTTTAATTCTGTTAAAAAGTATGTTGACAAAATTGATGGTTTTCAAAAATGACCAGCACTCTGTACTAATAGTGCACCAGTTATAATTAGTAGCATAAATAGCTTTGTTGGTCAATTATGAAAAAGTGGAATACATTATTTTACTTTTCAATGCATTGTTCATCAGGCAACATTACATGAGAAAAGTGTTAGAATGCTGTCTGCAATGAAAAATTTAACAAAAATTGTGAATATAATACACTGAGGAAATCCATCACTATTTCATCAAAAGTCAAGCAATTTTTGGTAGAATTTTACATGGTATATGGAATTAGAATGTTTCAATCTGAAAACTGTTGGTTGAGTGTGGGAAAGGATATTGATATTTTTATTTATTTATCTATTTCATTATTTTTTGCCCTTAGAACATTTCAAGTTTTTGAATAGAGAGGTAAAATCAGATAGTTTGAAATTTGAAAAGAAGCTGAAGGGTTCATTTTCCTTGATCACAATCAGCATTTCTAATATATGTTACATATCAATTGAATAATCTAAATTTATCTTCGCTTACAGGGAGTAGGTAAGGCTAACAATCCAGGTGAACTGTCTACTGTCACTGCAACTGACTGTTGTTGCTGTGGCTGGAGCGAACCTGTGATGGAAGAACATGTGTCAATTTGGAGGGGGAAGCACTTGTTGGAGGGGGATGATTTGTGAGCCACATTTTGCCAGACCTGCTAGGGAGTATCATTTCAGCTGTAAAACTGGATTCATGATTTCCTGTCAGAAAGGTCACAGTACCTAGTAATTGAAGGAAAATTGTCTAGTGAAACAGAAGTGATACTCGCATTCCACAAGGAAGTGTTAATAGGACTTCTCCTGTTCCTGTTCAGTAAAAATGATATAGGAGACAATCTGAGCAGTCCTGTTAGATTGTTTGCAGGTGATGCTTCCATTTACTGCCTAGAATACCAAAACCAACTGCAAAATGATGTGGATACAAAGGCTGTATGGCGTGAAAAGTAGCAACTGTCTCTGAATAAGGAAAAGTGTGAGGTCATCCACATGAGTATTACCATAAATCCATTACATTTCTGTTACTTGATAAATCACACAAATCTAAATGCTTTCAAATTGACTAAGTACCTAAGAATTACAATTACAAATATCTTAAACTGGAACAATCACATTGATAATGTTGTAGGGAAGGCACACAAAAAGACTATTTTTTATTGACAGGACACTAAGAAGATCCAGCAGGTCTACTAAAGAGAATGCCTACACTACACTTATCCCCTTGTACCCTGCTAGAGTATTGCTGTATGGTATAGGATCCTTACAAGATATGATTGATGGAGGACATCCAAAAAGTCTAAAGAAATGCGGCTCATTTTGTATTACCACAAAATTTGTGAGAGAGTGTTATGGATATGATAAGTGAGTTGGGTAGGCAATCATAAAAACAGAGGCATTCTTCATTGCAGGAAGATATTTTCATGAAATTTCAATCACCAATGAGAAAATATTTTACTGTTGCCAACCTCCATAAAAAAGAATAATCACTGTAATAAAATAAGAGAATCAGAACTCGTACAGACAGGATTAAGTGTTCACTTTTCCTATGTGCTGTTAGAGAGTGTTATGGTAGAGAAGGTGGTTCAAAGAACCCTCTGCCAGGCACTTAATTATAAATTGCAGAGTAATTTATGGATCCATCTGACAGGTGCAATCAAAACAATAGAAGGTGGCTCGATGAGTTTAGAAAGTTCAAGTGAGGCAGATTTGGGAAAAGGTGTTGATGTTATGAAGAAAAGAGCAAAGGTGGTATTGCTGTGAGTGCAGATCATAAAAGCATCATCAGTGAATCTGAATCAGAAAAGAGATTCTAGATGTTTTCTGTATAGGAAGGGTTCCTCCATATGGTCAATAAATATGTTGGCATAGGATGATGCCATGTGAGCACCCTTGGCAGTACCATAGAGGGTGTATGCCAGCTTTCCAACACTTCTGCATACAAACCTCACAACTACGATCCCATCCCAGAAGTCCAACATGACCCCAAGCAGCTCTTCAAGATCATAGTTCCATCCAAAAACCTGATGCATGAATCCATCACTCTCCTCACACCAGCAGCCCCCTGCACTACTAACTTTTATCTGCTCCCCAAACCCAACAAACCCAACTCCACAGGTCTCCCTACTGGTTGTCGCATTATGGTGGGTAAAATACTCCTACAGACAAAACCTCATGTTTGTTGACCAGTGACTCCAAATTATTGTCCATAACCTCTCATCCTACATTCAAGACACTGCTAATTTCCTTCGCTGCCTCACCACAGTTCCTATCCCATTACCACCAGTTTCCTTGTTGGTCACTATGGCTGTGCCGACCTTGTACACCAAAATTTCCTGTGTCATCTGCTCTTCTGACACCAGTAAACCTGTTGCCTAGCCACTGACCAGCACTCCTCTGATCACCTGGTAATATGCTGGCCTTGAAACCCACAACCACATCCTCCACCAGCGCTTTGACTTCTTCTTATCATGCCCTGAGATGAGGGATGTCCTACCAAAAGTCCTACACATATGCCACACAGTGTTTTGTCCATCCCTATTCCAATCCTACCCCCAATCCTGCACCCTACGGATCATTGCCTTGTGGTCGTAATAGGTGCAAGACCTCTCCCATACAACTACCCACCACCTCCTACTGCAGTGTGGTCACTGGCATCTCCTACCCATTAAAAGGCAGGGCCACTTGTGGAAGCAGTCATGTTAGATATCAGCTATGCTGCAATTACTGTACAGGATTAATTTAAGATGGCACCCAGTGAAAAGTGCAGTGACACAGTGCGCTCAGAAGAAAACAAATTAAACAGTTCATCACGCAAGAAATGTCAAAAACGTGTAGTTAAAGGAATACTATGTGTCAAGTGCAACTTTTGGATGCATGACAAATGCGCATAAACGTGCCTTAAATTCATAAGTGAATACTTTAAATGGCCTTGTTTTGATTGCTTACATGAAGAAAACGTACGTCTAGCATCAGCTGTTAAGACGAAAGACGAAATCATAAAAGCGATGCAAACAGAAATTGACACTCTAAAATGCAAAATATTGTCACTTAAGCAAGGAAGTAAGCTTACAAGAAAAACAAGGAAAGTCATCGTGTTGGCGGAGTCAAAAACGAAAATAATGAATTTCTTATTATTGGCGATTCTATACTGAAAAACATCATCGTGCCGAATGCAAAGATCAATGTACGTCCAGAAATCAGGACACAGCAACTAAACAAACATTTAAATAACATTCAAAACTCAAAAGAAGAATCTCCATAAAACTGCAAGGGCATGTTTATTCATGTAGGAACGAATTTACTTCACAGCTCCAGTGAAGAAGACCTCATCAATGAAACACAAAACTTAATTCGAGTGGCAAGAATCTTATACAGGACCTCAAAAATTGTTATCAGTGGTATAATATACAGCAGGTCAGTAAGTTATTAATATACGTAAACAGGATAAATAGTAATATCAGGGAGCATTGTAATGATCTTGGAGCAATATTTCTAGACCCAAACGGGTTCTTGTGTAACAAATGCCTGGGGTTAGATGGCCTTCATCTAAACAGGCTAGGCTCCAAATTGCTTAGTAAAATGTTTACTGATGTATGCCACATCTTAAAAAGTACTAAAAAGAGAAACAAATAAGCAGAGAGGGGGATGCAAAATCAAACGAAAATCTACCCGCAGTAATAAATAAATCAGGAACCATGTATATTATGCATTACAATATAAATGGTCTAAACTCTAAATCCTCGAATAGGACATGTAAAATAGATGAATTGCAAATATATCTGCCTGAATGCAAATTTGTAAAAAAATGTATGTCTGAATGAACATTGGTTGATGAAAGACACTCTAAAATTTTTAAATAAAATCCAAAACTTCACCGTAGCTGCTAGCTACTGCAGACAAAATAAATCACATGAAGGCTGATGTATAGTCGTTCATTCTAAGATAACGTTTAAAATAAGGAATGAGTTTGATCATTTGAATGAGGAACGTAGCTTTGAAAGTTGCTGTGTAGAAATTGTAAATCTAGGTATTATTTTAATTTCAATTTACAGAATCCCGGGAAATCAAATAACGAACCACTTCCTACACAAATTAGAAAATATGCTCGAAATCCTAACTAAAGAAAAAAAGAAAAAAGTAGTAATAGCAGCTAAATTCAACATCAATGTCTTAAGTGAATGCCATGAAGTTGACAAATTCACTGATCTAATAAAAAAATCCAGCTTCAAACTAAACTTCTTAGAATACGCCAGAGAAAATGCCCAGTCAGCAACCAGCATTGATAACATTCTGACAAATTACGTGTTTGAAGACATTCATAAATTTTGCTTAGATATAGGAATGTCTGACCATAAAGCACTGTTTATTGAACTGGCAAAAACAAACACAGAAACCTCACCTAAAAATCATCCTAAATACTTTAAAAGAAATTTCAACTCAGAAAATTTGACTGTATTCCAGGACAGATTAAAAGAGACAGAATGGCAATGTAACAATAACAAGTCAATTAATGAAAACTTTCAAAAACTCCTAAACAGCTTTCTTCTTATACTCAATGAAACCTTTCCACCTAAGTCTGCCAACAGCAAAGTGACAAGTAAACTAACTTGGATAACAGAAGGAATAAAAATTTCTAGTGCTAGGAAATGGCAGCTGCACAAAGAGCTGAAATATAACAAAGATCTAGCTTTTATTGAATATGTGAAGCATTATAAAAATGTATTCAAAAATATTGTAAATGCAGCAAAACAAATGTTTAACAGCGAACTAATCTCAAATCATAAGAATAAATCAAAAGCAATGTGGTCTGTTGTTAAATCACAATTGGGCGTTAAAGTCGGCAGCCATGAAATGTGTAAAATAAAGGAAGAAAACACTACCATTCTAAATCCTGCTCAAATATTGGAACACTTCAACGAATTATTTATCAATGTGACAAAATCAAATGTCAATGTTGTTGTTGTTGTTGATGTGGTCTTCAGTCCTGAGACAGCTCTCCATGCTACTCTATCCTGTGCAAGCTTCTTCATCTCCCAGTACCTACTGCAGCTTACATCCTTCTGAATCTGCTTAGTGTATTCATCTCTTGGTCTCCCTCTACGATATTTACCCTCCATGCTGCCCTCCAATGCTAAATTTGTGATCCCTTGATGCCTCCGAACATGTCCTACCAACTGGTCCCTTCTTCTAGTCAAGTTGTGCCACAAACTCCTCTTCTCCCCAATGCTATTCAATACCTCCTCATTAGTTATGTGATCTACCCATCTAATCTTGAGCATTCTTCTGTAGCACCACATTTTGAAAGCTTCTATTCTCTTCTTGTCTAAACTATTTATCCATGTTTCACTTCCATACATGGCTACACTCCATACAAATACTTTCAGAAACGACATCCTGACACTTAAATCAATACTCAATGTTAACAAGTTTCTCTTCTTCAGAAACGCTTTCCTTGCCATTGCCAGTCTACAATTTATATCCTCTCTACTTCGACCATCATCAGTTATTTTACTCCCTAAATAGCAAAACTCCTTTACTACTTTAAGTGTCTCATTTCCTAATCTAATTCCCTCAGCATCACCCGACCTAATTCGACTACATCCCATTATCCTCATTTTGCTTTTGTTGATGTTCATCTTATACCCTCCTTTCAAGTCACTGTCCATTCCGTTCAACTGCTCTTCCAAGTCCCTTGCTGTCTCTGACAGAATTACAATGTCATCGGCGAACCTTAAAGTTTCTATTTCTTCCCCATGGATTTTAATACCTACTCTGAACCTTTCTTTTGTTTCCCTTACTGCTTGCTCAATATACAAATTGAATAGCATCGGGGAGAGGCTACAACCCTGTCTCACTCCCTTCCCAACCACTGCATCCCTTCCATGACCCCCAACTCTTACAACTGCCATCTGCTTTCTGTACGAATTGTAAATAGCCTTTCACTCCCCTGTATTTTACCCCCGCCACCTTCAGAATTTGAAAGAGAGTATTCCAGTCAACATTGTCAAAAGCTTTCTCTAAGTCTACAAATGCTAGAAACATAGGTTTGCCTTTCCTTAATCTGTCTTCTAAGATAAGTTGTAGGGTCATTATTGCCTCACGTGTTCCGATACTTCTACGGAATCCAAACTGATCTTCCCCGAGGTCAGCTTCTACCAGTTTTTCCATTCATCTGTAAAGAAGTCGCGTTAGTATTTTGCAGCTGTGACTTATTAAACTGATAGTTCGGTAATTTTCACATCTGTCAACACCTGCTTTCTTTGGGATTGGAATTATTATATTCTTCTTGAAGTCTGAGGGTATTTCACCTGTCTCATACATCTTGCTCACCAGATGGTAGAATTTTGTCAGCACTGGCTCTCCCAAGGCCGTCAGTAGTTCTAATGGAATATTGCCTACTCCCGGGGCCTTGTTTCGACTCAGGTCTTTCAGTGCTCTGTCAAACTCTTCACACAGTATCGTATCTTCCATTTCATCTTCATCTACATCTCTTCCATTTCCATAATATTGTCCTCAAGTACATCGCTCTTGTATAGACCCTCTATGTACTCCCTTCAACTTTCTGCTTTCCCTTCTTTGCTTACAAGGGAACCTCCCCATCGCACCCCCCTCAGATTTAGTTATAAGTTGGCACAGTGGATAGGCCTTGAAAAACTGAACACAGATCAATTGAGAAAACAGGAAGAAGTTGTGTGGAACTATAAAAAAATAAGCAAAATATAAAAACTGAGTAGTCCATGCGAACATAGGCAACATCATGGATAATTTGAGCTCAGGAGCGCCGTGGTCCCGTTGTTAGCGTGAGCAGCTGCGGAACGAGAGGTCCTTGGTTCAAGTCTCCCCTCGAGTGAAAAATTTCTCTTTATTTTCGCGAAGTTATGATCTGTCCATTTGTTCATCGACGTCTCTGTTCACTGTAATAAGTTTACTGTCTGTGTTTTGCGACTGCACCGCAAAACCGTGCGATTAGTAGACGAAAGGACGTGCCTCTCCAATGGGAACCACACAAGTTCTTCCTGTTTTCTCGATTGATCTGTGTTCAGTTTTTCAAGGTCTATCCACTGTGGCAACTTATAACTAAATCTGAGGGGTGTGCGATGGGGAGGTTCCCTTGTTAGAACTGGATTTCCATCTGAGCTCTTGATATTCATGCAAGTGGCTCTCTTTTCTCCAAAGGTCTCTTTAATTTTCCTGTAGGCAGTATCTATCTTGCCCCTAGTGATATAAGCCTCTACATCCTTACACTTGTCCTCTAGCCATCCCTGCTTAGCCATTTTGCACTTCCTATCGATCTCATTTTTGAGACGTTTGTATTCCTTTTTGCCTGCTTCATTTACTGCATTTTTATATTTTCTTCTTTCATCAATTAAATTCAATATTTCTTCTGTTACCCAAGGATTTATACTAGCCCTCATCTTTTTACCTACTTGATCCTCTGCTGCCTTCACTACTTCATCCCTCAGAGCTACCCATTCTTCTTCCACTGTATTTATTTCCCCCATTCCTGCCATTTGTTCCCTTATGCTCTCCCTGAAACTCTGTACAACCTCTGGTTTAGTCAGTTTATCCAGGTTCCATCTCCTTAAATTCCCACCTTTTTGCAATTTCTTCAGTTTTAATCTACAGTTCATAACCAATAGATTGCGGTCAGAGTCCACATCTACCCCTGGAAATGTCTTACAATTTAAAATCTGGTTCCTAAATCTCTGTCTTACCATTATATAATCTATCTGAAACCTCCTAATATCTCCAGGGTTCTTCTTTCATGACTCTTGAACCAAGTGTTAGCTATGATTAAGTTATGCTCTGTGCAAAATTCTACCAGGCGGCTTCCTCTTTCATTTCTTAGCCCCAATCCATATTCACCTACTACGTTTCCTTCTCTTCCTTTTCCTACAGTCGAATTCCAGTCACCCATGAATATTAAATTTTCGTCTCCCTTCACTACCTGAATAATTTCTTTTATGTCATCACACATTTCATAAATTTATTCGTCATCTGCAGAGCTAGTTGGTATATAAACTTGTACTATTGTAGCAGGCATGGGCTTCATGTCTATCTTGGCCACAATAATGCGTTCACTATGCTGTTTGTAGTAGCTTACCTACACTCCTATTTTTTTTATTCATTATTAAAACTACTCCTGCATTACCCCTATTTGATTTTGTATTTATAATCCTGTATTCACCTGACCAAAAGTCTTGTTCCTCCTGCCACCGAACTTCACAATTCCCACTATATATAACTTTAACCTATCCATTTCCCTTTTTAAATTTTCTAACCTACCTGCCCGATTAAGGGATCTGACATTCCACGCTCCGATCCGTAGAATGTCAGTTTTCTTTCTCCTGATAACGACGTCCTCTTGAGTAGTCCCCACCTGGAGATCCGAATGGGGGACTATTTTACCTCCAGAATATTTTACCCAAGAGGCCACCATCATCATTTAATCATACAGTAAAGCTGCATGCCCTCGGGAAAAATTACGGCTGTAGTTTCCCCTTGCTTTCAGCCGTTCGCAGTACCACAACAGCAAGGCCGTTTTGGTTAGTGTTGCAAGGCCAGATCAGTCAATCATCCAGACTGTTGCCCCTGCAACTACTGAAAAGGCTGCTGCCCCTCTTCAGGAACCACACATTTGTCTGGCCTCTCAACAGATACTCCTCCGATGTGGTTGCACCTACGGTATGGCTACCTGTATCATTGAGGCACGCATGCCTTCCCACCAACGGCAAGGTCCATGGTTCATGGGGGAGATGTCAAATTAAAATGTATGTTCATATGGTCTTGATCGAAAAAATATATCTCCCATGAAATTTAGAAATATTAGAATGAAAGAAACAGAAGACATTATATTATTACTAAAAATTAAAAATTCGGTGGGTTGGGATGGGATACCTATGAAAGTGATTAAATCAGTGTACAAAATAGTAAGTACTCCACTAGCTGAATTAATCAACAAATCATTTGAAGAAGGTTGTTTTCCAGAATAATTAAAATACACAGAAATAAAACCACTTTTTAAGAAAGGGTCAAGAGAAGATATGAGGAATTATTGTCCTATCTCCCTCCTTCCAGTGCTGTCAAAAATTTTTGAGAAAGTAGCTGCTATCCAAATCCAAAACTTTATTGTACCACAGGGGATTATTTTGTGCAATCAGTTTGGCTTCCAGCAAGGGAAAAATACAACAGATGCCATAAATAATTTCACAGAAAAAATTTGCACAGCTCTAGACAAAAACAATAAAGTAGCCGGAATTTTCTGCGCTCTGACAAAGGTTTTTGATTCTGTAAATCATTCCTTGCTAATCCAAAAACTAGAAAAATATGGGATTAAGGGTGCAGTACTTCAATGGCTTACTTCTTACTTATCTAATAGAAAACAAAGAACAAACATCTCTTCAAATGGTACAAACTACCATTCACACTGGAAGACAATAACACAGGGTGTCCCACAAGGTTCGGTCGTCGGTCCAATTCTCTTTCTATTGTATGTCAATCACTTACCATTAAACATAAATTCACCATCCGTTCTGTTAGCTGATGACACATCTGTCTTGATATGAGCGAAGAAATGAGAGTCATTGGTATGTTAGACAGGCTAGAGTCATGGTTCCAGTTAAATGGTCTGAAGCTTAACATATCAAAAACAAACTTGATTCAATTCAGAACCAAACAGCCAAAAGACCAGGAAATTAGTATAAATCATAAAAGTGAAGAATGAACAGAAGTGCATTCTGCCAAATTTCTAGGTCTGCACCTTGATAAGAATTTAAACTGGAACACACATATTGAGTATCTGTACAGCAAACTGCGTAGCTTTGCATATGGCATGGATATATTATCAAGTACTATTAACATGTCGACTCGCAAAGTAGCATATCTAAGTTACTTTGAATCAGTGATAAGATACGGCATCATTTTCTGGGGCAGCTCCAATAATATATCTTGTGTACTGAAGCTCCAGAAGAAAATTATCAGAAATATGTGCACTGCACAGCAAAGAGAATCATGTCATCCATTGTTACAGAAACTAAAAATTTTGACTGTCCCCTTCCTATACATATACGAGCTAATGATATTTTTACACAACAAACCAGAATTGTTAATTAAAAACCAATTTGATCATCCACACAGTACAAGGAATAAAGATAATTTTATGCTTCCTGCCCATAGATTGAAATTATATGCTCAGACCCCATAATATATGGGCATGAAAGTCTACAACAAACTTAAAGGCAAAAACATTCTAAACATGGAACTAGGGATACTAAAAAAAGAAGTTACATGAAATTCTTATACTCAAATGTTATTACTCATTAGAAGAGTTCATGGAAGATGAATTGATAATTTGAGCAGAATCCAACTGCAAATCAGCATTATATTGTGAAAAAAAATTGTCCATTATCAAGAAAGATATTTACCTATGCTGGAAAATAAGAAAGTATAGATACTGCTACATAGACTAAATATAGTTTTAAAAATTAATATTAGATTCTAGTTTGTAATTTTTGACGTGTCTCATGTACCATAATCACATGATTTGTAAGTGTATGTTATGAGACTAATAAATCACAATTCACAATTCTGTGTGGGCATGACAAGTAACCAACTGTCTACTTGCATGAACAGCTATCATCAAACTGTGTCAAACTGCAGACTTATCAATCCCGTTGCTGAACATGTAGTGTGCTACAAACCACAATAAATTGACTTCAATAGCTGCTTCACTATGTGGGCCATTTGAATACTCCCTGCCAGCACAAGTTTCCCTCATCTACAAAAATGGGAATTGTCTCTCCAACATATCCTCCAGTCTTACAATCACCCTGGCTAAGCCTTCATTAACCTGTTATCAATGTATCACCTTAGCTTCTCCCTTCTGTCTAAACCAGTCCTCCATTCAGACCAAGCACTGCCTTTCTCCAACACTCTTCCCCCCATTACCCTATTGTGGTCTGTCTCTCTCTCTCTCTCTCTCTCTCTCTCTCTCTCTCTCTCTCTCTCTCTCTCTCTCTCTCTCCCCCTCCCTCTTTTTCTCTTTCTCTTTCCCTATCTCTTCCCTCCCCCCCCCCCCCTGCTCCAACTGCTCTCCCCTTCTATTCTCCCTCTTCATCTTCACTTATCTCTCCTTTTCTGCATTCATTTTTCCTCCCTCACTCTTCCCCCTCTCAGTCATCCTACATCTGTTTTTGCTGTACCCTCTGTATTTTTTTCATTTTGTTGTGCAGCAGCAGTCGTTGTACCTCTTTTCACATCTACACTCCTTGTGTCCTTCCATACCTCCTCCACACCTCCAGTCAGCTCAGCCACTTGCTTTCAAGAATCAAGTATCAATAGGCAGTCTTGTCATGGCCACGGGAGTGTGTGTTTGTGTGTGTGTTTGTACAGTTATGTGTGTGAATGTGTTTACTTTTGCTAGAAAAGGAGCTAGTGTTCAAAAGCTTCTGTAAATGTTTTTTTTTCTGTTACTTGTTTCTGCACTCCACACATCGACAGACTATAGATGATTGGCTTCATTTCCCAGCAGAAAGTATAGCTGATCTGTGTTAAATCAACTTGCAGATATTCAACATCCAATACTGACGGATCCTTTGCACCTTGGTGTGAAGTACCCCTGCATAATTAGACAAACTGCCACAACTGCTGGGCTGAAGGTAAGTTGCCTTCCTACAAGCAGCATGCCCTAGTATACCTTCACCCTCCCTAGTCCTTTTTCATTTCCATAGTAAAGTGATGGATTGGGTGACTGGAGTTGAGATGCTGCAAAAACATTTGCATGTTTTCACTTCTGTGAGGTCACATAACCAAGATATCATCAACATACCTAACATGTACAAAAATAGCATCAACTTCACATACTCAAGTCTCTTTCTTGAAAATTGTTGACAAAAAGATATAAAAATATTAGAGAAATCAGATGACGGGATTTCTCACAGTCACAGTGTCAGTCTATTCAAAGAATGGGTCAATAAATGAGAAACATGTAGAATGTAATATAGAATGCAATGACTTAGTCAGTTCATTTCTGAAAATGTGGTTAGCCACAATGAATTAGTCAGCACAACATGGCAACTTACTGATACATCAGAACTATTAAGACCCAGTTCCTGCAAATGATGTAAAAAAAATTAACCAAATGAATCATTTGTTGTTCACAGTTACCAACTAGAACCATCAGTAGCGTAGCAAATGCTAATCAACAAGATCTATCGGAGCACCTGCATTGCTAAAAGTGCATCAGAAAGTTACACACTCATTATGGATTTTGCATTTATCTCAGGAAGAAATGTAGGGTTAGAAGTAAGTCTCTTTACACATTTTTTTTCAAGTAGATGTTATCATGGATATTGTTTTCTTTTCTTTGTTACCATTTAGGTGGATTAGTACTGAGTCTGCAGTAAGTTGGGTTCCCTGCATATTTTAAATATAGCCTTGTTGATCCAGCATAACTGTTGCATTGCCCTTGCCAGTGGCCAGCACAGCTGTGGTAGGGTCCTTTTCAAGAGAATGCAGAACTGATATCTCTGCCACTAAGATATTGCTATTGGTTGGATGTGTCATGCTCAGAACTTGGCATGTTATCCTGTGTAATTCCTTTACAGTGTAACATGATAATTCAACAACTGTCTACTTAAATATGTAACAAATTCAATGATTCACAAATTTATATTAAGGATCACAAGCAGGACATGTTCTTTTTTGAATCATCAAAAAGACAGGGAGATTATCTGTTGAAAGGTTGGTGTTGTTTTATGGTTTTACTTGGCCAAATTCTTACGAGCTACTCAAAATTTCTATGTTGTGGGAAAAAAGGACTTAGTGTTAACATTGCTTACCTCTGTGAGGGAAAAAACATATTTGTGTATGCAATAACTAGATAAGTTCTGCAATAGAATACTCAGATTACTAAATGCTCTTTCATTTTCAGTGTGATGTACTTTTGAATGCATTATTGCCAACCTTTCAGAGCATGGCATTGATTACTAAACATGTTAATCGTTTTAATTCTCAGGTCACCAACCATATTAAGCAAAGAACTGGCATAGCTCTTGTCTGTGAGATTTCATTGTTCCACCCACTGGATTATTTTTACTATCAGGAAATTTTGATCACTTAATTTAAAGATTGCTTCAACCATCTTGGTATTTATTTTGAGATTGGTTAGATAGTCTCACCTTTGACCAATTTGATAGTGAATTTTATTGTGTAACTGTTCAACAATCATTGAAATTTGAATTTTTATATGATTGGATACACTGAACAACAACATATCAATGTTTAGTGGTTAATGTCTCAGTGAAACCAAGATAACAAAGCTTTATACATGTCAGGGGAAAATTTTAATGTGACTCTCATGTGTTTTTCCTTTTTTTAGTCCAATCTAACAGGTAATTTTTAAATTACCTTGGGATGCTGCAGAGGAAGTTAAAAGGTGATCAAAGCAGGTACTGAACAAGACACATCTTGTCAAGAGAAATATTATCAGTCCTGAAGGGTTTACTTCTCCTTTCTATTAAATAAGACCATGACACAGCTGTTATACCCAGTGATGAAGATAATTACACAGTTCTGGAGGACTGGCAGGAATGCTATCAAAAGAAGCAGTACTACTAGATGACTAGTCTAATCACAGACTCAATGCTGATTAAACTAAACATGTGTGTGTGTGTTTTTTTTTTTTTTTGGGGGGGGGGGGGGAGTATTACCCTCTTCAAAGCATCTAAAAACGAGTTTTTTCCAGTTCTGTTAAAGATGCAAATGAAAAATAAGATCACAAACATGTAGCGAAAAGAGATAGGGAGAGGGGAGGGGATGATTGCAGTCATCATCCTCATCATCAATATACATAGTATGATAATCTTGGATTCACAAGTAACTGAGTTAACAGTTCAAATTCTGGTGAAAGTAGAAATTTTCTTCAGTGGAAGGTGCCTGGAAGAGGGAGAACTGTGATGAAGAAAATGCTCTATCTTTGATGAAATTAGAAACCACTCCACAAGAATCTGTGGGAAATGGACACTGCTAATTCACCGCTTCCCATTGGAAACAAATATTAAACCTGATGGCAGCATAGCATTCTTCAAGTGGAGGAATCTTTAAGTTTTTAGCACATTTCATATTCACTTTTTCTGAGACTGTGATGTTTACACTGAATACGATCTATGCAACACACTATTAAAAACATATATCCATCATTATAACTTACAGGTTATCAATACAGTTATTGACATCTGATACATTAAGCTAAATGATTAGAGTGACTATGCAGACTTTCCTGGTTTATTAATAGATGAAATTCTTGTTGGGTCTTCAGCCGGATCAATCTGTCATCTGTGTACAATATTTCCATGGTCCACCTGGCTGCCATCATCAGATGAGAAAAGTTAAGTCACTTTTGCCGATAACTGATTCAAACTGTGAATGACAGAACTTTTAAATGCAGTGAATCTATGAAAGCATATGTGCTAAGGTAATGCACAAGTGCTTAATTTTTACTGCTGCCCCCTGGAACAAGAAGAGTTGCAGCCTCTCAAATGGTGAATACTGTCAAAAAAGATATATCTTTAAAAGTTGTTACTCATAACTAGCCAAGTCAGATATTGTTGTTTCTTCATATTTGATAAAATAGGATTCCAGGCTTTACTTAGTTGTATCCTTTACCACAGTTAATATTATCTGTTAGTCTGATTTTGACAGATTCTTTTAAAACACAATTCCAGTAAAGTAAGGCATTTGCAACCACTTGTGTCTCATGTATAGAATCCTTCACCCCTCTGTAAGACAGTGCTCCCCACTGCAGATTTGTCAGGTTCTAATAATCACATATGGCAATGATGTTCAACACATCTGTCACTGATGGTACAAACAATTTGGTCAATGTATATTTTACCACACTTACATGGTAAAATACAGATTTACCAAATTATTCATGCCATCAGTGGCAGAAGTGTTGAACACCATCACCATATGTAATTATTGCAACCGACAAATCAGTGGTGGCTGAACACTCTTTTACAGAGGGACGTAGGATGCTATACAGTGAGACACAAGTGGTTGCAAAAGCCTTGCATTACTGGGATTGTGTTTTAAGAGAATCTGTCGAAATCAGACTAACAGTTAACTATGATAATGGACACCGGCTAAGTAAAATTTGGAATCCTGTTTTATCAGATATGGAGAAACAACAGCATCTGAATTGGCCAGCTATGAGTGGAAAATTTTTAACATTATATCTTTCTTTGATAGTATTCACCACTGAATGTGCTGTAACTCTTCTTCTACATCTACATCTACATCTACATTTACATCCATGCTCCACAAGCCACCTGATGGTGTGTGGCGTAGGGTACTTTGAGTACCTGTATCGGTTCTCCCTTCTATTCCAGTCTCGTATTGTTCGTGGAAAGAAAGATTGTCGGTGTGCCTCTGTGTGGGCTCTAATCTCTCTGATTTTATCCTCTTGGTCTCTTCGCGAAATATATGTAGGAGGGAGCAATATACTGCTTGACTCCTCGATGAAGGTATGTTTGCAAAACTTCAACAAAAGCCCGTGCCGAGCTAATGAGCATCTCTCCTGCAGAGTCTTCCACTGGAGTTTATCGGTCATCTCCGTAACACTTTCGCGATTACAAAATGATCCTATAATGAAGCGTGCTGCTCTAGGGTATGGATCCTACACTGGTGAGCAATATTCATGCAATGGGCGAACAAGTGTACTGTAACTTACTTCCTTTGTTTTCAGATTGCATTTCCTTAGGATTCTTCCAATGAATCTCAGTCTGGCATCTGTTTTGCTGATGATCAACTTTATATGATCATTCCATTTTAAATCACTCCTAATGCCTACTCCCAGATAATTTATGGAATTAACTGCTTCCAGTTGCTAACCTGCTATATTGTAGCTAAATGATAAACGATCTTTCTTTCTATGTATTCACAGCACATTACACTTGTTCACATTGATTCAATTGCCATTCCATGCACCATGCATCAATTCATTGCAGATCCTCCTGCATTTCAGTACAATTTTCCATTGTTACAACCTCTCGATATACTACAGCATCATCTGCAAAAATCCTCAGTGAACTTCTGATGTTACCCACAAGGTCATTTATATATATTGTGAATAGCAACGGTCCTACAACATGCCCCTGTGGCATACCTGAAATCACTCGTACTTTGGAAGACTTCTCTCCATTGAGAATGACATGCTGCGATCTGTTATCTAAGAACTCTTCAACCCAGTCACACAACTAGTCTGATAGTCCATATGCTCTTACTTTGTTCATTAAACAACTGTGGGGAACTGTATTGAATGCCTTGCGGATGTCAAGAAACACGGCATCTACCTAGGAACCCATATCTATGGCCCTCTGATAGATAATGCAAGCTGGGTTTCACACGATCGTCTTTTTCGAAACCCATGCTGATTCCTACAAAGTAGATTTCTAGTCTCCAGAAAAGTCATTGTACTGGAACATAATAAATGTTCCAAAATTCTACAACTGATCAACGTTAGAGATATAGGTCTATAGCTCTGCACATCTCTTAGACGTCCCTTCTTGAAAATGGGGATGACCTGTGCCCCTTTCCAATCCTTTGGAACGCTATGCTCTTCTAGACACCTACGGTACACCACTGCAAGAAGGGGGGCAAGTTTCTTCACATACTCTGTGTAAAATTGAACTGGTATCCCATCAGGTCCAGCAGCCTTTCCTCTTTTGAGCGATTTTAATTGTTTTTATATCCCTCTGTCATCTATTTCGATATCTACCATTTTGTCATCTGTGCAACAATCTACAATCTAGAGAAGGAACTACAGTGCAGTCTTCCTCTGTGAAACAGCTTTGGAAAAAGACATTTAGTATTTTGGCCTTTAGTCTGTCATCCTCTGTTTCAGTACCATTTTGGTCACAGAGTGTCTGGACATCTTGTTTTTATCCACCTACCTCTTTGACATAAGACCAAAATTTCTTAGGATTTTCTGCCAAGTCTGTACATAGAACTTTACTTTTGAATTCATTGAATGCCTCTCACATAGCCCTCCTCACATTACATTTTGCTTTGCTTGTGCCATGAGGCAGCAGCAATGATTAAGCACTTGTGCATTACCTTAGCACATATGCTTTTGTGTTTTTGCTGCATTTAAGGATTCTGTCGTTCATGGTTTGAATCAGTTATCAGCGAGAGCAGATTAGCTTTTCTCATCTGGTAGCCAAGTGGACCATGGAAATATTGTGTGCAGATGACAGTTTGATCTAGCTGAATACCCAACAAGAACTTGATTTGAATAAGATCAGAGGATTTCAGTGACAAACATTTTCACACCTTCAAACTTAAAACAGAATCTATTAAATAAACTCTAATTTTCAAAATAAAAGTTAAAAAGAGGAGAAACTAAGTAGTTACCATAACACAGTTAGAATAATTAATTGTGCATTATCATGAAGCTAAGGGGCCACAGACACATAATGTGAAGAGAAAATGCTGCTCTCAGTGGTCAGCACGCAAATCATCATCCCAGTTCAAGACAAAAGTGTATCTAGTAATACATATTTCTGCTAATAGGTTTAATAGAAATGTGGTTTAAAAAATGAAGTTCTGACAATGCTGTAATTGCATATAGCATGGCCAAGAACAGGTAGAATGAAGTCTGCCCTGTGCTGTAGCTGTCCCATTAGCTCAGCAAGATGAGGCAATGCTGTGGGGAATGGATACACAGACTTGTCAATGTTTGAGTTGCGTTCACATGATTTTATTTATTTTATTTTATTTTATTTTATTTTATTTTTTATTTTATTTTTTATTTTTTTAGTTAAAGCTTCAAATAGTATTCAATTTACATCTTCACGGTGCAGTGTCTTATGCATTTTTTTCTGTTATTGTTACCATTATTTAAACATTGAAACATAACATGAACTTCTGACAGACAGAAACGACCACTTTGTTTCATCCACGACACAAATAAAGCCAAAAGAAAATAGTAGTGCATACAGTAACATCATCCATATCCACTGAGGTACAAAAAACACAATAGGTAGGCTGCACTAGAACATACATTATGCTATCCACAATAATTCCATACTGTATATTTGAAATCCAGGCTTCTCTTCACAGAACTGATATGTTCACATATGAGCAAAGTTCATTTTAGAGCAGGCTCATCCAAGAATTGCGCCCGGCGGGCGCGCCTGAGCTCCGCAGGCGCAAGGCAGTGTAGTTTAGCGCCCCGTCCACGACCGTCTGTTGCTAGTGTCAGCATAGGAGTGAGAGAGAGAGAGAGAGAGAGAGAGAGAGAGAGAGAGAGAGAGAGAGAGAGAGAGAGAGAGAGATAGCTGCAGAGTGAGTGAGACCACACTGCACTGCTCTGAGCTGGACTGTCCCACAGTCTGATCCAACGTTAACAAAATATTCTATTTTAGAAATAGTTTCATGTAAGGGATATAGTGTCTCATTCTTACTGTTAGTAGTTACAAATAAATATTTTTTGTTATACTTCATGCTACAGCTTTTTGTATCCCTTTTCAGAGTTAAGAAATCGGATCCTTGGTCTGCTGTTTTGTACGTAATAATTTTAACTGACCAAGTTAGAAAACTTATTAAAATTGAAATAAGGTTATACAGCTCTTTAATTCTAACAGTCAACATTGTCAAAGAAGACAATTAACATTTTACATGTTTTTCTTTTTCGAGGAAACAATTTTGTCTAGGTTTGGTACAATATTCCGTGAGATTGCTAACCTCAAAGAATTAGTCAAATTTTTATTTCCAAGTAATGAACGGTTCTTAGTTTTAGCAAGCTTTAAAAGAGAGAAAAAGCGCTCACAAATATATGTAGAACCAAACAATGAGAGAAATTTTGCCGCATGCTTGTGCAAAAGAGGATATTTCTCTCGTGGAAGACATCTGTAAAAGTCATCCAAAGTTTTACACATAAGAAAGTGGTTCTTCAGGCGGATATCGCACTGCAGGTCAATCAGCTCTAGTTGAAATACATGTGAGACGTCCTCTGCCTGAAGGGAAAACGGGCAAAAAATATATATATAAGGCCGGTTGAAGCTCACTTATCTCCAAAAATCTGTTTTCAAACGGTCCTTTCATTTCAAAAAGGTATTTATTTCACCCCTCAAGGAGAAAAACCATTGAAGCACCTTTCCTCTGCTCAGCCATCACACTTCGGTGTGGTAGGGGTTGTCTGGGTATTCCGCTTCGATATCAGCCAGAAATTCTTTAAATTGGAGATGTGTGAGTCCATGCGATCAAAGATAATTAACCGTTCGAAGAACTGTATCCGTGACATTTTTTATGTTGACAATCTTCACACAAAGTGCCTCCTGGTATATCAGACAATGGACTGCCATGAATAAGGAACAGCCGACTTCAGCCCTTTTTGACCTGACGTAACCCAGGAATTCAGTTCGTATCCCTCGTAGCGCAGGGGCTCCATCCATTGCTATGCTGGTCAGGCGTTCCCATTTTAAACCCATTGACTCTAACCCGTTTTCATGGCTAGAGAAATATCCAAACCCGTGGTTGTGTCTTATAATGGTATAAGGTCGAGAGGCGTCGCAGGCAGTCGGGCGGTCTGCATGGCCAGCTAAGCGACATGGCTCGGCCACTGCGCCAACATACGAATTCGCCCGGGGCGCTGGCCGCGGGCGATCGCTGGTGCTTGTGCCCCAGGGGCACCGTTTGGACCAGCCTGTTTTAGAGAACATGTTCAGAGCAACTGCCTTGCATTTGTAAAAACCTGACCACTCACTGGATCATAATTTACTGGGTCCTATGCAATACACCTGCATCAACCAGTGCCAAAAAAGCAGCAAGCATGTGATATTTTAGGTCATGTACACCCATAAATAAAAATCTAGTGGATTAAGGTCCATGGAATTTAGAGATCAGAACATTTGACCTCCATGACCAATCCATTTCCCTGGAAACAATTCATTTAAATAGTTACCCACATTCATTCTAAAGTGTGGTGTTGCACCAGCATTCTGAAATGACAGCTGTTGCCTAACCACAATATTTATAAAATGTTCATTATCTTCCACTTGGCAAAAAAGCCATTCACAAACTGTATTCATGAAATGTGGTCTTTTGTCCACTGGTGTTGAGTTAATGCGTAATGATATGTATGCAATTCTTCATCGTGCAACACATCAACAACCAGTCTGATATATCTGGAACTGCCCTACAATATAACGGGTACTTCACATAGATGATTGGTGAATAGTTTCAAAAATCATGTTCTCTGTGTGTGGAGTACATCTAGTCCTTGGACAATCTCTGTCCATTACTTGTGGATGAAGATTATTGGTTTCCAGAAGCCATTGTTCCAGGCACTGAAAAATATTCTTATTGGGATGGTTCCTTTAAGAGTACAGTGCAGTATATGCATGAGCAGAAGCATCAGCATCAGCAGTCTGGTTAATGGATGCATGCAGCACCAAAAGCATATTAATGTTTTCATCATTTGTGCACTCCATTGGGATGCTGCCCTACTCGAACTTGACAGGGCCAATTATGACTGTGCACTGTCCAGTTGGTAGACACATGCATGCAGTTTAATAGATTTGATTGTCATGTGGTGGCTATTGTCAAGTGGCAAAATGATGACCTGCTTATAAATAGCAAGAACTAGGGAATGGACATCTAAAAAATAAAAAAAAAGAACCTGGTGAGAATTTGAACCATAGCTCCATGGTGGATGGGGGTTTGATGTCCCAGCAGCTATGACAGTTGGTATGGTAGTGGCAGTGATACATGTTCCTCTGTACACTCCAATGTGCTGCACTATGTGACAGTGTTGCCATCTCCTCGTTTTCATGCATGTGTTTTTAAAATGCATCTGATCTGATTTTGCTAAATAAACTTTTGTCTTGAATTTGGATGAAGAATTGCATGCTGACCTCCAAGTGCAGCATATTTTCATCATCTTGTATATTTGTTTAAGGAAAGAAATCTGTAATCTTGCATGGGAAATGTTGTACAAACTGAAGCTGCAGTAGTCTCATTGATAAAGCGAAAGATAAGGGGCAGTCAATTGAAAATGAGACACATTGAAAACAAGTAATTAGCATAATAAATTTATGAACACATACGGCAATTACATTTCAAATAATAAAGAATTTACTTACTTTTTTCCATCTGTATTGGTTTCATTTGAGTGCCCCTTGTATTTCATAATATTTCTTTCACATTTTAATTTAATTCAACTATTGTAATACTTTAACTACAGTTTAAAACTTGTGTGCAATGATTTTTGTATATTGATGTGCGATTATAGCATCATTTACCTGAACCCTGAGTAAATGCAGTGATTGTAGATGTTGGCTCACTGTGCCGAAGCTGACTGAATGCCTCAAGATAAAAGTAATACTTTGTGCCACATTGCAGATGGTTAAGTGTAAAACCAGTCTCCTCTGCCTTTAATTTGATTTTTTCCCATTCTCCAAATTCCCTCTTGTAATATAAATAATGGCCTGGAAAACATTACACAAAAAATACACAGTTTACTGTTCACAATAAAAAATTATTTTTAACATTACTTACACGTCTGTACTAAATAAATGCAGAAAGGTCAATGAGCCATGCTCTCCTTCCTCTGGTGCATCGCCAAAGGGGGTCACGGTGCTTAGTGTGTGATCGCTGGTGGCTTTCAGTGAGAGAAAGGATGTAATAGCATACGGGCAATTTGTGGTAGGTGGCCTGCATGGATGGCCGCGTTTTGTGAGCGGGATTGTGTTGTATGGTGAGCTGTTTTGAGGTGGGAAGACACGCCTTGTTGCGGTTTGTGTTGCGACTCATTCAGAGGGGCAGTGAGGCGATGTGCCTGGAGGCATGATGTTCTGCCATTTGTATTATCAATTTCCTGGCTTCTTGTGATATGATTGCTCTTTCCTTATACATTGCACCTCCTCCCCCCCCCCCCCCCCCCCCACACACACACACACTCTTAAAGAGGTTGTGGTGGTTTAAACTGTGGCTGTTGTTGTGTGAAACTGTGGCCGTTGGTATTCAAAGCTGTCTCACACAGACTAGCCTCTTGGTTGCTAGTATGTGCCGGTTGTTTGCTAATTAATTTGCTGCCCACAAGGTTGTACCAGCGAGATTGCCTCCTGGTAGAGCGACGCTCACTGTTTGACAGTTCGAATCTGCCTGTGGTCGCGTGTGTGTGTTCACTGTTAACTGGTAGATTATCAACTTGATCAGCAAGTTTGCATCTTACGGATTCATGTGATGGCTTTCTTGTAGTGTTCCTCAAATTTTCCTGTTGTTGAATGACAATTTGCTTAACAGCAAGCAAAAAGAGGAGCCTCTTGACAGAGCGTCGTTGAGTGCTCGATCAGCATATAGTTGAAATTACTGTTATAAACAAATATGTCATTGCTCTGAGATTATTAAATACTGTTGGCAAGATTACTACTTTTTGACACAGTGCCATTGATATTCCTGTTGTTATTAACGGCACCGTTGAATGACATCTTGTTTAATGCCAAGCCACAAGAAGAACCTATTGACAGAGCACCGTTGAATGCTCAATCAGTGTACAGTTGAAAATACTGATGATACCAAATGTTTTACAGCCACTAGCAGTTGTACTCTGGGCTTGCGACTTCATTGATTACATAGTTTTAGATTTTTAAATAGATATATATGTTTCTGTTTAAGCCCCTTTTATGTCTGTGTATGTTGGGTTGTAGCAGGTCTGGTGACTGATTATTAGTGTTGTTAGCCAGATAACATAGTTCTAACAAACAGATAGAGGGGCTGGCCAGTACTTACCTCAGCTCAGTACAGCCGATAGTTACACAAAACAGAACAGAAAATTTACGTTCCTAGCTTTCGGAACTTTGTTCCTTCATCAGGGAGGAGAGATGGGAAAGAAAGGGAAGGAGGGAAAGTGGATTCAGTTACTCACAACCCAGGCTATGAAGCAACAGGGAAAGGTAAACAGGGAGGGTAGCAAGGATGCAAGGATGGAGGCATGGTTGTCAGAGGGAAGCCAAAGAGAAGCCAAAGATGTTCTACTGTAGGTACTGTGCCAGCTTCAAACCAAAGAGGATGCATATAGAAGTAAAGAGGTATACAGTATAAACCCTACAATATTCCCAGACTACCTTCTCTATCCAGCGGTTCCTACCCCTGTAACCGACCCTGCTGCAAAACCTGCACCATGCATCCCCCCACAACCACCTACTCCAGCCCCACTACTGGTAAAACATTCACAATTCAAGGCAGGGCCACATGTGAAACAACACATGTCATTTATCAGCTGACATGCCTGCACTGCACAGCCTTTTACATCCGTATGACAACAACTGAACTGGCTGAGCACATGAACGGACACAGACGGACTGTCCGCCTAGGAAATGTCCAATACCCAGTAGCAGAGCATGCCCTCCAGTATAATTCTATGGACCTAGGAACCTGCTACACCGTATGTGCCATTTGGCTTCTCCCACCCAACACCGGTCCCTTGGAACTGCAGAGATGGGAACTTGCACTCCAACACATCCTTTCATCCCGCCAATCCCCTGGACTGAACCTATGTTAACCAACCTCACTCCCATTTACTCTTCAGTCTTCTCCTCTTTCCCTTTACTCTTTAGCCATTCACGCATATTTTCATCCTACATAGTTGTGTTTATCTTTATACTGTATACCTCTTTACTTCTATATGCATCCTCTTTGGTTTGAAGCTGGCACAGTACCTACAGTAGAATATCTTTGGCTTCTCTTTGGCTTCCCTCTGACAACCATGCCTCCATCCTTGCATCCTTGCTACCCTCCCTGTTTACCTTTCCCTGTTGCTTCATAACCTGGGTTGTGAGTAACTGAATCCACTTTCCCTCCTTCCCTTTCTTTCCCATCTCTCCTCCCTGATGAAGGAACGAAGTTCCGAAAGCTAGGAACGTAAATTTTCTGTTCTGTTTTGTGTAACTATCGGCTATACTGAGCTGAGGTATGTACTGGCTAGCCCCTCTATCTCTTTGTTAGTATTTGTTTCACATCTTTATATGAGGTTTTCCATTAATCATTTAGATAACATAGTTCTATATATATATATATATATATATATATATATATATATATATATATATATATATATATATATATATATAAACTTCATTATTTTTAATGTATGCATGTACTGGGTACACAGCAGGTCTGGCGACTAAGTATTACTGTTGTCAGTAACACCTGGTACTTGTTGCTTCAACAGTTATCTTGTTGTAGTCCTTTCTATGTCTGTTAATATTTAAAAGATAAAATAATTCTGGGCATTTAATAGTCCTACCCACAACAGGTTTACCTGGTAGCTTACAGCCATCAGCTGTAGTATTCTGGGCTTGTTGCTTGGTAACCTATCATTATTGAGAATTGTGCCCCGGTTGTTGGTTTGATTGCGTAGCAACCCTAATTTTGGTAAATCCTTTTAAATACATTCTTACGACTTAAGGTTTGGGAAGACAAGAAACATCTGTATTTATGATCATTGCAGGGCCGACATTGGTTTCTGATGTTCCACACCCAACCGTGATTCTGTATCTTGGGTGCGTATTTGGTTGGGAGAGTTGCCTATTCTGAGGTGCTCCACTCACAATCTTTGTTGGAGCCTGTATTGCTTGATCCCCCAGAACTTGGCCTAGCTCTCCCACTCCCACTCCTAATTAACAATAAATCCAGACTTGAGGAGGACCATATCAGTCAAATTACCAACTTCATTCCCTATTTGATCCAGATTCAATAATCCATGCTAATTATATACAGCAAGCATTCAAAAAATGCAAGTTGTTAAAAGAATTAGGATGACTCAACAAATGAGATCTCTTGAAAGGGATAATGGTATTCAAGTACGGTTGGTGTAGCACCTGGAACTGGGAACTTGAGATATATACAATTTTGACCTGTGAAATGGCACCATACAAAATGTTTTACAAATACAATGTAGTTAGGAGGTTACCCAGATAGATTTTCATCATTTATTTCCAGTTAGAACAGCATGATACATATTCTGTAAACACATGATAAAATGTGGATTACAAAGTGTGAAATCAGCTGTTTTGCAAATGAAATTTAACTATGTTAATATATCCAGGGAAATCATTTAAATAATGTTTGTCACCCATATTATGGATGAAGAGAATACATTTTGTAACTTACAAATGCATTAAAATCACATGCATATCCCATCAGTGTGTTAATTATCACCAAACATTACAAATTTTTGAAAATATAATATAACTGGATAGATAAAAAAATCTAACCACCAAGTGACAGCTTGAAAAAACAGATATAAAATTTATGGAAATGTGCAAGCTTTCGGAACCAGTTGCTACTTATTCCATCAGAAGGTTTGAAGGACAAGCAAGACAGATGAAGGCAAAGGACTGGCAAGGTTTAGAAAATGATCAAAGTTACGGAAAAGTCACCCAGAAACCCAAGTCATGAGAGACTTACTATATTGGATGTGAAGGAAAAATTGATTGTTGGGGACTGTAGTGTATAGTGGTTGAAAACCTGAGGGCCTAAAGGTGGAAGATAGGATAATAGGCAAGACAGGTATTACTGACAAAACATCAAGCAAGAGTTTTAAGCATAGAAGGCAAAGTGCTTTAGTTATGGTGGCTAGGTCAGAAAATAAAAGATATAGAAAACTAAGAGGGACTGAAGAAAAAGAATAGCTACTGAAAAGAAATGTCCAGATCAAACAAAAATTTAGGCCAGGTGGCTGATGGGAGCCAAGGACATGTTGTAATGCCAGTTCCCACCTGCACCGTATATTGGGAGTTGCCAGTGTACACCCTCTCTTGATACCCATTGTTTCTAACTGATAATTTGGTGGTAGTCATACCAATGGAGAAGGCCAAACAGTGCTTCCATAACAACTATTACATGACATGTCACTTCACTGGTAGCTCTCACTTTAATAGTTATGTTTATCAGTTATGGAGCTGGTATAGGTGGTAATAGGAGTGTCTATAGGGCAAGTCTTACAGTAGAGGCAGCCACAGAAGTAGGAGCCATAGCGTAGGGAAATGGGTGCAGAAGGAACATAGGGTCTGACCAGGAGTCATAAGATTTCTTTCGGAGGGATCAGTAGCAAAAGCAGATTTCCCGGGCCATTTCATGCAATACTGGTACTGCTGATCCCTCCATAAAAGCAACTCAGGAGTACACCTCTTGTCGCTCAGTACTACTCTGTTCTTGAAGGTATCAATCATCTAATTTGACAAGGCTATGTCTTCCTAAAATCATGCCCTGAAATTAGGTCCATTCTGTTTGACATTTTGCCCACCACTCCTAGAATAACTTTCCATCACCAGACCCCCCCCCCCCCCCCCCAAATCTCCACAATATCCTGGTCAGCCCCTAAGCTCCTTCTGCACCCATTTCCCTACACTATGGTTACTACTTCTGCAACCTTCCCCACTATCAGACTTGGCCTATGCACTTCCTACCACCAGCTATACCAGTGCTGTAACTGGCAAAACATATGCTATCAAAGTGAGTGTCATCTGTGAAATGAAACGTCATACACCAGTTATTAATGTAAACACTGTTAGGCCTTCTACATCAGCAGGATTGCCACCAAGTTATTAGTTAGGATGAACATGAATAGAAACAGGGTGGACACTGGTATCACACAATATACAATTGCAGAGCATGCTCTACAACATAATAGCCATGACCTTGGTGCCTGTGTCCTCAATGTGCCATCTGGATTCTTCCCCCTGACACCAGATTCTCAGCACTCCACATGTGAGAACAGACATTACAAAATTTTCTTGGTTCTCATCACCCACCTTGCCTCACTACACATTAATTTCTTTGGTCTCATCATTTCTTTTCAGTAATTATTCTTTTTCTTCATTTCATTTTAATCTTCTACATTTCCTATTTTCTGACCTGTCTACTTTTCCTTATCCCCTCCACCTCACCTATCAACCACACATAATGTACTTAGCTTCCCATGCTTAAAACTTTTTTATGATGTTTTGTCAGTAACCTCTATCTTCCTCATTAGCCTATCTTCCACCTGTAAGCTCTCATGTTGCCAAATGTCATCCTGTGCAATCCCCAACAATCAATCAGTCTTTCCTTCTCATCCCAACCTGTAAGTGCGTGCTGACCTGGGGTGCTGGGTGACTTTTTCATGACTCTCCTCATTTCCTAAACCTACTAGTCCTTTTCCTTTATCCATCTCCCTACCCCTTCAGCTCATCTGTCAGAAAAAGTAGCCACTATCCCTGAAAGCTTGCACATTTCCATAGCTTTTACATGTTTTGTCCTGCCATCACTTGATGAGTAGATTTTTTATATCTGTCCAGTAGTACTGTATAATGCGATGCACTGGTCCACATGCAATTTGGAACTGACACTTTCACTCTTTCAAGTCTGGTATTGAGGCAAAAAGAGTAAGTGTCAGACAGCTGAAATTATGAGAACTATAAAAATATGCATCTGCATTAACAAAAAATGTTAAAAATAGCATGATTATTCAGCAATAACAACTATGAGAATTTCCAGTTCCAACCAAATAGACTGGAAATAGAGATCTGATAAAGTTATTTTGTTAGTCTACTTTCAAGGAGCTGTATTCACCTTGAATCTTATGATCAGTATCTGATGGAAGCAGCCAATTTAGTGTGATGCTTGAAACAGTTGCCGATGAAGCATGCAAATTAGTTGGTGCTAGTGGAACTGAAAAAAAGAGAGGAAATGATTTAATTAAACATTGTCAGCTATCTATTAATGCCTCTTTCACAGCTAGTGTATCTACTCATCAGTCACCAAATTATATTTATTAATGAATAGCCACTCCTGTTGCTATGTTGATTATGTATCTATTATATTATTCATTTACAAAGTCAGTTGCAGATCCAACAGAAAATGACTTAAATATAAACCCTAAACCAGCTCTAGACTAAAATAAAGGACATATTATCAACTGGTCTGGAAATTCTTAAATCATTATACGAGTGTGGAGCAACAGCTCTCTCTAAACATGAAAAGCTAATCAAGTATATTTTTTTTCTTTGATTGAGCTTGAGAAATCTGAAGGAAATAGCTGAAGAGTGGAAACAGAAAATGTTCTTAATGGTATTAAACATATTTTCAGTGCTATTCTGTTGCATTTCCCTAGATTTTCTCCAAGAGTCAAATCATGTAGAAAAGTTTGCAAACATTTATTAATAGACTGTGTATGGTCTTAATCAAAAGTAATACTTCCATCTGAAGTTCCATGTGCCATGTGTCAAGATCCCCTCCTTGTAGCCTGAGATGGTTTCAAGAGATAAGACACAAGTTTTTGGTGGGTGGACACAGCATTTTTAGCTGTGACAGATATCTTAGAATTATACAGGGTGTTACAAAAAGGTATGGCCAAACTTTCAGGAAACATTCCTCACACACAAAGAAAGAAAATATGTTATGTGGACATGTGTCCGGAAACACTTACTTTCCATGTTAGAGCTCATTTTATTACTTCTCTTCAAATCACATTAATCATGGAATGGAAACACACAGCAACAGAACGTACCAGCGTGACTTCAAACACTTTGTTACAGGAAATGTTCAAAATGTCCTCCGTTAGCAAGGATACATGCATCCACCCTCCATTGAATGGAATCCCTGATGCACTGATACAGCCCTGGAGAATGGCGTATTGTATCACAGCCATCGACAATACGAGCACGAAGAGTCTCTACATTTGGTACCGGGGTTGCATAGACAAGAGCTTTCAAATGCCCCCATGAATGGAAGTCAAGAGGGTTGAGGTCAGGAGAGCATGGAGGCCATGGACTTGGTCCACCTCTACCAATCCATCCGTAACCGAATATGTTGTTGAGAAGTGTACGAACACATCGACTGAAATGTGCAGGAGCTCCATCGTGCATGAACCACATGTTGTGTCATACTCGTAAAGGCACATGTTCTAGCAGCACAGGTAGAATATCCTGTATGAAATCATGATAACGTGCTCCATTGAGCATAGCTGGAAGAACTTGGGGCCCAATCAAGACATCACCAACAATGCCTGCCCAAACGTTCACAGAAAATCTGTGTTGATGAAGTGATTGCACAATTGCGTGCGGATTCTCGTCAGCCCACACATGTTGATTGTGAAAATTTACAATTTTATCCCGTTGAAATGAAGCCTCATCCGTAAAGAGAACATTTGCACTGAAATGAGGATTGACACATTGCTGGATGAACCATTCGCAGAAGTGTACCCGTGGAGGCCAATCAGCTGCTGATAGTGCCTGCACATGCTGTACATGGTACAGAAACAACTGGTTCTCCCGTAGCACTCTCCATACAGTGACGTGGTCAACGTTACCTTGTACAGCAGCAACATCTCTGACGCTGACATTAGGGTTATCGTCAACTGCATGAAGAATTGCCTCATCCATTGCAGGTGTCCTCGTCATTCTAGGTCTTCCCCAGTCGCAAGTCATAGGCTAGAATGTTCCGTTATCCCTAAGACGCCGATCAATTGCTTCGAATGTCTTCCTGTCGGGACACCTTCATTCTGGAAATCTGTCTCGATACAAACGTACCACGCCACGGCTATTGCCCAGTGCTAATCCATACATCAAATGGGCATCTGCCAACTCCGCATTTGTAAACATTGCAATGACAGCAAAACCACGTTCGTGATGAACACTAACCTGTTGATGCTACGTACTGAGGAATGTTTCCTGAAAGTTTGGCCGTACCTTTTTGTAACACCCTGTAGAGAAATGAAGAACGATAAGCAAGGCCTAAGTTGCACAAAGTTTACATTAGGCTGTTGAGTGAGCTCTAGCAGTGAACCCATTCCATGTAATTCCAATGCCTACAGCTGAAGTCTTTGATTTTAAACACACTGCCAAAACAGTGTGGTCAATGCTGGAAGTGTGGTCAATGCTGGTGTGTAAGATATCCAAATGCAGTGTTATCAAACTGAATTGTGAGAATTTTGTTCCTCATTGAATATGACAGGTTGATACTGTGGGTTTGTTAGGGATGGAGGGTAAAATGGATAGGTAAAGCACGGAAACAATTGAACAAAAGATGTTGAATACTATTGAAAAAAATGTCCAGCAAACATGTGCTCTAAAATGCATACCTTAAAAGTTACAAGCACTTGATTGTTAGAAGAGTTATGTTTCAAAATATCAAAGATGAACAAGTGCTCATAGCTCTTAAGGAATGCATTTTAGAGCACATGTTTACTGGACTTTTTTTTTCTTGTTTTGGTCCATACTACCAGTTCCCAAAATACAGAAAGCAAAGAACTTGCAGTAGAAGGACTAAAAACCATCTGCTGCATTTTGTTATCATTCAGTAGGAAGCC
Source organism: Schistocerca nitens (assembly GCF_023898315.1). Lineage (NCBI taxonomy): Eukaryota > Metazoa > Arthropoda > Insecta > Orthoptera > Acrididae > Schistocerca > Schistocerca nitens. The sequence goes on along the minus strand of NC_064616.1, from coordinate 505,476,706 downwards.
ATTTTCTTTAAGCTAATAGAATGCTTGAGCCATTGTCTCTGCAACACAAGCTTTGAGGCTACTGAAATCATTCTACAACAAAGGAAAGTTGTATCATCTGCATATAGTACAGTCATGGAGTTGATGAATGAGGGCAGAACATTAATCATTATTAGGAACATAAAATTCCCCAGTACAGATCCCTGTGATATACCTATTTTAACTAATTCAATACTGGAATGTTTCTTTACCTACACAAACAGCTTGCTTGCGATCCTGTAGGTACGATTTTAATAGTTTAAGGCTGTTAGCTCAAATGCTGTAGCACTCAATTTTTTCTAGGAGTATTTTATGCTCTACACAGTCAAAAGCCTTACTTAGATCACAAAAGATGACTTGAGCAAATCCTTTATCCTCAAACACTTGATGTATGTGTTTGACTACTGAGTCTATAGCATCAACAGTTGATAAGTTTTCCTAAAACCATACAGTGATTCACTAATTATTCCTGCATTTTCAAATTACATGAATAACTGTTGGTATATTACACACTCAAACACTTTAGAGAGAGCTGGGACTATGGAAGTTGGTCTGTAACTTGAAGGTGAGTCAATATCTCCTTTTTTATATATTGGGACTACCCTAGACACATTTAGCTCATCAGGAAAATATCCCTCATATATACTCTTATTTATGTAGTACATTAAAGGATACACAATACAATCTACTACATTTTTTAGAATGTTACAAGAAATGTCATATATATCTACACTCTCAGATGATTTCAGATGTTTAAATATTTTTAGGATGAGACTAGGTGGGACCTCAGAGAAGGTAAACATACTTTGTATTTACTTGCAGTTTACAGACATTTTTGAAAGAATCTCAGATGAGCTAATGACAGGTTTGGTGATAGCATTTCCTACTTCTTGTAATGATTTAATAAAGAAATCATTGAATTTCTGAGGGCATTTATTGGGACTAACCTAGACACTTTTAGCTCATCAGGAAAATATCCCTCATATATACTCTTATTTATGCAGTATGTTAAAGGATACACAATACAATCTACTACATTTTTTAGAATGTTACAAGAAATGTCATATATTCTTATTTCTTTCATCTTTAGTAACATTATTTATTGGTTTCCATGCAGCTTTGCATTTATTCATGAATTCCCAATACTGCTTAATTTGTGTGCTCTTTTTGGCTTCCACAATGGCTTTTTTGTACTTATTCCTACATTGAACATACCCTGATCTGGCATGGTCATTCTTCAGATTTTTATGTATACTGTACAACAACATAACTTGGTTTTTCAGATTTGTTAGTTGTGCAGTATACCATGGGGTTTGTTTGTTTGTACCCTTGCCTTTGGAGCCTTTGTAGACTATTTTGCATTTCTTTATCAGAATGCAGTCATTAAATTGTGCCAAAAATGCTTTGAAAAACCTTTCAAATGTTAGTTTTGCTGACAGATCTTTACATAGACTCTAATTTGTGTCACTGGACCATCGGCCAAACCAGTCTCTGTCAGTAAGGGACTTACAAAACCTGTCAATTTTATCATTTGTGACTGAGTTAGTGATTACCATTTTTGAGACAGACTTATCAATGTTACTCTTATCAGCACAGAACCTACTTATGTAATTTAATGATACAGAATCGTGATCTGAGAATGGGAATACTGTCACATCACATGATTCTTCTGTAGTGTTGAAACTGACAAAGAACTGTCAAGACATGTTTCATCTCTTGGTCTATTATTGATAAAGTGCAGATTGTACTGTCTTAGAAGATTTTTGAGCTCAGTGACACTATGTTTGGCAGTTGTTACATCAAAATCTGCATTCAAACCTCCACCTATTACAATGTAATAATGTAACCTTTTGTCTTTCTAAATACACTCCTGGAAATGGAAAAAAAGAACACATTGACACCGGTGTGTCAGACCCACCATACTTGCTCCGGACACTGCGAGAGGGCTGTACAAGCAATGATCACACGCACGGCACAGCGGACACACCAGGAACCGCGGTGTTGGCCGTCGAATGGCGCTAGCTGCGCAGCATTTGTGCACCGCCGCCGTCAGTGTCAGCCAGTTTGCTGTGGCATACGGAGCTCCATCGCAGTCTTTAACACTGGTAGCATGCCGCGACAGCGTGGACGTGAACCGTATGTGCAGTTGACGGACTTTGAACGAGGGCGTATAGTGGGCATGCGGGAGGCCGGGTGGACGTACCGCTGAATTGCTCAACACGTGGGGCGTGAGGTCTCCGCAGTACATCGATGTTGTCGCCAGTGGTCGGCGGAAGGTGCACGTGCCCGTCGACCTGGGACTGGACTGCAGCGACGCACGGATGCACGCCAAGACCGTAGGATCCTACGCAGTGATGTAGGAGACCGCACCGCCACTTCCCAGCAAATTAGGGACACTGTTGCTCCTGGGGTATCGGCGAGGACCATTTGCAACCGTCTCCATGAAGCTGGGCTACAGTCCCGCACACCGTTAGGCCATCTTCCGCTCACGCCCCAACGTCGTGCAGCCCGCCTCCAGTGGTGTCGCGACAGGCGTGAATGGAGGGACGAATGGAGACGTGTCGTCTTCAGCGATGAGAGTCGCTTCTGCCTTGGTGCCAATGATGGTCGTATGCGTGTTTGGCGCTGTGCAGGTGAGTGCCACAATCAGGACTGCATACGACCGAGGCACACAGGGCCAACACCCGGCATCATGGTGTGGGGAGCGATCTCCTACACTGGCCGTACACCACTGGTGATCGTCGAGGGGACACTGAATAGTGCACGGTACATCCAAACCGTCATCGAACCCATCGTTCTACCATTCCTAGACCGGCAAGGGAACTTGCTGTTCCAACAGGACAAGGCACGTCCGCATGTATCCCGTGCCACCCAACGTGCTCTAGAAGGTGTAAGTCAACTACCCTGGCCAGCACGATCTCCGGATCTGTCCCCCATTGAGCATGTTTGGGACTGGATGAAGCGTCGTCTCACGTGGTCTGCACGTCCAGCACGAACGCTGGTCCAACTGAGGTGCCAGGTGGAAATGGCATGGCAAGCCGTTCCACAGGACTACATCCAGCATCTCTACGATCGTCTCCATGGGAGAATAGCAGCCTGCATTGCTGCGAAAGGTGGATATACACTGTACTAGTGCCTACATTGTGCATGCTCTGTTGCCTGTGTCTATGTGCCTGTGGTTCTGTCAGTGTGATCATGTGATGTATCTGACCCCAGGAATGTGCCAATAAAGTTTCCCCTTCCTGGGACAATGAATTCACGGTGTTCTTATTTCAATTTCCAGGAGTGTACATCTAACAGCATTCCCAGTTTTTCTAAAAATACACTAATGTTACCCTTAGGTGACCTGTATAAGGCTATTATCACTAACTTAAAATTGTCACTAACAATACCAGTGGCTTCAAAATTCTGTTCATCACACAAATAGTCTAGATCCAACATATTAATGGAGTGGCCGAGTGACTGGTTATTATACAATGCCACGCCACCCCTTTTATGCATTTTTCTACCGTAACCATTTGCTATTTTATAGTTATCAAATTTGATAGCTGTAAGTTCACTCTCTGTTGCTCAGTGTTCACTCAGACAAAAAATATCAAATTTGTTCTCTTGTCCAAATTAAATTCTTTGTCTTTTGCTTCTTGAATATTCAGGTAACAAATTTTAAAATCAGAATTGTTATTGTCTTTAGAATGAACAGTTTGGTTAGGAGCTATAATATCTTTTACAGTATATATTTTATGGGTTTCATCGTATTGCTGTGTTCCACTAAAAAATCATGTAAATGGAGAGGGGGCACTGTTTTCTGCTTACCCACAACACTTGATACTGAATCTTCTGCTGTAGTTCTCTTTCCTCCTTTTGGTGGGGTTGTAGTTATTTTTGCTGGTGTAACTTCTGCTGCGGTTTGTGGAGGTGCTTCTATAGCTGATACATTTCCTACTACTGCTTCTGATGATGCCAATGGTAACAATGATGGTTCCCATTCTTATGCTGATGTAGGCCTAATTTCTTCTAGAGATGTAGCCAGAGATTTTTCTTTCTCATGTGCTGCTGGTGGATTCTCCATTTGTTTTGTCATCAGCAATGAATCTATTGCAGATAGCACTAGTTTTTTGTGCCTGTCTACCCCTACAGCTTTTATTGCTTGGAGAATTTCTTTAGTCAGCACTTTCTTGCCTAGAAGATTTCTATGCAGTCCATGTCTTGTAAAATGCTCTCTGACAGAGCTGGTTGCCTCAATGAAGAGTGTGGTGCACAAAACTGCTGCAGATCTTTCTGAGTTTTTGGTTTGTTGCAATGATTTCACTATTTATACATGAGTTTTCAGTTAAGTCGTGTCGGTGAGGAATGCTTACAACAAATACTTTCGCTTGTGACATTTTTCCTAGTGATTCTTTCAATGCTTTTACAGCAAGGCTACTCTCATTTTTATACATATCATTATTTCCTCCAATTATGATGTAGTTCATACCATCTTTTACTGCAGTTTCACAGTTTTTTAGCACTTCTCATAAAGGAGCTACAGGTTTTGTAATTCCAGTGACTTTATAGTCTGACTGGATATCGGACATGATTGTAGATAGTCCCTTACCATGACTCGTTGATAGAACATAAATTTCTTCTTTTTCCTTCACTGTTTTTTTTATGTCTTCCATTCCCTGTTCTCACACATTGTGTTAACACCCTGTTTATGTTTAACAGGACGTAATGGTAACAAGTTGCCACAGGCACTTTTTTGGTCGATAGACGTGTATGAGAAGTTTCCTGCCACACTGACATTTTTTTTTGTGTCTTTTGACTGTCTGAATTTAATTCCTCATACCTGTTCATTACTGTAACATGATAAACGTTTGTATTTAAAACTGGGAGGGAACATTTCTTAGGCCTAATAAACACACACTCCTGTTCACAGCTTTGTCTCTCTGTCACTATGTCCACATACTGAATCAAACTTTTCAGCATTTCAGCATATTGTCTAGCTTTAGTTAAGTCGTTTTGTAGTTCTTCCCTCACACTTATTTCAAGTCTTGCATAACACATTTCTAAGGCAGCTTCAGGACCGTTGCACTCAGTTCTGCAATCACACGAATTTTTATTAAGATTTGCTTCCGTGAAGCAACATGAATGTTACCATTTATGTGTCGCTACATATGTTATGACACCTTTTATCACGCTTTTTCACATAGTAGACAATTTACTGATGGTAATTTAATGATATTTACTGAACGATTTATCACAGGTCCATATGCTCTGCCATCTGGAGTACCCTTTTCATCTCTCAGTGCCACCTAGATTTCAATGAATGGTGGTTTGCAAGAGTAGGGGAGGTCGAGTATATATGCTGGCTTCAGTCAATAAATGTATACCATGGTGGCAGCACTGTGGAGACATACAGAAAAGGAATTCTCCTCAAGCCTGAGCACAAGTTGTGGACCTGAGTATGAGGGTGAAGTTGGAGCTGACTACTGTCCACCCAGAGCATTACACAGCTACATGTGTGGAGGTCCCAGTGTACAAAGGACTTGGGTTCACCTTTGTGTTGTGGCAGTACCAGGTGCAGGTGCAATGTGCTGTCATGCAGCTGCTGTTAATAGGCCACGTTGCAGGAGGTGACCGGCAGGGGATGTGGCTCATTGAAGTCACCTGGGATGCGGTTGGGGGGGGGGGGGGAGGCGTGACATTATGTCAGTAGTCACTCAGTGCACTCAGGCACAGTAGCACAATGGCCTGGGGGCATAGGGGTAGGGGTGGGTTTCAGTTGGTCATCAGTGTGGTAACTGTATTCCTCACTGAATACAAGGGGCAGATACCATGATATTTTTCTTATATACCGGTATACATTAAAATTTTGTCATTTTTCTGTTTCAGAGTCAGAATTTTTAATAGCTATTTGAGATGTATGCCTATGAGACTGTGACAATGCACTACTACATGTTTGCTATGTATGGGGGATAGAATGGATGGGTGAAGAATGGGAACAATGTAATGAAAGATGTACAGATACTCAACAGTTCCTTTATTGGAAAGAGACACAATTACTTGCAGAATTCATTTACAAAGGTAAGTTTCCACATATGTTTCCATGAACAAAAAGTGTCAATCATTTTGGTTTGGTAATCCCCAGCGCTCATGAAGCTTTTATGAGTACAAATGAGCAGTACCCATGGTCCATATGTGAGGAATTCATTTACACAGGTTTTCTTAAGACAACATGAGAAACATTGTTAATGTTCTTGAAGTATGATAAATAATTGCAGCTTATCTAACAGTAGTCAAGGAAATAAGTAAATGCAAGTAAATGAACGTAGAGATATAATATGTGTATTTGATTAAATACAGTGATCGAAGCAAAACACAGTAACAAATGATCAAACTTGAGTTACCATAAGTGAAGCTAATCTAGCACTGTGATTAGAGAAAATGCAAAATGCAAACAAACAAACTTAAAGTACCATAGGTGAAGCTGATCTAATATTGTGGGGATTTTAGTCAGTAACAGCCATATCCATGGAGGTGCAGTGGTTTGCATACAGTTCACAAAAAGAGATTAGATCTCGCTGCATTCATCATAATTGAATGGGATCTGTCAAGTAGATATGCACAGGATATGAGACCATTAGGTAGTTGCTGAATAATGTTTCCATTAAGTAGGATACAGACCTCGCCTACCAGTTTTTCATAGGCATCATCACAGCCTGCAATGCTGTTCGCTTTATACACACACAAAATCAACTCACCACTGATGTTTTCACAGGTAACATGTCTGTCTGGTAGCAATTGAATCTAGGAACTTTCTGCTTAGAACAGTCATTTGAAGTAGCAGGTGTCCTTTTCTCAGGAATTAAGCTGATTCTGATCTCACTCTACCAAACCCAGGACGCAAACATAAATATATTTATAACTTACTGGGAACAACTGACACAGCTTCTACAGAAATACAAGCATTTCATTATAATTTATCTAGGGGATATTAATATTGATGTCTTAACCCAGTCAAATGCTAAGATCCAATTATGTAATATTTTAAAATCATACAACTTCTATCTGATTAATGACCAACAAACAAAAAGAAGTCTTGCCTAGATAATATTCTCGCCAACATGGGTAGAAATTCATTTTCATACGGAGTTGAAGATCCACTCATCTCAGACCACAGTGGGATCTGGATTAAATTTCCAATCACAAGAACCGAGCATTATAAAAGGGAACAGAAAATGTTCAGAATGCTATGGGAAAGAAACATAGAAAAACTGAGATTCATTTTAAGGGAGATGGACTGGGAGACTAAAGTTTTAAACTGTAAGAATGTAAATGAGGCCTTAACAAACTTTTGCCGGCCACGGTGGTCTCGCGGTTCTAGGCGCGCAGTCCAGAACTGTGGGACTGCTACGGTCGCAGGTTCGAATCCTGCCTCGGGCATGGATGTGTGTGATGTCCTTAGGTTAGTTAGGTTTAAGTAGTTCTAAGTTCTAGGGGACTGATAACCACAGCAGTTGAGTCCCATAGTGCTCAGAGCCATTTGAACAAACTTTTTGTCAACACTTAGCTTTTATATTAATAAATACTGTATAAAGATAACAAAGGTACTAAATAACCAAAATAACTTGAAAAGGAAACAGAGCTGCAAATGGTTCACTCTAGAACTTGCAGCCCTTAGGAATGTTATAATCATCCTTCATAAAAAAAAGCCAAATAGGAAACCAGGCAGATAAAGATAGGTATACCAGGGCAAAACAAGTCTATAGAAGGGAAATAAAAGCAGCCAAGATAAGAGCTGTTGTTCGCAGATGATGCTGTAATTTACTGTCTAGTAAGGTCATCTGAAGACCAATATCAGTTGCAAAGCGATTTAGAAAAGATTGCTATATGGTGTGGGAGGTGGCAGTTGACGCTAAATAACGAAAAGTGTGAGGTGATCCACATGAGTTCCAAAAGAAATCCATTGGAATTCGATTACTCGATAAATAGTACAATTCTCAAGGCTGCCAATTCAACTAAGTACCTGGGTGTTAAAATTATGAACAACTTCAGTTGGAAAGACCACGTGGATAATATTGTGGGGAGGCGAGCCAAAGGTAGCGTTTCATTGGCAGGACACTTAGAAGATGCAAAAAGTCCACTAAAGAGACAGCTTACACTACACTCATTTGTCCTCTGTTAGAATATTGCTGCACGGTGTGGGATCCTTACCAGGTGGGATTGACGGAGGACATCGAAAGGGTGCAAAAAAGGGCAGCTCATTTTGTATTATCACATAATAGGGGAGAGAGTGTGGCAGATATGATACACAAGTTGGGATGGAAGTCATTAAAGCAAAGACGTTTTTCGTCGCGGCGAGATCTATTTACGAAATTTCAGTCACCAACATTCTCTTCCGAATGCGAAAATATTTTGTTGAGCTGAACCTACTTAGGTAGGAATGATCATCAAAATAAAATAAGAGAAATCAGAGCATGAACAGAAAGGTTTAGGTGTTCGTTTTCCCGCGTGTTGTTCCGGAGTGGAATGGTAGAGAGACAGTATGATTGTGGTTAGATGAACCCTTTGCCAAGCACTTAAATGTGAATTGCAGAGTAATCATGTAGATGCAGATGTAGATGTAGAAGAGTCATTGAAAATTTTATCAATAATTCTAAAAATAAGTGTAAAGCTGCCTGGGCAGTTATAAATAAAGAATTACGAAGAAAAGTAAGAAAGGAATCAGTGCCTATTGCACCTAACATACTTAATGAGTTCTTTGTAAATAGTGTTAAAAATATTACTCCCACTGACAATCTCGAGTTAACATATGAACATAGAGTGAGCAACTATACCGCAGATAGAACTAGGGGATTACATTTTAGTTGGAAACAAGTCAAACCTAGGGAAGTGTCTAAACTAATTGCAAAATTGAGTAACTCCAAAACCGAGAATTATTAGGATTTCTCTAATGCAATATTGAAACAAATCTCAGACACAATATTATTAACGTTAACTTCTCATAAATTGCATCCTTGAGGAGGGAATCTTTCCAGATTGTTTAGAAATGACTATCACAGTTCCAATCCACAAGAAAGGGGACAGAGACTGTCCAAATAATTACAGACCAGTTTCGATTGTCCCTATTTTATCAAAAGTCATTGAATATTGCATGAAAACACAACTATTGAAGTACTTTGAAACGAACGAATTATTTAACAATGCTCAGTTTGGATTTAGGACAGGTAAATCAACCATTAAAGCCATAGACAATATCATCAATGACATTGTTACCAATTTTGAGCTACATTTAATTACTTGTATTACACTCTTAGACCTCAGTAAGGCTTTTGACACTATTTCCCATAAGATCTTATTTTCTAAGTTAAAACTATACAGAACAAAGGGCTCACAGTTATCGCTAATAGAATCGTACCTTGATAACAGACAACAAATGGTCATAATTAAGAACCAACTATCAGACATACTTAAAATTGAAACCGGAGTTATTCAAGGATCAGTAATTTGCCCATTTCTCTTTCTAGTGTATATCAACGACCTCCCACATAACTTGCCCGACAAATCAATTCTATATGCTGACGACACCACCTTAATAACATCAGACGGAAATGTGGAAACTTTACAGGACAAAAATACAGACATGGTAGAAAACTCCACCACATGGTTGCAAAGTAATAAATTGGTCTTAAATGGTAATAAAACAGAGACAATATATTTTCATTTGAGTAAGCTGAAACCAGAAGGGACAGTAAACACATCTGTCAAACTGCTAGGAATTTATTTAGACCCGAATTTGAACTGGGGCCAACATACACAACAACTATGCAAGAAACTGTCTTGAGTAATTTTTTTATTGCGCAAACTTAGGACTTGTGTCAGTAAGAGCCAAATGTTAGAGGCATACTATGCCTTTTTCTACTCGCACCTGGTCTGTGGCATAATACTTTGGGGGAACTCTTCAGGGGCTCTGGAAGTTTTTAAGTGGCAGAAGAGGGCAGTTAGTGGTAGAAAGGGCTTACCCGACAATGAATCATGCAGACCAGTATTCAGGGAGCTGAAAATAATGACTCTCTCTGCAGTATTCATATACCAGTGTCTGACAGACATCAAAGAAAACAAGAGTAACTTCACAGTAAGGGGGGAGGTACATTCACACAACACAAGAAATAAACATTACATTGACACATCCCAGGTAAGGCTAAAGAAAACCCAAAACTGCCATAACTACATGGGGATTAAGCTATTCAACAAACTGTCTATAACACTGAGGGAATTGCCAGTACAGCAACTAGGGAAGAAACTAAAAAATTGGCTGATTCTGAATACAACCTACAACATTCTGGAATTCGGAGAAAACTTGAAACGCCTCCAGAATGAATGATGATTATAGCAGGTAGTAAAAATATAGGCGGTATCATATTCTGTGATAAATTTGATCCAAGGAGATGTATAACTATAAATACTTTTCTTTTCTGTATATTTTTTAAAAACTAATTGGTACCTCTAAAAAAACCTGTATGTATGTATTGTATTGTGTTTTGGTACTTTGTATTTTTTGACGCTGTCTATTACAACACTAAGTTGTTTAACGACAATAAAATTTGATTCGATTTGATCTGAATACAGCAAGCTGTTAAGATTTGATAATGAAATAACTTGAGACATAAACTTAGCACCAAAGGAACATTAAATCACTGCACTCATGTGGATAGTTCAGCATCAGTACAGGAATTGCCAGGGGAGTTCAGCATTGGTGCAGAAAGTGCCAGGAGTTGGGGACATGCTTTAGGAAAAAACTCTTGTCTTTGGATGCATACAGTTTGAGATGTGTTTTTTTCTGGGTGCTGTGTTATCTGCCACAGTGAGAGATCATCCACTGGAGCAGTTGGCTGGCTGACACAAACATGTAGTAGTGCATTGCCACAGTCTCATAAGCATACATCTCAAATAGCTATTAAAAATTCTGACTCTGAAACAGAAAAATGACAAAATTTTAATGTATACCGGTATATAAGAAAAATATCATGGAAAACGTATGCCATGCCATTCTTCACCTGAAGGACCAGCCATATTTATCAGTTGCAAAACTGGAAAACCTTTTGATGATGGTGATATTTCTTAATATCCACGGGTCTACTGCCGGTCTACAGTGTCCAACGGGCACAATATTTCGGTGATCATAGATGTCGCCATCATCAGGTGAACTGAAGGACTGAGCTCCTGTGAACGTGCCGGCATGGAGATCCGTATGCTATGGCTGCTCAGAGGGAACTGGGTTTGGTCGCGGCGGCGGCCAATTTAAATACCCCCCGCCCGCGGCGCGCTCCCTCCGCTGTCCGCACCCCGCGCCACAGTCGCGCGGTGGAACAGACTGCGATGGCGTCTGAGATGACGTCGGAGGGATGGCTCTGTCCGCCGTGGTCATCACAACTATACATTTGCTCGATTTACTCTTGATTAACCCAATCGAGCGTGATTTTCTGACAAACAATGTTCAGCGACTGCCGACTTGCTCGGGTACATCAGTCGAGTGTGCCTCTGGTTTTCACAGCATCGATCCTCGATGGTACGCATCGTCTGACCAATATACGACTTGCCACATTGACACGGAATCTGGTACACGCTGGCCTTCCTCAAACCGAGGTCATCTTTGGCACTCCCCACCAGTGCACAAGTTTTATTCGGAGGGCAAAACACAGTTCCGACCCGGTGTTTCTTCAAAATGCGGGCAATTTTCCCCGAGAGTGCGCCTGTATATGGAATAAACGCAGTGCCTACCTCCTCCCTCGTGATTTCATCCATCTCCACGGGTTTTGCTGTAGTGGTTGGGTGGAGAGCACGTTGAATCTGCCACTCTGAGTACCCATTTTTTCGAAATACAGTTCTCAGATGTTCCAATTCCTGCGGTAGACTCTCTGCGTCAGAGATAGTGCGTGCCCTATTTACTAGAGTTTTGAGCACCCCATTCCTCTGTGAAGGGTGGTGGCAGCTGTCTGCGTGCAAATACATATCAGTGTGCGTTGTCTTCCGATACACCCCATGACCTAGGGTGCCGTCAGCCCTTCTCTTGACCAAGACATCAAGGAAAGGTAATTTACCCTCCGTTTCAGTCTCCATAGTGAATTTGATGTTGGGGTGTATGGAGTTTAGATGTGTAAGGAAGTCAAGGAGTTTATCCATACAATGTGGCCAGATGACGGACATGTTGTCCACGTAATGGAAAAAGCAAGTAGGTTTCCATTCGGATGACGACAGGGCTTCCTCCTCGAAGTTCTCCATGTACAAATTCGCTACCACCGATGAGAGTGGGCTACCCATGACGACTCCCTCTGTTTGTTTGTAGTATTCTCCATTAAAAAGAAAATACGTGGAAGTCAAAAAGGAAAAAGTTCAGTGGTCTTCTCGTCAAACTTCTGACTAATCAATTCTAATGACTCTCGCAGGGGTACCCTCGTAAAAAAGGAAACGACGTCAAAACTCACCATGATATCTGACTCATCCAACCTGAAGCTATCAAGGCGTTTAACAAAATCCATCGAATTACGGATTTGATGAGGGCATTTACCCACATAAGGACTTAATTTTCCCGTCAGGTATTTGGCCAACATATATGTAGGTGCCCTGATGTTGCTGACAATGGGGTGTAATGGTACCCCCTCTTTGTGAACCTTCAGGAGTCCATATAGTCTAGGGCTCTAGGCGGTACCGGACCTTGGGGTAACAATTTCTTAGCGTCACCCTCCGGTAAATCTGCATCCTTGAGAAGCAACCTCATCTTGTTCTTCACCTTCTTTGTAGGGTCAACGCTGATCTTCCGGTAGGAATCGTCATTTAGCAGGCTCTGCATCTTATCAGTGTAGTCCTTAAGGGAGACAACAACTGTAGCATTGCCTTTGTCAGCCGGTAAGACAACAATTTCAGAGCACTCCCTCAGATCACGAATGGCCATTACTGGTGATATTTGACTTCATCGACTTGGATTTCGTCAGCTGATTCAGGCGGAAGTCGAGCTGCAACCTGTTCAACAGCACTAACAATTTCTGCGACCGGAGTGATGTAGCTGTGAAAGAGCTCGGACTATCAGACCATCTCTGTCAAATAACAGTAAAATCATGTGTCAAATCATTCCCTGAATCACAAGCCTACAAACTACATCTATCAGAAGAAATCAAAATAAAAGATTTTTCAAAGGAACTAGCAAAACAAAGATGGGATGAAGTGTGTAAGGAAACCAATGTGAGTATGAAATTCTCCACATGATTTAAACTGAACTTTGAAAAGGCATTTCCAAAAGTATATATGTCTGTATCAACATCTCACAAAAACAAATGGATAGCAGCAGGTATTAAGAAGTCATCCCAAAGACTTAAATACCTCAGTACCATGAAAAAGAGTTATAATGATACAGAATTCTTAAATTTCTACCATAGATACAAAAAGATCTATAGGAAAGATTGCTGCAAAAAGTCATTTAATGACAAAATAACATATAATGCAGAGAATAAAAGCAAAGCAGTCTGGGATGTTATAAAAAAGGAAACAGGGAGGGACAAAGAAATGCAGAATAACATACTGCTTAGGGAGGGAGATAAGGTGATAAATGATCCACAACACTTAGTAAACTACGACGGTAATCCCAAAAGTAAGATCTCCTATTTTATATAAGTACATAGACCTGTTTTTTCTACTATGGTTTACATCAGTTTACAGCTTGAACATTTAGCTATTTTTCGATATAATCATCATTTCTGTTGATGCATTTTTGTAGACACTGTGGCAGTTTTTGTATGCCCATGTCATACCAGCTCGCCACCATGCTATTTACAAAGTTGACATGGGCATACAAAAACTGCCATGGCACCTGCAAAAATGCATTGACAGAAATGGTGATTATGTCAAAGAATACCTAAATGTACAAGCTGTAAACTGATGTAAACCATTGTTGAAATAAACAGGTCTATGTACTTACAAAAAAATAGGAGACCTTACTTTTGGGATTACCCTCGTATGTAAATGAGCATTTTTCAAGTATTGTAAAGACATTACAGCAAAATTTCCCCAAAACAAATATAACACTGGTAAATAATGTTGCACTAAATACAATGATGTTACTTCCAACCACAGAGAATGAAGTCAATAAAACTGTTCAAAAACTAAAAAATAAAAAGTAGGTAGGCTTAGATGAAGTACCAATGTGTGTACAGAAACAATGCAAGAGATTATACAAGGTTCCTTAACAAATATAATAATGAATCCTTCACATCAGGGACATTTCCAGAGCAGTTAAAACAGGCAAGAGTTGTAACTTTGCTTAAGAAAGGTAATGCAAAAGACGTAGAAAATTACCAGCCTATTTCCCCACTGTCCCTATTCTCAAAAATAATAGAAGCAATTATGAAAGACAGATTAATGAATTACCTAAATAAATACAATCTTTTAAGCAAACCACAGTTTGGTTTCTGAAGTGGTAAAAATATGGAGTCAGCCATAGTAGAATTGACAAAGGTTGTACTCGATGCTCTTGACAAAGATGAGTGTGTTGCAGGCATATTTTTGGATCTTTCTAAGGCCTTTGATACAGTTGACCACAAGATTGTATTAAATAAATTAGAAGCATTAAGAATAAATAAGAGGGGTAGCAAATGACTGGTTTGGATCATACCTAGCAGATAGCATGCAAAGAGTAGAGATAACACATACTTTGAATAGATCTAAACATTTAGTAAAATACTTATCAGAACCAGAATACGTCAATATAGGGGTTCTGCAAGGTGGCATATTAGGACCAATACTATTCCTGATATACATCAATGACTTTCCCTGCAGTACTAATCATGGTGAAAAAATTCTCTTTGCTGACAACAGCAATAATACAGTCACAGAGAAAACAAGAGAACTCCTTGCAGAGGAAGAAAATGAAGCTCTCAAGGAAGTTTACGATTGGTCAGTAAGCAATAAACTGACATTGAACATGAAGAAAACTAATGCCATGAATTTCAGTTTGAAGAGGCAAAATGACAATGTTAAATTAAATGTAGATGGCACTTGTATTGACTGTGTAACAAATGCAAAATTTCAACTAATGAATATTGATTCTCAGTTGAAGTGGTGTGAACACACAAAGGTACTTGCAAACAGAATGTCATCAGCATGTTATGCCCTTAGAATGCTATCAACAGTATGTAACGTGCAGTGTCTGTTAGTTACATACTATTCATATGTACACTCAGTTCTTAGTTATGGCATCATTTTTTGGGGAACAAATGCACAAAATATGAACACAGTTTTCAAACTGAAGTGTAGTGAGTGAAGTGTTATGAAACAATGTGTGTTTAGTTTGTGTAGTGACTGATTGTGAGATATGAGTCAACAGTGTGGCATTGAGTAAATCTAATGATTGTCTCTAAGTAGAAGTTTGTAAGTATATGTGTGTATGAGTTAGCTCATTTTAAATTGGTCTAAACTTGTAAATACTTTGACATGTCCTATATCCTTGTAAAAAGTGATCTGCAGAAGAATAAAGCTACTACTACTACTACTACTACTACTACTACTACATTACTGTTATATTTCTACACCTGTATTATTACAAAGAAAATGTTCTGTCTATGTATTAATGGTACTTGAAACAAGAACTTTCTCACTGGCACTTATAACCAGTCAGCTTCCAAGTATGAAACTTTGAATGTTTTCAACTGATTATTTATTTTCTAATTTGTCTCATTACTTTTTGCAGTGAAGATGTAGGCAGTAAAGTTCTGTTGTTTCACAATACCTACACAAGCTTTGGATACAAATAAGTTACACACAAAAAGAGATACATTGTTTCCCTAGTCTTCTGACAAATGTGAAATCTGGCATTTAGAACTATTCCCATTTCCACTCATCAATTATTCACGATTTTTGTGATAAAATCATCTCAGTATTTGTCCCAGACAATTAACAGAAATCAAATCAAACAAAAAAAAAAAATGTTTGTTCTACCTGCAGTTTGTAGTTCGTTCCTCCAGCAAGTGACTTCAGTTTCTAAATCACACACAGAGTATTATACAAAAAGAAAGAAGAGAAGGAATACCCCTTGTATGAGTAACCTCATTTGTCATTTACAAAAATATCACTGGACAATTAATTGAATATTAGTTTACAACTTATTAAATTGAATATTTGTTTACAACTTATTAAATCGAATATTAGTTTACAACTTATTAAAATATGCTTGATAAGTAAATTATATAATGTCACACTATTATTCATTACCATGCCTACACCATTCATATAACATATAACTTTAAAATTGTTGTGAATTCATGCAAATAAGCAATGAAGTATTTAAAAAGTGTCTGTTTCATCAGATTTAACATATGTATGTCCAGTCAATTTCCAATGAAACAATTGGAAGATTTAAAATGAAATTTCTTTGTGTGAGTTTCAGACTATCACATCCTGTTGGGAGTAAAACAAACTGTCAGCCTGATGCCTTAGGTTACTGTTCTGAAGCAATGTACATTTTTCTCAAGGTGTTCATATTGCAAACATGAAGTTGTCATATAGATAGCATAGCTTTGGTATTACTGACATATAACTTGTTTAAAATTTTGCTGGATGTATTAGGAGTCCGAAAGTAGCACCAAAACAAAGAAGATTGCCCTCTGTTATGAAATGAAATTGTTTGTGTGACAATACAGGAGGCTGTGATCTACAAAAACTTCACAGTTCCTTGAGCTCTCAGTAATGCAAATTAATATTTCCATAGATAATAAGGAAAAGGAAAGAGACACAAGATATTGAGATCCACATAAACACAAGTTATTCATAATCCCAACAAATGAGTGACAACTAGTGTCTGGGCTGGAGTATACATAAGTGTAATAGCATGTTTCATCATCTTACTTAACTATACATTAAGTCCTTTGTAATTCAAGATAAATTGTAGATCTGTGTTTAGCCTCTCCAAATTTCATTTGTCAGCATTTTTTATCTATCCCATTACCTTTAGAGGAGAAAGGATTGGTCAATATTTATGTGTTAATATCTGGCCTGCTGCCAGATGTTCTATGCCAGAAATTTTAATACCTTATACTTACTTAACAGCTCCATTTAATTTAGATCTTTTACTTGATATCTTTAAAATATAAGAGTCTTTTATGATACAGATGAGCTAAACTTTACACATTTTTTTAGGTTCCTGCTAAATATGAAACTTACCTTGTACTGCAACATAGTAGGTGATTTTATCTTTCCCATACATATTTTCTGCTGAACATGAATAATTTCCAGCATCAGTGCTCTGTACTGGACTAATCTGCAGTAACCAAGCATCAATTATTTGTGTACGACTATCCTCTTCAATTGGGTTTCCACTAGAAGCAAGGTATCAATTATAATATTGAAGCAAGTGAAGATAAAAAATTGAAATTTTGCAAGAAATGGACCATATATGTTTATCTTGAATTATGATGTAATATGTATATCAGGGTATATCACTTTTCATCAAACAGAGGAGGCTATGAGCAGCAGACAGACATGTAGAATAAGTGGAAAATTAGTTAGCTTCCATCAAGGCATTTCCATCAATACGAATTTGTGCCAAACATTTTATGAAACGTACTCACAAGATATCAGCTTTCAAAATGTGTTCCTGTACATAAAAACAAAAATAGATAAAAAGTAACTGTTTCCTTTCATAATTTTTTCAATGAAATAGTGTAAGTTTGATACAGAAACAGCCAAAGTTGTAAGATTCACTTTGTTATTTAATTGCTGGCTAGTTTTGGGTTACCTGAACCCATTTTCAGATCATCCTGATCAATAAAGCAATATTTTCTGAAATAGCATATAAACCATGTCAAGATTATTTTTATGTGTAAAAAAATACTAACCTTGATTTTGTTATATGCTTATGTATAATCTTGGCATGGTTTATTGTTGTTTTGGAAAATATTGCTTTGTCTGTCATGATGATTTGAAAATGGTTTCAGGTAGCTTGAAACTGGTCATCTATTAACAAAAAGTGATTCTTGCAACTTTGGCTGCTGTTTCTATATCACACTATTAACAGGAATTACTGTCATGGAATTAATCCAGCATGCTGGAAATCCATAGAACATTTTAAGGCATGTTAAAATAAAAAGTAAATAATTAGTCCTACTGGGCATGCCATGATCCTATCTTCCTGGCAATAATTATCACATAAGAGTTTTTGTTATATCTACAAGTGAAAACATACTGGTAGATAGCAATATCTTAAAATATTAGTACAAAAATATATATAAATGGTGAAATGTATCTCATTTTGTAATGATTTCATTAGCACAGCTGTAAGATCATCTAAATCCAGTGGTACATGCTACAGGAAAAGCATTGTGAAACTAGGTTTGGTTTACTGTTTAAATTACAGGACTACTTATTCTAAGAAGTCTAGAAACTTATTGCTGCTTACACACATGTCTCATGAAATGATTGTTATAATAAAATCTGATAAATTCCAGCTCATACGTACAACTGCTGATTGTAGTTTGCATGGGGTACACAGATGGAGCCTACATCTACATATATACTTTGCAAGATATTAAAACAATGTGGAGCAGTTACAGCTGATGTTCTGAGTTACATCTGTAATGCATCACTAACTCAAGGCATTTTCCCAGACAGGTTAAAATATGCCATTGTCAAGCCTCTCTACAGAAAAGGAGACACCACAGATGCCAATAATTACCAGCCCGTATCCTTGCTCACAGCATTTTCCAAATTTGTTTAGAAAGTAATGTACTCAAGAGTGGTTAGCCATCTCAGCAGTAATGGGATACTTAGTAAATCACAGTTTGTATTCAAAAAAAGGTGTTCTACCGAGACAGAAATATACAATTTCACTGCCCACATAATAGAGTCTTTAAATAGTAAAATGTCACCAATAGGAATTTTATGTGACTTATTCAAGCCTTTTGATTGTGTGGACCGTGACATAATGTGCAGAAATTACAATTCTATGGTATAAATGGAATAGCATATGAGTGGTTTAAGTCATATCTACAGGACAGGAAGCAAAAAGTTTCTGTATATGGTTTAAGTGATTTAAGGAAGTTTCCCACTTCATCCAACTGGGATGAAATTACATTAGGTGTTCCACATAGTTTGATCATGGGTCTCCTTCTGTTCTCGATATATGTGAATGACCTCCCTTCTTATCTGAAACAAGAAGCTAAACTGACACTGCTGATGATACAAGCATAATTATTAATCCAGCGAATGAAACTACAACAGAAAATGATACAAATAATCTCTTTGGAAAAGTTACTAATTGGCTTTCTGCCAGTGGGCTTGCTCTGAACTTTGAAAACACAGCACATACAATTTTCTACTGCAAGGAGTACAGTTCCTTCAATAAATATAACACGTCAACAGAAGTCAGTAACCAGTGTAGAGCATACTAAGTTTTTGGGTGTACATATAGATGAGAATCATAAATGGAAAATTCATATTTTGGATCTCCTAAAGTGACTAGGTTCAGCAACTTTTGCAATCAGAGTCATTGCTAATTTTGAGGATATAGAAATTAGCAAGCTAACATACTTTGCATACTTTCACTCTTTGATGTTAAGTGGAATAGTGTAATGGTGTAACTCAACACTTAGGCAGAAAGTATTCACTACTCAAAAGAAAGTGGTTAGAATAATATGTGGGGCTCTCAGTCACACATCTTTTAGGCACCTGTTTAAAAGGTTGGGAATTCTTACAACAGCCTCACAGTACATTTACTGAGTAATGAAATTTGTTCTCAACAACATGGACCAGTTTAAAAACAACAGTGACATTCATGATTATAATACCAGAAGAAAGAAAGACTTACACTATCCTCTACTTAACCTATCTTTGGCACAGAAAGGGTTAAAAATATGCTGCTGTAAAACTTCTCGCTAAATTACCAGATGAAATAAAATTTCTGACAGACAGTAGTAACAGTTTCAAAAATAAATTGAAATCATATCTCCTTGACAACTCCTTCTATACCATAGATAAATTTTTGAATAGGAATAAATAAATCTATAGGTATAATATATGCATTATGTGCCATTTAAGGGCTTGGGATAGGTAACAAAAATTTTAAGCTCCCCCCATTTAAAAAAAAAAAAAAAAAAAAAAAAAAAAAAAAAAAAAAAAAAAAAAGAAAAGAAAACCTTCATTCATGAGTGTATTTCTTATGCACTTGACACATTTCACATCATAACAGTTACCGTGAGATTGATCAATGGAACATGTAGCTAACTACCAATCCATCATTTGGTTCATGGCAGAGGGGTACCCTGTTCCACCACTAGTCATTTCCTTTCCTGTTCCACTTCCAAATAGAACAAGGGCTAAAAAAACTTACTTTATGTCTCCATAAAAGCCTGTTGTCTCCTATTATCATGGTCATTACATGAAATGTGTGTTGGTAGGTATAAAATCATTTTGCAGTCAGCCTCAAATGCCAGTTCTCTAAATTCTCTCAACAGTGTTCCTTAAAAAGAATGTCACCTTACCTGCAGTGAGTTCCTGAAGCATCTCTGTGACACTTGTTGTTGTTTGAACCTAATGGTAAGAAAACTATTAGCCCAACTCTGAATTGTTTTGATGTTTTCCTGGTGTCAATCACAAACACTCAAATGGTACTCAACAATGGGTTGCACTAGTGTTCTGTACGTGGTCTCCTTTACAGATCAACCACACTTTCCTAAAGTTTCCCCAATATACTGCAGTCAAACATTTGCATTCCCTACTATGATCCTTATGTCCTCATTACACTTCATATTGCTTTATAATATTATGCCTAGGTATTTAATCAATGTGACTGTCAAGCAGCAAACTATTAATTCTGTATTCAAACATTATAGGTTTGTTTTTCCTACTAATATGCATTAACTTACATGTTTCTAGATTTAGAGCTAGCTGTCATTCATCACATCAACTAAAAATTTTTTCTAAGCCATCTTGTATCCTCCTACACACACTCAATGATGACACCTTTCCATACACCACAGTATCATCAGCAAACAGGTGCAGACTGTTGCTTACCATATGAGTCAGATCATTTATGTATACGGTAAATAACAGCACTCTTATCGCACTTCCTGGGCCCTCCTGATGATAACACTTGCTCTGATGAACACTTGCCATCAAGCACAGTATACTAAGTTCTGTTACTTAAGAAGTCATTGAGACACAATTCTTTGAACTTAATCCATATGCTTGAACCTTTGTCACCAGCTGACTGGATAACACCACACCAAATGATTTATGGAAATCTAGGAATATGGAATCTTTCTGTTGCCCTTCATCCAAACTCCATAGGATATATTGTCAGAAAAGTGCAACTTGAGTTTCACATGAGTGATTCTTCCTAAAATCATGGTGATTCATGGACAGAAGCTTTTTCCTCTCAAGGAAATTTATTACATTTGAACTCAGAAGATGTTCAAGGATTCTGCAGCAAACCAATGTTAAGGACATTCATCTGTAATTTTGTGGGTCCATTGGTTTACTCTTCTTGTATACACAAGTCACCTTCACTTTTTTCCAGTCACCAGGACTCTGCACTGGGTGAGCGATTCACAGTAAATGCAAGCTAAGTAAGTTGTCAATGCTGTTGGGTGCTCTTTGCAAAATCGAATTTGGATTCCATCCAGACCTGGTGCCTTATTTGCTTTCAATTCCTTCAGTTGTTCCTCTGCACTGGAGATGCTTATTACTAAGTGCTCCATATGAGTGTCTGTGCAATGGTCAAACAATGGTATGTTTGCATGGTTCTCTTGTGTGAACAATTTCTTAAATGTGAAATTTAAAATTTTGGCTTTACTTTTCCCATCTTCTATTACCCCATCAGATGGGGGCAAACTCCTGCAAAACAAATTGAGGGCCATTATCAGAGACCAGCATTGCTGGAAGTCCTTCAATGGAAAATTTTTTCGACAGGGCTGCCACGGTGGCATAGGCTGAGGTTGATGGGCCACAAACAACATATGGAAACCAACAGAAAGCTCCAATTACTATTAGCCAGTATGCATTAAGGAAAGGGCTAGAAAAATCAATGTGGTGACACTCCCTGGCCTGCAAAGGTTGCAGCTACAGAGACAGCACTGCCCATGGAGCAGCTTACTGTGATATGGATTGAGAACATGCTCTAACCAAACAAATGATGTCACCATCCAAACCAGGCCAAGAAACACAGTGGAAGGCTAATGCCTTGGTATGTGACACACCCCAGTGATCAGTGTGCAGCAATTGCAGGATTTTCGAATGGAGAGCCGAGGGAACCACTACGTGAGGAGCTAAATAGTCCATATCAAGGAGCAGAACACCATCCATGATAGAGAAACAATTCTGAAACACACAGCAGCTATGGAGGGGGTCAGATGCCTGCCATGGAGGCACCTCAGGCCAGCCATATTCTATGAAATGTACCGCTTTTCATAAAATTGTATCAGCATGACCTGAACACTAGTGATTGGAAAACCACCGACAGTTTGTTCAGCACATTCATCAATGCGGAAACAGAGTAACACCTCCCAATCAAAAACTGGGTTCAGATGGACTGGAAGATAGGAGAGCACATCAACATTTGCATGTTTAGCCCTGGGGTGGAAGTGAATCCTGTAGCTGTACTGAGAGAGGAACAGTGCCTAACATTGAAGGCAATATGCTAGTTTGTGTGGTAATGCCGCTGAGGGGTTAAACCATGAATCTACCGGCTTATGATGAGGTGGAATTTTACACCATAGTGGAAAACATGAAAATACTTTAAGGCATAAACCATTGGCAAGTGCTTCTTTCACTATTTGTGAATATCTCGTGTCAACCAAACTAAGGGTCTTTGACATGTATGGAATAGGCTACTCAGAGCCATCAGAATATTTATGAGCTAACTCTGCCCCCAGCACATGATGGGATGAATCTATTGCTAACACTAGATGCTGACACAGTTGGTAGTGCAGATAGTAACATAGACTTCAGTTTGGGAAACGCCATTTCACATGCTTGCGACCACTGGAAAGACATCTCCCTATGCAGCAAGTCAGTAATGGTTGTGCGACCAATGTTGATGATAAACAACCTTAACTAAAAAAACCTGGAGTTCCTTCACCAGCACAGGACACATAAGAGGAACAATGGCAGAGACATTCAGATGAAGGCGTTTGATACCAGCACTAGAGACCTTGAACCAAAAATAAACAACAGAAGGGTGAAAAAACTGGCACTTTTCCAAATTACACTTTAACGTACTGCAATATCGAAAAGAGCATATGTAAGTTGTTGAGATGTTCGTCAGTGGAGCAGCTGGAGACCACAATATCATCAAGATAGTTGGCACAGACAGGCACAGACCTCATGAGTTCTTCGAGAAAATGTTGAAAAATAATTGAGGCCCTGGCCTTGCCAAATGGTAACTGCAGGTATTGATACATGCCAAAATGCATGTTAATGAACAAGAGGCGTTGAGAATCAACACCAACAGGAAGCTACAAATATACATCAGAGAGGTCAACCTAGGAAAAATACTGACCACTACTGAGCTTAGCAAAAAGTTCGTCTGGGCGTGGCAATGGATACATGTCTGTGATTGTGATAGACTGAGCATTGACAGAAACTCTGAAATCACCACAAAGGCATAACCACCCCACTGGCTTCTTGACAATATTGGGTGATGCTGGAGGCCATGAGCCTGTTGACCTCCATGTTCACTCGGTCATGGAGCACTATTCCCACTGTGCGAGCCCAAAAGAAATGGGGTCTGGCTGAAGGTTTCATGGTGATGTGGGCTTTGAAATTATTGGCACAATCCAAACCCACAGAAAACATGGTGGAAGATTCAGAGCACAAAGAGCTGAGTTATGTATAGGGCACTTGATCAGAGACAAGATTAACTTCATCGGAAACAGTAAACCCAAAATGGTTAAAGGCGTACAAACCAAACAAATTTCCAGTCTGTGCAGCGTTCACCACCAGAAAAGTCAGTGATGTACCATAGATTTATAGTGACTGGGGCTGAGAAACTATATAAAATCTGAATGCTACGTTTATTATAAGTGACTAATGTATGTGACACTCGCGCTAAAGGGGGAGAAACTAAGTCCATGCACGTCTGCAAATTGAGTTATGACACGACAGCACCAGTGTCGATTGCATATGCAAAACCTTCTGATAAACCTTGACATAAAAAAAAAGCTTAACAGGAGGAAAGGACATTGCTGATACACAATTGACATCCATGTCAGCTGTTGGGATTTTGGATTACAAACAAGAGCAATATGGCCCATTTTGTTGCACTGGCAGCAATGGCCCACTGCTTAGGACAATCCGGCCTATCAAGAGCGACAAGACATGGTGGACAAGAGGGAAGCACGGAGTGCTTGTGTTGTTGTTCAGTACAAGGCTTGCTGTGCAGCTGCAGCTGCAGCTGCAGCTGTGGCTGTGGCTGTGGCTGCTGTAATGAGTTGGACTGGCCGCTGTGATGTTTTGCTCACATTTGGACCACTACCACCATATCATACCTGTATGAACCATCCAATAAACAATGGGGGGAAGTGGGCTGAACTTCTGCAACATCACACCATGATTCAATTTGAGTACCCAAAGCCCTCAAAACCTCAAACTATTGTGTACTAGCCAGAACATTAGAGAGCGAGGGGTTTTCACATTGAGTGGACCACTCACTAAAATCACGATTGGGGGCCAACTGAAATCATTTGGTCAGAATATGACTCTTAATGGACATCAGTGACAATGATGGCTTAAACTGTGAAAGCCAGCTACCCAAGTCTTATAGAATGTTCTGGTTTCTTGTGATACCAATAGAACTTAATCTCCATCCAAGATGCTGCATCCTCTCTACCAAAAAGTCCTTAATCCAGTCACAAATTTCACTTGATGCCTCATATGACCATAATTTTGATAGTAAGCATAAGCGTGGCACTGACTCAAATGCTTTTCAGAAATCAAGAAATACTGCATCTACCTGACTGCCTTGATCCAATTTGTTTCAGTATGTCATGTGAGAAAAGTGTAAGTTGGGTTTCACATGATTGATGTTTTTGGAATCCATGCTGGCTGGCATGGAGATCATTCTGTTTGAGATACCTCATTCCGTTTGAGCTCAGAATATCTTCTAGAATTCTAAAACAAGTTACTGTCAAGGGAATTGGATGGTAGTTCTGTAGATCACTTCTTCTGCCCTTCTTATGGGTGGGTGTGTCTTGTGCTTTCTTCCAACTACTGGACACAAGTTCTTGTTCAAGGGCTCCAAATATACTATAGTTACAAGGAGGGCTAACTCAGCTGCAAATTCAGTATAGAATCTCAGAGGGATTTTATTTGACCTTGGAGCTTAGTTTAATTTTATCAGTTTCAATTGTTTCTGAACACACTGATCTAATACTTATGTCACTAAACTTTTCAGTCATACGAGGATTAAATTGGGACAATTCTCCTGTGTTATCCTTCATAAAGGAACATTTGAAAACAGATTTAAGAGTTTCAGCTTTAGCTTTGCTATCACCAATTTCAGTTTCTGAGTCATTTGCTAGGGACTGGACACTAACTTTGGTGCCACTAACAGCCTTTACATTTGACCAGAATTTATTTGGGTTTTGAGAAAGATCATCTGACAGTATGCTGCTACAGTAGTCATTGAAGGCTTCCTGCATTGCTTCCTTAACAGCTAAATGTGTTACATTCAGTGTCTCTCTATCTACAGTCCTATGCTTTGTTTTACACTTGTTATGCATCAGTCCCTACTTGTTTAGAAGTTTGTTTACAGTGAATGTATACCTAGGAAATTCCCACCCATTATGAACTGCTCTACTGGGTACAAATCTGTTCAGTGTATGATCAACTATTCTTTTAAATTTGAGCCATAGCTCCTCTACATGCTCGTGCCCTGTGCTGAAAGTTCCAAGTTTCTCATTGAGATAAGACACTACTCATTTTTTGTTTAGGTCACTGAACATATATATCTATCTGCTTGTTATAGCTGTCCTTTGTACTTTGGTAATTATTGTTGCCACAACCACATCATGGGTACTAATATTTGTTTTGATGTAGACATCCTCAGAGAAGTCGATCTATCTGTAGCCATTAGGTCTGATATATGTCCTTCATGAGTGGGGTTCAGAATTATCTGTTGTAGGTAGTTTTCACAGAAGGCATTTAGTAATGGGTCACAGGATGTCTTATCATGCCTACTACTAACAAAACTTTAATTTTCCCAATTGATTGTTGGGTGGTTAAAGTCTCCACTGATGATTACAGTATGCTTGGGGGACTTACATAAAATTGAACCGAGGTTTTCTCTGAAGTTTTCTATTACATCTGGAGAAGAGTCTCACGGTCAACAGAAGAACACAATTACCATTCTATGCTAATCCCCGATACTGAGTCTTGCGCAAACAATCTCACTTGCAGCTTCAGTTTCTATCTCAGTGCATTTGAGTTTCTTGTTTAATGTAACAAATACACCACCTCCATTTCCCATTAGCCTGTTGTTTTGACATACACTTAAATTTCCCCCAGAAACCTCAATGCCATCAATCTGAAGTTTCAACCAGCTTTTTTTTACCTAGGATTATGTGAGCTTCACTGTTTTTCAGGAGCCCTTCAAACTCTGGCACTTTGTTGTGAATGCTTTGGCAGTTAACCATTAGGATTTTAATAGTCTCACTTTTGGGAGGCAGTGCTTTCAATCTTACACTAATACTCCTGTGTTCCCTACAGCTATCATTATCTGGATTGGATGGAGAGCTTCCTAATCTAAACAATAAAAAAAAGGTTGCAGCTTCTGATGTATAGTGCACACCTGATCCATTAGGGATGTTCTACATTACTCAACCCTATAGTGCAAGTCTAGGAATCTGCAGCCTAAATTGTCACAGAACCATTCATCTCAGAACCCAGGTACCATGGTCATTTCTGGGGACAATGCTGCAAATTGTGAGCTTCGTTGAAACTGCTTGTGCAGGGCTGGTCTTCTCAAACTTCTCTGCTAGTCACTGGAATAATCTGAGTACGACCTCAGTGACCAGGTGACAGGTATCATTTGTTCCAATGTGCAGAACAATCTGCAGTTGGTTGTGCTCTGTTCCCTTAACAGCTGCCAGAATAGCCTCTTCATCATGTTGAATGATACCCCACAGGCATTCACACTGATTGCACCTGGTGACCCTTCCCATCCCTTGCTGCCATATTCCTAGGGGGTACCATCATTCACCAATTGTTTAAGCTGCCAACAATGGTAATAGACCCCTAACATTTTGCATTTGCCTCTTCAAAACAGGTATCCCAAGTAGGAGAAATGATTTCCAGTGGCTCAGTTCCAGTGAAATACAGAACCTTGAACTTGTTGGTTAGGGGGTTATATATACCACCCTGAGTCCTCCCTGGTACCCATCTACCCTGTACAGGATGCTTAGATCTACCACTGAAAAGCCACTTGTGGTCAAGTGGATGATAATGACAGATCCCATATTTCCTGCAGAGGAACAGGATCCACAGGAGAGGATAGTATTTGAAGTACCTTTGGTACCAATATCACCAATAGATACCTCTCAGGAGCGCTTCCAAAACACAACACACAGCTGCCAATCATCTCACAACAGTCACTGGTTAATTGTTTCTCTATCCCTCTGTCGTCTATTTCGATATCTACCATTTTGTCATCTGTGCGACAATCTAGAGAAGGAACTACAGTGCAGTCTTCCTCTGTGAAACAGCTTTGCAAAAAGACATTTAGTATTTCGGCCTTTAGTCTGTCATCCTCTGTTTCAGTGCCATTTTGGTCACAGAGTGTCTGGACATTTTGTTTTGATCCACCTACCACTTTGACATAAGACCAAAATTTCTTAGGATTTTCTGCCAAGTCTGTACATAGAACTTTACTTTTGACTCATCTTGATAAAGCCAAAATACCTAAGTACTTATCCATGATTAAACAGATGTGACTCCACAAAAATAAAAGACATAACACAGGATACAATAAAACAGAATATGCAAAGGACTGAACAAAAGATATAAAATGGAGCTTGAAATTAAATTTCTGTATGAGTGGGAATGAAGGGTGAAGCTCACAGTGGCCATGGGGACAGATGTGCTATTTACTTTTATCATAGTCTATAATTGTGAAAGAGGCCCTCAATGATCTCATCACACAGCTTTCACTCATGTTCTGCACCTGTGGGGATTTTAATGCACACAGTGATCTGTGGGACTCAGTTACCATCTGCTCCCAGCGTTGAGGAGTTGTGAGCCTCTTCTTGGTTTATTACTTATGTATTCTAATGATGGGACAGAGACTGAATATTTGCTTTTCAACAGGATCATTCTCTGCCATTGATCTTGTTATTTGCTGTCTTAGCCTTGCACACAGTATTCAGTGTGAAGGAGCTGACAACTTTCTCTTCAGGCACCACGTCTTGATACAGGTATGACTGTGATAAAGAGCAGTACCTGAGTGAAAGCCATCCATCAATATGCTTAGCAAAGCAAACCATATACAGTATGGTTACTGGCTGTGTAAAGACAATGTCTAGAATTGTGGATTACACCACTAGTAAGATGCACCATGCTCCTGAGACATATGTGGATCATTCCAACCTAAGTGAACCAGTGGTTGCTAGCTGACCTCTTATTTGAATGAAATTTTACACATACATTCCTTACAGAAAAACATTTAGCTTTGTAAAGTTTCAAATAAAGATACAAAAAATTCAAGGTTTTATATAGCTTTCATCAGGATGCTGCAAAATGTGTGTGAACTCTACGAAAATATTAGTTAAATTTGAGATGGCTCCAAATTGAAACTAGTGGTAATCCCTAGAAGGTATCTGAATAAGACACACAACTGTTTGTTCCCAGCACACTGTTTAGGACTGTGTCAGTTACCATTCTCATGTCTACATGAAGACAAAGTTGGGGAAAAATCAATCACAACAATTTTTCAACTATTTTATGGCCCTAATACTTAACAAACAATTGAAGAACATTGAGAACCCTTTAATAGTTCTCCACAGAAGTTACTTGAAATAAGTTTTAGCAAACTACAGCAGATATTTGTGAATATTCTAGAACTTATTAATATGTAAACACACCATCTGGGCACATTATCATCTGGTGCCAGACATTGGCAATGCACACCTCAAACAATATCATGGGCCTATCACCTGCTGGGTTTTGACACAGCGCAGTGGTGCATGACACCAAACTTATCCAGGGAGCAGATATGCCAAGCTACTGGAGCAATTCCAAGGTATCACGTGACCTCCAGGTGCTCTGCAAAAGGTATGTCACACCATTGTGCTCTAAAATAATACTAACACAGGCCCATCAATTTCATGTAGGCCAAGACGGGTTACTCCAGGCTGTTATGCTAGTGCCAAAACAGAGTTCCATGGAATGTTGAAAGAAGGCATCATACATCCTTCTAGTAGTCTCTGGTTGTTGGCTCTACACTTGGTGCCAAAAAAGTGTGGCATGTTGTGCCCATGCCCCTAATGGTACAACAATGCCATACCATTATAGTATGTGCCTATTAAGAGACTACAATTATGCATTATCTGGGAGCAACTATATTTAGAGTGCCAGGCTGTGCGGAGGTCTACACACAAATTCCTGTGGCTGAAGAGGACATACTGAAGGCAACTATTGTTACACCATTTTCCCTAATGACATTTGGCTTATCAAATGCTGCACAGAGTTGGCAGAGGTGTATAGTTACAGAGCTACAAGGTTTGTTGTATTGTTTCACATATCTAGATGACGTCTCCATTTTTTCAGACATGGCAGAGGAACACCAGCAGCACTTAGTCAAAATCTTTAGGCATCTGGATAAATATGGGGCTGTATTAAACACTGCCAAGTGTGATTTTTGGGAACCTGAAGATTGTCTTTTTAGGCAACCTGCTCTCACCAGAATGATCATTACCACTTCTGTTGAGTGACTTTGCAATGTATGCCAGATACCTTGTTACAGCACAATCAGGCCACAATGGTTTATTGACAAACCTGCAGATATATTGAAACATAATTTCTCTGAACAATACAGCCAAACAAGTATGGCCTCTAACTATTGGTAGAATGTATAGAAGAATCGTACAATCAATGGAAAGAAAAACCTCCTGTCATGTAGGTCATATTTCAAGAAAGCTGTTGAAGGCTTGCTGTGATGAAATATGCAAAGTTTTGGATCATATCTGCAACATCTCCCTTAGGCAAGATGGGGTTCCAGAAAGATTGAAGTATGCATTTTTAGACACCTTTACAAAAGTGAGGATGCCACAAGTATCTCAGACTATCATAAAATCTTCTTAGTCTAAGCATTTTATAAAGTTGGTGAAAAAGTTAGGTAGACTGCTCTGCGAAACTTAAAGACTGTTTAGGTAAAGTAACACACCATATTAATTACTCAGTGGAAATGAATGAAGTGTGGGAAAATATTGCTAGAGGTGTCTCAGACATACACAGAAAGTTGGACATCATATGGCATGAGATCAATGTCACAATAGTGCAAAATGGGGCCAGCCCCCAAATATGACACAGTTGAATGAACTGGAAAAGGCAGAGAGAGAGAGAGAGAGAGAGAGAGAGAGAGTGTGTGTGTGTGTGTGTGTGTGTGTGTGTGTGTGTGTGTGTGTGTGTGTGTGTGTGTCAATCAGAAGCAGTTATAGTGCAATGTGCTGATGTTCTTCATTACAAAATGGACTGGAGGCAACATCTGGATGACTTCACATGGAGAAGAACCATCGAGAAACATGAAGAAGGATGAAGTGTGACGAGTGTAGCTCAGGAGTTCGGAATTGCTCACAGCATTGCTTCACATGCATGGGCAGCTTTTGGAATCACAGGTATTGCTGCCTGAAGGCAAGGAGGTGGTGGACTATGGTCAATTACAAAAGCAGATGACTGTTACAGTGCGCAACAAGCAAGGAGGACACACATCAAACACCATGTGCAACTGCAACTTCATTTCACATGACTGCAAGGCACAAATATAATGCTCCACAGTTGCTTGGTAATTGCATGGGATGATCTCTTTGCCCAACAACAAGTTTGTTGTGTTCCACTGACAACCGCACATTGGTGGTACCATTTGGTATGGTGGAAAGAGGATAAGGAGTGGACTAATGAGGAATGGTGTTGTGTGTTCTTCTTGGATGAGGGCAGATTCAGTCTGGGTAGTGATTTTGGGTGTACCCTCGTATGGTGAGAGATGGGAACACATAATGGAGGAGCATAGTTGAACATGATCATTTTGGTGATCCAGTTGTTAAAGTATAAGGTGGCTAATGTTGCATGGGTGTACTGACATCCAAATCTTTGAACACAGTACACTCATCAGTCAGTGTTATTGTGAATTGTACTCCTTATTTCATGTGTGACTTTTCGGGGTGCTCTTGGCCCCAACTTCCTTTTTTATCGATGGCAGTGCACAATTGATTCAAATAGTGCAGGTGGAGGAGCTCTTGGAATGACATGATATTCAGTTAATGGATTAGTGTACCCATTCCCTTGACTTACACCACATGCACCAAAAAAAATGATCATCCATCAGTTGTCAACTGTCCAGGTGGAGGAATAAAATGAATGCTCTACCACAAGAACTCCTTACCAACCTTGTGACCAGCTTGGGATCATGTGACAGAGCATGCAATGCTGTCTGTGGAGTTCAGCATCTTATTACAAACCATGTCCAGGGGAGTAACATTAATTGCTGCGAAATTGGTGTAATTATTGTCCATGAATAAAAGTGTAATTTCTTTTCATATCAGTCTATATTTCTTCCAGCTACTTTCTATACTATACTGTAGCAGTTCTTTTTATGTATGTTCCAAGTTTCATCAAGCTGTTACTTGGCAGTGACACATCATGTGGTAGCCACTTTTGTCATTGAGTTCTGCACACCAGTGTGTAACAGGTTGCTGTCACACCTTGGAAACCTGAACATCATTAACAGTAATGACTATGGCCTTCAAAAAGCAGCTTCGACAATTCGAGCAAGCTTTCCATTTACCAGTAACGTGATGGAACCCCTTAACAGTAATAGGTTGTCAATCTATGTCTTGGGCAATCTCTTAAATGCTACAAGATACTTCTAGAGAAGGCAATCACTATGTACTCTCAGGTCCTATACGTGATGTTCTTGAATCTTATCTTAAAGAAGAGGTAGAAGATAGTCATAGGTGTCTCAAATGGCATATCACAAGATGTGTTCACCTCTGAGTGAGGTCCAATATAGCATGGTTCAATGCTTGGGCTCTTGCCATTTGTGATATACGCAAACAATCTGCCTCTATACAGTCACAAAAATTGTAAGTTCACAATGTTTGTTGATGACATGGGCATTGTTATGGATAACATCTCAGCTGTTAAATTAGAGTCTGATGTCAATGACATACTCGAGGCAGTTCTGGCCTGGTTCACAATCAACTGCCTACCAACAAATTTAAGGAATACTAATCTCTTCCACTTTCACAATAAGCACTAGAACCCAAAATAAATAGTTATTGCACATAATGACCAGACCGTAACAAAAGTGTACTCTTCAAAATTTCTTCGTATTCAAATAGGTAGCAGGATGATTTGGGAACACTACGTTCTCCAATCATGAAATTGGTTGCCATCAACAACATTTGCTTTAATGGTGATATCCCATCTTATAGACTGCAATATATTTAACTTTACGTGACATAGTCTTTTGGGGCAACATATCATAATCAATGAATATCTTCTAGGAACAAAAAATAGCAGTTAGATTCATGTGTAGGATACATCCCCAAACACTATGTCATAATGTCTTCCAACAGCTTGGGTGAATGACAATATCATCTCAGCATATATTATCTCCGATGATTTTTGTCATTAATAATCCAGCTCAGTATAAAATAAACTGCCTAAATGATTGCCTCAGCACTAGAAGAAAGGATGATCTACATCTTGAACTGAAGCATTTGGTACTTGTACAAAAGGGTGTAAAGTACACTGGTACTAAAAATCTTCAGTGCACTGCTTAGTAATATTACATGCTCAAGATGTAATATGTTTTTGTTTACAAACAATTTAAAAAAGTACCTAATGACAACCCACTTTACTCAATCAAAGAATTCCTCTGCAGAAATAAATGAAATCTGTTAAGTGTGTCCCTCATGTGCTGACAGAATTAAAGAGAAAAGTTTATTAAGTTGATATTAAAATATGAAAACTCCACTTAATTATTTCTCTATCTTACAAACATTTTAAGCTAATGTTGCATAACCTATAATTCTTCTTCTTCTTCTTCTTCTTCTTCCTGAAATGTTTCTGCTGATGCAGGTTGTTCACAAAACTTCCTACAATCTTTTTTTTTTTTCTCCCAAAGTCTGTCGTTCAGCATTTCCTCCCAATGTAGTTCTCTTTGATTCACATCATCCTTCACCTGCTCTCTCCATCTTGTTAGTGATCTTCCAATCACTCTTCTTCTAGGTTCTGCCCATTCCAGAGCTCTTCTTGGTAGACTTTCTTTTCTGATTCTTTTAATATGACCAATCCAATTCCGCCAATTTTTTCCACAATTTCCTTCAGAGGACTGATCTGAAGCATGTATCATATTTTTTTTATTTCTTATCCTATCCTTTCTCATCTTACCCAGGATCCCTCATAGAAAGTGCATCTCTGTTGCTTGTATTCTACTCAGATCTTTCTTTGTTAAGTCCCACTATTCTGATCCATCATTTTCAGGTATCAAATAAGCCTTAAAACAAAATCAATATTGAAACTGATGAAACCTTTGAGCAGATCTGTTAGGTATGATGTTCAACATGGCTCTGATGAAAGATGGAATGGTCTGAAGAAAAATATAAAAATTAGGACCTGTACTACCAACCTTTTACATCTGTCTATATTGTAGTATGATTTAATGGAAAAATTGTTGTGAATATACCACTTTTTGTAATATTCTCTTAAAACTACTACTGCACTGTTGTATCATTACTATTTATATGCTGTATATGTGTATGTTCCATGTATTGATACCTATGTATATACAGAATGAATTAGGCAAAGGTCCTGACTTCGAGTTCTGGTCTGGCACACAGGCTTAATCTGCCAGGAAGTTTCAAATCAATGCACACACTGCTGTAGAGTGAAAATTCATTCTGGAAACAATATCCCAGGAGTGCTAGTCCCACAAGGTATTCAAGAGAACTTCTGTGAAGTCTGGAAGGCAGGAGATGAGGTAATGGTGGAAGTAAAGCTATAAGGGTGGGTCATGAGTCATGCTTGGATAGATTAGGTGGTAAAGCACTTTCTCACAGAAGGGAAAGGTCCCAGGTATGAGTCACAGTTCAGTATACAGTTTTAATCTGCCATGATGTTTCAGAATATATTTATGTTGTCTTTTATTCTCCATACTTATATTACATTTGTGTATTTGACTCATTCTACATCCAAGTGACTAGCTCACACCTCTGGATCTATATTAATAAACTAATAAATAAGTTCTTCAAATAATATGCACTTTTTAGGGGCAATTAATATTGCATTATTATAATATACATATTTACTTACTTCTTCCTCCAGTACTGATGTGGATCAGGTTGGCCTACAGCACGGCATGATAGTCTTAGAGTTTCATGAAGAGCTGTAGTGATAAATTGACCAAATGAGGCTATCTTTGCTGGAGCATTATCAGTTGGTGCTTGCACTATATGCCTTGATTCTGATCCCTCTCCAACTGTTGTAACTGCTGTTACCCAGAACTCATACTGATTGTCTGTTTTTAAAGGTGAAACTATGTGGTGAGTTCGTTCAGCAGGAATGTCAAACTTATCTTTATCCTGAAAAAGTGGGTATGTTCAAGTTTGCTTCTTGTGAAGAGAGTTACATTAAAGTGAGAAACAAATACAGATGATGGACATACTGCCCATTACCAGTATCCCAGCAGGAATGTCAAATTTATCTTTATCCTGAAAAAGTGGGTATGTTCAAGTTTGCTTCTTGTGATGAGAGTTACATTAAAGTGAGAAACAAATACTGATGATGGACATACTGCCCATTACCAGAGGAAATTTTCTGTAGCAATAATCCCATTTGATGAGTTTTCCATACTTACTAGATTACTTACTTAGTTATTACTGTATTAGGGCCACATTATTAACTACTAAATTTGACTCTATGGGGATGTCATGTTTACAACAATAACAAAGTCATGTCCCATCATATAATTCAGTGGTACACAGTCACTTAAGTAGTCAGTCGGTAGTGCTGACAAATGAAGCATGTTAATGAATTTATACTAGTGTCAATACAAAACAGATCATGTGATGTAAGTGTCTGAGTCCATCATACATGCACTCTTGTAACACATTTTTGAGCTATTTTGCTTAGGTTACAGGAATGATTGTATCACAAGAAAACAGCAAAATGTTACTAAAATTGTGGAAGACAGCCAAATGTTGATGTCTTAAGTTAGGTTTTTTGATTAATTTGTGTTAACAGGTGCTTCATCATTAAGATACAGCATCTCTTATAACAGTTGTTAATTCATAATATATTCCTGATGACTATGTATCACACGGTCACATGAATTGCGCATTTTCATAGATACCTAATTGATTACCTGCTTCTCAGGACAATTCATTGAAGAAAATGTCTTACCAGCTGCAATAATCACTCCTATTGTATGGATAACTATTATAACAACGGTTTTTGACTTGAGGCTACCATTTCGACTCCATCATGCAGAAGTATGTCTATGTTTGGTGTCAGCTGATCCACTGCACATAGTAGTCATTACAGAAACTGGAAGTAGTGTTTGTAAAGTCAGGGGACCAACTGCAGGGCTAAATCTTGAGCTCTGGAGCCTGCAGAGGAACATGTGAGTGGTTTCCAGTCTGTGATTTTCTCATAGACTGCGTTCATTTGACAGTGTCAAAGTAATTCCCAAATCATAATTTGCTTTTTTAATATGACACTTCACATTCCCAAAAAAGGGAATTTTATGACAATACAAATTCCCAAAAAAGGGAATTTGAAGAAAACTATGTGAACGTCATCACCTTAAGTAGTCCTCCAGACCCAAATAAACTTCATGTTATTAAATGATTGTAGGACCTCATAGGTTGGACTACATCTTTCAAGTCCACACCAATGCTGAATGCTATTTTGCAACAGGACAAGAGCTGAGGGTATCAAGAACAGTGATTCATCACTGAACACAGTACTATTCCAATCATCAGCAGCCCACTGGGACCACTTCAAATGCAGCCATCTGTGTTGTAGTGTTAAGAGCAGCCTGTTCATGGGACAGAAATTTCCTAGTCCAGTTGCATTTAAGCATCTGACCAATGGTGCTGAATGACATAGAATATTGCAGGGTATCCATTACTAGTTCATGGATGACAGGTGAAAATGTTAAGTGATTATGGGATGCTTGGTGAAGTAACACTGTTCTCATTATGTCGCACTTCACTTAGCGTAGACCGGGACTGTGTCCTAGGCATGCCCGATGTTAACTCACTGGGCACGGCCCGTGCTGCCGGAGTTGTTGTTGTTGTTCTTGTTGTTACGCCAGCAGAGGTCGCATCCGAATTCTCGCGTGACGTCTGGTGGACGGGACTCTACTTGCGGCAACTACCGTCCGTGACGCGCCGTGCCAATGTGCGCTTCCCACGATCTTTCTGGTTGCTACTACACTCCTCCTCCTTCGGGGGGTGAAGCCACTGTGATCCACTGCGTCGGAAGGTGGAGCGTCGGGCAGGAGCAATGACCTCCACATCCATTGGATGGCCGGAGTCGAGGGGATCTGCCAACCCTCGAGCCGGAACCTTCGAATACGGCTGGAAGTGACCCACACGAAGAGGCCCCCGTCGTCCCACAACCGGAGCCCGGGACAGAACTGGCGACAAGCTGTCGAACTCCGGATCCTGGTCCACCTCGGGAGGGGCAAGACCCAGTGGCGGGGACGAAGGGGAAGGGACGACCACAGGTGAACTAGCCCCCTGAGAAACCGGGCCTGCTAGGGGGGCTGGCTCTCGCTGGGGCATCTCAAAAGATGGCGATGCCGGTGCTGGAGCTACTAGAGGCTGCCAAGGCTGAGAACCATCGCAGGGCGGCAGAGTCACAGCGGCGAGAGGAGGTAACGTCCCCTGGGAAAGCAATACAGGCGCCGGCAATGGGGAAGCCGGTGTCCGAGAGGTCGGAGGGTGGGTGCCCGAACGTGGACGTAGCTGATTTTGGTGACGACGTACCACCCGATCCCCCGCCTGCAAGGTATAGAGCTGGCAGCCATTTCGGCGCAGGACCACCGCCGATATCCAATGTGGATTGCGACCAAGTCCACGGGCCCAGACCGACATACCCAGTGGAAAGACAGGTACTCCGTTTTGGGAAGAATGGCGAGGACCAGGCCGGAGGAGGTGCAGCAGAGTCCTAGGTTGACGCCCATGGAGGAGCTCTGCGGGGCTGCGTTCTCCCATTGGTGTGGTCCGGTATGCCGTCAAGAAAAACGTCAAGGCTTCCTCTGCAGGAAATTCGTGGACATACTTTTTAATCTGTGTCTTAAATGTGCGCACCATGCGCTCGGCTTCCACATTCGATTGTGGATGGAAGGGGGGAGAGCAAACGTGCCGAATACCGAAGCGCCTACAAAAATCCTGGAAGGTCTGCGAAATAAACTGCGGTCCATTGTCCGAGACCAGGGTGATTGGCAGACCTTCCACAGAAAAGATTTTTGCTAGTGCCTGGATTGCAACGTCTGAAGTGGTTGAGGAGCAGCGAACCACATATGGGAATCGGGAATAAGCATCAATGACAATGAGCCAAAAGCCATTGAGAAACGGGCCAGCAAAATCGATGTGAACACGTTCCCGTGGTTGGGTTGCCGGCGGCCATGAAGAGAACGCTGCCCTGGGAGATGCTTGTTGGCTCGCACACTGGGAACAGGCGGCCACCAAGTGCTCAATTTCTCTGTCAATACCGGGCCAGTACACATGTCTGCGAGCCAAGGTTTTAGTACAGGAAACACCCCAGCGCCCCGCATGTAATAACGTGAGGACCTCCCTGCGTAAACTTGCAGGAACAACCACGCGAGGAGCTGTATCATCGGTAGTCAGAAGGAGAACTAATTCCAAGACCGAGAGGCGGCCTCGTAGAAGAAAATAATTATGAAGAGGGTCCGAGGCCCGGCCCGCAGGGCGGGAGGACCACCCCTGCTGAATGAGGCGAACTACTTGCCGGAGAACTGGGTCAGCCGCCGTTTCCCTGGCGACTCGAGAACTAGTGATCGGGAAGCCATCAACCGCTTGGCGGGACACCACATCCAATTGAAAACACATAATCTCCTCTCGATCGAACGTAGGATCTGGGCCCACTGGAAGACGGGAAAGAGCGTCGGCGTTGGCATGCTGTCCTGTAGGGCGAAAATGAATGTCATAATGGTACTTAGAGAGGAACAAGGCCCAGCGCTGTAGTCTGTGGGCCGCCCTATCCGGAATCTGAGAGGCGGGGCCATATAACGATATTAACGGCTTATGGTCAGTGATTAACTGAAACTTCGTGCCATACAAGAAAGGGTGAAACTTGGTAACAGCGTAGACAATGGCCAAAGCCTCATTTTCCACCTGGGCGTAATGGGCCTGCGCGGGACTAAGCGTTTTCGACGCAAACACCAGTGGTTGCTCGGAACCATCGGCATTGCGATGGGCCAGGACCGCCCCAACCCCATACTGCGAAGCATCTGTAGCCAGGACCAACGGCTTATGGGGATCAAAAGTAGCCAAACAAGGGGCTGACGTGAGGAGGCCCTTCAACGAGGTGAACGCTCGCTCGCATGCAGGCGACCAATCAAAAGGAACACCCTTGTGCAGAAGGCCATACAGGCAGTGGGCTATAGAGGAAGCCCTGGGAATGAACTGGTGGTAATAGGCTATCTTGCCCAAAAAAGCTTGTAACTCCTTCAGCGAAGTGGGCCAAGGAAGGTTGACGATACCTTGGACCAAACTTCCTAGTGGCTGGATGCCATGCCGAGATATGGTGTAGCCCACATACTCAATGGACAGTTGGAAGAAGATTGACTTATGCAGGTTGCAACGCAAGCCCACAGACCTGAATTTGAGAAAGAGGGTGCGAAGGTTGTGCAAGTGTTCCTTCGTGCTGCGGCCTGTGACAATTATGTCATCCAGGTAATTAATACAATGAGGGATTATCGACGTGACATGCTCAAGATAACGCCGGAATATCGCCGGGGCACTGGATATTCCAAAAGCCAACCGCTGGTATTGGTAAAGGCCAAACGGGGTGTTGACGACCGCCAGCCGTTTGTAGTCCTCATCAAGTGGTATCTGATGATAAGCCTCCGAAAAATCGATTTTAGAAAAATATTGGCCTCCCGCCACGGCGGAGAACAATTCATCAGCACGAGGCAAAGGATAGGTGTCCACCACCAATTTGGAATTAATGGTGGCCTTGAAATCGCCACAAAGACGTAATTTTCCCGAGGGCTTCTTGACAATAACGAGGGGCGAAGCCCACTCACTGGAAGAAACGGGAAGAACGACCCCTAGGGCTGTCAGCCGGTCTAGCTCTTCCTTTACCTGAGGGCAGAGAGCCAAGGGGATCTGCCTCGCGCGTAGAAAACGCGGGCGAGCCGACGCCTTCGACGTTAAGTGAGCTTCAAATTCGGAAACACGCCCCAGGCCCTCCTCAAAAATATCTAGAAAGTCTGAGATCAAAGATTCCAATGAGTGATAGGGAACGTCTTCGGAGACCAACTGTATGGTGTCAGCGATAGAAAAACCGAAAGCTTGAAAGGCATCCAGGCCAAAAAGGTTAGCGGAGCTCGCATCACTGACAACAATAAAAGTAATAGGCTGAGTGACTGATTTGTAAGTCACGTCGGTAGTGAATTGACCCAGTAGGGGAATGAACTGTTTACCATAACCGCATAGACGTCGGTAAACTGGCGCCAACGGGGGCGATCCAAGGTCGGAATAAGTTTGTGCATTCAACAACGAAACTGCCGCGCCCGTATCTACTTGCAGTTGTAACCGGCGCGACCGAACCGACACCTCGATAAAGAGTTTGCGTGCCGAGGCGTCGGGAGCCTGGCCCGATGAAACTTCCTGAATGTCAACGTCCATGTCCTCTGTACTTGCTTCCTTCGATTCTTTGGAGGTTGAGCGGCAAACTTTAGCAATGTGACCTTTTTTATTACATTTGCGACAAACGGCCCAACGCTGGGGGCACTCTGACCGATCATGATGTATATAGCACGACGCACAGGACGGCAACAGGGGCCGGCGGCCGGAATTCTGTTTACGCGCCGTGCGGGAGCGGCCGTAACGGCCGGATTGTACCGCTCGCACGTCGTCCACCCCGGACACAGTGGACGCGGCCGCGCCGCCCTGAACCTCCGCGACGTCGCACCACGCTTCCAGCTGTTGACCTGCTGCGTGAGAGACTTCATACGATTGAGCAATGGACAGGACTTCCTCGAGGGAAGGGTCTTCTAACTGCAGGGCCCGTTGCCTGACCTCCCTATCAGGGGCCGAACGAACAATGACGTCGCGTACCATAACGTGGGCATACGACTCTCGCGACTGCTTCGTGACAAAATGACACTTGCGTCTAAGACCGTGCAGGGTAGCGGCCCACGCCCGGTAAGACTGATGGGGCTGTTTCTTGCATTGATAGAACTCGACCCTAGCCGCCACAACATGCGTGCGGCGGCGATAATAGGAAGACAGCAATCAACACAATGCGTCAAAAGACAAGGACGAGGGTTCCTGCAACGGCGCTAGCTGCCGCAAAACTTGATACAGCGAGGGAGATATCCAAGACAAGAAGAGAGCACAACATACCTCCGCATCGGCAACATGAAACGCCTGGAAATGCTGCCGAAGGCGATGTTCATATGCGTCCCAATCCTCCGCCGTCTCGTCATAAGGGGGAAAAGGAGGAGGGAACTGCGCCGGAGCAGACGGCGTGGAGAGCAACGCCGGAAGCACTTGTTTCATGGTGGCCATGAGCTCCGTCTGCTGCGCCACCAAAACCCGTACCAAATCCTCCATGCCGTGGAGAAGCTGCGAAATCGGAACAACGACGCAACACGAGAAAGAACGACCCTACCCGTCGCCAATTGTGAAGTAACACTGTTCTCGTTTCGTCGCACTTCACTTAGCGTAGACCGGGACTGTGTCCTAGGCATGCCCGATGTTGACTGACTGGGCACGGCCCGTGCTGCCGGAGTTGTTGTTGTTGTTCTTGTTGTTACGCCGGCAGAGGTCGCGTCCGAATTCTCGCGTGCCCTCTGGTGGACGGGACTCTACTTGCGGCAACTACCGTTCGTGACGCGCCGTGCCAATGTGCGCCTCCCGCGATCTTTCTGGTGGCTACTACACTTGGTGCATAATAAGATGATCCACTTTTGCAGTAGCCAGATGTGTTTGTCTGGAGACTTGATAGTGAGTATGCCTATTGTCATGTTTCCGTGTTGTCCAACAGCATGTTACTCTCATGTTCATGCAACTTATATACATTACTACACCTCATAATAACACTAACACACTCTGATGGCTGTTCTACCTGTCACATGGAGTTGCAACTCTAATCATTTACATACCTGCTGAGAGTGTGTATGTATACAAGGTTACATTGACACTGGACGATGTCTTCTCATTGCTTCACTTTTTTGGCCAGGCAGAAATAACACTGGGCAACAAAATTTATGTGTTTTAATGTTAAAAAAAGTGTAACAGGTGATTATAGCTGGGTTGTTTTGTGCTAAATTCAAATCTTTTTATAGAACTTTTCCATCACCCACAGTTTGTGAGTAATCACATTACTAACATTTTTGGCAATTGTACAGCTGAGTTAATGTAAAACATCTGCTAAAATATATTTTATCTACCTAAAATGTATGTGAAGAGTTTTTTGACTATACTTTGTTTGAGGAATATCTCTTGAGTGTTGAACAGTAGTCTGCCAACATAGTTGAAGTCCATTTTGCCTGGTAGCCTTCTTCCATTTCATTGACGTCCTGGTGTAAACACTCACCGTATTCATTGCTGACAGCTTTAAGGTTCTAAAGGAGGAGATAAAGATGGTCTTCAAAACGTACATTTTCAATAACATTACATACATCTCATTATCTTGTAGGTCCCAGGCAATTCACTAATTAGTTCTCTGTAATGTTCAGTCTTGTGGATTTATAGAAGATGTATGACAATGTGTTTGAAAGAGAACCATGCAGCTCGTTCTCACATATTTAACTGGCTTTCAAACCATCAATCTTTCATAAGTTCACTAATTTGAAAGCTAACAAATACATCCTCTTTTAGCTTCGCTTCACTGATATTTGGGAATTTGATTTTTAGGAAGAGAAATGCACTCCAATCATGATCCACTGATTTAACCATTGTCTACATTGTCAGTGGGTCATTAAACCCTAAACTTACTTCTTTCTTCCTTTCATTCATTTCAAAAAATTTGTAATCAGTTCTAATTTCATATGTAATGGGAGCAACAGGATTTTCTCAACACTTATTAGTGGTTGATGAACAATATCTGCCTGTCCTGGATTGAACGACTATCTCTTTGGCTAGCTTTTATTAATATAATGACTGCCAAGTAGAATAGCTATCACCTTAAAATCTGCACATATCTGCCACAAATAGTCATCATATCAGATACTGAATAGCAAGCGATGCATGCTCATGTAACTTTTCCTCGTACCAAGTGTGTGAGCTATAGACATGGATGGAAACTTATTTCCTTTATGTAGCATGACCCATATCAAGCTGGCTTTTGAGGAATCAATGAACAATCACCACTCTTCAGTTTTATGTTCAACACCTAGTCATTCCATCAAATGGTCAACATTACTACAGAAAATTAGGTCCTCCTATGTAGAAAATGAATGCTCAAATTCCTTTTGGCCTTGATGGAAAAAAACTTAACTCTGTTGACATCCTGCAGCAGGTGCCAGCCATTCAATCTTGGAGCAAGTAACTCTGCTTTAACTTTAGTTAACCTGATATTACAAACCACCTCATTTAGACCCTCCTGTGTTAGGAAGTGGGGTTCATTTGTAGTAGCTCCTTCCACAAAATCTGGGAAATTCTGTTGTTGTAATTCACTAATGACATCAACACATTCAAAATCTTCAGTCACATTTTTGTCATCTGGTGGAGTTCGTACAAGAGTGCATGGTCCACAAGGCAGTGGTCAAAATTCTGTTATAACAGATATATTTCTCAAGCAGAAGTGGGAGTCTATTTCATGATCTTTAGGTTCCCATCATGTCATAGAAAATGAAAAAGGCATATGACATAACCCTTATAACAAACCA
The DNA here is from genome assembly GCF_023898315.1 of Schistocerca nitens. Taxonomy (NCBI): domain Eukaryota; kingdom Metazoa; phylum Arthropoda; class Insecta; order Orthoptera; family Acrididae; genus Schistocerca; species Schistocerca nitens. The sequence goes on along the minus strand of NC_064616.1, from coordinate 505,433,367 downwards.
GTTAATACTGTTATAAATTTGCGACAACAGATTTCTGGAGCCCAAAACTTATTCTGACCTATTCTGTTATCAAAATAATACTCATAAGTGTTGTAACATGGACACACAACACAACCAAGAGTGTTAGTACACTTAATTAGACTGTGGCATGTATGTCAATCACCATAACATACACTGAAAAATAAGGTAAGGCAAATATATGAAGGAGAAATAACATGATAACCAAGTGCAAGCATATTGTGGCAGGGTTTCAATAGGCACTTCCCTATGGTGGGCTGTACCAAAAGTTCACATTATTACTATTTCACAGTGCATTTTTGTGGATGACAACACACTGCTAATGCGTGAGGCTTTTAAGTGTGCATACATTACTTCATTCCTCTTCCCTTGGCAAACAGAATGGATTCAAGAGATATTCATGGCATTTTCCCCCATGAGGTTCTGACTGAGATGACATGTTGATACTGGAATGTATGGCCGGAAGTACTTGGGACACAGGCAGCATAACAGAATGCCTTCTCATGTCAACTCATAGGGTAGGATGGGTGACGATGGCTTGAGCTCCAACCCCAATTAGGTCGAGGGCCTTGTGGTGGTTGTGCCCCCACAGTTGGTGACTGAGATGTAGGAGACAGCTCCACTGTGGATTGTGGCTGCATCAGGTCTAGTGGCAGTATTGGATAAGCTGCACTAGGTTCATTCACCAGTGATGGTAGACACTTTGATGCTGTGGCGGGAACCCAGTCACATCAGGTGATCCATCGAGTGATGCTGACTGGTGTGGTGACATCAGTGTCCTAGCCGGGGTTGTCCAGTTATCTATGTATAGGTGCAACTGGTCATATTGACAAGCACAGGGGCCCTCCTCTGTATGGACATCACAGAGGCAGTGACCGCAGCATCAGGAGATGATGGCGGGAATGTACTTTGGGTGATCACTAAACCCACATGTCCAGACAGCCACCCTGGACCAGAAATGGGATGCCTACTCTGGCTGGGCTGCAGGAGATGCAGGAGCATCCGCAGTTGACACATGAGGAGCACTTCAGTGGGGCTGTTGTCAACGAACAGTGTGAACTGATAGGAAGACAGAAATTGATCCAAGGCAAAGTCAGACAGGGAATGAGTCATGTACTTTTTCATTTGTATTTTGAATGTTATAGCCAATATTTTTGGCCTCACAAATCCTACAGGCATTGCAGAAGGAGGCGAACTCCTGTGAGACAAACTGAGGGCCATTATCAGAGACCAACATTGCTGGAAGTCCTTTGATGGAAAAAATTGTCAACAGGGCTGTCATGGTGGCGGAGGCAAAATTGATGGACAATGAACAACGTATGGGAACCGAGGGAATGCATCAATTATTATTAGCAAGTATGCATAAAGGAAAAGCCTGGTGAAATTTATATGGAGATGGTCCCAAGCATGCAAAGGCTGTTGCCACCGAGACAACATAGCTTGTGGGGCAACATGCCGTGATGCACATTTAGAACACACTGTAATCAATCAACAGATGACACTGTCCAAACCAGGCTAAAAACCATGACAGCAGGCTTATGCCTTGATGTGTGACATCCCCAGTGGTCAGCGTGCAGCTATTGCAGAATTTCCAAATGGAGAGCCGAGGGAATCATTACATGAGGAGCTGAATAGTCCATATCAAGTAGCATAAAACCATCAATAACAGAGAAATGATGCCATTGATGGAGGCATCTCAGGCCAGCCATGTCGTAGACAGTGTATCACTTTCCATAAAATTGGATCGGTAGCACTAAGATGCACCACCCGAGTGTTAGTGATTGGAAAATCACCAACTGTTTGAGGAGTGCATTCATCAATGTGGAAACAGGGTAACTCCTCCTGATCAAAATTGGGATCCAGACTGGGCAAGAGATCGGAGAGCATTCAGCATTTGCATGTTTAACAATGGGGTGGAAGTGAATCTCATCATTGTACCGAGAGATGAACACTGAAGGAAATGTGCTGCTTCATCTGGCACTGACACTGAGGGGTTAAACAGCAAAAATAACAGATTTTGATCCATGATGAGATGGAATTTTACAACATACAGGAAAACATGAAACTTCTTTAAGGTATAAACACTGGGTTTATTTCTTTATTTGTGAATATGTAGTCTTCAATGCATATGCCATAGGCTGCTGAGAGCCATCATCAGAATATTTATGAGTTAACACTATGTCCAGCCCATGCTGGGACACATTTGCCACTAACACTAAATGCTAATTCGGTTGGTAGGTTATGAGGCAATGTGCAGACTGTAACATAGACTTTATTTTGGAAAACACCATTTTACATGCCTGTAACCAGTGGAAAGACATCCCTTAGCAGCAAGGCATTTAATGGTTGTGCAACCACTGCTGCCCCTGATGATGATAATCAATCTTACATTAAAACAATCTGGAGTTGCTTGACTGACATAGGGTGTAGAAGAACAACAATGGCAGAGACATTCTGATGAAGGGATCTGATAACAGCACCAGAGACCTTGAACAAAAGATAAACAATAGAAGGGTGAAAGAAGTGGCATTTTCCAAATTGCATTTTAACCCGATGGCCTGTAACACTGAAAAGAGCAAACATATGTTGTTGAATGTTCAGCAGTGGATAGGCTGGAGACTACGACATCATCAGTATAATTGGCACAGCCAGGCACAGACCTCATGAGCTGTTTGAGAAACTGTCAAAAAATCACCAGGGTGCTGGCCACACCAAATGGTAACCACAAGTATTGATAAAAGACAAAAGGCATGTTAACGACCGAGAGCCGTGAGAGTCAGTATCAACGGGAAACTGAAAATATGCATCAGAGAGGTGAATCTTGGAAAAATAACTGATTACCAGTGAGCTTAACAAAAACTTCATCATTGTGGAGCAAGGAATATGTGTCAATGATAGATTGAGCATTGACAGAAACTTTGAAACCACCACAAAGGGATAACTGTCCCAAGGGTATCTTCTTGACAATGACCAAGTGGATAGGCCATTCTCTGGATATGATCAGTTGGATGACCCAAGAGGCTGTGAGGAGGTTGAGTTACACCTCCACTTGGTCATGGAATACCATCAGTACCAGGGAATCCTGAAAGACACAAGGTCTGGCAGACAGTTTCATGGTGATTCGGGCTTTTACTGGCACAACCCAAACCCAAAGAAAACAGGGCAGAAAATTCAGTGCATAAGGTGTCGGGTTGTGTGTAACACACTTGGTCAGAGACAACATTAACTTCATTGGAAATAGTAAACCCGAAAAGGTGTCCAAACCAAATAAATCTGTCATGTGTGCATTGTTCACCACTAGAAAAGTCAGAAGATAAACCACAGATTTATGTGTGACTGACTGGGGTTGAGAAACCACCTAAAATCAGAAGTACTGTGTTTATTTTAAGTGACTAATGTGTGTGATGCTGGCTCTATATGTCCATGTATGTTTGCATGTTGAGTAATGACATACAGCACGTCAACTTGCATGTGGAAAACATTCTGATAAACCTTGACGTCAATAAAAAGCTTAGAGGGTGCAATGGAGATTGCCTGTACACAGTTGACATCCATGTCAGCATTTGCAATAGGTTGCTGGAATTTTGCATCACAAACAGGAACAATGTGGCCCATTTTGTTGCACTGGTGACAAACAGTGCACAGCTTAAGAGAATCTGGAGGGAAGTACAGAGCACTTGTGTTGTTGTTCATTGCCAGGATTGCTATGCTGCTGTTGCTGTGACCATGGTTGCTCGCACATGCACTGCTGCTACTTATATTGTACCCATGTGAACTGTCAGACAATCAACGGGGGAGGCACTTTAAACTTCTGCAAAGTCACACCACAATTCAATTTGAGTACCTGCAGCCTTTGATACCTCAGACAACTGTGCAGTAGTCAGAATGTTGGAAAGGGAGGGTGTAGTAGCCACCAGAAAGATCGCGGGAGGCGCACATTGGCACGGCGCGTCACGGATGGTAGTTGCCGCAAGTAGAGTCCCGTCCACCAGAGGGCACGCGAGAATTCGGACGCGACCACTGCCGGCGTAACAACAAGAACAACAACAACTCCGGCAGCACGGGCCGTGCCCAGTGAGTTAACATCGGGCATGCCTAGGACACAGTCTCGGTCTACGCTAAGTGAAGTGCGACGTAACGTGAACAGTGTTACTACACAACTGGCGACGAGTAGGGTCGTTCTTTCTCGTGTTGCGTCGTTGTTCCGGTTTCGCAGCTTCTCCACGGCATGGAGGATTTGGTGCGGGTTTTGGTGGCGCAGCAGACGGAGCTCATGGCCACCACGAAACAAGTGCTTCCGGCGTTGCTCTCCACGCCGTCTGCTCCGGCGCAGTCCCCCCTCCCATTCCCCCGTATGACGAGACGGCGGAGGATTGGGACGCATATGAACATCGCCTTCGGCAGCATTTCCAGGCGTTTCATGTTGCCGATGCGGAGGTATGTCGTGCTCTCTTCTTGTCTTGGATATCTCCCTCGCTGTATCAAGTTTTGCGGCAGCTAGCGCCGTTGCAGGAACCCTCGTCCTTGTCTTTTGACGCATTGTGTTGATTGCTGTCTTCCTATTATCGCCGCCGCACCCATGTTGTGGCGGCTAGGGTCGAGTTCTATCAATGCAAGAAACAGCCCCATCAGTCTTACCGGGCGTGGGCCGCTACCCTGCACGGTCTTAGACGCAAGTGTCATTTTGTCACGAAGCAGTCGCGAGAGTCGTATGCCCACGTTATGGTACGCGACGTCATTGTTCGTTCGGCCCCTGATAGGGAGGTCCGGCAACAGGCCCTGCAGTTAGAAGACCCTTCCCTCGAGGAAGTCCTGTCCATTGCTCAATCGTATGAAGTCTCTCACGCAGCAGGTCAACAGCTGGAAGCGTGGTGCGACGTCGCGGAGGTTCAGGGCGGCGCGGCCGCGTCCACTGTGTCCGGGGTGGACGACGTGCGAGCGGTACAATCCGGCCGTTACAGCCGCTCCCGCACGGCGCGTAAACAGAATTCCGGCCGCCGGCCCCTGTTGCCGTCCTGTGCGTCGTGCTATATACATCATGATCGGTCAGAGTGCCCCCAGCGTTGGGCCGTTTGTCGCAAATGTAATAAAAAAGGTCACATTGCTAAAGTTTGCCGCTCAACCTCCAAAGAATCGAAGGAAGCAAGTACAGAGGACATGGACGTTGACATTCAGGAAGTTTCATCGGGCCAGGCTCCCGACGCCTCGGCACGCAAACTCTTTATCGAGGTGTCGGTTCGGTCGCGCCGGTTACAACTGCAAGTAGATACGGGCGCGGCAGTTTCGTTGTTGAATGCACAAACTTATTCCGACCTTGGATCGCCCCCGTTGGCGCCAGTTTACCGGCGTCTATGCGGTTATGGTAAACAGTTCATTCCCCTACTGGGTCAATTCACTACCGACGTGACTTACCAACCAGTCACTCGGCCTATTACTTTTATTGTTGTCAGTGATGCGAGCTCCGCTAACCTTTTTGGTCTGGATGCCTTTCAAGCTTTCGGTTTTTCTATCGCTGACACCATACAGTTGGTCTCCGAAGACGTTCCCTATCACTCATTGGAATCTTTGATCTCAGACTTTCCAGATATTTTTGAGGAGGGCCTGGGGCGTGTTTCCGAATTTGAAGCTCACTTAACGTTGAAGGCGTCGGCTCGCCCGCGTTTTCTACGCGCGAGACAGATCCCCTTGGCTCTCCGCCCTCAGGTAAAGGAAGAGCTAGACCGGCTGACAGCCCTAGGGGTCGTTCTTCCCGTTTCTTCCAGTGAGTGGGCTTCGCCCCTCATTATTGTCGAGAAGCCCTCGGGAAAATTACGTCTTTGTGGCGATTTCAAGGCCACCATTAATTCCCAATTGGTGGTGGACACCTATCCTTTGCCTCGTGCTGATGAATTGTTCTCCGCCGTGGCGGGAGGCCAATATTTTTCTAAAATCGATCTGTCGGAGGCTTATCATCAGATACCACTTGATGAGGACTACAAATGGCTGGCGGTCGTCAACACCCCGTTTGGCCTTTACCAATACCAGCGGTTGGCTTTTGGAATATCCAGTGCCCCGGCGATATTCCGGCGTTATCTTGAGCATGTCATGTCGACAATCCCTCATTGTATTAATTACCTGGATGACATAATTGACACAGGCCACAGCACGAAGGAACACTTGCACAACCTTCGCACCCTCTTTCTCAAATTCAGGTCTGTGGGCTTGCGTTGCAACCTGCATAAGTCAACCTTCTTCCAACCGTCCATTGAGTATGTGGGCTACACCATATCTCGGCATAGCATCCAGCCACTAGGAAGTTTGGTCCAAGGTATCGTCAACCTTCCTCAGCCGACTTCGCTGAAAGAGTTACAAGCTTTTTTAGGCAAGATAGCCTATTACCACCGGTTCACTCCCAGGGCTTCCACTATAGCCCACTGCCTGTACTGCCTTCTGCACAAGGGTGTTCCTTTTGATTGGTCGCTTGCATGCGAGCGAGTGTTCACCTCGTTGAAGGGCCTCCTCGCTTCAGCCCCTTGTTTGGCTACTTTTGATCCCCATAAGCCGTTGGTCCTGGCTACAGATGCTTCGCAGTATGGGGTGGGGGCGGTCCTGGCCGATCGCAACGCAGATGGTTCCGAGCAACCACTGGTGTTTGCGTCTAAAACGCTTAGTCCCGCGCAGGCCCATTACTCCCAGGTGGAAAATGAGGCTTTGGCCATTGTCTACGCTGTTACCAAGTCTCACCCTTTCTTGTATGGCACGAAGTTTCAGTTAATCACTGACCATAAGCCGTTAATATCGTTATATGGCCCCGCCTCTCAGATTCCGGATAGGGCGGCCCACAGACTACAGCGCTGGGCCTTGTTCCATTCTAAGTACCATTATGACATTCAATTTCGCCCTACAGGACAGCATGCCAACGCCGATGCTCTTTCCCGTCTTCCGGCGGGCCCGTATCCTACGTTCGATCGAGAGGAGATTATGTATTTTCATTTGGATGTGGCGTCCCGCCAAGCAGTTGATGGCTTCCCGATCACTAGTTCTCGAGTCGCCAGGGAAACGGCGGCTGACCCGGTTCTCCGGCAAGTAGTTCGCCTCATTCAGCAGGGGTGGTCCTCCTGACCTCCGGGCCAGGCCTCGGACCCTCTTCGTAATTATTTTCTTCTACGAGACCGCCTTTCAGTCTTGGAAGGAGTTCTCCTTCTGACTACCGATGATACAGCTCCTCGCGTGGTTGTTCCTGCAGGTTTACGAAGGGAGGTCCTCACGTTATTACATGCGGGGCGCTGGGGTGTTTCCCGTACTAAAACCTTGGCTCGCAGACATGTGTACTGGCCCGGTATTGACAGAGAAATCGAGCACTTAGTGGCCGCCTGTTCCCAGTGTGCGAGCCAACAAGCATCTCCCAGGGCAGCGTTCTCTTCATGGCCGCCGGCAACCCAACCACGGGAACGTGTTCACATTGATTTTGTGGGCCCGTTTCTCAAAGGCTTTTGGCTCATTTTCATTGATGCTTATTCCCGATTCCCATATGTGGTTCGCTGCTCCTCAACCACTTCAGAAGTTGCAATCCAGGCACTAGCAAAAATCTTTTCTGTGGAAGGTCTGCCAATCACCCTGGTCTCAGACAATGGACCGCAGTTTATTTCGTAGACCTTCCAGGATTTTTGTAGGCGCTTCGGTATTCGGTACGTTTGCTCTCCCCCCTTCCATCCACAATCGAATGTGGAAGCCGAGCGCATGGTGCGCACATTTAAGACACAGATTAAAAAGTATGTGCACGAATTTCCTGCAGAGGAAGCCTTGACGTTTTTCTTGATGGCATACCGGACCACACCTATGGGCGAACGCAGCCCCGCAGAGCTCCTCCATGGGCGTCAACCTAGGACTCTGCTGCACCTCCTCCGGCCTGGTCCTCGCCAGTCTTCAGAAAACAGAGTACCTGTCTTTGCACTGGGTATGTCGGTCTGGGCCCGTGGATTTGGTCGCAATCCACGTTGGATATCGGCGGTGGTCCTGCGCCGAAATGGCCGCCGGCTCTGTACCTTGCAGGCGGGGGATCGGGTGGTACATCGTCACCAAAATCAGCTACGTCCACGTTCGGGCACCCACCCTCCGACCTCTCGGACACCGGCTTCCCCATTGCCGGCACCTGTATTGGTTTCACAGGGGAAGTTACCTCCTCTCCCTGCTGTGACTCTGCCGCCCTGTGATGGTTCTCAGCCTTGGCAGCCTCCAGTAGCTCCAACACCGGCATCGACATCGTTCGAGATGCCCCAGCGAGAGCTTGCCCACCTAGCAGGCCCGGTTTCTCAAGGGGCTAGTTCACCTGTGGTCGTCCCTTCCCCTTCGTCCCCGTCACTGGGCCTTGCCCCTCCTGAGGTGGACCAGGATCTGGAGTTCGACAGCTTGTCACCCGTTCTGTCCTGGGCTCCGGTTGTGGGACGACGGGGGCCTCTTCGTGTGGGTCACTTCCAGCCGTATTCGAAGGTTCTGGCTCGAGGGTTGGCAGATCCCCTCGACTCCGGCCATCCAATGGATGTGGAGGTCATCGCTCCTGCCCGACGCTCCACCTTCCGACGCAGTGGATCACAGTGGCTTCACCCCCCGAAGGAGGAGGAGTGTAGTAGCCACCAGAAAGATCGCGGGAGGTGCACATTGGCACGGCGCGTCACAGGCGGTAGTTGCCGCAAGTAGAGTCCCGTCCACCAGAGGGCACGCGAGAATTCGGACGCGACCTCTGCCGGCGTAAAAACAAGAACAACAACAACAACTCCGGCAGCACGGGCCGTGCCCAGTGAGTTAACATCGGGCATGCCTAGGACACAGTCCCGGTCTACGCTAAGTGAAGTGCGACGTAACGTGAACAGTGTTACTACAGAGGGGTTTTCACATTGAAGAATCTGCTGACATACATGACTATCAGGGACAAACTGATTGATTGCATCACGAACTACACTCCTGGAAATGGAAAAAAGAACACATTGACACCGGTGTGTCAGACCCACCATACTTGCTCCGGACACTGCGAGAGGGCTGTACAAGCAATGTTCACACACACGGCACAGCGGACACACCAGGAACCACGGTGTTGGCCGTCGAATGGCGCTAGCTGCGCAGCATTTGTGCACCGCCGCCGTCAGTGTCAGCCAGTTTGCCGTGGCATACGGAGCTCCATCGCAGTCTTTAACACTGGTAGCATGCCGCGACAGCGTGGACGTGAACCGTATGTGCAGTTGACGGACTTTGAGCGAGGGCGTATAGTGGGCATGCGGTAGGCCGGGTGGACGTACCGCCGAATTGCTCAACACGTGGGGCGTGAGGTCTCCACAGTACATCAATGTTGTCGCCAGTGGTCGGCGGAAGGTGCACGTGCCCGTCGACCTGGGACCGGACCGCAGCGACGCACGGATGCACGCCAAGACCGTAGGATCCTACGCAGTGCCGTAGGGGACCGCACCGCCACTTCCCAGCAAATTAGAGACACTGTTGCTCCTGGGGTATCGGCGAGGACCATTCGCAACCGTCTCCATGAAGCTGGGCTACGGTCCCGCACACCGTTAGGCCGTCTTCCGCTCACGCCCCAACATCGTGCAGCCCGCCTCCAGTGGTGTCGCGACAGGCGTGAATGGAGGGACGAATGGAGACGTGTCGTCTTCAGCGATGAGAGTCGCTTCTGCCTTGGTGCCAATGATGGTCGTATGCGTGTTTGGCGCCGTGCAGGTGAGCGCCACAATCAGGACTGCATACGACTGAGGCACACAGGGCCAACACCCGGCATCATGGTGTGGGGAGCGATCTCCTACACTGGCCGTACACCACTGGTGATCATCGAGGGGACACTGAATAGTGCACGGTACATCCAAACCGTCATCGAACCCATCGTTCTACCATTCCTAGACCGGCAAGGGAACTTGCTGTTCCAACAGGACAATGCACGTCCGCATGTGTCCCGTGCCACCCAACGTGCTCTAGAAGGTGTAAGTCAACTACCCTGGCCAGCAAGATCTCCGGATCTGTCCCCCATTGAGCATGTTTGGGACTGGATGAAGCGTCGTCTCACGTGGTCTGCACGTCCAGCACGAACGCTGGTCCAGCTGAGGCGCCAGGTGGAAATGGCATGGCAAGCCATTCCACAGGACTACATCCAGCATCTCTACGATCGTCTCCATGGGAGAATAGCAGCCTGCATTGCTGCGAAAGGTGGATATACACTGTACTAGTGCCGACATTGTGCATGCTCTGTTGCCTGTGTCTATGTGCCTGTGGTTCTATCAGTGTGATCATGTGATGTATCTGACCCCAGGAATGTGTCAATAAAGTTTCCCCTTCCTGGGACAATGAATTCAGGGTGTTCTTATTTCAATTTCCAGGAGTGTATTTGGTCAGCATATGGCTCCTTATGTACATCAATGACAAATTGAAACCCAGCTTCCTACTAAGTCTTATAGCAATGTTCTGGTTTCTTGCAGCGCTGATAGAACTCAACTGATGCAGCAATTACATGCATCCACTTACAGTAGTATTTACAAAGAAGGTCACACATGTCATCAAAAGAGAGTGAAGACAAATCCTGCAGGGGCCAGATGGCAGAGGAGTTGATAAACAAGACAAAAAAATGCACAGCATAAGGTAATATCAGTCAATCCAAACAGCTGAAAATGCTGCCACAATGATTTTCTGTAGGCCTCTCATTCTACAACAGACTCATCATGAGCCAAAAACAGTGGGGGAGAAATGACTGGGGTAGCGAGAGGCAAAACAGTAGGTTCAAGGGGCGACATGGCAGGTGGCATACTCTGGGATGGCCCAGAACTGTCCAGAACAGAGGTAATTGTTTGCAATACTAGGATTTGATTGTGTTGCAATGTGGCAAATGCCTCCTGCTGTTGACTGAGATGCTGCAACAGTGTAGTAAAATCCCCTTGCTCATCTACCAGCTGGCATAAAGACTCATCAGTAGGACCATCACACATTGTAGATGCAATGGAGGACCAACCAGAGACTGAAAACCACGTGGAGAACTATCTCATCCCTGTTGCCACTTGTGTTGCAGCTGGGACAACCAACACAACGAAGGATGTTAGTACACTTTATTAGACTGTGGCATGTATGCCAATGACCATAACATCCACTGAACACAATAACTTAAGGCAAATGTATACAAGCAGTAATAACATGATAACTGAGTGTGAGCATAGCATGGCAGGTTTTCAATGGGCACTCACTCATGGTGTGCTCTATTGGAAGTTCACAGTGTGTGCACATTACTTCAAAAAGTTCCTTCATCATTGTGGCTTTGATGTTAAAGGATACTTCATCAGCTTCAGTTTCACACATGCAAACTTTAGTGTGCATATTATCTGCATCTCAATAACTGACTCCTGTATCTGCAAATTTGTGAATAACTACTTGGTAAATCCTGCAAGGATGCACAGTTTCTGGGCACTACTTTGCATCTATATTCTGGAAACCACTGAGATGTGCATGGCTCAAGAAAATCATGCTCAGTTTGACCAGCATCTTCCAGACAGTACCAAAGTTACCGTGCTGTGTCATGGGGTGACAGACCCTCACTTTTTTTTAGGATGAAAGAGGCAGTTCTATCACTGTGAGGTGTTAACATTATGTAAACATGTGAGAGACACTTCGGTTCTTAGAGCTCTTTGGCTCTACTCTATACAGTTCCAAATCTAGTCATACAGCACACCTGACTTTATGAGGATGGAGACACCTTACACACTATCAGACATTCTGAAGTAGCAGCAAAATGTTTGTCCTGGGATTATGTAATTTCAAAGAATGCTCGCATCGTTTGACCACCCTACTCTCCAGACCTTTCACTCTGTGATTTTTTTATGGGAAAATGTGAAGGGTGTCATGTACCAAACTGGACAAAGAATGTTATTTCAACTCAATATACAGGTTGAAGAGCAAAATGACAACACCCCAGCTGACACACTGCACTCTGTTGGGAAAAATTTATAGCAATGACTTTCTAAATGTGTGTGTCAAAAGGGACAGCAGTTCTTCTTGCCTGAATGGCTCTGTCTTGTGTGTTAACCTGCATTGCACTGTCTATCCATTCTCCACATTTCACTGTCCATGTTGATTTATACGATTAAATGAAATACTACACAGGAATAATTGATGATTCTATGCAATGGGCACATAAATTTACACTTTAAAAACAGTGTTTATGTGCAGTGAGAAACAAACTGTAGTTTTACGCTGACACTGTTTGTCATATGGAAAACATGATGGGCAGTGGGGTCTGTATGTTTGCCCATCTGCACACTGAAAAACAAAATGGCAAATATATATTACAGCTAATAATGAATATCACCAGTGACACTGAAACATTAATAACACAAGGTGAGCTGGCTGAAGGTTACATAGCTGAAGAACAGTTCATAAGTAATCTCTTCTTTGTAATTAGAAAATAATTAACTGTTCCAACTACCTGATTTTAGGCAATAAGTAACAATAAACACATTAGTTGCTAAGAAATTCTCTTGTGACCTCTGATAGGTATCATAGTGGACTGTAATTTTAGAACAAAATGGGATAACTTACTTAAGGACTAATTCATCATTACATAATGCCATGACAGATATGTATCATTATTCTCAACAAACATAACTTTTAATTTTATTTTTAAAAATAGTGAAAAATTCTGCTCTTACCATGGCCATCCCCTCTAGTGACCTCATATAAACTCTATAACTTCTGATTATTCCATTAGGGTATAGTGGTGGTAACCATGAGAGTAATATTGTTCTTGAGTCAGTCACTGCAGCTTTTATATTTTCTGGTTCATTAGGTACTGTAATTAAATAATGGAACCTTAAGGAAACGATGATACATGTATAGAGAAAATGTAGATTCAGTAATATGACCAATTAAAATATACTCATTTCACAACATGAATCACTGAGTGAAATTCACCAGATCTGGGACATGAAAATTCAGATTTGTTTGTAGTAAATACAGAGGCAAATAAACAGTTATAACAAATGACAAAAGGTCCATAATAATTTTATAAATTATATGTGTAGAAACTCTGTTAGGAAAGAACATTACCATGGTTTAAACAATCATACATAACATCAGATTAAAGATAAGCATTTCTGAACTATATTAATGAAGTCAATGGAAGCACAATTATCTAAAAACTTTCCATACAAATAGTCCAATGTTTAATTGTTTATATTATGTAAAGAACTTAAAGGCATTTGGATTTCACATAAATGTTAAGCTATGTTAATTCAAAAATTTTTCTTACAGTTTAAAGCTGTCTTTGTTTTTACAATGAAAACCAGTTTGATTCATATCTTCAACATCTTCAGATCCCCTGCAGTTGCATAGTAACCCATTAGTTTTAAGTTCTGTATGCAGCCTCCAAAAGTCACTTATGACTTACAAAGTAAGTGAGATTCACAGGTTCCTCTGTAGTGACAATGACTCTGAAGATGGTCAGAATATGAATGAAATTGGTTATCATTGTAAAGACTGTAATAAAAATTATTAGTAATTCAGTTCTCAGAGATTGATATACACTCCTCGAAATGGAAAAAAGAACACATTGACACCGGTGTGTCAGACCCACCATACTTGCTCCGGACACTGCGAGAGGGCTGTACAAGCAATGATCACACGCACGGCACAGCGGACACACCAGGAACCACGGTGTTGGCCGTCGAATGGCGCTAGCTGCGCAGCATTTGTGCACCGCCGCCGTCAGTGTCAGCCAGTTTGCCGTGGCATACGGAGCTCTATCGCAGTCTTTAACACTGGTAGCATGCCGCGACAGCGTGGACGTGAACCGTATGTGCAGTTGACGGACTTTGAGCGAGGGCGTATAGTGGGCATGTGGGAGGCCGGGTGGACGTACCGCCGAATTGCTCAACACGTGGGGCGTGAGGTCTCCACAGTACATCGATGTTGTCGCCAGTGGTCGGCGGAAGGTGCACGTGCCCGTCGACCTGGGACCGGACCGCAGCGACGCACGGATGCACGCCAAGACCGTAGGATCCTACGCAGTGCCGTAGGGGACCGCACCGCCACTTCCCAGCAAATTAGAGACACTGTTGCTCCTGGGGTATCGGCGAGGACCATTCGCAACCGTCTCCATGAAGCTGGGCTACGGTCCCGCACACCGTTAGGCCGTCTTCCGCTCACGCCCCAACATCGTGCAGCCCGCCTCCAGTGGTGTCGCGACAGGCGTGAATGGAGGGACGAATGGAGACGTGTCGTCTTCAGCGATGAGAGTCGCTTCTGCCTTGATGCCAATGATGGTCGTATGCGTGTTTGGCGCCATGCAGGTGAGCGCCACAATCAGGACTGCATACGACCGAGGCACACAGGGCCAACACCCGGCATCATGGTGTGGGGAGCGATCTCCTACACTGGCCATACACCACTGGTGATCGTCGAGGGGACACTGAATAGTGCACGGTACATCCAAACCGTCATCGAACCCATCGTTCTACCATTCCTAGACCGGCAAGGGAACTTGCTGTTCCAACAGGACAATGCACGTCCGCATGTATCTCGTGCCGCCCAACGTGCTCTAGAAGGTGTAAGTCAACTACCCTGGCCAGCAAGATCTCCGGATCTGTCCCCCATTGAGCATGTTTGGGACTGGATGAAGCGTCGTCTCACGTGGTCTGCACGTCCAGCACGAACGCTGGTCCAACTGAGGCGCCAGGTGGAAATGGCATGGCAAGCCGTTCCACAGGACTACATCCAGCATCTCTACGATCGTCTCCATGGGAGAATAGCAGCCTGCATTGCTGCGAAAGGTGGATATACACTGTACTAGTGCCGACATTGTGCATGCTCTGTTGCCTGTGTCTATGTGCCTGTGGTTCTGTCAGTGTGATCATGTGATGTATCTGACCCCAGGAATGTGTCAATAAAGTTTCCCCTTCCTGGGACAATGAATTCATGGTCTTCTTATTTCAATTTCCAGGAGTGTATATCAAAAAAAGTTTTTCATCACCTCCGTTCTGAGAGCTCCAGAACCTTTACAGAAAATTGGAATAGAGATCAACATAAACATAATTTCTGCCCTTTTTATTGCTCATGAAAACCACACATTGCATGTTGTGCCACCATACTGTGAGACCTTCAGAGGTGGTGCTCCAGATTACTGTACACACTGGTATCTCTAATACTCAGTAGCGTGTCCTCTTGCATTGATGCATCCCTTTATTCATCATGGCATACTATCCACAAGTTCATCAAGGCACTGTTGGTCCAGATTGTCCCACTCCTCAATGGCGATTCGGAGCAGATCCCTCAGAGTGGTTGGTGGGTCATGTCATCCATAAATAGCCCTTTTCAATCCATCCCAGGCATATTCGATAGGGTTCATGTCTGCAGAACATACTGGACACTCTAGCTGAGTGATGTCATTATTGTTAAGGAAATCATTCACAAGATGTGCATGATGGGGGCATGAATTGTTGTCCATGGAGACGAATGCCTTGCAAAAATGCTGCCGATATGGTTGCACTATCGGTCGGAGGACGTCATTCATGTATCGTACAGCCGTTACAGTGCCTTCTGTGACCACCAGCAGCGTACGTCTGCCCCACATGCCACCCCAAAACAGTACGGAACCTCCACTTTGCTGAACTAGTGGACAATGTGTCTAAGGCATTCAGCCTGACTGGGTTGCCTCCAAACACATCTGTGACAATTGTCTGGTTGAAGGCATATGCAACACTCATCGGTGAAGAGAACGTGATGCCAATCCTGAGCAGTTCATTCGGCATGTTGTTGGGCCCATCTGTACCACCCTGCATGGTGTCATGGTTGCAAAGATGGACCTGGCAATGGACGTTGGGGGTGAAGTTGTGCATCATGCAGACTATTGCACACAGTTTGAGTTGTAACATGCAGTCCTGTGGCTGCACAAAAAGCATTATTCAACATTGTGGCATTGCTGTCAGGGTTCCTCTGAGCTATAATCCATAGGTAGCAGTCATACACTGCAGTAGTAGCCCTTGGGTGGCCTGAGTGAGGCATGTCATTGACAGTTCCTGTCTCTCTGTATCTCCTCTATGTCCAAACAACATCGCTTTGGTTCACTCCGAGATGCCTGGACACTTTGCTTGTTGAGAGCCCTTCCTGGCACAGAGTACCAATGCGGACGCAATCGGACTGCAGTATTGACCATCTAGGCACGGTTGAACTACAGAGAACATGAGCCATGTACCTCCTTCCTGGTGGAATGACTGGAACTGATCGGCTGTCGGGCCCCCTCCGTCTAATAGACACTGGTCCTGCATGGTTGTTTACATCTTTGGGTGGCTTTCAAATTGGTTCAAATTGCTCTGAGCACTATGGGACTTAACTGCTGTGGTTATCAGTCCCCTAGAACTTAGAACTACTTAAACCTAACTAACCTAAGGACATCACACACATCCATGCCCGAGGCAGGAGTTGAACCTGCGACCGTAGCGGTCGCACGGTTCCAGACTGTAGCGCCTAGAACCGCTCGGCCACCCCGGCCGGCTTAGGTTGGGTTTAGTGACATCTCTGAACAGTCAAAGGGACTGTGTCTGTGATACAATATCCACAGTCAACATCTATCTTCAGGAGTTCTGGGAACTGGGGTGATGCAAGACTTTTTTTTGATGTCTGTATTTTCACTTGACATCATGTCTAGCTTTCAAGAATATTAAGATTTTTACTGTGTTAAAGCTAAAATCATTTCAGATGATATTCACTGTCCACATGTGTGAGTAACACATGGAACTGAAATTATCTGAATAAATATTCAGTTCTTACAGATTTATCTTCACTTGATATTAAGTCAAGCTTTCAAAAATATTAAGCTTTGTACTATGTTAAAGCTAAAATCCTTTCAGATGATATTCAGTGTCTACATGTGTGAATAACACATGGAATTGAATTAATACTTGTTGAATTTCTTAGTCTCGTCCATTTTTGTTCAGAGTGCCATAATTAATTGAATGAAACTAACATGTGTCATACCATCCTCTTGAGTCCTGCAGAAGGTAGGTTGGCTGCTCACACCATCACCTTTACTTGTAAATGCTTGAACTTGTACACTGTAGTTGCAAAAATGCTCAAGTTTCTTCAGCTCCACTTTTTGGTCAATTGTAATGAGTTCTGAAGGAGCGGACACCCCTAAAAAAGGTTATTATTGAGTTAGATGCAGGATATAATAATTTTATAATTTAAATGTATTGAGATGTAAAAACTTCATATATTATGCAGTTATTGTACATTTGTAACAATTTATTAAATTAATAGAAGCTACATGCATAGTTAGGCACTTCCTGTGATCCTCATTTTTTTAGATGTGTTTTTTCCCTTTCATTTGCTTTAATTACTGCATTTTATATTTTGTCTTTTCATCAATTAAACTGAATGTATCCTATGATATCCAAGGATATCTACTAGGCCTTGTCTTTATCCTATTTGAGCCTCTGCTACCTGCACTGTTTCAACTCTATAAGCTAACCACTGATTTTCTGCTGTCTTTATTTCCCTAGTTTCAATCAATCATTGCCTAACGGTCCCTCTAAAATGCTCAACAAACTCTTGTCACCTTTGTTGAAACTGCTGATATCAATTCATGTTTTTTGAACAGGTAGTGGCTATTATTGTGGATGGACCTTAAAATGCTGGTTAGCATCACACAGCAGTCCTTTAGGGGTATGCCTTCTATGGAGTACAGCTCTTGTGGGTCTCCTGAAGACTCAGAATTTCAGGCTAAGAGTGTTCTTCACATGATTTTCTATATTTTGTTGCTTACAACAAAAGGCAATCAGCAGAGTGGATGAACCTTCTCTGTCAAATCCCTATCTCTGTATATTTGTATTATGGTTTGATATGTCATTGATCAATAGTAAATATTAATGTTCAAATAGTACTGAAGACAGATTTTTGTTCATGGGCTTTGCCATTCTATCTGCTGCAGAAAAGGCATATTAAGTTTCCAAATGTCTTGCTAGGGCACAGTGGAATATGCTTGCATAAGAGGCACCACCTAGCTAGATTTTCATGAATGACTATGTGAAATAAGTGCATGAAATAGGTCCTGTTGCATTTTGTTGCTAAGAATTTTGTTACTTGCTGATGGTGTTTGAGGGATAAACTCTGATATTATCAGATTTATTTTTATGAATGTGTCATGGCTGAGTTATTACTAGTTTTATTTTCTTGTGAATAGCTATAAAGTACTGAAAGTTTGAAAACAGCACAATATAAATCCCATGTGCAATGTATTAAACAAAAAATTGGAATGTGACTTCAGCAAAAGTGGAGGTACCTGATGTATCTCAACCCAAACTAAACATTAATCAAGGTTTGTGTTTGAAATTTTGTGAAGAGGTCTCAAGGCAATGAAGAATGCCTTTGTTTTAATCACTTCCACCCCAACTCATTTATCATGCCCATGACACTCTCTCCCCTGATTCAAGGAAATACAAAATGAAGCGTCCTTCTCTGGAATTTTTTTGTGTCCACCTCCAGTCCTACTGAGTAAGGATCCACCACTGTACAACAAAACTCTAGCGGAGGATTAGCAAACATAGTGTGTAGGCAATCTCTTTAGTAAACCTGTTGCATCTTCTTACTGTTCTGCCAATAAAACAAAGTCATTTTGTTTGTCTTCCCTACAACATTTTCTACATGATAGTTTCAATTTGTATTGCTTGTAATTGTAATTCCAATGCATTTATTTGAATTATCAGCCCTTAGGTTTGTGTGAATTATCATGTAATCAAAATGTAATGGATTTCCTTTAGTACTCATGTGGATGACCTCACACATATTCTTATTCAGAGTCAACTGCCACACTTTGCACCAAACAGATACTGTGTCTATGTCATTTTGCAAATGGTTTTTATCTTCAATTGACTAGTTGTTAGATGACAGCATCATGTGCGGAAAATCTAAGAGGGCTGCTCAGATTGTCTCCTAAACCATTTATATAGGTAAGAATAGCAGGGAACTTGTAACACTTCCTTGGGAAACATAAGAATCACTTTTCTTTTACTTAATGATTTTTCATCTATTACTGCATACTCATACCTTTCTGGCAGAATCATGACTACAGTCACACAACTGAAATGATACTCAATAGACACACAATTTCATTAGAAATCTCATTTGATGAATGGTGTCAAAGGCCGTCTGGAAATCTAGACATACGAAATCAATTTGAGATCCCCAGTCAATAGCAGTCATTAATTCATGTGAATAGACAGTTAATTGTGTTTCACAAGAATGATATTTTCTGAATCCATGCTGACTATGTGTTTATAGACTGTCTTCTTTAATGTAATTCATGATGCTTGAACACAGCATATGTTATAAAATCCTACTGTGAATAGCTATCCATGATGTGGACTACTCCTATTTTCTGTAGCAGTTCCTCTTGACTTGCTAATTATTAACTGCAAATTCCATACAGAAATAAATGTACGTGGATAGCAGAATTCAGAATTTTGGGATGCTTAAACAATGACCTGCACAATGTTTTTGCACTGATACAGCAGTTATATGTAACTGCAGTCCTTTTGGTTAAGAATATTCTCTGTGAATGCACTGATTACCAAAAATTATAATACTTTTCAAAAATCTGTCTTTACAAATCTGCAGCTTGGTAGCTATACAACTTCTTGGGTATTGGTAAGAACAGGATTCCAGTTTGGGACAGAATTATCATAGGTCAAAAGTGCAGACTCAGCAAGTTAATGATTTCAAAGAGAAACAACACAACAGATATGTAACAGATGCTTTCACAGGATTGGGATTTACATTATATGGCTTGGTCAATACTTGGGTCTCAGAGCATCACATGCCAAGATATAAATGGCAGAGTTAAAAACAAGTTGAAGTCCTAGGAAATATCTCATCAAATCAAAGGAGTTAGTGTGTTATTATGATTACACTTTCAAGAACCAAACGATCACAATTTTTATGATTTTAAGACCACAATCAATACTCAAAGTGAAATTGAAACCTATGTAGTTTCCATGACCAAAGGAACTGTTAACCAAGATTTCTTGTGTTTCAAAAGTGGATCTACCAGATGATTATCTTCAGGTACCATTAGATGACATTTCCAAGCAGTACATGGTGCAAATAAATTGTTCACCTTATATCAATATCACCAGCATCAATATGGAATATCCAGTGCCCCAGCAACCTTTCAGAGGTTCTTTGAACAGCTAAACCATTTCGTTCCTTCCTGCATGAGTTAACTGAATGGCACCTGTGTCATATGGCCCATTAAGGAAGAAGATACAGAAATGTCCAACTACATCTACATACATAACCCACAAGGCACCATACTATGTATGGTGGGGGTACCATTTCTTTCCTATTCCACTTACAAATGGTGTGAGGGAAGGATGAGTTACTAGATGCCTCTGCATGAGCCCTGATTTTTTTTTATATTATCTTTGTGGTTCTTATGTGAAATGTACATTGGTGACAGCAGAACTGTTCTTCAGACAGCTGTGAGTTCCTGTTATCTAAATTGTGTGTCATGAAAAGAACATTATTTTCCCTCCAGAGATTCACATTTCAGTTCACAAGACACTTCTGTGTTGATGAAACCTACCAATAAAAAATCAAGCAGCATCCCTCATCATCACTTTGGTGCCTTTCTTTAATCCAACCTGGTGAGTATCCTAAGAATAAGTCAAACAAGTTTTCTCTATATTATTTCCTTTTTAGATGAGTTACAGCTTCCTAAAACTTTACCGATAAACTCGAGTCAACCATTCATCTTCTATACTACAGTCCCTATGTATGTGCTCCATTTCATAGCAATTTGCAGTGTTAGGACAAGATATTTAATCAACACGATTGTGTCAAGCAGCACACCACCACTAATACTATATTTGAACATTACAGGATTGTTTTTCCCACTCGTATACATTAACTTACATTTTTCTGCATGTAGGACAAGATGTCATTCATCACAACAAATAGAAAATCTGTCTAAGTCCTCCTGTATCCTTCTACTCAATGACATTACTCTTCTGTATACTATAATATAGTCATCAAGCATTTGCAGATTGCTACTTGTCCTGTCTGTCACATCATTTATATGTACACAGAACAAACTGGAAAACTGATTGCTTCCTGATAAGCATCCTAGACAGCATGGTCACCCAGTTGGCTTCTACATATATGGAAGAAATAACCAAGATACCATCAACTCAAAACTTAAAACATCTCCAGATGAATCATTATATTAAATTTAACCCACATGCAAAATAGTATCACATCCATCAGAGGAGCTCTGCCAGGAAGATGTTCTGTAGATTTGGTATGCAGATTGTGAAAATTATACGTGAAAACTTTAGCCATTACTGCTGTCAGGTCCATTCTTAGTACATATTATAGTAGGGATACTGCTCACAGCCACTACACAGGTGTGCTATCTGACTTTATAGTGCCTCAGAAGTGTTATACAAAGTATAGTTTAGTTATTCCTAAGCTAAAAAGGAGTCATTACTTATATTAATTTCCCTACAAAATTTCCGCCAACATTTGTATGCTATAAAGTTACACCTCATCATAGATTACAAACTTGAGCTTGCCATTTTCTGCCTATTAGGAGACACACCAGAGTGGATGGCTCACCATCTTCAACCATCTTTATTGCACTACAGCATGGTATGCAAATGCAGAAACATTGTACCTTCTGTCAG
The DNA here is from genome assembly GCF_023898315.1 of Schistocerca nitens. Taxonomy (NCBI): domain Eukaryota; kingdom Metazoa; phylum Arthropoda; class Insecta; order Orthoptera; family Acrididae; genus Schistocerca; species Schistocerca nitens. The sequence goes on along the minus strand of NC_064616.1, from coordinate 505,411,660 downwards.
TGGGACCTGACACATCCTTTGATATAAAATATGTAAGATTTTCCAATGGATGTATCTCATATTGCTTCACAGATAGATCAGGAGCCAGTCCTGTGGAAATCATACAGTTTATGAGTTAGGTGTAGCCATCACCAAAAGGTATGTGAATGATCCACCCATCAGTCAGTACTTCACGTCACAATGTCATCAATGTGATGCAACTAGAAATATCCTACTGCAATTGATCTTTTGTGAGTGTTGGGTAGTACTATCTCCTTCATTAATAATGAAAGTTTATTGGTTACACCATTATGGTGTCAATCACATGAAACAATTAACTGAGTATCTGGCATAGGGCTGTGAAATTTAAGCAGAGAACCAAGCACCACCTACATAAGTCTTACGTTGTAGCCTACCCTATCAAGGCCATGTTAAAAAATCATGTGGATTTCAGTGACTATTTTGTACAGTCATTGTGAATGCTCTCTCAGGCTTTCCCAATATCACCTCAATATTTTTGATATGAATGGATGGTTGGAAAGGTATTTAGACATCACATGCTGGCCAGATCAAAGGAAGAAGTGTTGAACCATTTATCAGGTATTTATATGCCTACTCTGTTAAATGGGAGAAGCCCATATGATATTTAATATGGACAATAGCATCATGGCTTATTTCAGGAAGTTCATTCCCAAAAAAACGGCTGGACACTTCAGTAAAAATTCAACTTTAAACCTTTGGACACAGCCAGGATGTGAACTTTTTGATAACCAAAGACATGGCCATAAGGAACTGTCACAATATTATCATAACATTGTTGACAGCAAGAATGGTGGGCATCCAAACACCAACCTGTCACCAATATCAAATGATGTACTGACACTTATGCATGACTCAGGAAGTGCTGCCAGCACCTGTAAAATCAAACAGCAACAGGATTTCAATCAGGGAAATGTCCCCAAGTGATATGCAGCCCACCAAGTATTTTTCCATCCTGGTTTTTCATCCATTTTTAAATATGAAGAAGCTGAACCACTTGCAGTGGTAGACACAGAACAGTCACTATCAAAACCCCCAATATGGATGAGGATTTTATACTACTCACATCGTTGAAGATACTCCTGAAAACCAATTTCAGAAGCCATATCATCCCATGATTCACATTATCAGAACTTAAATGTCTGCAGAACCATACCCCTGTCCCTGATTTCAGAGCAGCACTCCTCACTCAATCAGAAAGCAGACTACTTTTCAGCCAATGGGGGTGTGCCTATAGTACTGGCAATTGAAACAGTGCATCAGGTTAAAGACATATGCACCAACATAAGGCAAATAAACCCTTCCAATATACGTTCAGGCAATGATGGAGAAATATAGATATCTTGTTGAGTTCAGCATTATACTCTTCATCATGTTTTTGACGTACATTGTTTCCTTAAATTTCCACTCATCTTTCACTCCCTGCTGTCCAGTATTCAGTAAACCTCAACTAGACAAAACATCTTTGTTGAAAGTGAGGATTTTGTGCAGTTCTATTGATACTGAGAGTTCTTCAAACTACTTAGCATGACAGATCTGTTTAGTTTGATAGGGAACAGTTATTTCCTCCAAAAGCATTCCACTTCTGAGCCACTTGAGACATTTGTGTATTCCAACATATTATAAGCCTTTGTATTAAATGGTTATGCATTCTCTCATGAAACATTTACATGAGAAGTTTCACTGGAAAATAATGCCATTAAAAAAGTATAGCAATCATACCATATAGCAAAATATTTGTAATTTGTGGTTGCAAAAACATTATATGTTGTTAACAATGACATGCATACAAAATAAAGGTTACAAGCAGATAATAAATAAAGCTCCTAAAATGATCTCTCTCCTCCTTTTTTATAGTGAATAAGATAGTATGAAGAGGATGCAAAGTCCTTTTACATGTAGTAAATTTCTTAAAAGCTGATGATCTCATTGTGCTATCAATAGCCCTCTTTGTCACTGAAGTATTTTTTCTGACATATGGAGTGATTAAGGCTTTTGAACTGAATTCCCTACCAGGAAATTACAAGCTGCCTCAGGCAGAGCCCCACATCCATGAATCTTTGGTGTAGCAGGTGTCCCTGAGGCTGCCACTAATGACTATTTTAACCCAACAGTCATCCACCCCTTTGACATGTAATGTACCTTGAGGCTAGGGATTTCACCACCCCATGATGTGGGTAATTAAGGAAAAAGCCATGTTTTCTGTATCACACAACATTCCTCTGTCATACCATATGGTGGTCACACAAGAACGTCAGAGATTACTTTGTGATCCATTCTACATTCTCAAAATATTTTCTTTGCAAACCAGAGTTATGAAATACAGTGTGTGAATGAATGAATGAGTGAGTGAGAAATGGCAACACTGGTCTGCTCACAACTCTAAAGCTTTGACTTTTCCAAATCTGTAACCAGCTAAGACCAGCTGAGTTTCCTGAGCTGTTCATCATTTGCTATGACTCAGAGTGGAACATATAGCTTGCAAAATGCTAGAAAAAGACATGTGATCTGAGAAAAAGTAGATCACTGTCAGTATAAAAATTGTCTTCTGTGTGGTTCCAAAAGTGAAACAAAAAGAACAGAGTTGAAGCACATACAACTGGACCTAAAAGAAATACAGAATTATGACAGTCTATTCCAAGCAACATAAAATGTTCATTAGTTATTATTTATTATTATAGTAAGTTTCATTATACATTCATAATTGAAGTTGCCTACTACTGGGACATATTTTCTACAAAATTTCCTTTTTTACCACTCTCATTACATACAGAAAATTTCCTTGGAATGACTAACTGCTCTACTTTTATCCATGGCTTACTGTTTTCTGAGAAAGCTACTTATCATCTGCTGTAAACTTTATTGCTTTGTCTGTTCCTCTTAATGAAAAAATTTCAGTTCTACAGTCACCATAAAATCAAACAAGCGAAACTCCAACTGTTTCTAGGACAAAAGGACATTATTACCTTCTCCATAGCATAAAGGTTTGTAAAGCACTTTGTAGCCTCTTAGTATTCCATTGAATTCTGAATCAGGTGGTGGAGACCAAAGCACCAGGATGCTTTGTGATGTAAGAGATGTGCACTGTACATCATTTGGTGGTGCACCTGGAACTGAATGAATAATAATTATATAAATAATAATATGAATAATTATATAAAAGTATCTTTAACTGTTTCTAATATAAATGTGACTAGCTGACAACTAATTTAATGACTCAAGGATACCTACAATTTTAGTTGAGCAGTTTTTTTAAAACATCTGAGATAAAAAAACATCCCACACAAGGTTAAAATTTAATATGTAGATTTAGGTGAGTGATTTATTATGCAACATACGTGAAAAACAGCCAGGTTATAGTAAATTAATATTTTCTGCTAATTGTTTCAGGGATTACATTTTGCAACACACAGAATATGCATATATAAATATGCAGTACACTTATCCTTCCATTACTTAAAATGGTTTGCTAGTCCACAGTTAACTCTCTGACTTTTGTGACTGCGTTAAGGTGCAGCAAGATACATTTCACTAGATGCAGTGGCATTTTAACAAGCATCAATTTGCCTTTTCCACTGCACTGTAGGTGTGATAACATGTGTTATTTGCTTGGCCTCTGAGAGCTGTGAATGCCTGTTGATTATGTGCACTAATGTACCTGTGTGCTGTGGACATCTTTACATGCACAATTGAATTTCTATCCTATTCATGCAGTATCCATTCATAGTTCAAGTTGTTGGTTGGAATATGTGTAGGCATTTTCTGTTCCAATTTCCTGGTAATTTTTTCAACTTCTCTTTACATTTCTGGCTAACTGGTTGAGAAAAAGAGGCTTTTTCATCACTTTTCACATGTGTTTGAGGATTGTACTTCAGAGTATAAGTGCTGACTAGTAGATGGTCATCTTGAAATGATATTTCAGACTGAGTGAGCTGGCACAATAGTAAGACATCACACTTGTATTAGGAAAAACAGTGGTTTGAATTCCTTTCTGGCCATCCATATTTAGGTAAATATGGATGACCAGAAAGGAAATTATGAAAAACCTTGTCATGATTTCCTTAAACTGCTTAAGGTGAGTATCAAGATGGTTCATTTTACATGGCACAGCTGATTTACTTCCTAAATCTGACTGTGTTTTCTATCTCTGATGACCTATCTTTGACAGAACACTTGATTCTAATCTTCCATCATTCATGATAATTCTAATACAATACCTTGTGATATTAGTGGTAAATGAAAAAATTTATTTAATTCATTTACTGAAAACAATATGAAATAATCATTTTTGTTTTTAATCCAATGTAACAAGATATAGGACTGCTTCATTGTAATCTCACCTTTCAGAATTCAGGTGAAATATTAGTAATCTTTGGCCCATTGCAGTACAGCTGAAAACTTTAGTTTCCAATGAAGTTATATTTCAATAAAATTTATGTTTTTGACAGTGCTGGACTTCACCAATAACCCTGGCAGTATCTGGGAAGAATGAACACTGTTCATTCAGACTGTTATTCAAGTTCAGATATGTTTATCTGGCTTTAAAATTAAAAAAAAAATATTAGCATCTGCTTTTGTTTGTAGTAATGGATAAACCACATCAAAGTTGCAGGAGGAACTGATCTGAGGAGAAATGCACTTTATGTCAATTGACATATTTCTTATTGACAATTAATCTGTACGAAAAAGAAGAAGAATGAATTGTGGCCACCTTCAGTGCCATAAAAATGCTTGAGATGGAACAGGCTGACAAGATGCTCAGTGAGTGGGGCAAGTAAAAGACACTGCAATTCCTTGATCAAAACTGAAGTATGGTGCAGTTTTTTTAGTGTGAACCTATATGTTTTAATGTCTTGTGATTTCCATTGGGTGTTAACTGTGCAAGATATATCAATAATGGATTTTAATCAGCCTCTCTGGTCAAAGAACGTCTAGAAACATATACAATGGATTGGTGAAAAGCTGATATAGGAATAAATTGTAACTACAAAAATCTTCTATACTTCCTGAGATCCATTTTACAATTGTTATAGCAAGGAAATAATCTAATAAAAGTGTAATAATGTGTATGTGTGCAGTTAACACAGGACTGGCATTCGGGAGGATGATTGTTCAAATCCGTGTCCAGCCATCCTGATTTAGATTTCCGTGATTTCCCTAGATCACTTCAGGCAAATGCTGGGATGTTTCCATTGAAGGGGCATGGCTGATTTCCTTCCCCATCCTTCCATAATCTGAGCTTCTGCACCGTCTCTAATGACTTTGTTGCTGTTGAGATGTTAAAATGTTAAACACTAATCTCCTCCTCTCTCTTCTTGTGCAGTTGACAGAAAAAAAAAAAAAACTTTGAAAGAAAACAGACACAAATAAAATTCATGAAACCTACTCTTATCTTGAGTACCATGATATGACTTATCAACACAAATAAAAGTAACAAAGCAATATAAACTGTACAGGAATTATGGCATGAGTGATAAGCATCTAACTTTACCAGTGCCTTTTAAAAAGCCTCTAACAAAAATAAATGTGGGAAATACATTGATTGCACAAAAAAGTATTTTGATGTTTAACAATATTATGAAAAGGAAAGTTGCTACTCACCATATAGTGGAGACGCTGCGTCGCAGATAGGCACAATGAAAAGTCTGTCACAAATAAGGCTTTTGGCCATTAAGGCCTTCGTCAGCAACAGACACACACACACACACACACACACACACACACACACACACACACACACACAACTGCAACTCACACACATGACTGCAGTCTCAGACAGGTGAAACCACACTGCGAGTAGCAGCACCAGTGCATGATGGGAGTGACGATGGGGTGGGAGCAAGGAGGAGGCTGGGGCATGGAGGGGGAAGAATAGTATGTGGTGGGCGTAGTAGATACTGAAGTACTGTGAGTTAACAGTGGGCAGGAGAGTGGTGGGGAGGGGGGGGGGGTAGTGGAAAATGAGAGAAGTAAAATTTCTGAGTGTGATGGTGGAATGATGGCTGTATAGTGCTGGAATGGGAACATGGAAGGGACTGGATGAGTGAGGACAGTTACTAATGAAGGTTGAGGTCAGGAGGGTTACAGGAATGTAGGAGGTACTGCAGGGAAAGTTCCTACCTGAGCAATTCACAAAAGGTGATGTTGGTGGGAAGGATCCATATGGCACAGGCTGTGAAGGAGTCATTGAAATGAAGGATGTCATGTTTGGCAGTGTGATCAGCAACAGGGTGGTCCACTTGTTTTTTGTTGGTTGTGAGGCCCACATAGAATGCAGCACAGTGGTTGTGGCTTAGCTTGTAGATCACATGACTGGTTTCACAGATAGCCCTGCCTTTGATGGGATAGGTGATGTTCACGACCGGACTGGAGTAAGTGGTGGTGTGAGGACGTATGGGAAAGGTCTGGCATCTAGGTCCATTACAGAGGTATCAGCCATGAGATACAGGGTTGGGAGCAGGAGTCGTGTAAGAATGGACAAGTATTGATTATATTATGTAGGTTTGGTGGATGGCAGAATACTGCTGTGGGAGGGGTGGGAAGGATAGCGGGCAGGACATTTCTCATTTCAGGGCATGATGAAAGGTAGTTGAAACCCTGGCAGAGAATGTAACTTAGTTGCTCCAGTCCTGGGTGGTACTGAGTTACGAGAGGGATGGTGGGACTTTGGGAGGTGGTGGGAGACTGGAAAGATAAGGCACTGCAGATTTGTTTTTGTACAAGGTTGGGAGGATAATTACAGCCTGTGAAGGCTTCAGCGAGACCTTCGGTATATCGAGAGGGACCGCTCATCACTGCAGATGCAACGACTGTGGGTGGCTAGTTTATACAAAAGGGACCTCTTGGTATGGAACAGGTGGCAGCTATTGGAATTGAGGTATTGCTTGTAGTTAGTAGGTTTGATATGGACAGAGGTAGTGATACAGCCATCTTTAAGGTAGAGGTCAACATCTAGGAAGGTGGCTTGTTGGGTTGAGTAGGACCAGGTGAAGCAAATGGGGGAGAAATTGTTCAGGTTCTGGAGGAATGTGGTCAGGCCATGGATTGAGGGTGAGGACATTCACAATGAAATTCTATATACATGTACCCAGCATGTGAAGAAGAAGTAACGAGAATCATAAACAAGTTGAAAAACCCAAAGACCTTGGACATCTATGGTATCTCAAATCAAATTGTTAAATTTTCAGCCAAATTCATTGTTAAACCCTTGACCAACATGGCTAATGAACCCATCACAGAAGGACTGTATCCAGATAGTTTAAAAATTGCTAGAATGCTACCACTATAGAAGAAGATGACAGTACAGAACCTGGTAACTACAGACCAGTTAGTATTATACTGGTAATATCTCATATCTTTGACCACATTCTGTATAATGGCTTAATAAGCTTCTTCACATCATAGAACATCATAGCCAGAAGGCAACACAGATTCCAAAAAGATAAATCTACTACCTCAGCAACACAAGAACTTGTGGAACATATACTGCAAACAGTTAACATGGAGGAATCAATAACTGGTGAATTTTGTGATCTATGCAAAGCTTTTGACCTAGATAATCACAACATTCTTATTGAAAAACTAAAATTCACATGTGCAAGAGGCAATGAATTCAATCTTAGAAAATCCAACTTAATAAACAGATATCAAAAAGCAGAAATAACAGGTGAGTAGATAAATAAATACTACTGAGACATGGTAATGATCCAGAATGGTGTGCCCCAGGGAAGTGTCCTAGTGCAACTGCTATTCTTAATATGTATTAGGGACCTACTGGATGAAATTCAACAAAAATCAATAATATTTGCAGATGATATAAACATGAGAATGGATCTATAAGAAGCTACACATGGAGCTGAAAGTGTATTATGCACACTAAGAAATTGGTTCAGAAATAATAAACTGATTAAAAAAATCATGAGCCTTAAAAACAATCAAGGAAAACAAACTTGAACAAGTACCATGTGTAAAATGTCTCAGTCTCCACTTTGATGATAAATTAACATGGGCAGAAAAAATCAATAGTATAAATAGTAAATTAAATTCAGGATGCTATGCACTATGGAAGTTAGCCAAAAATTGTAAGTATTTAAATCCACAATTTTTTTTTTACTTTGTGCACTTTGAATCCATGTAATTTGAAATAGAACTATGGGGAAGCTCAGTACATACAAGAGGGTAATCATCATAAATAAAAGGGGTATGTGCATAATAACCAATGTGAAACAATGAACAAGCTGCAGATTGAAATTTAAACTGTTAAACATCTTAACAGCAATATATATAAAAGGTCAGTCTAAATTTGAAAACTGAATAAATCACGGAATAATGTAGATAGAGAGGTACAAATTGACACACATGCTTGGAATGACATAGGGTTTTATTAGAACCAAAAAAATACAAAAGTTCAAAACATGTCCGACAGATGGTGCTTCATCTGATCAGAATAGCAATAATCAGCACAACAAAGTAAGACAAAGCAAAGATGATGTTCTTAACAGGAAATGCTCAATATGTCCACCATCATTCCTTAACAATAGCTGTAGTCGAGGAATAATGTTTTGAACAGCACTGTAAAGCATGTTTGGAGTTATGGTGAGGCATTGGCGCCAGATGTTGTCTTTCAGCATCCCTAGAGATGTCAGTCGATCACGATACACTTGCAACTTCAGGTAACCCCAAAGCCAATAATCGCACGGACTGAGGTCTGGGGACCTGGGAGGTCAGGCATGACAAAAGTGACAGCTGAGCACACAGTCATCACCAAACTATGCACACAATAGATCTTCCACACATCCAGCAATATGGGGTGGAGCACCATCCTAAATATGCATCGTATGTTCCATCAGGTGTTTCTCAGCCAGGCTGGGGAGGATGCGATTCCGTAACATATCAGCATACCTCTCACCCGTCACGGTAGCAGTTACAAAACCAGAACCATGCATTTCCTTGAAGAAAATAGGCCCGATAATGGTAGATGTGGTGAATCCAACCCATACCATGACTTTCTCGTCATGCAATGGAGTTTCCACGGCAGTTCTAGAATTTCCGGTAGCCCAAATTCTGTAGTTGTGAGTTTTGACAGACCCTTGGAGTGTGAAATGAGCTTCGTTGGTCCACAACACATTACTCAACCAATCGTCATCTTCCGCCATCTTTTGAAATGCCCACACCGCAAATGCCCTCTGCTTCACTAAATTGCCAGGTAACAACTCATGATGCCGATGGATTTTGTACGGATAACATCGGATGATACGCCTCAGTGCCAACCAAACAGTAGTGTATGGAATACCGTTGTGACATGCAACTGCATGAGCGCTGACTTCCCCATGCATAGATGAACCCGCTACAGTCTCCATTTCTTCCTGAACTGTTTCAGCAGCATTACGCCTTGTGCTTGGTCGGCCACTACAGGGTATATCGTCTAAACAATGTGTGGCTTCGAACTTTGAAATCATTCTTGCCACAGCTGCATTTGTCAACAGACCTTTACCTGTTCAAATCCCCTTCCTATGGTGATAGTATCGTAACGCTGAACTAGCACATTCCCCATTCTGATAATACAGCTTCACAAAAAGCGCCTTTTCAGGTAACATCAACATGCTGTGACTGCTGGCGCATCTGATTCTCTCTCTCATTACAGCTCCTTTTATACACGATTGTTATGCGCAGTCACTGACGTTTTGCTGTCCATTTTGTGAACTTTGTTTTTTTATTTTTTATTTTTTTGTTCTAATAAAACCACATGTCATTCCAAGCATGTGTGTCAGTTTTTACCTCTCTATCTACATTATTCTGTGGTTTATTGAGTTTTAAAATATATACTGACTTTTTGATCACCCGGTATATAGGTTGGAACTTAAATAGTGGCAACACTGCTATGGAGACACTATGCAATGGAATCTACTATTGTCTCTGATAGCACACGTTGTTGACATACCTACCTTACCTCTGAGCAAATGGACTCGCCTGTCCCACGTCACCGGCATGTGCACATATGAGGGAAACACAGTCACTTGTGAGTGAGTGGTCTTACATAACGGTGTTACTATGTTTTCGAAACAGGAACAATGGAGCTGGATCAAGATTGAATGTACCAGAGGTCATACAGCATGACAGTGTCATCAAGATCTTCAAGAGGCATGCGGGGAATTGGCATTATCCTACAGAACAGTGGCACGTTGGGTAAAAGCCTCAACGAAGATCGGCAAACTGTGACAAACATGCATTGGGCAGGTTGTCCTAGCATCTCTGAAGAAGAAGTGCATGCTGTTTCCCCATTAGTGGACAGTGATCGACATCACACGATTTGTGAGCTCGCCCACAAAACCAGATTAGCGCATACAACTGTGCTTTGCATCCTGAAGGAACGCCTGGGCATGCAAAAAATTGCATCACGATGGGTTCCTCATGACTTGACGGAAATGCAAAAATGGATGCATTACAACACTGCTCAGACACACTTGGAGCACTATGAATGAGAAGGAGAAGCTTTCTTATGCTATATCGTAACACTGGACGAGATGTGGGCCATGTCTTACAAGCCAAAACTGAAATGCCAATCCCACGAATGGTGTCATTATGGGTCACCGCGAAAGTTGAAAGTGCTTCAGAGTCCCAGTATGGTGAAAGTAATAGTGATTCTTGTGTACGACTGTGATGGTATTATCCTAATGCATTACGTTCCTCCACAATAGACTGTCAATGTACAGTGTTACTGTTCATTTTTGGAGCACCACCTGTGACCAGCTTTATGAAAGAAGGAAACACTTTCTGCACAACCCACCCATCGTTTTGCATGACAATGTGCAGGTGCATACAGTGCAACCTGTGGCTCCTCTGTTCAGTTGATGGGACTGGGAAGTACTGTACCATCCACCATACTCCCCGGACTTATCTTGTAGTGAAGTCGAAGTAGATACTCCGTGCGAATTGGTATGGGTGAAAGTTATACTTAAGAGCCGAACTAAGTTAATAATTGGCTCCTTCTACCGACCCCCAGACTCCGATGATATAGTTGCTGAAGAGTTCAGAGAAAATTTGAGTCTCGTAACAAATAAATACCCCACTCATACGGTTATAGTTGGTGGGGACTTCAACCTTCCCTCGATATGTTGGCAAAAATACTTGTTCAAAACCAGTGGTAGGCAGAAAACCTCTTCCGAGATTGTCCTAAATGCTTTCTCCGAAAATTATTTCGAGCAGTTAGTCCACGAACCCACGCGAATTGTAAATGGTTGCGAAAACACACTTGACCTCTTAGCCACAAACAATCCAGAGCTGATAGAGAGCATCATGACTGATACAGGGATTAGTGATCACAAGGTCGTTGTAGCTAGGCTCAATACCGTTTCTTCCAAATCCACCAGAAACAAACGCAAAATAGTTTTATTTAAAAAAGTGGATAAAGTGTCACTAGGAGCCTTCCTAAGAGACGGTCTCCATTCCTTCCGAACTGACTATGCAAATGTAGACGAGATGTGGCTCAAATTCAAAGATATAGTAGCAACAGCAATTGAGAGATTCATACCTCATAAACTGGTAATAGATGGAACTGATCCCCCGTGGTACACAAAACAGGTCCAAACTCTGTTGCAGAGGCAATGGAGAAAGCATGCGAAGTTCAGAAGAACGCGAAATCCCGAAGACTGGCTAAAATTTACAGACATGCAAAATTTGGCACAGACTTCAATGCGAGATGCCTTTAATAGGTTCCACAACGAAACATTGTCTCGAAATTTGGTAGAAAATCCAAAGAAATTCTTGTCGTATGTAAAGTACACAAGCAGCAAGACGCAGTCAATACCTTAGCTGCGCAGTGCCGATGGTACTATTACCGACGACTGTGCCGCTAAAGCGGAGTTATTGAACGCAGTTTTCTGAAATTCCTTCACCAGAGAAGATGAATGGAATATTTCAGAATTTGAAACACGAACAGCTGCTAGCATGAGTTTCTTAGAAGTAGATTCCTTAGGGGTTGCGAAGCAACTCAAATCGCTTGATACGGGCAAGTCTTCAGGTCCAGATTGTATACTGATTAGGTTCCTTTCAGATTACGCTGATACAATAGCTCCCTACTTAGCACTCATATACAACCGCTCGCTCACCGGTAGATCTGTACCTACAGACTGGAAAATTGCGCAGGTCGCACCAGTGTTTAAGAAGGGTAGTAGGAGTAATCCATCTAACTACAGACCTATATCATTGACGTCTGTTTGCAGTAGGGTTTTGGAGCATATACTGTATTCAAACATTACGAATCACCTCGAAGGGAACGATCTATTGATACGTAATCAGCATGGTTTCAGAAAACATCGTTCTTGTGCAACGCACTTCTACTTCTAAGAAACTCATGCTAGCAGCTGTTCGTGTTTCAAATTCTGAAATATTCCATTCATCTTCCCTGGTGAAGGAATTTCAGAAAACTGCGTTCAATAACTCCGCACAAAATAATGGCTGCTATCGACAGGGGCTCTCAAGTTGATTCCGTATTTCTAGATTTCCGGAAAGCTTTTGACACCGTTCCTCACAAGAGACTTCCAATCAAGCTGCGGGCCTATGGGGTATCATCCCAGTTGTGCGACTGGATTCGTGATTTCCTGTCAGGAAGGTCGCAGTTCATAGTAATAGACGGCAAATCATCGAGTAAAACTGAAGTGATATCAGGTGTTCCCCAGGGAAGCGTCCTGGGATCTCTGCTGTTCCTGATCTATATAAATGACCTGGGTGACAATCTGAGCAGTTCTCTTAGGTTGTTCGCAGATGATGCTGTAATTTACCATCTAGTAAGGTCATCCGAAGACCAGTATCAGTTGCAAAGCGATTTAGAAAAGATTGCTATATGGTGTTGCAGGTGGCAGTTGACGCTAAATAACGAAAAGTGTGAGGTGATCCACATGAGTTCCAAAAGAAATCCGTTGGAATTCGATTACTCGATAAACAGTACAATTCTCAAGGCTGTCAATTCAACTAAGTACCTGGGTGTTAAAATTACGAACAACTTCAGTTGGAAAGACCACATAGATAATATTGTGGGGAAGGCGAGCCAAAGGTTGCGTTTCATTGGCAGGACACTTAGAAGATGCAACAAGTCCACTAAAGAGACAGCTTACACTACACTCGTTCGTCCTCTGTTAGAATATTGCTGCACGGTGTGGGATCCTTACCAGGTGAGATTGACGGAGGACATCGAAAGGGTGCAAAAAAGAGCAGCTCATTTTGTTTTATCACCTAGTAGGGGAGAGAGTGTGGCAGATATGACATGCGAATTGGGATGGGAATCATTACAGCAAAGACGTTTTTCGTCGCGGCGAGATCTATTTACGAAATTTCAGTCACCAACTTTCTCTTCCGAATGCGAAAATATTTTGTTGAGCCCAACCTACATAGGTAGGAATGATCATCTAAATAAAATAAGAGAAATCAGAGCTCGAACAAAAAGGTTTAGGTGTTTGTTTTTCCCGCACGCTGTTCGGGAGTGGAATGGTAGAGAGATAGTATGATTGTGGTTCGATGAACCCTTTGCCAAGCACTTAAATGTGAATTGCAGAGTAGTCATGTAGATGTAGAAGTCCTTGTGACTTTGATTTGATTCTGAAGATGAGGGCACCACTTCATGGCATTCACTTCAGAACTGTTCCAGAGATTCGGCAGGCAGTAGACTGCTACATTTGCACCATCAACAGAACAGGCTCTGCTAATGGTATACTATGCCTTCCACATTGCTGGCAACGGGTTCTACACAACGCTGGTGACTACTTTGAAGGACAGTAACAGGTGCAAACATGTAACTCTTTTGTATTGGTTGTGAAAAAATAGTTGCCACTGTTTAAGTTCCAACCCTCATAAAATACCCTAATACACACCAAGAAGAACATTAGGAATTTTAGCAAAAATGAAGAGGTTCACCAACATGAAACAAGAAACCATTGGAACCTGAGAGCAATCCAACACAGGACAAATTACTAAAAGAGTTTTGTAGCATACTTGGGAATGTTCCCATTCAATTGCCTTCCAAATAGTAAAGAACATTAATACCTTTTATTGGGGTTTGCACAGCTGAATAAGTATTAAGGAGAAAAGAGACATCTTACTAATAACTATATTTGCACATTCAAGAACAAAACAAGATTACAGTGATCACAACACAAGAATCCGCACACACAAAGAGTGTTAGGCAATGCCAAAGAGGTCAAAGAGGTCTATTTTACACAGTGCACTTTGCTCCGTCACACACAAAATATATTGTTCACACAATTCCAACACCCCTCCTTGAACTTATATTTTGTGTGTTGCTTCCACAAGATAAACCAAATAGTCCCACAATCTTCTCAAACTTCTCCCTTTCCAAGGGTTTGGTCAGAAGGTCAGCTAACATGTCTTCTGTATGTAGATAGTCCACGGCAATGTTCTGTCGTTCTACGTGGTCCCGAATGAAATGGTGCCGTATATCAATATGCTTTGTCCTAGCACTAGTAACATCATTTTTAGCTAGGTTTATGGCTCCCTTATTGTCGCAGAAGATGGTTGTAGGTTCCTCAATTAAATTGGGTTCTATTTCACTTATTAATGTTCGTAGCTATAATGCTTCCTGTGTGGTGTAGGATAGTGCCATATACTCGGCCTCTACGGTGCTCAATGCAACAGTTTTTTGCTTTTGACAGGACCATGATGTGAGGCCCCCCATTAATTTAAAACAGCAGCCAGTGGTGGAGTATCTGTCTCCCAATTCACTCCCCCAGTCCGCATCGCTATATCCCTCTAGTTTTGCGTTACCATCTCTATGGTATTTTAGCTCATAGTTTGAGGTTCCTCTTAGGTATCGGAATATCCTCTTTACAGCTTTCCAGTGCTTTTCCTTTGGGTCTCTGCAATATCTGCTCACTGCATTGGTGGCAAAAGCAATGTCGGGTCGTGATGTTTGAGACAAATATAACAGACTCCCTACTGCTTCTAAATAAGGAACATTCTTGTCACATTCCACATCAGTCTCATTTACACTTAACTTCATTCCTACTTCCATTGGAGTACTTATGGGTTTGCAATCACTCATGCCAAATTTCTTTAATATTTTTTCCGTGTATGATGATTGACTTATGCTCAATTCTTGTCTTTCTTCATCCTTAGTAATTTGCATACCTAAATAACGTTTAACTTCTCCCAAATCATGCCCCTTAAACTTGGTTTGCAGCTGTTTCTTGAAAATTCTCATTTGGCCTTCACTTTCAGTCAGGATAAAGAAATCGTCCACCCATATCGCCATTATTATTATTTCTTCTTTTCTCCCTTTACTCCCTTTATAGTAAATGCTGGGATCTGCCTTGGATTGCTTCATATTCATATTTACTAGAGTTTCATGTAGATATCGATTCCAGCAGCGTCCACTTTGTTTAAGTCCATAAATACTTTTTCTCAAACGCCAAATCTTTTTTACTTTCTGACCTGGTTTTTATGGCTTCCCTTGGTGGAATGACATATATCTCCTCCTCCAATTTCCCATTTAAATATGCCGTTTTAACATCCATATGATGAATTATTGAATTTCGTTTTACTGCCAAGGCTAAAAGATATCTCAATGATGTATACTTGACTACAGGTGAAAAAGTTTCTTCGTAATCTACCCCTTGTTTTTGTGAATATCCTTTTACCACAAGTCTTGCTTTGTATTTTGGTGATGAGCTTTCAGAGTTCTTCAGATTGAATACCCATCTTGCCTGAAGTGGTTTCTTATCTCCTGGCATATCTACCCATTCAAAGGTTTCGTTTTGATATAAAGATTCTAATTATCTCTTCATCGCTTCTTTCCATTCTTGAGAGTTTGGGCCACTCATTGCTTCTTCTGCTGTTCTTGGCTCATCATTAAAACACTGTGCTGTATACATCTCAAAATCGGGATATTCCTTCAGTTTTGGTACACGAGAAGAACGCCTTACATTGGTTTCTTCATGTTTTTCATCTTCTAACTCATTGTCATCATAAATTGCTTCCATTTGTTCTTGGCTGTCGTCTTCCTCTTCTTCACTTCCTATTTCCTCACACAAGGTTTCACCTTCTGAACTAGGTGCAGTTGACTCAGTGGTTTTGCTCTCTTCTGAGTCCTTTCTATTTTCAAAGAATATTACATCTCTACTTGTGACAATCTTTTTAGTCAATGGATCCATTAATCGGTAGCCCTTTGAATTTTCACAATAGCCTACAAAAATATACTTTTTAGCTTTCGGATCCCACTTTCCTCTTAGCTGTTTTGGAATATGTGCCATTGCATCACACCCAAAAACCCTTATATTGCTTAGATCAGGTTTCTTTCCTACCCATATTTCATAAGGGGTTCTACTCTTTAATGCTTTTGTAGGTGATCTATTATTCAAATATACAGCTGTTGACACTGCCTCTGCCCAAAAATCTTTGGATAATTCAGCGTCAGTCATCATGCTCCTTGCTTTCTCAACAATGGTCCTATTAGCCCTCTCAGCAACCCCATTTTGAGATGGGCTGTACCTTATGGTAGTTTGATGCCTGATTCCCTTTTCTGTCAGAAGTTTCTTCAGTTTCTGGTTAATATATTCTCTCCCATTATCAGACCTGATGATCTTGGTCTTCTTTCCTGTCCATCTTTCAACCATATTGCAATATTCCTCAAAAATATCACTCACTTGGTCTTTAGAACTAAGAAAATAAACATGAGTATATCGTGAGTAATCATCAATAAACGTAAGAAAATAATTATTCCCACCTATGGATTCACACTCCATCGGACCACATACATCTGTGTGGATTAACTGTAAGACTTCTGTGGATTTACTCTTACTAGTCTTGAAGGGTAACCTTGCTTGTTTTCCCTTTATACATGTCTCACAAGGATCCTTGGACACACTAAAATTCTGTATTCCCTTTACCATATCCTTTATTATAGACATACTCTTTCTATTTAGATGTCCAAGCCTCTGGTGCCATAAAAAACCTTCTGCTGAATATACTGAATCACTAAAATTTTTATGTTTACTGTCAATGATATCCAACTTAAAAATACCCCTTTCGTTACTTGCTGTAGCTATAACTTCACCACTTTCACTGATTACTCTTGCACCCTGCATGTCAAAGGTGACTGTATTTCCTTTCTTGACGATTTCCCCTACAGACAGCAGGTTAGTTGCCACATTTTTTACATAATGAACATTGTGTGCTGTAACCATATCTGATTCACCATTTACACTTACATGTAGATCTAGTTTCCCAGCCAGGTGACACTGGAGTTTGTTGCCATCAACAGTAGATATTCCCATATGAGTCTTATCTTTGATGTCATAAAGAAGTGATTTATCTTTAACAATATGCACAGATGCACCTGAGTCTAACATCCATTCCATATCACGGTTGCTCATCCCACCAAAAGAATAAAAACATGAGAGTGCTTTACCTTTGTTATTGGTCCTTCTCTCTGGGCTATCAGTAACATACCTCCTTCGCTGAGTGTCTGTTCCTGGGCTTATTTTTTCTTTGCACTGAGACACAATATGTCCCATCTTCTGACATTTATAGCACCTCACCGGTTTCTTCTTTTTGTTTTTTGAGTAGAGAGCAGACGCACCTTCCTTCTCCAATGTACAACAGCTTGGAGCACTCTTTACATCCTGCAGGATTTTCACCTTAACACTGTCGCCTGTGATTGGTATACCCGAGCTTTCAAGTCCCATAATCATAGGTGCATACCTTTCGGGCAGTCCTGCCAAAAGCAATGTTCCTATCCATTCTTCAGCGATCTCGAATCCGATGTTTCTCAGTCGGTTCGACGTGGTTAATATTTTGTTAACGTATTCGTCTACACTCTTACATTTGTCCAGACGAGTGGTAATTAACTTGCATAATAAACCTACTTTTCTCGTAAGACCACCATCCTCGAATGCACTTCGTAAATTGTCCCAGACTTCTTTCGCTGTAGCAGCTTTTTCAACGTGAACATAATTCACCGAATCAATCAGCAATATCAATTTTGATTTTGCTTTCCTATCCTTACTTGAATAATTCTGATCTGTGGATTTCATTGTCCCATCTACCACGTCCCATAGGCCGTCTAAACGTAAATACGCTTCTACTGCGAACTTCCAGGTTGCATAGTTTTCGCGACCTAAGTCTTTCAATCTGTGGAATTTGTGCCGCACTCATTCTTAACGGTAATTTGCTTTTTATTGCTGTAAAGAACACCGAAAAATAATGCGGAAAAAAATTGCGATCGTCTTGTAAGGATCACTCGCACTTTCACGTAAATTGGAACTTTTCCAATATTTTCTCCTTACTATTTTGTTGATATACTTATTCCAAATGCACGCTGGGCCCATAACCTATTGGGGTTTGCACAGCTGAATAAGTATTAAGGAGAAAAGAGACATCTTACTAATAACTATATTTGCACATTCAAGAACAAAATAAGATTACAGCGATCACAACACAAGAATCCGCACACACAAAGAGTGTTAGGCAATGCCAAAGAGGTCAAAGAGGTCTATTTTACACAGTGCACTTTGCTCCGTCACACACGAAATATATTGTTCACACAATTCCAACACCTTTAAAGGCAGTGTCAGAAAAATACAGAAGAAAAATGCACTTTATTCCTTAAATGAATTTACTGATGATTGCAAAGAAAACCTAAAAATGAGACTGAAAAAAAGAAATAGTAACCATTATTCAATTAAAAGAAAAAACAATATAAATGTATCTTTCTAAATTGAAACATAAGGGAAATAGTCACATACTGTGAAAAATAACTGAAAACACTGTAAAATATCATAAATATATTATACTGTAATTGTGCTACATAGGCACTGAGTTCTAGAATGCACTAAGTAATTGTTATTGTATAATCAAAATGTCAAGTCTTATATGTAATGATACAATGTTCTCAACTGAAATATGTCAAATAGCTAAATAAATAAATATCACAAATTGTCTGTCTATTTCGTTCACTGCATGACTTACTAGCATGCTTTGCACAACAACCAAACTAAAGTAAACTGTGGTATGTATTATCCAGACAGATGCCTTTGATGGCATGATGACTGAACAAATAACAATCCATATACTTATTAACAAATGAGTTCATTTCTCAAATTGTAACAGTAAGGCATACATGCAGAATTGCAGGTTTTAGGATCATGTAGCAAGGAAGGCACAGTGACAACTGCAATGAAGTGGGATGTCACTTTTATCATAGACTTAAAATCGTGTAGAAAAATGCATACAAACCCATAGTTCTTAGTGAAAAAAGAAATTCTAATATCTCTCTGATTTTTCCATTATGGTAACTAGTTCTTGAAGAAGCATGAAAGTCAGACATTAATTATCTGAATGACTTCTCTTGTTGTCATATCACTTTTTGCCTCAAACGGTGAATTAACTGTGTACAAGGAGATGGCACACTAAGCTGTAGTTTGCATCCCAGAAGCACTATTCACCACTTCACCAGCTATTTCATATTCCTCTATTCCAACACTGTTAAATACCCATCAGAATGCCACTTCTTTTCTTGCTAAGGTAAATGGTAAATGGTGTCCAGGATGATTTGGTTACTTCTCTCTGGTGAATAAAAGTGGTACTGTATATGGACTGCACAGTATTTAAACATTGAAGCACATGAAGAATATTTTTGCCTCAACCATGGCTCTTCTGCTACAATGCCTTCAGGGTGGGATGACATTCAGTGCTAAGCACAACAGATTAATTTGGAAGATGAATTTTGATGTCATGGTCAAGGAAAGTGTTTGTAAGGCTTCCAAATAACTAGGACAGAGACCTAATACAGTTTTGAGATGAAACCTTCATGTTTATTATCCCTGTCAGATGTTGTTCTCTTTGAATCCCAAAGTGTCTTCATAGTGTTTGAGTGTCACATAATAAATGCTCGATACATGGATAGAGATGAAAATAAAAGCAACAGCCTATTAGAGGAAAATCTCTATTGGATTTACATCACATGGAGCTGCTACTGGGCAGAAAATGGCAGCTCCTCATGAAACAGAGCAAGCTGGAAACTCCTATCTGCTCTCATTGCACCTTGTAAATATTTTTTTTTTACTCATTTGTAACTTTTCATTCAAGTGTCTATACATGTGTAATATGTACCTGAGTCCATCAAAACCGTAATCAGACTTCACAACATCTCTGTGAAAGTCCTGTGCGATCTAGCATATACATAACACATAAGTATCAAAATCTTAAAATATTGTAATTTGCATGTCATACCTTGGTGAACCTCTTTGGTCAAAGTTAAGTTCATGCCTGAACATCATTCATGCAGTACGTCATTGTTACTGCCTGCTTGTATTGTGTTAACTGCTCAGTGTTAACTAAATAAATTTCTGTGTATTATCATCAGCTGTAGTGTAGCTTACTGTGTCCACCATCTGTGTTATTTGAAACCTATTCAACTGTGACACTTCATATGCAAAAATGCACTGTCACTGTATTTACCAATGTCAAAATGGTTTTCAGGAATGTGGAAGTGTTTATCTACAAAAATCCATTTCATGAGAAAACTGGAACTGGTCGTTGTACTGCTTATAGTGACAATAAAGGATGGAAAAATCACACTAATTATAAGTTGTGTGGTGCATCTTACCAGAAGTTTTCCCATAATACCAGTTTAACAGCAACTTGAAAAACGTTTTACAATGTAGCACCAAGAGAAAATAAAGATTTGCAGGTAGGTCATGTTCCACTTGGTGCCCTGTGGTTTCAGAGGTGACAGTTACGAACAATACAGCAAAAAGATTCACAAAATATTAAGTAAAAATGTAGAAACTCATAAAAGTAAATAGTAGCATTAAGTTTAATCAACATCTGAAACATATGAACTGTGAGGGACAGTGTACAAATAAACTTTTGTATGGCACAGTAATGATGAAAGATAGGAACAGTGGAAATAATTGTGGAGACAGTGCACTGTGTAATAACAGAAGAAACCAGTTTAAAATCAATGGCGTGTAGATGCATTAATGGCAGAAATAGTGGCCGTCTTTGGAAGCACTTCAGCCAATGACAGGATGTGGAGGATGACAACAGTTCTGGTGGACAGCAGTTGGTGAAGAACCAGCCAGATGCTGGTCCAGATGTGAATAAAAAATGAAATGACTGTATGGCACTGTTGGCGAGGAGTACCTGTCTGGGGAAGTTTGGCCACCATGTTGCAGGTCTTATTTCATGTGACGCCACAATGGGCAACTTGCACATTGATGAAGATGAGAACAGCATAAAATCTCCAACCCAGATAGGAATCGATCCCAGGCCTGCTGCATGGGAGGCAAGCGCATTACCACAGAGCTAAGCAGGTGGACAGATGTGAATAAATCAAACTGAAGTGGAAATAATGGGCACAATTATGAGCACATTGACTACAGCAGTAACCAGCACCAAGACAATTCGAGGTTAAAGTGTTTGTTTCTAAAAGTGTTCAACAGATACTGAGAAATGAGTGACCAAGTGGTAGAAGGTAAGGCATTTGAGCATAAAATATACAAAAATTGTGTAGTTGAAAACATTAACTTATGAGTGAGGTTACTGACACAGTAGGGGTCAGAAATTAATAGTTTGACAGAAAACATAGTTGACTTCTATAGTGGCATTGCATGTGACATGAAATCAGGTTTCTGTAATGTAGGTAATAAATTAGATTTGATGCAAAAAAGCATTGGAAGTAGAATGGACAAATTTGGAGATAATATGTGATTGACATTAGATGCTTGGAGTCAGACTGTGTGGCCTAGTAGAGAAAAGCTTGAAAAACTGCATAATAAGGAACAAAATTTGCTATTGATGATTCTTGTCAGAATGAATTAACAGACATAGTATGTATTTATTCTTATGGTGATAACACTGAAATTGTTTCTGATGCAAAACATGTAAATAAGATTGATGCTCAGAATTTGGAATAGATCAGAAAGATGAGGGTGTAAATAGTGGCACACTGAATGAGGTTACAATAGGATGTTCCTGATAAGGCTGATGATGATGAAACAGTGTGTATGCAAGTAGTGAGTGAGATTGTTGATAAAGTATGAGGGTGGGATGAAAAGTAATGGATTCAAATTTTCAAATTTTTTATGTGAAAATTCTAAATTAAATGAACTTTATTAACATTATACATGTTTATTTTTTATGTATACATATTTATTCCTCAATATAGACACTCTGGTGACAAAAACATTTCACCCAATGAGAGACCAGTTTGTTGATACTGTTGCTGTAGAACGATTGACTTTTTAGATGGAGCCACAACCTCATCTCTGCTTGTACCATTTCATCATTATCAAAGTGAAGCCCTCAAAGGTGTTCTTTAAGTTCAAGATAGTTATGTTACACACAGGCATGTTACACACTACAATTTGGAACCCTTTAGCAGCAGGGGTTGCAAATTTGTCAGCCATGTGGGAAAGTCGACTGAGTAATATGCATGAAATGTAAATCCTCAGCTAATACTGACCACAGAATAAAAAATGGAGGCATTACTTTTCAGCATGCCCAGTCCATAGATGACAAAATTAGTGAATGCCACTTTAAGAAAAAGTAGAACTTTGATGACTGATACTGTTGTTGTTGTGGTCTTCAGTCCAGAGACTGGTTTGATGCAGCTCTCCATGCTACTCTCTCCTGTGCAACCTTCTTCATCTCCCAGTACCTACTGCAACCTACATCCTTCTGAATCTGTTAAGTGTACTCATCTCTTGGTCTCCCTCTACGATTTTTACACTCCACACTGCCCTCCAATACTAAATTGGTGATCCCTTGATGCCTCACAATATGCCCTACCAACCGATCCCTTCTTCTAGTCAAGTTGTGCCACAAATTTCTCTTATCTCCAATTCTATTCAGTATCTCCTCATTAGTTATGTGATCTACCCATCTAATCTTCAGCATTCTCCTGTAGCACCACATTTCGAAAACTTCTATTCTCTTCTTGTCTAAACTATTTATCGTCCACATTTCACTTCCATACATTGCTACACTCCATACAAATACTTCCAGAAACGACTTCCTGACAATTAAATCCATACTCGATGTTAACAAATTTCTCTTCTTCAGAAACACTTTCCTTGCCATTGCCAGTTTACATTTTATATCCTCTCTACTTTGACCAACATCAGTTATTTTGCTCCCCAAATAGCAAAGCTCATTTACTACATTAAGCATCTCATTTCCTAATCTAATTCCTGCAGCATCACCCGATTTAATTCGACTGCATTCCATTATCCTCGTTTTGCTTTTGTTGATGTTTATCTTATATCCCCCTTTCAAGACACTGTCCATTGTGTTCAGCTGCTCTTCCAGGTCCTTAGCTGTGTCTGAAAGAATTACAATGTCATCGGCGAACCTCAAAGTTTTTATTTCTTCTCCATGGATTTTAATTCCTACTCCAAATTTTTCTTGTGTTTCCTTTACTGCTTGCTCAATATACAGATTGAATAACATCAGGGATAGGCTACAACCCTGTCTCACTCACTTCCCAACCACTGCTTCCCTTTCATGCCCCTTGACTCTTATAACTGCGATCTGGTTTCTGTACAAATTGTAAATAGCCTTTCGTCCCTGTATTTTACCCCTGCCACCTGCAGAATTTGAAAGAGAGTATTCCAGTCAACATTGTCAAAAGCTTTCTCTAAGTCTGCAAATGCTAGAAACGTAGGTTTGCCTATCCTTAATCTATTTTCTAAGATAAGTCATAGGGTCAGTATTGCTTCACGTGTTCCAACATTTCTATGGGATCCAAACTGATCTTCCCCTAGGTCGGCTTCTACCAGTTTTTCCATTTGTCTGTAAAGAATTCGTGTTAGTATTTTGCAGCCGTGGCTTATTAAACTGATAGTTCGGTAATTTTCACATCTGTCAACACCTGCTTTCTTTGGGATTGGAATTATCATATTCTTCTTGAAGTCTGAGGGTATTTCGCCTGTCTCATACATCTTGCTCACTAGATGGTAGGGTTTTGTTAGGCCTGGCTCTCCCAAGACTGTCAGTAGTTCGAATGGAATGTTGTCTATTCCCGGGGCCTTGTTTCAACTGAGGTCTTTCAGTGCTCTGTCAAACTCTTCACGCAGTGTCATATCTCCTATTTCATCTTCATCTACATTCCCTTCCATTTCTATAATATTGTTCTCAAGAACATCACCCTTGTATTGACCCTCTATATATTCCTTCCACCTTTCTGCTTTCCCCTCTTTGCTTAGAACTGGGTTCCCATCTGAGCTCTTGAAATTCATACAAGTGGTTCTCTTTTCTCCAAAGGTCTCTTTAATTTTCCTGTAGGCAGTATCTATCTTACCCCTAGTGATATATGCCTCTACATCCTAACATTTGTCCTCTAGCCATCCCTGCTTAGCCATTTTGCGCTTCCTGTCAATCTTGTTTTTGAGATGTTTGTATTCCTTTTTGCCTGCTTCATTTACTGCATTTTTATATTTTCTCCTTTCAATATCTCTTCTGTTACCCAAGGATTCCTATTAGCCCTTGTCTTTTTACCTACTTGATCCTCTGCTACCTTCACTATTTCATCCCTCTAAGCTACCCATTCTTCTTCTACTGTATTTCTTTCTCCAATGCTTGTCAATCATTCCCTATTGCTCTCCCTGAAGTTCTCTACAATCTCTGGTTCTTTCAGTTTATCCAGGTCCCATCTTCTCAAATTCCCACCTTCCTTCAGTTTTAATGTACAGTTCACAACCAATAGAGTGTGGTCAGAGTCCACATCTGCCCCTGGAAATGTTTTACAATTTAAAACCTGGTTCCTGAATCTCTGTCTTACCATTATATGATCTATCTAAGACCTTCCAGTATCTTCAGGCTTCTTACATGTATACAATCTTCTTTTATGATTCTTGAACCAAGTGTTAGCTATGATTAAGTTATACTCTGTGCAAAATTCTACAAGGTGGCTTCCTCTTTCATTTCTTACTCCCATTCCATATTCACCTACTACGTTTCCGTCTCTTCCTTTTCCTACTATCGAGTTCCAGCCACACACGACTATTAAATTTTCGTCTTGCTTCACTATCTGAATAATTTCTTATCTCATCATACATTTCATCAATCTCTTCGTACCGAGCGAGGTGGCGCAGTGGTTAGCACACTGGACTCGCATTCGGGAGGACGACGGTTCAATCCCGCGTCCGGCCATCGTGATTTAGGTTTTCCGTGATTTCCCTAAATCGCTCCAGGCAAATGCCGGGATGGTTCCTCTGAAAGGGCACGGCCGACTCCCTTCCCTGTCCTTCCCTAATCCGATGAGACCGATGACCTCGCTGTTTGGTCTCTTCCCCCAAAACCAACCAACCAATCTCTTCGTCATCTGTGGAGCTAGTTGGCATATAAACTTGTACTACTGTGGTAGGTGTGGGCTTCTTATCTATCTTGGCCATGATAATCCATTCACTATGCTGTTTGTAGTAGCTTACCCACATTCCTATTTTCCTATTCATTATTAAAGCTAGTCCTGAATTACCCCTATTTGATTTTGTATTTATAACCCTGTATTCACCTGGCCAGAAGTCTTGTTCCGCCTGCCACCGAACTTCACTAATTCCCACTATATCTAACTTTAACCTATCCATTTCCCTTTTTAAATTTTCTAACCTACCTGCCCATTTAAGGGATCTGATACTCCACACTCTGATCCATAGAATGCAAGTTTTCTTTCTCCTGATAACAAATTCCTCCTGCGTAGTCCCTGCCGGAAGATGCGAATGTGGGACTATTTTCCCTCCAGAATATCTTACTCAAGAGGACGTCATCATCATTTAACCATACAGTAAAACTGTAGTTCCCCCTTGCTTTCAGCAGTTGGCAGTACCAGCACGGCAGTCCATATTCTTGTCCAGTCCACAGAAAGAAACGTTTCTATTCTCTATTTTCTCAGTGGGATCAGGACTATGATTATAAATGATGATTCTGAGTTCTAAATGACAGATATATTTGGTAAACTTTTACATGCTCATCATTGTAATATTCATTATGTTAATAATGACAATAAATCTATCCTAAACAGCACTATGAGCAGTTCAGAGGCGATCTCTATGGTAAGTTCGTATTATATTGTCTTTCGCCCTGACTTATGATAATCAAAAGAATTGCTCGCCACAAAAGTGGAAAATAATTGTCACCACTTGCCACACAGATTTTGGTAACATTACGGGCGGCACACTAACAGTTACTTTGGCGAAAACTAAGCGATCCAGGACGGTGTACAGTCCTCGCGAGTTCACTTTCTATTATTACTGAAAATATGCGTTTAGTAACAGCTTGTCTTTGACGTCATCCGAGGTAGTGCTCACTCCGGCGTTTGACTGAAGCGGATCGTAAACTGGCTGGGTGCGAAGTCGAGCCTACCGTTTCCTCTCGGTCTGTATTTATGTACGTGGCACAGCAGACAGCCAAGGGAACATCTTTTGTCATCCGCCCTATGCCCACGGTAGCAGCCTCTAAACGGCCGCTTACGCCGACGCATAATATTTCATAACACTGTTGTGTATTAATTTAGGATCTTCGCAATTTTTGTATGCATGTAGTTAAGTTGCTTAAAATCACAGAAAAAGTTTCAGCTCGCCTTTATTTAAACTTTACCGTCTCGAATATTCGGAGCGGAACTGACAGTAGAACCTGACTTCTGAAGTACAACTTTAAGAGCCGGCCGAAGTGGCCGTGCGGTTAAAGGCGCTGCAGTCTGGAACCGCAAGACCGCTACGGTCGCAGGTTCGAATCCTGCCTCGGGCATGGATGTTTGTGATGTCCTTAGGTTAGTTAGGTTTAACTAGTTCTAAGTTCTAGGGGACTAATGACCTCAGCAGTTGAGTCCCATAGTGCTCAGAGCCGTTTGAACAACGTTAAGAGACCTTGTTTTTGTTATTACTTACACCCAGGCCTTGAAACTTGTTAAAGCTCTATTATTTAATAGGTTTCATCACACGCTGTAACCAAAACTTTGTACCATTAATATAACAAATACTTAATCTACTGCAAAGAAGGACATTTTGGTTCCAAATTTAGATCTCTGCAAATTACTCGAAAACTACACTCCTGGAAATGGAAAAAAGAACACATTGACACCGGTCTGTCAGACCCACCATACTTGCTCCGAACACTGCGAGAGGGCTGTACAAGCAATGATCACACGCACGGCACAGCGGACACACCAGGAACCGCGGTGTTGGCCGTCGAATGGCGCTAGCTGCGCAGCATTTGTGCACCGCCGCCGTCAGTGTCAGCCAGTTTGCCGTGGCATACGGAGCTCCATCGCAGTCTTTAACACTGGTAGCATGCCGCGACAGCGTGGACGTGAACCGTATGTGCAGTTGACGGACTTTGAGCGAGGGCGTATAGTGGGCATGCGGGAGGCCGGGTGGACGTACCGCCGAATTGCTCAACACGTGGGGCGTGAGGTCTCCACAGTACATCGATGTTGTCGCCAGTGGTCGGCGGAAGGTGCACGTGCCCGTCGACCTGGGACCGGACCGCAGCGACGCACGGATGCACGCCAAGACCGTAGGATCCTACGCAGTGCCGTAGGGGACGGCACCGCCACTTCCCAGCAAATTAGGGACACTGTTGCTCCTGGGGTATCGGCGAGGTCCATTCGCAACCGTCTCCATGAAGCTGGGCTACGGTCCCGCACACCGTTAGGCCGTCTTCCGCTCACGCCCCAACATCGTGCAGCCCGCCTCCAGTGGTGTCGCGACAGGCGTGAATGGAGGGACGAATGGAGACGTGTCGTCTTCAGCGATGAGAGTCGCTTCTGCCTTTGTGCCAATGATGGTCGTATGCGTGTTTGGCGCCGTGCAGGTGAGCGCCACAATCAGGACGGCATACGACCGAGGCACACAGGGCCAACACCCGCCATCATGGTGTGGGGAGCGATCTCCTACACTGGCCGTACACCACTGGTGATCGTCGAGGGGACACTGAATAGTGCACGGTACATCCAAACCGTCATCGAACCCATCGTTCTACCATTCCTAGACCGGCAAGGGAACGTGCTGTTCCAACAGGACAATGCACGTCCGCATGTATCCCGTGCCACCCAACGTGCTCTAGAAGGTGTAAGTCAACTACCCTGGCCAGCAAGATCTCCGGATCTGTCCCCCATTGAGCATGTTTGGGACTGGATGAAGCGTCGTCTCACGCGGTCTGCACGTCCAGCACGAACGCTGGTCCAACTGAGGCGCCAGGTGGAAATGGCATGGCAAGCCGTTCCACAGGACTACATCCAGCATCTCTACGATCGTCTCCATGGGAGAATAGCAGCCTGCATTGCTGCGAAAGGTGGATATACACTGTACTAGTGCCGACATTGTGCATGCTCTGTTGCCTGTGTCTATGTGCCTGTGGTTCTGTCAGTGTGATCATGTGATGTATGTGACCCCAGGAATGTGTCAATAAAGTTTCCCCTTCCTGGGACAATGAATTCACGGTGTTCTTATTTCTATTTCCAGGAGTGTATTAGAGGCAGCTCAGTGGGGTTACATAATTAATATTTTTAAGGTTCATACTAATTGTGATATTCGTAAGTATAATATTTAGCGCCTTCAATTTTTCTTAAAAACGCGGATTCTGACCACAATATTTGTTCAATCACGTTGAGACTTGTACCAGTTAATTTTGACATACATCTGCACATTATGGCCAATTTTTGGGTTTCTAGCTTTATTATTTAGCGTCACTTATTTTTTCTTAAAATGATGTACCGTATTTAGGGAAAAATATTGACCTGATCATTCTGAGATTTGACAGTCTACAGTAATTGGAAGAGCAACTTCAACTTTTAATTCCATTCTTAGATTATGGTGCAATACTTGGGCTACGCACAGACGCATTGCGGTGATGTGGCGCTACTAGCAGTGAAATGGGGTAAGTCCCGGCACATTCGCTCGCCTCTGTATTTCTCCAATGATACAGCCCTTGTTTCGCCAGAACAGTGAAAAACTGTGACCCCCAACCGCCCCAAGAACTGCACCCTGGATCTACACCAGCTCTTTGGTTTAAGTAGCTACCCTTTTGTTACTGGTTTACCTGAGATTGTATATACCAAAGTTATTAGTATATTTTGTCCCTCTAAATCCATAGAACAACCTACAAATATGTTATTATTTAGAAAAGTAAAATCGTATCTAACCTACACCTTTCCGAGCTTTTAATAAGTATGCAGTAACTCTACAAACACTACTGGCTAGAAAATGGCTCTCTAATGCATCAAGAATTTTCATGCAATTTGTTATTAGCCACTGTTTATTTATACAAACGACTGTACTATTTATTTCTTTTGAGAGAAAAAATTTAGATTATCAATTTTTGGGGACGTCGCGTCTTTGAGAACGGAATAAAGAACACTTACTTAGGGACAAAATTCTTTAAATCTTGTTGTGACACTTTTCTTTATCTACCCATTTCTCCTTTTTTTGAGACTGACATTAATAATTTTGATGAAGTCCTCAGGACACCCTGAATATATCGAATAGCCAGATGTGGATGGATATCATTTGAATAGGAAGTTGCAGTTTCGCATTTACTGGCATGGTCATCTTGACCACTTGGTACGGACCCCAATAATGAGCATAAATCTTCTTAGTCTTTCCCTTTGCAGTTTATAGACTCATCAACATAACACACCGCTCTACACAATATTAAGTAAATGGGCATTCTGTTGCCCCATTCATTCCTGTTGTTCCAGGGCCTTCGTATTCACTTTCTGCACTTGTTACCACACCATCCATATTGTCTTTGTGAAATTCTGCACTGTTTCTCCAGTTTCCTCCACCCTAGGTTTCAACATCTCAAATAGTGTTGGCCTCATCTGTCCCCACAGAAACTCATATGGTGATAGGCCCATACTCTCATGATTCTTCGAACTGTTAACCACAATAACATAAAGTGACAGTGTATTCATCATTAAGATGAACTCCTTCCATTTTTCCCATTTGTTTGTGGGTTTAACGAGCTTGTTCTTAACTTATGCCATCATAACATGTGACAAAGTCAAAAATGTTGAAAGGAGCGTGTTATCTGGCTCTTTTATTTACACAATTATTTTACTTTTTTAAGGTTTGTAATATTTATTTTTATTCTCTCTGAAATATTGCATTAACCAGCTTCAATACGTATCGATTCAGATACTTTCACAAACTCTTTGTTGAGTCAGTGCATCAGCAATGAATCTTTGCAGAGACAGTTGGCCATCACGTAATGACGTGCTCTGGTGGTTTAGAATGCCGTGTGGGTATCTATTCGAAGTCAGCCAGCCATCAGATTCATGTACAGTACCTTGGAGAGCTAAGATGTGGGTGCTTCAGAGCCATATGTTAGAGTGTTAGGCAGAATATGGGACTGATGAAATTACCTTCATCTGATGAAGAGCCATTGTTTTGAACAGTCTTCACTATCTGCTTTCATGCTCAAAAGTAACAAAACAAACTGGATTGTATTCCGCCTGATTTTTATTGAGACCACATAACAAAGGTGCCTTGTGGGCTTTCTAATCTCTCTGTGGTACTGTCATTTAACTATACAAAATGGATACCATGAGAGACCACTGGAGAACATTGATATTCATGGCATGCAATCTAGATTTAAATAAACACCACGATACTGCCAATACTAGGAAACAACATACTGGAGATGAGACAGTCCTTAATGGTTGTAAACTTTACTTCATTACTATATGTGATATTTCAAAAAGAGTAAAACACTCACTAGCATCTGAGACATCTAACTCTATCCTATAAATCATTCAGTAATCTTAATGTAAAATTAAACATTTTATGTACTGGTGATTTTGAGACAATATCTGGACTCCTAGAGTGGTTTTGCATAAATTGGTTGTTGAACTAACCAG
This sequence comes from Schistocerca nitens, assembly GCF_023898315.1. Classification (NCBI taxonomy): domain Eukaryota; kingdom Metazoa; phylum Arthropoda; class Insecta; order Orthoptera; family Acrididae; genus Schistocerca; species Schistocerca nitens. The sequence goes on along the minus strand of NC_064616.1, from coordinate 505,380,777 downwards.
TTAAAAAATAAATAAATAAAGGCACGATTAGCATGTGCAAGTGCTCTATGGATATCTAAACATTAACAGAATACAAGTCCCAGTACCGTTATCGCAAGTAAGGACTGAAAAGGGGATCCTATCAAAACGTTTATCTCCCTGTTAACTAACGATGGAAAAAGTTTAATATCAGTGAGTAGTAGGGCAAGGCCAATGTCACCCCACATTCCAATGTTGCCAAATTTATTCAAGATGGCGGCGATGATGTCATCCAAGATAGCATCGTGTAGACTTGGCAACAGTGCATGACACCATTCAAGATGGCGGATCTTGGCGGGAAAATAGGCCAATTGTGCTATGTCCACTAACCTAACCCTCCAGAAAAATGGCGGGAAATTTGAATTTTGGCGGGAAACTAGGCCAATTGGACTATGTCCACTAACCTAAGCTTACAGAAAAATTAGCGCCAAATTCAAATTTCCAACAGGATGATGCCTGCAAAACCGTACTTGTCTTTATTATTATTCATTACTATTCATTATCATTTATTAACATTCATTATCATTTATTATTTATTATTATTTTATTATTATTATTGGCCTACCTCCACTAGAAAATTGCGCCAAATTAAAATCCCAACACGATAATGTCTCGAAAACTGTACTTCTGTTTATTATTATTAGCATTTATTATTTATTCAAGATGTCCTTTTTCGGCGGAAAGAAAGCTATTATTTTACATCCATAACAAAGATATGTCACAAGATGAAATTCCAACACCATAATCGATCACACGTACGAAACAGTCAACATCCTATGAACTTTGACTTTCACTTATCTTTTTTCATTGTTAACCTATCAAAATCGTGTCTAATAATAAACTGCACTTGTACTAACGTAATTCACATCCCATGATTTTGCAGGGAAAAAGGACTGAAGTCTTTATTTCAAGCAGTACCATCATCACTTGTTCTCCTACAAACTTAGTACACATCTTCGAGTTGGCCACACCCTGTGCGCTCACCACTAGGTCCAGACTCCAACTGAATGAGTTTAAATCGTCGCCAGCAGAGCAGGCTGCACCTGGCCGGCTGGGGTCGACTTGTTCGTTTGCCGGCGAGCGCGCACTCCCCTGGTCCCCGTCACGGCTTCCCAGCCCGCAGGCCCGAGCCGCGCTAGCCACTGGACCCTGTAAACATGTTTTCGCTGGACACACTGGAACCACCCGATGCCTATGTCACAACAGGCGGTCCAGCACATGTGTTCACCACGAAGTCCTTCTCCAAGTTAACAGATCACGTGAGTCTCATTATAGAATCGACATAGTGCTATTACCTAATCCAAATTCGTTCCGAAAACACATGCGTATATGCGTGAACCATCGCTCACCCCAACCTACATACCTCCGCAATTTAACTTAACACAAAGTTCACATCACTACTTAATTAAATTGATCAATTAATTAACCTCGCTGCTGCGGAAAGCGCCACATCCACCTGGACTTTGAATCAAATAGTTAAAGACTCTACCACGATCCTCAACTGACCGCCACATCCCCTTACCAACCCATGTTCATGCACTGAGCTGTATTAACGTTTACTAACGTACATTAACTTATATGACGTTTTCTCTATAGAAATAAGTGAACTTTGAATTTTCGCAGTCACTTTGTGTTTCACTACCAACTTAAGAAAATTGTGGCAAACAAAGCTCACCTCCACTAACCTGTCACCCGACCGCCACCTCCTCCTAGGGACTAGTGGTAAAAGGACTCAGCCTGCACTAGACTGATCGAGAGAAGAAGGACTTTATTTTATTTGCCAGGACATTATTTACTGATTAATTACATTTATCACAGAATATACGCTCTGACATCCCACAGAATACAGACCTGCAAACTACTCCTACATAACTCATGTATGAGGCCCTACACACAAGCCTGCAAATTGTAAACCGTCAAAAAAATCACTGCACAGCCTACAGACATGTGAAGCACATCTAAATAATTCAAAATATTTACACCCATAGAACCGAAAAACTCTTAATTTGTCTAAATAATAATCCATCTAAAATACCCTCCTTGCTAATCGTCAACTTTTCAGAACCATACACCAGTCTTTATTTAAACAATTATGGAGAGACAGCACCACCACTCTCTGTATTCGCCACTCAGTCCACAGTCCAAATGATTTAGTACACAGAACCATAGACACAGGACACCCCCCTGACATCAGATCATTACCCAAGTACAGATATCAATGATGTCGGCAAACAGCGTGTTCTCCACTAGGTCTAGCACTCAGTCCCACGACCAGACTACTCTTTCATCCTTTTCTTGATGTAAACCGAGATCCTCTGCTTTAAAATAGTGCAAACACCACGCAGACTGCGCTGTGCTGCTCAGGGAAGTAAGGAAGGACTGCACTCTATTTATTTTGAGCCCTTTTATTTAGGCATGGAGTATATTTGTCAAAGTCACAAAACACCCGCACTGGTCTGCCTGTGGTCATGTGACACAGCCCACAAAACGTAAACAACTCCTAATTTCACCACACAACAACAAACTGCTCTTAAATAATACAGTACACAGTATCCGCAGACGAACTCTGTTCTCTTACACTCTCCAAATAACGCACAGCACAGATCACAGACCTGCTCGCAAAATAGTGCAACAGACACGCCCAAACACCCTCACTCAATACCCTGCCCCCAGCTGCCAAACCGACCAAAAGTCTCTGTTCGGCCTCCCCCAAACATGACCTCGTCACAGTCGCATTCGCGCTTAACACCGGAGAAATTCATATCACCTATGCGCCGATGATTACGCTCCTAGGGAGACCGCACGAGCGTGCGGTCAGCGGGAGGGGGGTCCAGAGCCACCATCCAAGTTCAGCTTCCGCACGCTCATGACAGCCGACCAGAAAGGGCAGCTCCTCTGACACATGTGAAAGCTGCATTGTCCTTCTCATGTATACCGCCGGCGTCTCAGGTCTGGACCTGCCTTCACATCTATTCTCAGAATAACCCATAGCTCGTTGACACACACAATTAACGCCGCCTCAGAAACAGTTACTACTCACCTGCTCACTAAAAAAACAGCGAAGTCAACCTCTTGGAAATTGTGTAGTCTACCACAAATAGGTAACGCTTCCTTTCTACATATCTCATCTTCTGCATGCATGTAAATTCACCCCATAACATAATCTCTTTACCAACATAACGCCTCATCTCAAACGCCCCTAATGTTTCAGCCTTCATGCTCTCAACATATGCAGATGGCCCCTCCTATATCACATCATACAGTCAATCACGAATTCTTATTTTCTCGTATCTGATTTAAGCACTGAATTAGTGATCACTCCCGTATCGAAGTACTATCCAGCTTTTTCTTTTCTTTCTGGCGCTTTCTGTTGTTATTTTACAGAGATAGCTAAATTGCACCCACAGTCCCCTCAATCTATACTTCCCTCAAGATATGACACACACAGTCATCATCTCCTCTTATCTCATAACATAAGCAATATTAACTTTACAATGCAATCTATACAAAGGCAACACATTGTAACCCACATTAACTTTACAATACAAGATATACACATTTGACAGGAAAAATTGCACTTATCGTGTATATCTCTACAGCACCCGAAAAAAATTACCCTATTCCTACACCGTTTGTATGCCACAATGCACTCCATTCATAGGGAAGCACCGTCAACCTGCCCTTTCTCTCTGCACACTCGACACTCAGCTATAATATCCCCTTTTACATCAGGGGACCGAACACACTCTCAGAACTGTTCCACAAAATTGAGTAGTCAACCAAACAATCTACATCCCATCGAATAACACTCCAACCCAAATCTATCATCTTCTCAAATTCTAACTTGATCACCAAAGCCACCCAACACATACTCTTACTTTGCTATTTGGTCGTCTATAGGATACCAAAGTTAACTCTTACAGATCGCTACACTCCAACAGGTCTCTGCATTCGGACAGCTGCTCCAGTTATTTATTATCATTTATGATCATTTATTATTACTTATTGTAATTTATTATTTATTATTATTTACATCATGCGCGTGTGTTCGTCACGAGGTCTGGAGTCCTACTGGGGTAGTACACCTCGCCACCAGCAGAGGGCAACATTCAAGATGTCCGATTTTGGTGCGGAGTTTGAATTTTGGCGAAAGATCATACAATTCGCTTACCTAACAAAAATGGCTCCAAATTCATCTGTGTTTTGCTCCTATCACAGCCACCAGAGCGTTCTGTCATCACATTAGTTGATTACGCAATTGCCGTTATTCAAGATGGCTGCATCCAGTGCAAAACGTGTCACCGTTCCCAAACCTGCATGCTACAGTACAATTTCAAATTGGCTTTAGTCACACCCTACACATTGTGCAGCTGATCCCATTTACAGATCATTGCACATCTGATCTCTGCAATTTAAGTCGGAGAAAGACATATCCATTACCTTCTGCAGCCTGCCTAGAAACAGAACGACGTCAGTTACAGGACCTTGTTTTGACCATTCGCCAGAAATGCGCTCAATGTTGTACGTCCCAAACTAGATACAAGTACAACAGATCCTCAACATCCTATCATCTTTATTCTCTTCCATCAAACAGTGAAAAAAAAGGCCAACTATAAAAGCTAATCCTATTTACAAGTCAGATTAGATTAGATTAGATTAATACTAGTTCCATGGATCATGAATACGATATTTCGTAATGATGTGGAACGAGTCAAATTTTCCAATACATGACATAATTAAGTTAATTTAACAATTTTTTGTTTTTTTTTTAATTTTTATATAATTTTTTGTTTGGTTTTTTCTTTTTTTCTTAATTTATATCTAAAAATTCCTCTATGGAGTAGAAGGAGTTGTCATTCAGAAATTCTTTCAATTTCTTCTTAAATACTTGTTGGTTATCTGTCATACTTTTGATACTATTTGGTAAGTGACGAAAGATTTTAGTGGCAGTTTAATTCAACCCTTTCTGTGCCAAAGTTAGATTTTATCTTGAATAGTGTAGATTATCCTTTCTCCTAGTATTGTAGTTATGCACACCGCTATTACTTTTGAATTCGGTTTGGTTGTTAATAACAAATTTCATAAGAGAGTATATATACTGGGAAGCTACTGTGAATATCCCTAGATCCTTAAATAAATGTCTGCAGGATGATCTTGGATGGACTCCAGCTATTATTCTGATTACACGCTTTTGTGCAATAAATAATTTATTCCTCAGTGATGAATTACCCCAAAATATGATGTCATATGCAAGCAATGAGTGAAAATAGGCGTAGTAAGCTAATTTACTAAGATGTTTATCACCAAAATTTGCAATGACCCTTATTGCATAAGTAGCTGAACTCAAACGTTTCAGCAGATCATCAATGTGTTTCTTCCAGTTTAATCTCTCATCAATGGACACACCTAAAAATCTTGAATATTCTACCTTAGCTATATGCTTCTGATTAAGGTCTATATTTATTAATAGCGTCATACCATTTACTGTACGGAACTGTATGTACTGTGTCTTATCAAAATTCAGTGAGAGTTCGTTTACAAGGAACCACTTAGTAATTTTCTGAAAGACATTATTGACAATTTCATCAGTTAATTCTTGTTTGTCAAGTGTGAATACTATACTTGTATCATCAGCAAAGAGAACTAACTTTGCCTCTTCATGAATATAGAATGGCAAGTCATTAATATATATTAAGAACAACAAAGGACCTAAGACCGACCCTTGTGGAACCCCATTCTTGATAGTTCCCCAGTTTGAGGAATGTGCTGATCTTTGCATATTATGAGAACTGCTTATTTCAACTTTCTGCACTCTTCCAGTTAGGTACGAATTAAACCATTTATGCACTGTCCCACTCATGCCACAATACTTGAGCTTGTCTAGCAGAATTTCATGATTTACACAATCAAATGCCTTTGAGAGACCACAAAAAATCCCAATGGGTATTCAGATCATTCAAAATTTGATTGGTGAAAGCATATATGGCATTTTCTGTTGAAAAACCTTTCTGGAAACCAAACTGACATTTTGTTAGTACTTCATTTCTACAGATATGTGAAACTACTCTTGAATTCATTACTTTCTCAAAAATTTTGGATAAAGCAACAATGCGATCCACCTCCAACGTGGACAAATGGAATTCACAATACTCCCCCCAAATAACTCAGAGTGCGGCCATCCAAGAATTCCTAACAGTTCACCAAGTCCGACACCTCAAACTGCAGCTGCCTATGTGCACAAGATCGTATTAAATATACAGACGCTGCAGAGACCACTTTAAAGTTTGATCACCCATACTCTAAGCGAATGAGAAGGTACCTCTGACCCTTGTTCAAACACTGCTTTCTAACACGCTTTTGCACACTGCCGAACATTTCGTCTTTCTGCCGTGACTTCGAAGTCCGTGTCTGATTTTAAACAGACATTAACACGGACTGATGCACGGCCTCTCACAGGAAACTATACATTGCACCTTGTAAATCATATTCTTATGGTCGACAGCATAATACTGAATGATTTTAAATACAGGACAGCTACAACACAAGGAAACTAGAAGAGCCTGGCGGCGTTGTGACAACTTTCCAAACTGCCCCCCAAAAGTGATTGATGGCCCCTACATTTAAACTCATATGTCACAGAGACCGAATAGTTGATAACTCTGCGTTCCATTTCTGGTGATTGCTCACATGATTGGCCAGTGTTGGACTTACTGTAAAATTTTTCGCGATATCAGCTGTGATGGATAATATTACAGTAGGTCAGTGGGGTCTTCTCCATCCCATCCGTGCTTTGGGTACCACATAGTGCTTGAGTGACAATGCTTGTTTGAGTTGGGGAACATATTTTTGTTGACGGACCGCAACTTCTGGGGTTGCTAGCACCAAAAACGGTGATCCAGTTCTTGTGTGCAAAATGAGCAAATGACGATTTGGTTGGTCATAATAGTAGTAATATGCTTTTGAATACAATTAAAATATAACGGCGATACCTGTTTAGTGTTATTGGAAATAATATGTAGTAAATTAATGAGTAAGGTAGCCGATCCTATAAGAAGAGGTGAAATTGGGCATATTAAGGTGTTTTGCTTTATGTCGACTAAGCCGATGATACGGCGTCTTTTTTTTCGTTTACTCTTGAAAAAAAAAAAAAAAAAACAAGTAACGAAGTGCTAATTGTGCGTTGTGAAAAATATAGGGGCGAATTTTAAATAGCTACAGTGTATAATCAGACTAACAAATGCACATTCAGTTACGCGAAATAGCGGACAGCGAAGTGTGGTCATTAAATTGAGTACACCTACAGGGCGGTCAATTCCGGGATACGTCTATTCGCATCTCACGAGAGACGCGGTATTGAGACCGGTATTTTTTTTATTATATCACGGAGAGCGGGCTTCAATTTATAAAAAGGAGAAAAGCTGTGTCATTATCATTGACTGTTGGTGTTAAGCAACCAAAACTGTTCATCAAAGGGTTTCGGTGAATGAGTGGTGAATGCGAAATGAAACTGTGAACGAAGTTATGTTAAATAAAGCAGAAGAGACAAGACAGTTTGGTCGTATCTGTTATTATTCCATAAACCGTAACATTTCTTCTCGTTGTACGAAGCCTTTATAGACGTTCGTTATGACAATTTGCTTTGAAGGGATCTCGTTACGAGTTAAGTTTTGGGGACCTGGTCAACAGGGGATAGTTCGTAGATCTTAACTACTGCAGCTATTCTGGAATCAGGTGCTACCGTGACCGTTGTGTGTTGTCAATGGCTTAAGGTCATCATATCTCATGCTCTAAGATCGACGCGCCTTTCCTCTTGGTATAACGGTGTCTCACGGTAACAACGACAACGCCGACGGCGAAGGAAGATACGGTAGAAGTGGCGCCCAACGTGGGGCTCGATCGAGGAGGATTGCTGCATCGAGTCGAGTGTCATCCGGATTCACGAACCCTAGAGTTGGAAAATATTGTAGCAGCCAGTGAGTCTGTCCAATGAAAGAGGTATTCTTCAATAATCGCTAAAAGTGAGCGATACTACCAGGTATGATTAAAATAACTGTATAATTATAAAAAAAAGGAAGTTGAGACTTGTGATTTAGGTAGATAAATATATATAAATACATAGTGAAAATAAGTGTATGTCTTGGTAGTGAATAATCATGTCAAAACGAACGAAAAGAATACATGATAATGTGCAGCTGAGTAGAGTAATAAGTAGAGAGAGAGAGGAAAGTGAAGAGGATAGGAATGATGCATCCCATGAGCTCAATGTGGGACAGGAGACATGTACAGATAATAATACAGTTATTGATTTAGAGCCGTTAGGAGATTGAAATACAATGATAAGTAAGGTAAGCAGCGTGGGAGAACGTAAAGATCTTGAGGTTTCGGAAGTAGATCAGCAAGTTGATCCTCAAAATGGAAATATTAATCAAAAAATGTTTGATATGCTGGTATCAATAAATACTCAAATGGGTGTAATGAATGGAAGACTTGGTTCACTAGAAAAAGATAATAAGCAATTAAAAGAGGACAATCAAAAGTTAAATGAAAAATTTGAGGCCAAATTTGGTTCATTAGAAGTTAAAATGGATTCTTTGGAAAGCAAACTGAACACCTTGATTATAAACTGGAAAATACAAAGAAAGAATTACAGGCGGACTGGGAGACTCAATTAAATGCGAAATTTGGAGAACTAGATGTAGAGTTTTCTAACACCCTAGAAAGGCAATATAATAATTTAATGGGAAAACTTCATGACGTAGAAAAGAAATATGAGGTAGTTTCGAAGAGTTATGATGGCCTGTCCAATAGGATGGTTAAGTGTGAAAGCAGCTGTTTCAATGCTAGCGCACAGATAGAAGAGCTTTCGAAACAAATAGTCGAGTTTGAGTCCGATGCTCGTAAGGGGATTGACAAGTATTAGGAGATCAAACTAAAAGACTTGACGAAGATCTATCTGAATGGATAGAAATAAAAGGAAATGAAATTGTAGACAAGGTTAAGACTACAATTGGATCCCAGGCAAATGAAAATATCAATGAGCACCTAAGTAGAAATGATGAATTAATTAAGCTCTTCACTAGCGAAATTCAGAAAATAAAAGAGAAAATAGTTGATGAGTTACCTACATGGCAAAAGGAAACCAATCATAAATTGGCGGGGTTAGAACGAAAGTCATCACAAAATTTGTTGACCGAGGACGAACGTTCGGAGAATAGGTCGAAAAACAACCGAACATGTGATAATACGAAGTACAATTGTGGTGAAAATTTGCATTGGGAAGTTGATGATTCAGTTGGTAAAGATGATGATTCTTTTGGTCAGCGAGGATATTTGTCTTCTTTAAAGGTGCAGAACAGCATTTTTAAAAGTAGACAATTCCCAACATTCTCCACTGAAAAGAACAACCTGCATCCGAAAATCTTTATCAATAATTTCAAAATAATATTTCCACGTAGCTGGTCAGAACACGACCGACTTCAATTTATAGTATCCAAAATTACCGGAGAAGCCGCATTATGGGCCGCCGAAGTAAGTGAAAGTTGCCATACTTGCGCTGAGTTTGAACAACTTTTTTGGCTAAATACTGGTCGTCGAGTAAACAAGAGAAATTAAGAAAAGAGGTTTACCAACCTGAGTATTTTAGCAGTAAAAGGAGTACTTTAAGGCAATATTTTGAAAAGTACATAAATAAGACACGTTATGGGAGTGATCCAATTTCTCACAAGGAAGTAATCAGAATTTTGAAGGGAAAGTTGCCCATAAATATACGTGAAAAGTTAATAAATGTTCCTGACCACGATGTAGAACAGTTCTTGTCGGTGATTGACTCTATAGATATGATTATGGAAGACGCAAGACAAATGAGTAGTAATCAAATGTCGACTCACGCTCATAGTAATACGAATAATTATAATAATAATTTAACATATGATAATAATAATACCGAAAACCAGGTCAAACCCGCATCACAGGAGCGTGGACAATATTCATCCTATGGTTGCAATAAAAACAATGATTATAATAAATATAGAAGAGATACTTACTGTGCTAGAGGTAAACCTCGATATGGTGACGCGAATGTGCATAGTAGTGATATTAATAAGAGTAACAGATACCCAAGTGATGAACCCAATTGTTTTCGACCTTGGGAAGATAATTCGAAGCATAATGTTCATCGGCAGGATGGAACAAATGCCTCGAGTCCTCATCCCGCACAAGGAGTTATACCAATGGGCGAAGGAGCCTCCAATGTGCGACGGGGTGAATACCATAACTCGGATCATACTGTACGGATTGTGGAAGTTCATGAACCCTCACCGATGACTTAACGAGATAGATTAAACTAATACCAGTCACCAAATGCCTTCCTAGGATGACTGGAAAGGAGAAGGAAGGCAGGCATCAATTTGAACTGAGAGTATTAAGGTACAATAATGATCAGGATATAAGGAATGAATTAATTGAAGAAAAACCTGAAGTTTCTAATAAATGTGGACAAATTTCACAGGCAATAATTCCAACAAGTATAAATAATGTTGATGTTAAAATATTAATTGATACTGGAGCAACTATTAGTGTCATGACGCTGGACTGTTTAAAACAGATAAGCCGAGGGGTAAAAATGCCCACTTTTCCTATCACAGAATGTACCGTGTCTGGCGCGTTCAGCGCAAAAATGCAAAAAGTTGTGAAACAGGTACGTGTCGACGTTACAATACGGGGGGCTCAAATAGAAAGTACATTCCTGGTTGTTCCTAAAATGACAGTACCATGTATCTGGGGTTTGGATTTTTTATGTGAGACCGGTGCAATCATTGATTTAGAGAAAGGTGAATGTATATTTAATTCCAATGGTAATGTTTTGACAGCCACCCTGAGAAAGGGCCGAGTAATTCCAAATCAGTTGTGTATGAATCTAATGGTAAAATATGTCAGTATTGATGATGAAAATGTGTATGATATATGCCTTATTGAATGTTCTGAAGAAATGATGGATAAAATGTCATTGCAGGAAAAGGTGTTAGAATCAGAATATTTATCTGTTATCCAAAGGGATGAACTGTACTACTTGTTGGAAGCATATCACTCAATTTTTAGTAAACGTCTGGGTGTAATAAAAGACTTTGAATACCATATAAAGACGTATGCACATAAACCCTTTTGTCGTACTTCCTATTCTATCCCATGGACAAAGAAAGAAGTAATAAGAAAGGAAATCAATAAAATGTTAGAATGGGGTATTATTGAGCCCTCAGATTCTGAATATTGTAACCCTCTTGTGGCGGTAATTAAACCCAATGGTGACATCAGATTGGTGTTGGATGCCAGAGAGATCAATAAGATCATTATACCTGTACAAACGCGACCGGAGAACCTAGAAGAGTTAGTACAAAAGTTTTATGGTGCCCGCTTCTTAACTTCTTTGGATATGCGTAGTTCATATTGGCAAACTAGAATATCGAAAGAATCTGGAAAATATACTGCATTCGTTTTCCTGGGCCGAAGTTACCAGTTTACTGTCATGCCATTTGGGTTGAAAATAAGCGGTGGTGTTTTCATATCGACATTAGATACCGTACTGGGCAGAGACCTTTTGAATGAAGTTACTTTATATGTGGATGATTTGCTAATTGCTTCTGAAACTTGGGAGGAACATTTGGACTTATTAAGAAGAGTTTTTGCGAAATTTTTGGAATACGGAGTTACTGTAAATTTGAGAAAATCCAAGTTTGCTCATAACCAATTGAAATTTCTTGGACATATAATCACTCCTGAAGGGATAAAACCAAAACCTAAAAAGATGGATGCGATTAACAGATGTGCTTATCCAAAAAATAGGACGAAATTAAAGTCATTTATTGGTTTAGTTTCATTTTTTCGACGATTTTTACCCAATCAGTTAGGAAGCCAAGAGTGTTTGTTACGGCTGTTAAGAAAAAATGTCATGTGGGAGTGGAATTCCGAATGCACGCAAGCTTTTGATAACATCCGCAATGCTTTGACTAATGCTCCACTGTTACATCATCCGAGACTTGACCAAGATTTTTATATTGCTGCGGATGCTTCTGAAACAGGATTGGGTGCCACTCTTTTCCAGATGGACAATTCAGAAGATATCAGTACCATCAAGATAATTGGGTTTGCCAGCAGAACATTCTCTAGCTGTGAACGTGCATATTGTACTACTGAATTGGAAGTACTGGCCGTGGTCTGGTCCCTTAGAAAGTTTCGCTATTTTGTATATGGAAAGAAGATCATTGTATTCTGCGACCACAAAGCTTTATCTTTTATTTTAACAGGAAGGATGTTCCATTCACGTTTAACCCGGTGGGCCTTGCTACTGCAAGAATGTGATATTACGCTCAAATACATCAGAGGGAAAGACAACATCATAGCCGATGCTCTTTCAAGACTACCGAAAAGAAAGAATGACGACGAGTGTCATGAACGGATTATTGACTTTAAAGTCATGAATTTATCAAGGCAATATTGTGAGAGGCAGATTTCACAGCTATCTCGAAGTCTTCCACAACTGCAAGAAGATGATAAGTTGTGGAAAGCCATTAGGCATGCTGTTGAAAGCAAAACGCTAAGTCACTCTCAAGAACAGTATCAATTAAAATCCGGAATATTGTATCGGAGGAAGGATGAAGAAGATGTTTGGAAAGTTTGTGTTCCAAATAAATATTTAGAATCACTAGTATGGTACCAAATAAATATTTAGAATCACTAGTATGGTACACTCACTTGAATTGGGGTCATTTTGGTTCCGCTAAATGTACAGCCAAAATAGCACAATACTGCTATCATCCAAATTTGGGACGTATAGCTACAAATATTATTAAGAAGTGCAAAATATGTCAGAAGGCGAAACCCATAAACTATTGTCGGAAGATAGAATTACATCCTATCATCCCACAACAACCTTTAATGTTGGTGTCATGTGATGTCTGTGGGCCATGTCCCATGACACGTGGACGGTTCAAATATATATTGGCTTTCTATGATCTCTTTTCAAAATATGTGAAATTATATCCTTTGAAAAATCTCCACGTTCGACCCATGTTACGCAAATTTATCAACAAGTATATAACTGAGCTTGGCAAACCTATAATGATCTTGACAGACAACGCTGCTTATTATACAAGCAAAGTATGGAGAGACACTATGAAAGAACAAGGAATCCAGCACATTTACATCTCAAGATTTTACCCTTGTGGAAATCCGGTTGAAAGAATCTTCCGAGAGTTGAACCGATTTTTACGGACGTACATACCCAAACAACATTATAAATGGATCGATTGGATTTATGAATTTGAGAAAGTGTATAATGACTTACCACACTTATCGACAGGTTATTCACCTAACCAAATAGTATTTGGTGAAAGTATTGTGCCAGAATGGATGAAGAAATTACCTGCGATAGAACAAAAGATTACCAAGAAAGAAGATATGGTGAAGAAGGTCTACGAAAACCTGAAGCATCAAGCACAATTGAGAAAAACCCGTTTTGATAAAAATGTGAAGAAAGTAGTCACATATGATGTAGGGGAAGAAATTTTATTGAGAAATCACCCAAAAGCATCAACCAGGAAAAGACTGAATAAGAAATGGCAATATTTATATACAGGTCCATATAAAATAATGAAAATACCTCATGAAGGGAGCTACCTCCTGGCAGATTGTGATACTGATGTAATTAAAGCTTGTTCCCTCACATGGACCTGAAGAAGTATTATCAATAATGAGCAAAATATAGATTCAAGAAACACTGAATGATACCAAGACTACACTCAGTGGACTAAATAAAAGCACCAATGGATAAATACGTACTTATACTAACTTACAAAGAAAATTAAAGAATGTACCGACGATTTCCATGAGATACCTTCTTGGTATCAGCAACAATGACGACGCTGAAATACGATTTATCCTCTCGCCGAACAGGGAGGATGGATGATTTAAAAGTGGAATTACGAGGAAAAGAAAAGGACCAAATCCTCTCTGGTTAAACAAGTGGCCTGATAAGGGTTTTGGCCTAGAATGCCAATCGTCGAACCCGGCTGTGATCCCTGCCTTGCACAGTCGGTTGAAGAACTGAGGGCTTCATCCAAGGAAAAAATAATGTGGTGTGAATATGAAGTGATTAGTGCGAAGTGTTTCTAAGACAACCTATAAACAAATGTGGAATTTAGTTAAGGGCATTTTGTCTAGGCCCATTAACTCAACTTAAATATTGTAGAATGTATGTACTGACTTGTTGAGTGAATCTGAGAGTGAGTGTATTCGCCGAAACAAATACCCTCTCCTGTACTTGTGTGTGTGTAAAAAAAAAAAAAAAAAAAAAAAAAAAAAAAAAAAAAAAAAAAAAAAGCCTGTTCTGTCTGGAACCCTCTTCAAGACATCACAGTCTGGGGGGCCGTGTAACATTACGAGTCAAGATAGCTGTAACGGATATTGAATAGCGTAAAGTTATCATTATGACGATTTGGTTGGTCATAATAGTAGTAATATGCTTTTGAATACAATTAAAATATAGCGGCGATACCTGTTTAGTGTTATTGGAAATAATATGTAGTAAATTAATGAGTAAGGTAGCCGATCCTATAAGAAGAGGTGAAATTGGGCATATTAAGGTGTTTTGCTTTATGTCGACTAAGCCGATGATACGGCGTCTTTTTTTCGTTTACTCTTAAAAAAAAAAAAAAAAAAACAAGTAACGAGGAGCTAATTGTGCGTTGTGAAAAATATAGGGGCGAATTTTAAATAGCTACAGTGTATAATCAGACTAACAAATGGACATTTAGTTACGCGAAATAGCGGACAGCGAAGTGTGGTCATTAAATTGAGTACACCTACAGGGCGGTCATTTCCGGGATACGTCTATTCGCATCTCACGAGAGACGCGGTATTGAGACCGGTATTTTTTTTTATTATATCACGGAGAGCGGGCTTCAATTTATAAAAAGGAGAAAAGCTGTATCATTATCATTGACTGTTGGTGTTAAGCAACCAAAACTGTTCATCAAAGGGTTTCGGTGAATGAGTGGTGAATGCGAAATGAAACTGTGAACGAAGTTATGTTAAATAAAGCAGAAGAGACAAGACAGTTTGGTCGTATCTGTTATTATTCCATAAACCGTAACATTTCTTCTCGTTGTACGAAGCCTTTATAGACGTTCGTTATGACAATTTGCTTTGAAGGGATCTCGTTACGAGTTAAGTTTTGGGGACCTGGTCAACAGGGGATAGTTCGTAGATCTTAACTACTGCAGCTATTCTGGAATCAGGTGCTACCGTGACCGTTGTGTGTTGTCAATGGCTTAAGGTCATCATATCTCATGCTCTAAGATCGACGCGCCTTTCCTCTTGGTATAACGGTGTCTCACGGTAACAACGACAACGCCGACGGCGAAGGAAGATACGGTAGATGGTAACAGAAGCATGTTGTAGAAGTTGTGTAACGAAATCCTGTGTTTTCGAAGTGAAACACGTAAGAATCACTTTTCAGCTTTTTGGATGTAGTTTTGGTACTCCGTTGCGTAATTTATACACAGAATACACGAACAATGGACTTTAAGTCTGCGTTAAGGAAAAGACTGAAAGCCGTGAGTAGAGAACACCGATTTTGGCGTTTCCAGTGGACTGGATCCAGTGCATTAAGTCTGATAGATGGTGGCACAAACAGTGCTCTTTCTCTGAGGGTGATGTAGCATTCTTTTGTGGCATTTGCCAAATGCGTACTCTTTGGACATATTTTGCGTACTCTTAAGCGCAGGTGAACGAAAGAATGCGCATTTCCTTTTTTTTTTGTAATTTTGAAAAGTTCAATAAAAGTATTACGTCTCTGCTGCTGGAGTTTTCTGAACATGTAGATTTTGTGTTAATAAACATAAACCTAAAAAGATTTTGTTTTCCTGTTGCTAATAACCCAGATATTTAAGGTTATTCCTTAACTGCGCACTCTAAGGTACAGTTCCCCTAATATCTGATAACCACAATATTTACTGTTCCAAAGAAATTTGTCGTTTCCGAGAGAAGGGCATGGCCAACAGAAGAGTTTACACAATATTCCATTGCCACACAACGAAACTGTTTGGTTACAAATATAAGAACATTGAGGTGACAAAAGTCATGGGACAGCGATATGCACATATACAGGCGGCCGTTACTTGTGGTCAGGTGATTTATGTGAAAAAGTTTTCGACGTGTTATAGTCGCACGAGGCGAAGTAACAGACTTTGGACGTGATCTCCAGTGTCAAGAGTGTGCCGAGAATACCAAATTTGAGTCGTTACCTCTAACCACGGACAACATAGTGGCCAACTGTCTTCACTTAACGACCAAGAGCAGCGGCGTTTGCGTAGTCAGTGCTAATAGACAATCATCACTGCGTGAAATTACCACACAAATCAACGTGGGACGTATGATGAACATATCCGTTAGGACAGTGCGGCGAAATTTGGCGTTAATGGGCTACGACAGCAGACGACTGACACGAGTGCCTTTGCTAACAGCACGACTTCGCCTGCAGAGTTTCCTGAGCTTGTGACCATATTGGTTGGTCCCTAGATGACTGAAAAACCGTGGCCTGGTCACATGAATCCAGATTTCAGTTGGTACAAGCTGATGGTATGGTTTCAGCGAAGCACAGGCCCAGGAAAGCCACGGACCCAGTTGGCAACAATCACTGTGCAAGCTGGTGATCGCTCCATAATGATGTGGGCTGTGGTTACGTGTAATGGACTAGGGACCAGAGGACCAATCATTGACTGAAAATGGTTGTGTTCGGCTACTTGGAGACCATTTGTAGCCATTCATAGACTTCATGCTCCCAAACAAAGATGGCATTTTTATGGATGACAATGTGCCATGTCACTGGGCCACAATAGTTTGCAGTTGGTTTGAATAACATTCTGGACAATTCGAGTGAATAATTTTTCCACCAGATACGACAGCAGACGACTGACACGAGTGCCTTTGCTAACAGCACGACTTCGCCTGCAGAGTTTCCTGAGCTTGTGACCATATTGGTTGGTCCCTAGATGACTGAAAAACCGTGGCCTGGTCACATGAATCCAGATTTCAGTTGGTACAAGCTGCAGAATCCCATCGGAGGGACATAATCGAGAGGTCAGTTTGTGAGCAAAATCCTTTAGCGGCAACACTTTCGTTATTGTGGATGGCTGTAGAGGCAACATGGCTCAATACTTTTGCAGAGACTTCCAACAACTTGTTGAGTCAACGCCATGCCCAGTTGCTGCACTACGCCGGGCAAATGGAGGTCCGCACAATATTAGGAGGTATCCCATCACTTTTTCACGTAAATATAAATGTCCATATGAAATTTCTAGATTTGTCCTCTGTCTTCAAACTGCTAAGACAGAAGGTAGATCGACTGTGTTAAACAAGTTCTAAATTTTCACAGAATAATGGTGAGTGGAAAGTTTATTAGAAACAATTATCATAGAAGAGACTAGAATAGAATAGAAACTTGATTGTCACACAACATGTCATATACAATCAGATGATTGGAACTTAGGCAACTCGTCAGTTTAAAGCTACTTCTAATTGTAAGTATACAGAATAATTGCAGGTATTTTGTAATTTTAAGCAGCACCAAATAACTTAAAATAATCATGCTGAAAATAAAGTAAATAAAGTAAAATTAAGAATAAGTATTTACTTAAAGTACTTTCTTAGCACAACAGAATAAAATGTAACATCAGGCACAGTTATTTGTGACAGCCAGTCATAAATTCTTCTAAACTGTAATAATATTTACTTGCTAAGTATTTTTTAAGTGATGTCCAAATTCTTCTGGTACATAATTTTTTAATTTTTCACAGACTTTATTTCCCAGCCTCAGTACCCATATAGTAAGTTGTCTTCTCGAGCAGTTTTAGCCTATGAGTTGGTAACTTATACTGATATTTGTTTCTTGTTTCATAATCATGCTTAGACAGGTTATCCTTAAGAAGTTGTGGGTTTTGTTTAGAAAAATTAATTGTCCTATAGATATAAAGGCCAGGAACAGTCATAAGATCAAGGGCCTTGAACAGGGTTCTGTACGATTGTCTTTTTTCTGCACCTGCCCATGGGTCTAATGATTTTTTTTCTGTAGCCTAAAGACTCTTTGTAAGTTTGTTTTCTCTGATCCCCAAAAAATTATACCATATAGGTGGTGACACATGGCATCTACATAGTCTGTCCAGGATAAATTGTTGTTCAGCATTACTCGTAGAAATAGAAATTTGGTACCGTTTTTGGTGGCAAGATGATTGTCCTCATATGGTATTTCCAGTATATCCTGTACAGCTTGTTTTGTGGTAAAGTGAATGATTTGTGTCTTTGTTAGATTTAATTTCAGACCATTATTTCTCACCCAGGCCTCAATTTCAGCCAGAGACTCCTGAAGACGACTAATTAAATTTTCACTTTTCTCGAAACAGACTATTGCTGTAGAGTCATCCGCATAAAGAATAGTGTCTGAATTTATTTTAGTCGACAGGTCATTTATAAAATCCAAGGACAATACTGGCCTAAGGATAGATCCTTGTGGCACACATTGTTCTCTCTTTTTTCAACTTGAGAAGAATCTCTTACCAGTTTCTTCTATTACTATTCTTTGTTTCCTGTTTAATATGTAAGATGACAACCATCTCAGCGAATTGTCACTAAAATCATATGCGTGTAACTTGCAAAGTAGTAGTTTGTGATCTACTGTGTCGAAGGCTTTACTTAGGTCACAAAAGATGCCCGATACATTCATATTTTTATCTAGACTACTACTAATTTTCCTAATAATTTCATTAATGGCTTGCACAGTGCAGTGTCCTCTTTGGAAACCATGCTGATTGTTCTGGTCAATATTATGAAGATTATTATAGTTAACTATTTGGTAACATGCAGCTCTTCCAAATATTTTGGAAAATATTGATAACAATGAGATTGGTGGATAATTACTCACTTCATCGTGTCTGCCTTTTTTGTAAATGAGTTGTATTTCAGCATCCTTCAGTCTATCAGGAAAACATCCTTCCTCGAAAGATTGATTCATTATAAGGGACAGAGGATGCGCAATATTGTGGGTGACTGCTTTTATTTTTGTAGGAATATCATCCCAATCTACAGAATTTAAGTTTTTCAAGGACTTTACGATATCAGCTACTTCAGAATAGGATGTATGAGTGAATTTAAATTTAATGGCGTTACATAAACTGGAAACTGGGAACACGTTTGGCGGTGAAAGTTCATCAATTTTACATCGATTTGTTAAGTGGCTATTAAAATCTTCACGGGTTTGTGTAGGGTCCCGAAGTCTCTGCTTCAACCACCACTTCAAGTTTCCGTTGTCTGCCTTTTTCATATCTATTTCATTCTTTACTATGATCCATATTGCTTTAGAATTACTTTTAGCGTTTGAAATGTAATTATTATTCACCAATTTTTTGGCTTGTCTGACAACTTTATCAAAGATTTTCTTATATTGCCTTAAATAATTTAAGAATTCTGGGTCTTGATTGACTTTCGCCTCCATATGAAGTTCTCTTTTCCTTGTGCTGAAATCTGAATACCCCTTGTTATCCATGAACCCTTGTTAGGTGTGTCAGTTTTTATAGTTATAAAAGGAAAGCATTCATTAAACACCATCAAGAAGGCCTCCAGAAAGTTATTGAAATTTTCATTTACTGATGACTTAGTAGTAAATGGCCATGAGATGAGGCTGATTTTATTGACAAACATTTCTATATTTTCTTGTCTAAAATTTCTTATTTTCTTATTTGTGTGTTTTCGGATAACACAGGGTAATGGCACTAATAGAGCACTGTAGTCTGACATCCCTAAGCTTAATATACATTTGTCTGTTACTCTGTAGTTTAAGCTACTAGCAATTTTAACTGTGCAGGATGCCGATGAAGCAGTTACCCTTGTCATTTCTACAAAATTTAGAATAAAATCACGGGTGGTCATCACCTCCTTCATATTAAAGGCAAATTTGACATTTTTCTCGCATCAATATTAAAATCAGCACAAACAACATTTTTTGTACATAACTTTCCAGTTTTCAAAAAAAAAATGGTTCAAATGGCTCTGAGCACTATGGGACTCAACATCTTAGGTCATAAGTCCCCTAGAACTTAGAACTACTTAAACCTAACTAACCTAAGGACATCACACACACCCATGCCCGAGGCAGGATTCGAACCTGCGACCGTAGCAGTCCCACGGTTCGGGACTGCAGCGCCAGAACCGCACTCCAGTTTTCAGTTGGTAGTGTAAATGTTCAAGTTCGACTAGAAAACTGCAGGAGATTCAGTAACCAGAGGTACGATGTATGCTGAGTATCAGCATGTTCTAGCCCTAAAGGTCTATGCAGGAGCCTTCAAATGTGCGTTTTTCACTTAAATTATTGAAATTGTGCTTAATTTGGTATTTTACTGATGAATGAACCGAATACATGAACCACCATACCCACTGTCTCTACAGAAAGCTAGCTGCTATTTCATAGTCTGTTAGTTTGTTCACTTAAACAAATAACCTTTAAAGACCATTTTGTTCTCTCTAGAAATATTTCTAAGTCATTAAGCTTACTGACCAGATTACTTGATAAACCTCCAATATTCAAATGCATAATAAGATTATTATTTGCTATTATAGATGTGATGACATCAAAATTATCTACTCTAACCTAGCAAGACACAACTTTTTGTAGATTACTTCCTAGATTATAGCATGCATCTACCGATTTGTTCCAAGCGAGCCTAGTGTGACGTCACAGACGGCCAATATGGTGTCGAGACTGCCATGGTGCCATGCTTCTACATTTCAAGTGCTGTCACAAAGAAGTGCCCGCGCAGGCTTACCATCACTTGTGTAGCACAGAAATTAGCTGTCGGTTAAAAGGTAAGAAAATACAGACTGTGAAATAGGCATTATACTACGATTTAATTATTACAAACAGAGTGACACAGGATGCATTCTTCCCAGTGATTCTAACGGGACAGCCCAATCATCATGTGTAACATCCTACTTTTGACATACGTCACAGAAACGGTAATCCTTCGCCCTTGTTTTCACTGATAAAAGCCTTCATCATGTCTATGGATGCTTGCGAAAACACTGTTAATCATAAAAGCATTGTTGTTGTTTGGAAAGAGAGCACTGTATAAGCACAGAGGGGAAAATCAGAACAATTATGCTAACAGAACTCGCACGCTACTCTCACAACTTTCTGTAGATACCTTACCCCCATCTTGTTCGAAACGGGCTTTAGAGGCTCCTATGCTGCAGCATAAAGGATGTCTTGTGAATGAATGGAGCATTGTGACTGGCTCTTAGTGAATTTATCGGCCAAGCTGCTGCTACTGCCTGTGTGGGAGCACCATCCGCCATTTTTTCTGCAGACGGGACTTTCAGCGGCAAAACTATGTTGTACAGATCGCCATATTGCACTAACAATTAAAACTTGTAAAAGTGGTCTACATGTCGTCAAATACATCCGACGTACTCACCGTGCCATAGTGCAGCGCCGACGGACAAAATTGCCTCCGAGAATGCAGCCCATGACCACAGCCATGGAAGCACATGTTAGCCAGAGAGAGGCCAGACAGCCTGGATGACCTCCAAATCCAGGAGGACCTGAGTGGTAGGAGTCCGAACGCTATCAATGCCCCCATCGAAAACACTCATCGTACTGAATCTTCTCAAATTCCCGCAAAGTATACACATGGAACACGGGGACCCGAACGTGACTCACAGCAAACTGTGTATTAGTTCACTATTTACCCTCCATGGGGAGCAGCGAGCCAGGCCCCTGAATGCTTGATTACTTGTTTGCTTGCTTTCTACATCTATCTATAGACTCTGGGATTACAAAAACATATGTATTTTCACATGCTTTGCGTAATATCATACCATTTTCGCGATACTTCTGGATATCAACCACTTAACAGATTGTTACTGATTACTTACACATCATAGTTCCGAAGATATAGACTGGAAATTATTTTTCTGGAAACCCAAAACTTTAGCGAGGTGGAGCGTACTGTAAACCAATGAGTAACTAGAAACTTATCTCGTCTGTGAAGACCTTCACGTCAAAACACGAAAAAATCAGAATGGTTAAAATGGCTCTGAGCACTATGGGACTTAACATCTGAGCTCATCAGTCCCCTAGAACTTAGAACTACTTAAAGCTAATTATCCTAAGGACATCACACACATCCATGCCCGAGGCAGAATTCGAACCTGCGCGGTTCCGGACTTATAATCATCCTTATAATTTACAAAGTTGACTAAGGCGTTTCTCGTATCTAGAGAACCAGCACCACCCGTCTTTCACCTGCTAGATGCACACAACACACACCACAATCGATGATCTCTTGACTAAACAAAGGCCGAAAATTTGCATAAGCAGTCAACCGGTCATTTTACATGGGGGGGGGGGTAATAGTGGTCCAACGCAAACACATGTCCATATTGAATCTTCTCAAATTTCCATGGGGAACACACTCGATCACGAAAGCTGTCCAACACATACTGAGTATTAGTTCACTATTCAGCAGTCTAGAGGACGACACACTTATGTTAGCTACATTCCTGCACCCCAACAGGTGTTTCCATTCAGACAGCTCCTGCTGTTAGCCGGTAACATGAATGATTCCCACCACATGCCACTTCCGCCACGTGCCATGCACCCCCAACAGAATCGTCCTAGGAAACTACGTAGCTACACATGTATTTGACTGCTATACTTACAATTAAATATAATGATTATGGTCTTAATTGGACGACATTCGACAATGAGCGAAATATCGGAAATACCCCCTGCTGATGGCTGTGGCCCTGTAATAGAAATATCTGTACCATTCATATGACTTAACATATTTTTTAAGTAAAATAATATCTCCTATTCCCTTTGCTATCACAGTATTCCACGTCAAATCCATACCTTCTTCACGACTGGACATTCTCATTTTCTTTGCACATGTCGGAACACACATACATACTTGATAAGTCTGATGCTCAAGGCGAACCTATCACTCATCCCCTACTACTAAGTATAATACTTCGCCAATAACTGATTACTGGCGATGCAAAATAATACTGACCAAAAATCAGCGATGGGTGACATGTCGCATAAGTTTTTCTTGCGAGTGGGACCACTGTGTCTTGGAAAAAGAAATGTAATTATCTTACAAACCGCCAGATGCTAAAATACACGATCGCAACTACTGTATGTTACTATCACAAGTGATCTTGGTTCTACAGGTGCTCAGAAGTATTCATCTTAAAAGCTATACTGGCCTTATACATTGAGGTATTGCATTACCTCTGAATGAAGTGGTTTTTCCAGACAAATACCGCGACACTGAATATAGTGGTGATCAGAGCAACAGCTTGGTTACACGTTGCTGATGGTGTAACCTCATAATAAAATTACCGATTTTTGTACGTTATTCGGGTAAGGAACGTGGTATGAAAATGGTATTTGCAACTCCCTCATGCTGCCACTAGATATTTCTGCAGTATTTGTAATGCATTCTGTCTTGATATCACATCACAGGTTCGGTGGTATATCTGCTGGGTTATAGGTGATGGTTGATTGAGAAGGATCACAAACAGTAGATGGTGTGCTGATTGAGGTCGTAAGATATGTGCACTAGCTTTTCAGATCTCTACACTTTCTGGTAGAAATGATGTCTATGGTTTGGACAGACAAAAAACTGACATAGAATCGATAGAATTGTGAAAAATGACTGAAAATACGTATAAATTGAGGGAAAATACACCGTAATGCAGGGAAATTGGGGAATTATTTGCATGTCTTCTGGTTGGCGCAGAACAATTTGTAAATTTGAACAAGTATGCGACAGCAAGAGGAGTCAGTGAAAATGTCGACCTGGAAGCGAAGGGAAACAACGAAACGGTCCCTTTTTTTCCATCGAGGCAGCATTCTACTGTGTATCTATTGAGGTAACAGTGATACACATGAATTGACTACTGTATTTGACGCTTTTCAAGAAAAAAGAGAACAATCTGTCTCTATACTTACATGCATCTGTGATAAAGGATAACAGAGTATGGACGGAGTGATCAGTTGAGATGGAGCTGTAACGAGGTATGATTGAATGGCAGACTGATGATGCATTCTAGAGACTGGGGAGATGTTGCTGCAGGTCATTTGACCATTTTTTCCACTGTTCTGTCAGGATGCATCAGTCACCTGACATAGCCGGCATTCGACTCGTATAGAACCACGTGTTCTGTATGTGACTTAGAGCATTGTCTACTTGCGATCGTTGACAGCAAACCTCTCGGTCATCAGATGACTTCCATCTCATGTATGATGAAAATTCCTCTAAACGAATGAAGATTTATGTAATCTACTTCATTCCCCTGTCACATCTTGGGTAAAAAAGTAGAGACTTCAGTTTCACAACAAAGATGATTCTTAGTTAGCGATAGGTGTTTGTGAGACACTGCAATCCCCGTGTAAACATCTGCTGGATAGATGTGTTGTTTACAGAGTTAGTGTGGTTTGACTTGTAATATCACATGTCGGACGCCGTTTCTTTGCTTTTATCTGTTTCCTTGTCAGAGGTATTCTCTGTTACAATCGATCATTTTACATAGGACTGAGCCGCGCGGGATTAGCCGAGAAGTCTTAGGTGCTGCAGTCATGGACTGAGCGGCTGGTTCCGGCGGGGGTTCGAGTCCTCCCTCGGGCATGGGTGTGTGTGTTTGTCCTTAGGATGATTTAGGTTAAGCAGTGTGTGAACAATTGAACATAGGACTGATGAGGGCATAGTATAATTTCTGAACCGTGATCGGATGTGGACAGTGGACGCTATATATCTCTGGAAATCTACATTGTGCATGTATGACACACAATCGATATTTTAAGGAGCTAGTTTTTTCATTTTACAGTTTGTTACCATATTTTATCCTAGAGAATCCTGCAAGAAGAATGTATGCCATGTGCTGGAAATATACACTACTGGCCATTAAAATTGCTACACCAAGAAGAAATGCAGATGATAAGCGGGTATTCATTGGACAAATATATTATACTAGAACTGACATGTGATTACATTTTCATGTAATTTGGGTGCATAGATTCTGAGAAACCAGTACCCAGAACAACCACCTCTCGCCGTAACAACGGCCTTGATATGCCTGGGCATTGAGTCAAACAGAGCTTGGATGGCGTGTACAGGAACAGCTGCCCATGCAGCTTCAACACGATACCACAGTTCATCAAGAGTAGTGACTGGCGTATTGTGACGAGCCAGTTGCTTGGCCACCATTGACCAGACGTTTTCAGTTGGTGAGAGATCAGGAGAATATGCTGGTCAGGGCAGCAGTCGAACATTTTCTGTATCTAGAAAGGCCCGTACAGGACCTGCAACATGCGGTCATGCATTATCCTGCTGAAATGTAGGGTTTTGCAGAGATCAAATGAAGGGTAGAGCCATGGGTCGTAACACCTCTGAAATGTAACGTCCACTGTTCAAAGTGCCATCAATGCGAACAAGAGGTGACCGAGACGTGTAACCAATGGCACCCCATACCATCACGTCGGGTGATACACCAGTATGGTGATGACGAATACACGCTTAAAATGTGCGTTCACCGCAGTGTCGCCAAACACGGATGTGACCATCATGATGCTGTAAACAGAACCTGAATTCACCCGAAAACATGACGTTTTGCCATTCGTGCACCCAGGTTCATCGTTGGGTACACAATCGCAGGCGCTCCTGTCTGTGATGCAGCGTCAAGGGTAACCGCAGCCTTGGTCTCCGAGCTGATAGTCCATGCTGCTGCATACGTCGTCGAACTGTTCGTGCAGATGGTTGTTGTCTTGCAAACGTCCCCATCTGTTGACTCAGGGATCGAGACGTGGCTGCACGATCCGTTACAAATGGTTCAAATGGCTCTGAGCACTATGGGACTTAACTTCTAAGGTCATCAGTCCCCCTAGAACTTAGAACTACTTAAACCTAACTAACCTAAGGACATCACACACATCCATGCCCGAGGAAGGATTCGAACCTGCGACCGTAGCGGTCGCGCGGTTCCAGACTGTAGCGCTTAGAACCGCTCGGCCACCCCGGCCGGCGATCCGTTACAGCAATGCGGATAAGATGCCTGTCATCTCTACTGCTAGTGATATGAGGCCGTTGGGATCCAGCACGACGTTCCGTATTACCCTCCTGAACCCACCGATTCCATATTCTGCTAACAGTCAGTGGATCTCGACCAACGCGAGCAGCAATGTCACGATACGATAAACCGCAATCGCAATAGGCTAAAATCCGACCTTTATCAAAGTCGGAAACGTGATGGTACGCATTTCTCCTCCTTACACGAGGTGTCACAACAACGTTTCACCAGGCAACGGCGGTCAACTGCTGTTTGTGTATGAGAAATCGGTTGGAAACTTTCGTCATGTCAGCACGTTGTAGGTGTCGCCACCGGCGCCAACCTTGTGTGAATGTTCTGAAAAGCTAATCATTTGCATATCACAGCATATTCTTCCTGTCGGTTAAATTTCGCGTCTGTAGCACGTCATCTTCGTGGTGTAGCAATTTTAATGGCCAGTAGTGAATTTCGTACATTGGAATATTAACAGCGCTGCATTCCACATAACCAATAGGTTAGAAGCTGAAGCGATATAATATTATAGCCTGTTATAAGTGAAGAACCATGTAGCCTTAGGAGTGCATGTGTTTATGTTCTCTCTTACCAGTACCCTCCTGGTACCCATCCCAGACACTAGACAATACTTTAAAATTGATAGCGTAGTTGATTTATGTAAAATGCTTCGAACTGCATCCATCTGGAGCTACATCATACATAAAAACCACCCATTTCTTGTTCTTCTTAACTGTCTGCTATTACAACACTTTCAAATCTACTACTATACACCGATAAGGGGTGCCAATCTCCTCGACATGGGCGAATCTGGAGAAATCTTGTGATTCATTCGCGAGATGCGGAATGTAACGGTCTACTTCCGGTCAGCTGCAGATTAAATCAGTAACAGTGCTGCAGGGCAGGTTCGTAAAAGACAGTGCCAGGGGCTCTTTCAGTCTCTAATTTTATCCTAAGGCTGCGACAATGCTCTGTGACTCCCATCTGCATAGAGACAGATCATAAATTACACACTATATGCTGGAGGTGCTAGAAGTATGTAGATCGCTGTCTGGTATACTTTGATGATGTGTATGTTCGAGAATTAACAATGAATGGGCGTACTGCAGAGTCATCTATCTACATTCGCAACAATACTCGCAAAGTTGAGAAGGGACGTTTTAGTGACGATACTGAAATTCGGAAACATGTTGTTGCATCATTGGTTGGTGTTGAAATTACTGTAAAATTGCTAAAATTGTTCGCACTATCAACTGTGATGCTTATTATTACAGTACATCGTTGGTGTCTTTTCCATCCCATCTGTCCACTGGTACACTGTTGGTTACCACATAATGCTTGACTGCCATCGCTTGTTTGAGATAGAGGAAGAGTTTTGGTGGAAGGGAAACACCTTCTGGCGATGGCTGGCACCGAAACAGTGATTGCATACATAACTGCAATATGAGGAATCGGTTAAAACGGAACGCACAGCCATCAGCTATTCTGTCACTGTGACAGGTGAATTTAAATAGAGAGGTCGTCAATCACCTTCGGACAGCAGTTTGGAAACGCTCCACAACGCCATCAAACTCTCCCAGTTTCCTTATGTTGTAACTGTCTCTTATTTAAAATCATCCAGTGTGTGTGGTATGTTATGGTGGCAGCAGTAACAACATGATTTACACCATGTGACATCTAATTTTCTGTGAGAAGCAATGGATCCAAACGTGTTAATGTCAGTTTAGAACTTGACACGGACCTTGAAGTCGTGGCGGAAGAAGCAAAATGTATGGAAGTGTACAAAGCAGAAAAAAACAATCTTTCAAACAACGACACAGGGTCACAGAGAGCGTCTCTTGCGACTTATAGTGTAGTTTGTGGGATACAGTCATTCTTCTACAGTACAGGCGATGCAACGTTACACTGGTCTGTGCAATGGATCAATACCTGCATATTTAATAGGATCGTCACATGTGCTCGATGTCGGCATGCAGATGGTATTTGTTTTCGATATATAGGAGGAGAGATACACAGTAAAAATCTTATCAAGTTCTCTGTCGGATGATGTTAGTGGAGCTTTTATAGTTCGTAATATTTCTCTGTTGGATGGTACAGAATAACGACGATAGTATGTTGGGGTGATAGACGTAAATGGGACCTGAGGGACGTGGATCTGCTTTGGAATGCAGTACCTGTATGTAGTTAGGGGATGCAGCACAATGCAGTAGCAAATTCCCCGTCTTTCTCCCAATTCTCATACTGTCTTTTATACTACCTCATGCTGCAGGAACAGGCTTTGTTTGGTTCTGACCTTACACATAGTATACTGTTTGCGGAGCTACCACAACATGTTGCCATTTCCACCAAATTATCAAAACACAGACCTGTCGCACTAGCTGAGGTCACTCTGTTTCTACACGTGCTGCAGAAGTTGTTAGATATAGCCTGTAACACCATAGCTCTAATGCTCTACTCATCTATTTTGCTTTTTTTTCATTTAATATTACATCGTTAAGAACCTGTAAATGTTTTTGATTGAATAGATAACACAAAATTGTATACTCTTTTCTTTGTTAAAACTTTGATGTCGTAGTTTGTTTCAATGCAAAGTAGTGTATCTGTACTGTAAATACTTTGTCCCATTTGGAGGGAACAAAACTTACTGTATATAATTGTAATTCTGTGTGAATAATTTTTTGTAGAAGTGTCAATATGTGAAAATGTTCTGTTTTATTTAATGTGTTTGTTTGCTGTTATGTAAACTGCTGGTCCCCACTTAGGGCTCTTAGTTATTCTGTATGTAAACGGTGTAGTGGTTCCCCTCGGGAACGGAACTGTGTAGCGCGCGCAAATTGTGGTTGGCCTAGGTGGAAAAGGTGGAACTGATAGTTAGTCGGGGACGAGCCAGCAGCCAGAGATGAGCTATGAGCCCGTGCACTGCCGTGTAAAAGTTGCATAGTGCTGGTTTCGAGAGAGGCTTTTCTGTTATTTTCCAATGCCTCGGATGGATGGATAAATAGCTGAAACTATCCTGGAATTTGTATCTATCATCACCACCAAGAAATGACAGAGTCCAGCAATTCTGCCTGCAATTCCACCTACCAACATGCAGTTGCCACCACGTTGCGCAATCACTGTAAAGCAATATGATAATGATGTACAGTGAAGGATCAGCTTAATGGATGTGTTATTGTGCTCAAATATAAGGTAATTTATATCTAAATTTATGTACCAACCTTGATTTTCTCCTCATCATAACACCTCTTAGGTTCCTCTCCGTTTGAGCTGAAGTGATATCCGAGTGTCCTTTACTAAAAGAAGTTAAAGCCTAGAGTTTTGCTAATTAATGTCTCTTGAACTTAGTAAAAAGAAAGTTAAAGTTAATGTGGCAATAGAGTGAGTTAATGTAAATATTATTTGCTCAAAATAACTTTCCTATTAAAACTGCTATTTAAAGTGCTGTTGCTAACTTCAATATTAAAAGCTCTTAAGACTGAGACTTATAAGGCAAATGATCACATTATTGTCTGTAATAAATCCTAAAAGGTGAGTCAGTTTCTTGCAATTTGGTCAGTATTGTGTTTCGCAGTAGTAAAAGTGAGAAAGCTGCAGTTGTGAAACTTTATATATTCATGTTTGCTAAGTGTTTGTGTATCTTGTGTATTAGAAGTGCATGTTAATAGTAATATTATAAAGACCATTCACTTTATGTAAGCCTGAAAGTAATAGGGTGTTTCGGTATCTCTTATAATTTAGCAAATAGTTTGTGCTGCTCCAGTTGTTAGCTTCAATCTTAAAACATATGTGTGTCAGAGTTCATTGCACTCGCGTGTGGCCAAGTCTAGGTTGTGTTTGTCCGTTATAGTTACTTATACCTACTTTCTTAAACGAGAATGTTGATCATTCTCTTGCCTAGTTAGGCTGGCGGCCGTTTTCTTTATCCGTTGAACAGTGCAGATAGGAAAAATTTTGTTTGGTACTGTTCAAATATTTACGTAATTCTGACTGTCATTTCCGATAAGCCACTTGCGTTAGGAACAACACGGTCAACATAACAAAATTCCTCTCAGAGGGTAACACAGCTCTGTTGCTTTGTGCCATAGTTGCTTTTACGAAATAGTTTTATGTCACAACCTGTTCTAGAGTTGAGGTTATGGTACAGTAGTAGCAGACAGGAGTGTTATAAGCTCTCTCCGACTTCTGCTTAGATCCCACTTAAATCGGAACGATCACATGCACAAAACTGCAGAAATGGCAGCAGTTGCAAGATGCATAGGGACTATCTAAAATTTTACTGGAGCAGATAGGTTTGGAACAGGTGACTCGTTTCGAGATATGAGAGTGCCAGAAATATGATTCGCTGGTGGCTGTAGTCATTAAAAGACTTCTCCATCAGATACAATGCAGGTATGTGTTTGAATGGAAAGACTTGATTCCAAATCAGAGACATAATTTCTACCAGAATGCGTAGCACTAGAAATCTGAAAAGCTAGTGCATATTTCTTACGACCTCAATCATCACACCAACTACTGTTTGTGATCCTTATCAATTAACCATTACCTATAACCCAGTGGATGTATCACCAAACCTCTGACGTGGAATCAAGACAGAATGCGTTACAAATACTGCAGAAATATCTAGTGGCGGCATGAGGAAGTTGCAAATACTGGTTTCATACTATGTTCCTTAGGCGAATCACTTTCTAAATTTGGTAATTTTTTTATGAGGTTGCACCATTGGTGACGTGTAACCACACTGTTGGTCTGATAATATACACTCTGGCGATCACTGCTATATTCAGTGTTGTGGTAGTTGTCTAGAAAAACCACTTCATTCGGAGGTAATGCAAAACCTCGATGTATAAAACCAGTATTGCTTTTAACATGGATGCTTGTGAGCACCTATAGAACCAAGACCGCTTGTGACAGTAACATACAATAGCAGTTGCGATCGTGGTTTTTAGCATCTGACGGTTTGTAAGGCGATTACATTTCTCTTTCTAAAGCACAGTGGTCCCACTCGCAAGAGAAACTTATGACACAAGTTCGCCCATCGCTGATTTTTGGTCAGCATTATTTCGTATCGCCAGCAATTTGTTATTGGCGAAGTATTGTACTTAGTAGTAGGGGATGAGTGATAGGTTCGCCTTGAGCATCAGGCTTATAAAGTATGTGTGTGTGTTTCCACATGTGCAAAGAAAATGACTACGTCCAGTCGTGAGGAAGGTACAGATTTGACGTGGAATACTGTGATAGCAAAGGGAATAGAAGATTTTTTTTTACTTGCAAAGTATGGCAAGTCATAAGAATGGTACAGATATTTCTATTTCCAGAGCAACAACAATAAGCAGGGGGTATTTCCGATACTTCGCTCATTGTCGAATGTTGTCCAGTTAAGACCACAATCGTAATATTTAATTGTAAGTATAGCAACCAAATACATATGTAGCCGGTTTTCTAGGACGATTCCGTCTGGGGTCGCATGGCACACAGCGGCAGCAGCATGTGGCGGGAATAATCCACGTTTCCGGGTAACGGTACGTGCTGTCGAATGAAAAGGCCTGTTGGGGTGCAGGAATGTAGCTAACCTAACCGTGTCGTCCTCTAGACTGCTGAATAGTGAACTAATACTCAGTATGTGTTGGACAGCTTTCGTGATCGCGTGTGTACTCCATGGAAATCTGAGAAGTTTCAATATGGACGTGTGTTTGCATTGGACCATTATTCCCTCCCATGTAAATTGACCGCTTGACTGCTTCTACAAATTTCTTGACTTTATTTAGTTGAGAGAACATCGACTGTGGTGCGTGTTGTGTGTATCTAGTAGGTGAAAGACGGATGGTGCTGGTCCTCTAGACATAAGGAAGACCTTGGTTGACTTTGTAAATTGTACAGATGATTTGGAATGTGTTATATCACCGACATCCGTATTTTTTTCGAGTTTTGACGTAAATGTCTTCACAGACGAAATAAGTCTGTAGTTACTCAGTGGTTTACAGTATGCTCCACCTCGCTGAAGTTTCAGGTTTCTAGAAAAATAATTTCCAGTCTATATCTTCGGAACTATAGCGTGTAAGTGATCAGTAGCATACTGTTAAGTGCTTGATATCGAGAAGTATAGCGAAAATGGCATGATATTGTGGCAAACCATGTGAAAATACATATGTTTATGTAATCTCAGAGTCTAGAGATAGACGTAGAAAGCAAGCAAGCAAGCAGGTAGAGTCCAGAAACAGTAACACCTTTTTGCTGTGGGGAACCGTCCCAGCCTTTGTACACCACTTCAGAGAATCCGAGAAACCTTCTGGCTTGTAACGATTTGGCTCCTGGCTCCCCCTGGAGGATGAATAGTGAACTAATACACAGTTTGCGGTGAGTCACCTTCAGGTCCGTGTGTCGTGTTTATAATCTGCAGGAATTTGAGAAGATTCAATACGACGAGTGTTGGTAGCGTCCGAACTCCTACCACTCAGGTCCTCCTGGGTTGGGAGGTCGTCCAAGGCCGGCTGGTCTCTCTCTGGCTGACACATGCTTCCGCAGCTGCGGTCAAGCGCTGCGTTTACTGAGGCAGTTTCTTCCGTAGGCGCTGCCCTATTGCACGGTGAGTACGTGGGATGTATTTGATGACATGTAGACCACTTTTGTGGAGTTTAACTGTTAGTGTGGTTCCAAGATGGCCGCCGAGTAAGTGACGCCAGAAACCATTTCCAGAAAGATAAGTGATTTAGACACTAATATAATTTAGTTTAACGCCGACAACAAATTAAATACGTGCATTAGTGTATCGTTTAGTCTTGCCATTAAAGGTTTCACTTTTCTTTGCGTATTTTTTCAGAAAACACAAAAAGATCGTAACTTCGCGAAGTCGCGCTTAGGCTTAAATTTTGTAAACGTGTTTGTTTCTTGTTTCACGGTAATTTAACTAGTTTCTCGGTAACAAATAAGTAAACTACCGCAAATAGCGTATAACTTCATTGTTTTAATACAGATTTCAGAAAAACAGCGTAACTTTATATCAGAAACTTGCCTATATACATTTGTTTATAGGCCTAATTCTCGTAACGTTTTTGGAGAATCAAAGTTAAAGTATCTCGTTTAATTGTCCTTTTTTTCATTCCATCGAGTGAAATATATAATAAATAGCGTATACCTTCATTGTTTTAATACAGATCTCAGAAAAACAGCGGAATTTTAAATCAGAAACTTGCTTATATACATTTGTGAATAGGCTTAATTCTTGTAACGTCTTTTTTGATTTTCGGTAATTTAATTGATTTATTCTAGCTAAAGTATTATTTTTGCCATGAGTGAGAAGTGCCTGACTTGCCGTAGAATTGTTAGTTCCGGGGTTTGGTGTGATGGATGTAGTAGTTTTTTTCACTGGGGGGACTGCAGTGGCGTGGGTGTTGGGAAAGTGGATCAGGCTCATCAGTGGTTATGTAGGATTTGCAGCAGAGATAGGAAGATAGTGGAACAGGAGGGGAAAATTGCTGCCCTTCAGGCTGAGCTAGATCAGGCTAGGGAAGATCTGGACAGGTTAAGGAGGGAGAAGGGCAAAGAGAGGTGGGAAGTGGCAACAGGTAGCAGAAGGAACAGGCCTAGAACTAAGTCTGGCAGTTTTGTGGTGAATGTCAAAAATAAGTTTGACCTGTTGCTTCAGTTAGAAACTGATGAGCCTCAAGCAGAGGTAGGTGTAGACAGGACACAACAAACTTTCAATAGGAAATTGAAAAAGAATGTAGGAAAGTTATCGAAAAGGAAGAAAGTTTTGTTGTTAGGCAGTTCTCATGCCAGAGGTGTAGGCCAACTTCTGCAGGAGGAATTAGGACCAGAATACCAGGTCACAAATTTTTTCAAACCAAGTGCTAGTCTGGATCAGGTGACAGAGGATTTAGGTTCACTCTGTAAAGGATTTACCAGGGAAGACACCGTGGTTATTGTGGGAGGGCCAGGGAACAGCATTGACAGAGATCCTGGGTACAGTATAGAGTGTGACCTGGTAAAGATTGCGTCGGCATCGAGACACACCAATGTTGAATTTGTATCTGTCCTGAGACGTCATGACCGGCCTCATTTGGACTCTTCTGTTGGGAGAGTTAATTTGGAGTTGGAACGGCTGCTTGGGTCGGGTGCGGGGGCTCATATTGGTGTGGTTCCTGTTGATTATCTCAGTAGGTGGGACTATACCAGGCACGGCCTACATCTCAACAGGAAAGGGAAGGGGAAACTGGCTGGGGTAATAGCAGGAAATTTAAGGGGGGGAGGCACTGCCATGAATGGTAAAATACCAGTGGTTACAGGTGTTGGAGCAGCACCTTTTTTAGGATAGGTAAGACAGAAAGATGTCAAGTTCTACGAGAGGTCAGGATTGAAACAAATCTTCAGTTTAGGAAAGAAATTAAACAGCACAATTCTAGCACATTGGATCACCAATCACAGCTATCAATTATAAATTTTCACCAATCACCAGAAATTTTATTTCCACCAAGTTGTAGCTCAGTCCTAGGTAATTGCATTGATGAATTAAAGTCACCCAACCCAGTTGACATAATCTGCCTCTCTGAACACCGTGTGACCACTGGTATAGGAACTAGGCCTAAGCACAATGAGAAACTCAGACAGGAGAGT
Organism: Schistocerca nitens; assembly: GCF_023898315.1. Classification (NCBI taxonomy): domain Eukaryota; kingdom Metazoa; phylum Arthropoda; class Insecta; order Orthoptera; family Acrididae; genus Schistocerca; species Schistocerca nitens. Next base: position 505,345,986 of record NC_064616.1, on the reverse strand, counting down.
ACTGCAAATGTTAGAATAAGGAAAGGTTCTCATAAAGGTATAATTAAAAATAATGTAAGTATATTTCATCAAAATATTGGGAGTTTAAAGAATAAAGTAGATCAGCTTCTGGTTTGTTTAGAAGATTTAGAAACTGAGAATGAAATAGATATACTATGCCTGTCTGAGCATCACATTGTTACTGATATGGATAAGGTAAATGTAAGTGGATATAAGCTCTCTGCACATGTAATGAGAGAAAATATGGAGAAAGGAGGAGTTGCCATATATGTCAAAAGTTATCATTGTGCAAAAAGTATAGAAACAAAAAAGTTTTGTGTAGAGAAACATATAGAAGCATGTGCCTGTGAGCTTAAATTAAATAAAGGCACATTTATAGTTGTAACTGTATATAGGTCCCCATCAGGAAATTTTCATCTATTTCTGAAAAATTTGGACTCCTTGTTGTGCTATCTGTCAGACAGGGGGAAGCAAATTATTATTTGTGGGGACTTCAATGTAGATTCTCTGAAAGAGGGTAATAGGAAAAATGACCTTGAAGTATTACTCGGTTCTTTCAATTTGACACCCGTTATTGATTTTCCTACTCGGGTGGTAAAGGATAGCAGCTCACTGATAGATAACTTCTTTATAGACCAAGATAAGTTTAACCAGATAAATGCTCAGCCTGTTGAGAATGGTCTTTCTGATCATGGTGCACAGCTAGTTACAATATATGACATAGCTCCATTCAGCAATACTAAACAGTCCTCCAAAGTGGTACGTTCAGTCAACGATTTAACAATTGCAAATTTCAGGGAAAGCCTACAGCAGTTAGACTGGGATGAGGTGTACCGTGAACCTGATGCCAATTTAAAATATAATTTATTTCATGACATTTTTGTAAATGCATTTGAAAACTGCTTCCCCAAGAAAATAGTTAAATATACTCGTAAGAAACCTTGTAAGAAACCATGGCTTACTAAGGGTATAAAAATATCTTGTAACCGCAAAAGGGAAATGTATCTGACAGCAAGAAAGAGTAGTGACCCAGAAACTATCAAAAATTATAAAAACTACTGTGTTATATTAAGAAAAGTTATTAAAAAATCCAGGAGTATGTGTATCATGTCTGAAATCAGCAACTCTGATAATAAAATTAAAACAATTTGGAATATTATTAAAAGAGAAACAGGTCAACCAAGAGCAGAGGAAGACAGTATTACCATCAAATTGAATGAAAACTTTACGAACAAAAAGTCAGAAGTTGAAAATATTTTTAATAATCATTTTCTAAATGTTGTGGATATAGTAGGATCCAGGTGTTCATTAGAAGATGCTAGGCTGTTAATGGAAGAGGCCATACCTATGCAATTTGATACAATTGAAATCTCACCCACTTCTCCCTTTGAAATTAGGAAAATAATAAACTTGCTTAAAAGCAAAAACTCACATGGAATTGATGGCATTTCCAGCAAAATACTAAAAGCTTGTTCTCAACAGATAAGTAAGATTCTCAGCCACCTGTGTAATAGCTCTCTGGAACAGGGCATTTTCCCTGATAGACTGAAATATGCTATTGTTATACCTTTGCATAAAAAGGGGGATAGATCTGATGTCAACAATTACCGTCCAATCTCCCTTCTAACAGCTTTATCCAAAATTTTTGAGAAAGTAATGTATTCAAGAGTAGCTTCACATATCTGTAAAAATGAAGTACTAACAAAATGTCAGTTTGGTTTTCAGAAAGGTTTTTCAACAGAAAATGCCATATATGCTTTCACCAGTAAAATTTTGAATGATCTGAATAACCGAACACCACCCATTGGGATTTTTTGTGATCTCTCAAAGGCTTTTGATTGTGTAAATCATGAAATTCTGCTAGACAAGCTCAAGTATTGTGGCATGAGTGGGACAGTGCACAAATGGTTTAATTCGTACCTAACTGGAAGAGTGCAGAAAGTTGAAATAAGAAGTTGTCGTAACATGCAAAGATCAGCACATTCCTCAAACTGGGGAACTATCAAGAATGGGGTTCCACAAGGGTCAGTCTTGGGTCCTTTGTTGTTCTTATTATATATTAATGACTTGCCATTCTATATTCATGAAGAGGCAAAGTTAGTTCTCTTTGCTGATGATACAAGTATAGTAATCACACCTGACAAACAAGAATTAACTGATGAAATTGTCAATACTGTCTTTCAGAAAATTACTAAGTGGTTCCTTGTAAACGGACTCTCACTGAATTTTGATAAGACACAGTACATACAGTTCCGTACAGTGAATGGTATGACGCCATTAATAAATATAGACCTTAATCAGAAGCATATAGCTAAGGTAGAATATTCCAAATTTTTAGGTGTGTCCATTGATGAGAGATTAAATTGGAAGAAACACATTGATGATCTGCTGAAACGTTTGAGTTCAGCTACTTATGCAATAAGGGTCATTGCAAATTTTGGTGATAAACATCTTAGTAAATTAGCTTACTACGCCTATTTTCACTCATTGCTTGCATATGGCATCATATTTTGGGGTAATTCATCACTGAGGAATAAAGTATTTATTGCACAAAAGCGTGTAATCAGAATAATAGCTGGAGTCCACCCAAGATCATCCTGCAGACATTTATTTAAGGATCTAGGGATATTCACAGTAGCTTCTCAGTATATATACTCTCTTATGAAATTTGTTATTAACAACCAAACCCAATTCAAAAGTAATAGCAGTGTGCATAACTACAATACTAGGAGAAAGGATGATCTTCACTATTCAAGATTAAATCTAACTTTGGCACAGAAAGGGGTGAATTATACTGGCACTAAAGTCTTTGGTCACTTACCAAATAGTATCAAAAGTCTGACAGATAACCAACAAGTATTTAAGAAGAAATTAAAAGAATTTCTGAATGACAACTCCTTCTACTCCATAGAGGAATTTTTAGATATAAATTAAGAAAAAAAAGAAAAAAATATTAAAAAAATAAAAATAAAAAATAAAGAAAAACAAAAAACACAAAAAAATAAAGTTGTTATATTAACTTAAGTATGTTGTTAAATTAACCTAATTATGTCATGTATTGGAAAATTCGACTCGTTCCACATCATTACGAAATATCGTATTCATGATCCATGGAACTAGTATTAATCTAATCTAATCTAATCTAATCTAGTGCAATATGGCGATCTGTACAACATAGTTTTGCTGCTGAAAGTCCCGTCTGTAGAAAAAAAATAGCGGATGGTGCTCCCATACAGGCAGCAGCAGCAGTTGGCGGGTAAATTCAGTAAGAGCCAATCACAGTGCCCCATTCATTCACAAGACATTTTTTGTGCTGCATCATAGGAGCCTCTACAGACCATTTCCAACAAGATGGGGGCAAGGTACCTACAGAAAGTTCTGAGAGTAGCCTGCGAATTCTGTTTGTGTAATTGTTCTGATTTTCCCCTCTGTGCTTATACAGTGCTCTCTTTCCAAACAACAACAATGATTTTATGATTAACAGTGTTTTCGCAAGCACACTTAGACATGACGAAGCCTTTTAGCGGTGAGAACAAGGGCGAACAACTACTATTTCTGAGATGTATGTGCCGGCCGAAGTGGCCGTGCGGTTAAAGGCGCTGCAGTCTGGAACCGCAAGACCGCTACGGTCGCAGGTTCGAATCCTGCCTCGGGCATGGATGTTTGTGATGTCCTTAGGTTAGTTAGGTTTAACTAGTTCTAAGTTCTAGGGGACTAATGACCTCAGCAGTTGAGTCCCATAGTGCTCAGAGCCATTTGAATTTGAGATGTATGTCGAAAGCAGGACGTTACACATGACGGAGGGGCTGACCTGTGAGGACCGCTGGAAAAAATGTATCCTGTGTTATTCTGGGAATCATTGCAACTGATGTCTTTAGTGCATCCTGAGGGGGACCTGGCTGTTATTTAGATAGGCATGTGATGTCAGCATAACTTCGAGAACTTTTTAGTTTTGTCTGGGAGGGTGAGCCACTATGCAAACATCTCTCTCGGCGCTGGACAGCAGCTGTGTGTCATCGCGCCAGCAACAGTGCTTTGGTGAACACGTTTTTTGACAGGCATTTTTCTGGCGTTATGTATGAAAGACATGCCGCTCCCTCATCCTTGTGGGACCCGAACTGACACCTGCGCGTGATTCGGCGGCTGACGGCCGTGTCGTCACTTCGCATGTGCATCTGGACTCCTGGCAGCATGTGCAGAGTCAGCAGCGTTGGCACTGGGCTTCGGGACGTGTTTTTTAGTATCGATCTTTTGTTTAAACAATATTCCATCGATTTCGTTCACCAATAGGATGCTGGGAATTAAAAAAAAAAAACTATTCCATACATGTGAAGGATATCCATTTCATTAATTTGCATTAAGTTTTTATATCAATGTGGTATTAGCGGTACAATAGTTAAGGGTAGGGTGTGGGTGGAGGGTGACATGGAGCAGAACAGCTGATTAAGTTTAGAACACTAGGTTAATCTGCATAATTAATTTGCATAATTCTTATGTAAAATGCGGTACAATAGTTTAAGGGGTTGGGGGTGTGTGAAAGAGAAGGGTGCGTCAGAAATGGCGTTCAAAAGCGTGTGAAAATCGGAAAGTGCACCAGAAAATGGTGGGAGGACATAACTAATTACTTAATTTGGTATCAAGGGCGGTACAGTAGTTTGAGTGGATGGGGGTGACATGGAATACCACTTAACAGAACAACAGGTTAAGTGCCAACAAAAGGCCAAACATTACGTGAAGACACCGAGAGTACAGTGCTGAACTTTAGGTTATGCAACATGTTTGCCCCATGTAATTACTTCTTACAAGACTTACGTCTTTCCTAACAGCAGAGAACGATGAGAAAGAGAAGTCCAACCCCTGCAAACGGAATTTTTAAAAAATAAACAATATATCCTTGAATTTCTTGTTATGAGATTCTTCCTCTCCAGCACAGAGCCACCAATTTCCATATATTCCATACACTACATTGAATCCCATAAATTGCTTAAATAAACAATATTGCACACGTTGTGTACATTCTTTAAACAATATTCCATACACTGAAATCGATTTCCTGAGAAATGCTTTAACTAAATAAATAAACTATATTCCATACACTGCCATAAATAACTAAGCAATATTCTACACATTGTCTAAATTGATTAGACAGTATTCCATAAACTGGAATCAAATTCCCTCCAAATGACCGACCAACTGAGTCTTTTTCCAACCAATTTCCAGGAGGGGGGTTTACCAGAGAGGGAGAGGTTAATTAATTGATCAATTTAATTAAGTAGTCAATCAAACTGATAAGGGTGAGAGAGGCTATTCCAGTAACCCAAACCTGAAAGTGTACCTGTAGCAGCGAGGGGGATGGGGTGATTTGGTGCTTTCCTGAGGGCTGGGAGGGGAGAGGAAGAGGGAGGGGGTTAACGACCTACCAGGTTAAGGACTGGTCAATTAAAAAGAAGGATCCTTTTAGTAGAACAATAGTTTAAGGACCTTTCAATCAAAGGACAATAGGTTAATGACCTGTCAATCAAAGGAGAACAACAGGTTTGCCCCTGAATGCATACCAGCCCCTGCTGTAGGGAACCCACACTAACAAAATGTGCTGATGTCCTTGTTATCGTACTACTGGCAAAGACTCTTGTCAAATGCTAAAACTAGCGGTAAATGCCAATTCAAAAGCGAAAGGATGTTAACGCCTTCCGTTAAATTTCACGGTCACCCTTTACAAATGACATGTTTCATGTCAGCTACTGCAGGTAGTGTTGTTGTTCTGGTCTTCAGCCCTGAGACTGATTTGATGCAGCTCTCCATTCTACTCTATCCTGTGCAAGCGTCTTCATCTCCCGGTGCTTACTGCAACCTACATCCTTCTGAATCTGCTTAGTGTATTCATATCTTGGTCTCCGTCTACGATTTTTACCCTCCACGCTGCCCTCCAATACTGAATTTGTGATCCCTTGATGCCTCAGAACATGTCCTACCAACCGGTCCCTTCTTTTTGTCGAGTTGTGCCACAAACTCCTCTTCACCCCAATTCATTTCAATACCTCCTCATTAGTTATGTGATCTACCCATCTGCAGGTAGTATAAGGACGAAAATATTGCAGAAGTCATCTGTTTTCGTTGCAATAGCATTTAACGTGGTTGAAGTTCATACTTTTGGGGAATTGTTCAAAACTGAGTATCCACTTCAACAATGTAGAAAAAATATCACAAATGCAAAACTCACTTCTGACTCAGCGTAGTTACACTTACTCACCAAGCAGAAATTCTAATTCTATGAGATTCAGTTTCAGTACTCTGATGTAAGACTGTTTGGCAGTGCTCTTTCGTACCGCAGTTGACTTGTGATAAAGTGTGCAATGAATGCATACGGATTGCTGAAACTGCTGAATTTAATAGTTCCATGGCTTTCACTTGTGTATTTGTCTGACCTAAACTGGCTCTGCTTCAGTTCAGGCCCTACGTAGTACAACATCATACTGGCACCAGCAGTATGCTCTTACTGCCAGTTTCATTTTTCGTTTCACTTGATTTTCAGTTTCTGAAATAAAATCACATGTACACCTAATAGAAGAGGTTTAATTTCGTTCCTTCTTCCTTGCTGAGAGTTTGTGTATTTTTTTCAGTCAGCTTTTACCCTGCTAACCAGAAAAATGCTAAAAGACTCACAAATCATTATTTAGCAGTGTTATGGCTGTAACATACTGGACAGCCAGGCTGTAGCAGCTGGGAGAGACCGCCGAAATGTTGAGCAGCCAGGTAGTGGCAGCCAGCTTTAACAGCCTGCGGTCATTTGTGACCGACCAGCCGCGTGAGATGGATGTGGATGATGTTATATTTATACAAACCCCATCATTTAGGCTCACTTTACTACAATTATAAAAATTAGTTTTATGTTGTTTTACTTCCTCAGAGTGATGTGGATTATAAGTTCTCTTACATAGATACTGGAGCGTACAGAAAATGTAGTCACTCATCTATTTTTAAGCAATCAGTTTTGTATGAAAATCTCACGAACAAAAACTTACGAATTCCAGAGGAAAGCCCAATATCAAATAACAGGGTAGTGATGTCGTACGTTATTGTGGGAGTTGAGGCATTTTTTACATCTGAAAATTTAATGTGTCCTTATGGAGGAATGCACATTTGGAACTGTGGGAAATACATGTAGAAGTTTTGATCAGCTACTGGTTTTTCGATAAGAATTTTCAATTGCCATAAAAAATGGATGGTGTGTTTTACATAATTATGTGCGAAAAAGAGATGGCTATAAATTACCCCACAGCACTGCTGATCGCTATAAGTGAGAAGCGATCAGCTGCTTTCACAGTGTGAAATTCTGCGGGAGTGGAACCTTCCCATTGTAACAAGTTAACTTTCTGACTCAGTTCATCTGCATTCCCTGTATATTGCTTGGTTCATGAATTACCTCAAAGATCAAATTCTTACTGCCCAGCGTATAAGCTACTTGATGGATCTTTTAAACCTAACAGCCACTTCAAAAGTACATGATCTTATATGATTTTGTATTTCCTCCCATATGAATGACATTGAAACTTCGAGGAGCGTTCAGTAAGAAACGCAACACATTTTTTTCCTGGAAGCAGGTTGTTTTTGTTCTCGATTTCAATATACCATATTATTTAGCAGTCTTTGGCTACAAAACCCTATTTTTCAACACAATCTCCTTTCAATGCTATGGGCTTACGCCATCTTACTGGGACGACCTATATGCCTGCATGGTACCACTCTACTGGTCAACGTCAGAACCAACGTCTTGCTGCATCAGTAACCTCCCTATCAGGTATGTCCTACTTCCAGTGGAGTGCATAATTCACTAGGTCAAACAGATGGAAACTAAAGGTGCCAATCCAGGTAGTAGGGTGGCTGAGGAAGAACAGTCCAATGAAGTTTTGTGAGCGCCACTCGGATACGCAGACTTGTGTGAGGCCTTGTGTTTTTATTGAGAAGAAGTTCGTCGACATTTTTGTGGTGATGAACTGGCTGAAGTCGTTTCGTAAGTTTAATTAGGGTACACAATTTCAGAATTGATCATTGCACCATGAAGGAGGATATCAGGACTTCAGAGTCCGAGAAGACTGTCGCCAAAGCTTTACTGGCTGAGGGGGTGGCCTTGAACTTTTTCTTGAGACGGGAGGTGGTGTGGTGCCTATCCATGGATTGCTGTTTTGTTTCTGGCGCAAAGTGATGAACCCATGTTTCATCACCTGTGACAAAATTTGACAAAAAATTGTCATGATCAGCCTCCTAATGAGCATGCAATACCGCACAGATGGTCATTTGTTGCTCAATATGGTCTTCTGCAACAGCAACAGAGACGTCCAGTTGTCCAGCACTGTATTTGATTGGAAACTATCAATCACCTTGCATGAGAACTGTAAGAAAATGGAACGCCTGCAGTCATCCTTTAGGTGATATTTATTTTGTAGGAACAAGTTTCGGCACTTCAATGCTCCATCTTCAGGCCGCAGTTGATGCTGAAAGGGTTATCACGATCCATATATACACTGCATCAGAGTTAGTTGGCAGTTGATGATTAGAATGCTGACTCCACATTTACGGATACACTATATGATCAAAATTATCTGGACACCCCCAAAAAACATACGTTTTTCATATTAGGTGCACTGTGCTGCCACCTACAGGCAGGTGCTCCATATCAGCGACCTCAGTAGTCATTAGACATCATGAGAGAGCAGAATAGGGCACTCCGCAAAACTCATGGACTTCGAATGTGCTAAGGTGATTGGGCGTCACTTGTGTCGTAAGTCTGTATGCAAGATTTCCACACTCCTAAACATCCCCAAGGTCCACTGTTTCCGATCTGATAGTGAAGTGGAAACGTGAAGGCCCACGTACTGCACAAAAGCATACAGGTCGACCTTGTCTGTTGACTGACAGAGACTGCCGAGATTTGAAGAGGGTTATAATGTGTAATAGGCAGACATCTATCCAGACCAATAGTAGGACAAAGAGAGCATGGCCACATTGATTGTTGCCAAATTTATTCAAGATAGTGGCAATAATGTCATCCAAGATCTCGACCTGTAGACTTGGCAACAGCACATGACGTCATCCAAGATGGCGGATGTGACATCATTCAAGATGGTCAATTGGGCTACCTCCAATAACCTAACCACACCCCTACTCTCCCCATCCCCAGAAAATGGTGGGAAGTTCAAATTCCAACATGACAATGCAACACATTTCTACTTACCTAAGAAAATGGCATGAAAATAAGTCACTTGGGCTACCTCCACTGACATAAGTCATCCAACCGCCACCTCATCCTAGGAACTGGCAGGAAGAGGACTCAGCCGGTGCTGGACATAAGCTTTATTTTGCATTCAGTCCCTATTTACACACTTTGAGACATTACCACCATCCATTGTGGTCGCCATGGGGTCCGCAGTCCAACTGACCTAGTACACAGTACTGCCACCAGAGGGTGCTGTCGTTCATTCTAGGACATAACCCAAGATGGCTGTCTGGAGGGGAAAATGACTCAGCCTGAGCTGGGCTGCTGGAGAGAGGAGGAACTGTACTTTATTTATTTTGGAACAATTTATTTATGTATGGATTTGGGATAGTATATTTATTATACAAATACAAAACACACGCTCTGACATGATTGGGGTCACGCTGCACAGCCTACAGACCCGTAAACTACTCATAAATTACCGAAATAACAGTCTGCAGACAAGCAAGAAACTCAGTTACCAGAATAATTTCAGTATACAGCACACAGACATGGAAACTCCTCCTAAATAATGCAGTAAACTGATGTGCAAACATGAAATGAACTCGTAAACTGTCCAAATAATGAATAGCACAGCCTACAGTTCTGCTCACAAAATATTGCAACAGACATGCAAACAACATGGGCAGGCACCACCCGCCACCCTCTGCCCACTGGACTGCACAGGAGGCTACCGCACATGCTCCCAGAAGTCAGGATGCACCGGGAGCCCTGCAAAGTGATGTTGCTGTCAGCTGCCAAACCATGCACAAGTACCCATACAGGTCCCTCAAGCATGAGGCGGTGACATCCCTTTCATACTTGACAACTGAGAAATTCTTCTCGAAATACGTGATCACCTAGGCACCATTGCTGACATGACTGGAAGGGAGGAATGACCTATTTTCAGAGCGCAGATGCTACAAGGGCTCACGCGTACCTATACCTACGCAAACCACTGCCAGATGCATGCCAGCCAGCATGAGGCATCACTCTCACGCCACTGCTGGCGACATGTCAAAGTCAACTTTACGGTTATAGTTCTGCGAGTGTTATAGTGACGTCACATGTGTGAATAAGCGTCAAGTCATCGTCTGATCTGCGCACGTGTGTGTTCACTTTTGCTGGTATGATCCCTCTCTCTACCTGGGGTCCAGCAAGGATCTAATTGCCAAGCGACTCACCCTCGCAGATGCTGCAGAAATCCGTTTCAGAATAGCACAGGATGCATTGTTCCTCGTGATCCTAATGGGACATGTGTTAGATGCATACTTATGTCACAGATCATGCAATAGAAACCTGTTTGACCGCTCGTGATTCTAACGAGACATGCGTGATGTGTGGCTGACGCAACGCTGCGCGTAGCTACATACCACCACAAGTGCATCTAGCAATGTTCTCAATGTTATACTGAAGTCACATGGCTACTTTACATAATTCGTATAGCTATCGACCGCTAGACACTCATACATTTACCACAAAGATAGACAGCACCGTATATACTACTTGCAGCACTAGACAGCTTCCCATAGCCGATGGTCCCAAGTCATCCACTCCCAGTCGGTGACCAGAGCGCCCTCAGCGGACCAAAGTCACTCTCAGAACTGTTCTACAAATTCAGGCTCGTTTCACCTTGGCACAAACGCGTTACTGTTTCTGGTCCGGATCTGCTCGGTTGCTTTTCTACACCCATCTCCAGACTCTGGGATTAGAAGAACGCTTGTATTTTCGCATGGTTTACCGTAATATTATATCATTTTTACGGTACTTCTCGATATCAACCACACAGCAGTATCCTACCGATCGCCTGCACAACATAATTCCGAAGATATAGAATGGAAATTATTTCTCTACTAACCGCAAACTTTAGCAAGTTTGAGCGTGCTCTAGATCACTGTGTAACTAGAAACTTATCCCGTCTGTGAAGACCTTTACGTGAGAACTCGAAACAAATAGAAGAAAATGATATTTCCGCTCATGAATACCGATGTCGGTGATGTAACAGATTCCAAAATATTCCTATAATTAACAAAGTCAACTAAGGTGTGTCTCATGTTTAGAGAACCAGTAAACGTATCTTTCACCTTCTAGATGCACACACCACAATCGATGTTCCCTCAATTAAATAAAGGCGCGAAATGTGAAGAAGCAGTCAACTGAACAATTTACATGGAAGGGAATAACGGTCCAGTGCAAACACACGTCCATATCTACATCTACATCTACATCCATACTCCGCAAACCACCTGACAGTGTGTGGCGGAGGGTACCTTGAGTACCTCTATCGGTTCTCCCTTCTATTCCAGTCTCGTATTGTTCGTGGAAATAAGGATTGTCGGTATGCGTCTGTGTGGGCTCTAATCTCTCTGATTTTATCCTCATGGTCTCTTCGCGAGATATACGTAGAAGGGAGCAATATACTGCTTGACTGCTCGGTGAAGGTATGTTCTCGAAACTTCAACAAAAGCCCGTACCGATCTACTGAGCGTCTCTTGCAGAGTCTTCCACTGGAGTTTATCTATCATCTCCGTAACGCTTTCGCGATTACTAAATGATTCTTTAACAAAGCGCGCTGCTCTCCGTTGGATCTTCTCTATCTCTTCTATCAACCCTATCTGGTACGGATCACACACTGCTGACAAGGGAACCTCCCCATCCCACCTCCCTCAGATTTAGTTATAAGTTGGTACAGTGGATAGGGCTCGAAAAACTGAACACAGATCAATCGAGAAAACCGGTAGAAGTTGTGTGGAACTATGGAAAAATAAAGAAAATATACAAACTGAGTAGTCCATGCGCAAGATAGGCAACAACAAGGATAGTGTAAGCTCAGCAGCTACGGAGCGAGAGGTCCTTGGTTCAAGTCTTCCCTCAAGTGAGAAATTTATTTTCTTTATTTTCGCAAAGTTATGATCTGTCAGTTCGTTCTTTGACGTCGCTGTTCACTGTAATAAGTTTAGGGTCTGTGTTTTGCGACCGCACCGCAAAACCGTGCGATTACTAGACGAAAGGACGTGCCTCTCCAATGTGAACCGAAAACATTTGATCGCAAGGTCATAGGTCAACCGATTCCTCCACCGGAAAACACGTCTGATATATTCTACACGACAATGGTGACGGCAAGTGCGTCACATGACAGGAATATGTTGTCGACCCACCTAACTTGTACACTTGGCGAATGGGTAAAATAATTCTTCTACCTTGCCCTATTTAGGTTTTCTTCTGGATGTCATAATCACTCCCAAAAAAGTGATGAAAACATAAGAGTTTGTGACATAAATTGAAAATAAAAAATTAAACTTTTCACTAGAGGGAAGACTTGAACCAAGGACCTCTCGCTCCACAACTGCTCACGCTAACCACGGGACCACGGCACTGCTGAGCTGACATTCACCTTAATGTTGTATATCATGCACATGGACTATTCATTTTGTATATTTTGCTTATTTTTTCATAGTTCCACACAACTTCTTCCTGTTTTCTCGATTGATCTGTGTTCAGTTTTTCAAGGCCTATGCACTGTGCCAACCTATAAGTAAATCTGAGGGGGGTTCCCTTGTGAGCAGTATTCAAGCAGTGGGCGAACAAGCGTACTGTATCCTACTTCCTTTGTTTTCGGATTACATTTCCTTAGGAGTCTTCCAATGAATCTCAGTCTGGCATCTGCTTTACCGACGATTAACTTTATATGATCATTCCATTTTAAATCACCCCTAAGGCGTAATCCCAGATAATTTATGGAATTAACTGCTTCCAGTTGCTGACTTGCTGTATTGTAGCTAAATGATAAGGGATCTTTCTTTCTATGTATTCGCAGCACATTACACTTGTTTACATTGAGATTCAATTGCCATTCGCTGCACCATGTGTCAATTCGCTGCAGATGCTCCTGCATTTCAATACAATTTTCCATTGTTACAACCTCTCGATATACCACAGCATCATCCGCAAAAAGCCTCAGTGAACTTCCGATGTCATCCACAAGGTCATTTATATATATTGTGAATAGCAACGGTCCTACGACACTCCCCTGCGGCACACCTGAAATCACTCTTACTTCGGAAGACTTCTCTCCATTGAGAATGACATGCTGCGTTCTGTTATCTAGGAACTCTTCAATCCAATCACATAAATGGTCTGATAGTCCATATGCTCTTACTTTGTTCGTTAAACGACTGTGGGGAACTATCGAACGTCTTGCGGAAGTCGAAAAACAAGGCATCTGCCTGGGAACCCGTGTTTATGGCCCTCTGAGTCTCGTGGACGAATAGCGCGAGCTGGGTTTCACACAATCGTCTTTTTCGAAACCCATGCTGATTCCTACACAGTAGATATCTAGTCTCCAGAAAAGTCATTATACTCGAACATAATACGTGTTCCAAAATTCTACAACTGATCGACGTTAGACATATAGGTCTATAGTTCTACACATTTGTTCGACGTCCCTTCTTGAAAACGGGGATGACCTGTGCCCTTTTCCAATCCTTTGGAGCGCTGCGCTCTTCTAGAGACCTACGGTACACCGCTGCAAGAAGGGGGGCAAGTTCCTACGCGTACTCTGTGTAAAATCGAACTGGTATCCCATCAGGTCTAGCGGCCTTTCCTCTTTTGAGCGATTTTAATTGTTTCTCTATCCCTCTGTCGTCTATTTCGATATCTACCATTGTGTCATTTGTGCGACAATGTAGAGAAGGAACTACAGTGCAGTCTTCCTCTGTGCCGGCCGCGGTGGTCTAGCGGTTCTAGGCGCTCAGTCCGGAGCCGCGCGACTGCTGCGGTCGCACGTTCGAATCCTGCCTCGGGCATGGATGTGTGTGGTGTCCTTAGGTTAGTTAGGTTTAAGTAGATCTAAGTTCTAGGGGACTGATGACCACAGATGTTAAGTCCCATAGTACTCAGAGCCATTTGAACCATTTTTTCTTCCTCTGTGAAACAGCTTTGGAAAAAGACATTTAGTATTTCGGCTTTAGTCTGTCATCCTCCGTTTCAGTATCATTTTGGTCACAGAGTGTCTGGACATTTTGTTTTGATCCACCTACCGCTTTGACATAAAACCAAAATTTCTTTGGATTTTCTGCCAAGTCGGTACATAGAACTTTACTTTCGAGTACATTGAACGCCTCTCGCATAGCCCTCCTCACACTACATTTCGCTTCGCGTAATTTTTGTTTGTCTGCAAGGCTTTGGCTATGTTTATGTTTGCTGTGAAGTTCCCTTTGGTTCTGCAGCAGTTTTCTAACTCGGTTGTTGTACCACGGTGGCTCTTTTCCATCTCTTACGATCTTGCTTGGCACATACTCATCTGATGCATACTGTACGATGGTTTTGAAATTTTTCCACTTGTAGGGAAGCAGCCTACTCACGCCGTAGTAAATTCACATCAGTCTTTCCAGTGTGTGCCAGCCAGTCCGCTGTAACTAGCTCTGACGTCATAAATGTTGCGCAATACTTTAAAAATCAAGTAAATAACCTGAAACGGTTCTAGCATGTCAGGAGTAATACTAAATTAATATGTGTTGAATATCAGTTCGATAACTTTAACCATTTTCGAAATATGGACATTTTTCTGTAAAAATCATTGGCGCAACAGAAAAGAGCTAGAGACTTAAAAATTTATATTTAGATTCCTTTTTCATAATAATTTAATAGAAACAGTACATTGGATCTCACAAATTAAAATTTTAGTGGAAATTCATGATACTCTGTTTTTTGTCTTAAAAAATTAAGGAAGCACGATAGATTAAGTGGGCTAATAAATAAGGCTAGGATGTTTATATTTAAGTAGAATGGAGATCCGCTATAACCATAAAGATGTGAGAAGTTTCATTTGAATAACTATAAAACTATAGCGATAGCGTATCTTCAAAGGGCAAGTTCAGAGCTGGTCTACTGCGTGCAGTGTAATTAAATTAATTCTCTCGCCCAAAATATTTAACTTAGCCACGTCAAACTTTTATTGTGATTACTTACCTGTGTGCTGAATGCACATTTAAATTGAGAGCTTCATCGGCCATCAGCAAAAGAAGCTATGATTTATTCAATAACTTAATGTGGCGCATTACTAGCCCAGCGGCTAGTCGGGAGAGCCGATTTGATCAGGCGTTCCCTTAGCCATCCGAACCGCGGCTTTATATATAAGAACGCTGCGCGAGGAAGAAAGGCCCCAGTTCTCTCCAGACGCTGAATAGCACACCACCTGTGTCGGCAGTCGCGTCGCGTCGGTAACATTGCTATAAACAGCCTCGGATGCCGTATTAAGTTACTCGGGATACGCGTAACCATGAAATCATTTTCGAGAGAAGTGTTAATTCTGGGATGACTTTAATTATCTATCTTCAGTTTGCGTATGTCGTATCTTCACGTGCCGTCGCGGGACAGACATTCTACCATTATTTAGCGTGGCGTTTGATGAACATTATCATCAAATTATGGCGAGCATTCATTTAAATATTTAATTTGGACAGTTATAGTCGCAATCAGCGCATTAGACTCTGAACTGCTCTGGCAGCTGGATTGTGTGGATTCCTTTTTTTTTTTTTTTTATCTGTGACTTTCAGAATATACTGAACAATTTTTAGAAAATCGTTTTTTGATTATGAATCCCGGACAATTTCCTAATTTCTCAGAGCTATAAGCTGCAGCTATAAGTGTGTTTCTCAGATGAAGTGGGCACTAGGAATTGTAATTACAGGCTTCACGTTTTGCTAATCACTTTCTGGTTGCCAATATTGTAGTTAGAGAGCCAGTGTTGAGAATGGCAAAAGACAGCATAAATAACATTACACGTTAAACAACAACAACAAATTCCACCGCCGCCCAACAAATGGTGCATCGGCCGGGAAATGCATCTTTTCTACATTACAAACCAAACATTTTAAATAACAAAATAAATTCCACCGCCGCCCCACACACTGATCCTCAACACTATCTGTACTTGAGACGAAACTTTTGTTTTGAGCCGTCAGGTACTCTGAAATCTGCTTTTTGTCACTTTTGCTAAACCGAAAAATCTTCCTACCTTTTTTAATATTTCTATTTACGGCTGATATCATCGATGCAGTAACCGCTTTATGATCGCTGATTCCCTGTTCTGCGTTAACTGTTTCAAATAGTTCGGGTCTGTTTGTCACCAAAAGGTCTAGTGTGTTATCGCCACGAGTCGGTTCTGTGTTTAACTGCTCAAGGTAGTTTTCAGATAAAGCACTTCAAAAAATTTCACTGGATTCTTTGTCTCTGCCACCCGTTATGAACGTTTGAGTCTCCCAGTCTATATCTGGCATATTAAAATCTCCACCCAGAACTACAACATGGTCAGGAAATCTACTCGAAATATTTTCCAAATTATCCTTCAGCCACAACAGCTTCTGAGCCAGGGGGCCTATAGAGACATCCAATTACCATGTCTGATCCTGCTTTAACCGTGACCTTCACCCAAATTATTTCACATTTCGGATCTCCTTCAATTTCCTTCGATACTATTGCACTTCTTATCGCTATAAACACGCCTCCCCCTTCACTGTCCAGCCTGTCTCTGCGGTATACATTCCAATCTGAGTTTAGAATTTCATTACTGTTTACATCTGGTTTCAGCCAGCTTTCTGTCCCTAGTACTATGTGGGCATTGTGACCGTTTATTAATGAGAGCAGTTCTGGGACCTTTCTATAGACGCTCCTGCAGTTTACTATTAGCACATTAATATTGTTATTCCCTGTTGCATTTTGCCTACTCCTTCCTTGCCGCGTGTCAGGAGGCGTCTTGTCGGGCCTAGGGAGGGAATTCTCCAACCTAAAAAATCCACATGTGCACTCCACACGTACTCCGCTACCCTTGTAGCCGCTTCCTGCGTGTAGTGCACGCCTGACCTATTCAGGGGCACCCTACATTTCTCCACCCGATAGCGAAGGTCGAGAAATTTGCACCCCAGATATCCGCAGAATCGTCTGAGTCTCTGGTTTAAGCCTTCCACCCGGCTCCAAACCAGAGGACCGCGATCGGTTCTGGGAACGATACTACAAATAGTTAGCTCAGATTCCACCCCGCGAGCGAGGCTTTCCGCCTACACCAACTCAGCCAACCGCCTGTATGAACTGAGGATGATCTCTGAATCCAGACGGCAGGACATGAGCAACATTTGCAGTCGGGTGCACCCAGTGCTCTCTATCGCCGCCAGCAGGGCCTCCTCCACATCTCGGATGAGACCCCCCGCAAGCAGACAGAGTGAATACTGGCCTTCTTCCCCGACCTTTCAGCTATTTCCCTAAGGGACTCCATCACCTGCCTAACGTTGGAGCTCCCAATCACTAATAAACCCCTCCCCCCATGTGCCAGCTCGGACCTTGCTGAAGGAGCTGCCACATGTTCACTCACAGGCAGAGCGGGCGATGCCACACGGCCAGCCTCCACATCGACCCTCCGCCTCGTGCGCCGCGAACACCGCTGAACCCGGCATTCCTCTTGGGGAGAGGATGGCCCAACCGCGCCCGGTACCCGCGACGATGTCTCGACAGCAGGGACAGTGGGTGAAGCATGTAACACCTGGGGTGTACCATGCGACGCACCAGACTCCCCACTGCCGCTACACTCCGAGGCAGCAGCCTGAAGACGGCTGACCGCGGCCATCAACACTTTCAGCTGTTCGCGAACATTGGCCAGCTCCTCCTGCGTCCGTACACAGCAGTCACACATCCTATCCATCCTATGAAATCAATTTACTGTAGAGACTTAATCAACTTTTAACTAGACTGCTAATTCACTAAAGGTGGCTGATAGCTGACTAAACTGTGGTTACTAGACACTTCTCAAATTTCCACACGAGCACGAAACTTATCCAACACATGCTCAAGTATTAGTTCGCTATTCGGTCGTCTAGAGGATAACATGGTTAAGTCAGCTACATTCCTACACTGAAACAGGACTCTCCATTGGACGTCTCTTACCGTTAATGGGAAACGTTAATAATTCCCGCCACAGGTCACCTGCGCTCCACGCTAAACACACATAGACAGAATAGTCCTAAGAAAAAATAACGGTCTCATATATTTTTATACCTGTACTTACAACTAAATGTTACGATTGCAATCTCAGTTGAATGACATTCAACAATGAGCGAAGTATCGTAAATACACCCTGCTGACGGCTGTGGCTCTGGAAATAGAAATACCGGTACCGTTCTCATGACTTGACATAGTCTTCCCTTTGCTATCACAGTACTCCACGTCAAATCTCTACCTTCCTTACGACTGGACATAATTTTTTCCTTTGCACTTGTCGGAACACAAATACGTACTCTATAATCCTGATGCACAAGACAAACCTGGGGATAAATTGCTGTGGGTCGATTTTTGCACTCTTCTGTCACGATGCATCAGTCACGTGACATAGCCTGAATTTACTCCTATACAGCCACGTGTTCTGTATGTGATTTAAAGCACTGTCTATTTGCGATCCTTAACGGTAGACCTGTCGGTCGTCAGAGGACTTCCATCTCATGTGTGATGAAATGGGACACATTCCTCTAAACGAACTATGATTTATGCGATGTACTCCATCCCCCTGTCGCATATAGGGTATAAAATCAAGACTTCAGCTTCATAACTAAGTTCGCAATAGGTGCTTGTGAGGCACAGCAATCCCTGTGTATACATTTGCATGACAGATGTGCTGTTTACAGAGTTAGTGGCGGAATGACTTGTAATTTTCACACATCGGACGCTGCTGCTATGCATTTATCTGTTGCCTTGTAAGAGGTATTCCCCGTTACTAACCATAATTTTATATAGGGCTGATGCAGGCATAGTATAATCTCTGAAGCGTTATCAGATGTGAACAGTGGACGCTATACGTCTCTGGAAGGCTATATTGTGCTCGTATCACACAGAGACAATGTTTTAAGGAAGCAGTTTTTTCGTTTTACGTTTCGATAACATAGTTTATCGTAGAGAAACCGGGAAGAAGGATGTATGTCATGCACTTGAAATATATTTCTTACATTGGAGTATTAACAGCGCTACATTCCATACGACTGATAGGTAAGAAACGCAAGCGATCTAACATTATAGCCTGTTTTAAGTGCCTTAGGCGTGCATGTGTTTATGTTCTCTCTTACCGATATCTTCCACGTACTGATGCTACACTCTGGAATATTACTTTAAAATTGATAGCTTACTTGATTTACATAAAAGTGCTTCGAACTCCATTCATCTGGAGCTCCACCACGCATAAAAATCACCCGTTTCTTGTTCCTCTTCACCGTCTGCTGTTACATCACAACACTATCAAATCTGCTACTATACATCAATAAGAAGTGCCAACCTCCTCGACGTGGGTGGATCTCAAGAAATCTTGTTCACTTGGATGGGAGAGAATTCGACAAGCTCCATTCATTCACGAGATGTGGAATGTAGCGGTCTGCTTCTGGTGGATTGCAGATTAAATCGGTAACGGTGCTGGAGAGAGGGTTGGTCAATGATGGTTTGAGGGGGTGTTTCTGTCCCTAATTATACCCTAAGACTGCGAGAATGCTCTATGACTCCTGTCAGCATAGAGGTAGATCGTAAATTAAGCACTATGCTCGAAGTGTTAGAAATATATAGAGCACAGTCTGATATACTTTGATGATGGATGTGTTCGAGAATTAACAACATTCACAATGATACGTGCAAAGTGGTGAGGGGGTGGTGTAGCTATGATACTGAAATTGGGAATTATGCCCTCAAATTATTGGTTGGTGTTGAAATTGCTGTAAAATTGATAAAATTGTTCACATAATCTACTGAAATGCTTATTATTTCAGTACATCAGGGGTTTCCCATCCTATCCCTCCACTCCTATGCTGTTGGTTACCACATAATGATTCACTGATATCGCTTGTTGGAGTTGGAGAAAGAGTTTTGGTGGAGGGACAACACCTTCTGGGGACGGATATAATCGAAATAATGATCGGGTACATGACTGTAATATGAGGAATCAGTTTAAACAGAACACGGAGCCATCAGCTATTCCGTCACTGTGACAGATGAGTTTAAATGTAGAGGTCGACAATCACTTTTGGACAGCAGTTTGGAAACTCTCCACAACGCCGCTAAACTCTTCCAGTTTCCTTATGTTGTAACTGTCTTTTATTTAAAATCATCCAGCGTATGTGGTGTGTTACGGTAGGAGCAGTAACAACATGAGTTACACCATGTGACGTCTAGTTTTCTGCGAGAGGCAATGGATCAGAAGGTGATAATGTCAGTATAGGACCTGACACAGACCTCGAAGTTGTGACAGAAAAACAAAATGTAGGGCAATGTACAAAGTGTGTTACAGCAGAAAAACTAATGTTTCAAACATCGACACAGGGTAACAGGGAGCGTCTCTCGCGACTTACAGTATAGTACGTGGGATATGGTCATTCTCCTACATTATAGGTGATGAAACTTTAAACTGGTCTGTGCCTATGTACTTAATAGGATTGTCACATGTGCTCTAAGCTGGCACGAATGCGGTATTTGTTTTCGATATATGGGAGGAGACGGATGAGATAAAAATCTTAGCGAGTTCTCTATCGGATGAAGTAAGTGGAGCTTTTATAGTTCGTAATCTTTCTCCGGCGGATAGAACAGAATAACGATGATAGAATGTTGGGGTAAAAGACATGAATGGGCCCTGAGGGATTTGGATCTGTAGTACCTGCTTGTAGTTTGGATAAGCACCACATTGCAGTAGGAAAATCCACGTCCTTTCACCAGTTCCCGTACTGTCTTTTACACTACCTCATGCTGCAGGAGCAGGCTTCATTTCCATCGAATGGTCAAGACACAGTTCTGTTGCCCGAACTCAGCTTCGCCTGTTTCTACACAGGTTGCAGAAGATGGTAGATATAGTTTTCTCCGCCTTCTGCTCAGTTCAGATTTACATTGGAACAATCACAAGCGAAAAGCTGCAGGGACGCTAGCGCATAGTCTGAGGGGTAGTTGCAAGATGCATAGGGGCCACCTAAAACCATGTTGGAATTTTACTGTAGCAGATAGGTTCGAGAAAGCTGGCACGTTTCGACACATGAGAGTGTCAGAAATATGATTCGCTGGTGGCTTCCCCCATATCCTGTTATGCCTTTTATACTTTCTCATGTTGGAGAAGCAGGCTCCGTTTCCTTAGAATGGTCAAAACAGAGTTCTGTCGCAGGAACTCAGCTATGCCTGTTTCTACACGGGTTGCAAAAGGTGGTGGATACAGCTTTCTCCAATTTCTCCTACGTTCCGACTTACATTGGAATTTTATTGTAGCAGATAGGTTCGAGAAAGGTGGCTCGTTTCAAGACATGAGAGTGTTAGACAATTGATTCACTAGTGGCTGTAACGATTAAAGGACATGTCCATAGGATCCAACACAGGTGTGTGGTTGAATGGAAAGACTGGATTCCAAATCGCAGACATCATTTCTACCGAAAGCGTAGCACTACAGATCTGAAAAGCTAGTGTACATTTTTTGCGACCTCAATCATCACACCATCTACTACTGTTTGTGATCGTTCTCAACCAACCATCGCCTATAACTCAGTGGGTGTATCAAAGAACCTCTGACATGGCATCGAGACAGAATGCATTACAAATACTGGAGAAATATCTAGTGGTGGCAGTGTGAGGGAGTTGCAAATACCGGTTTCATATCATGCTACTTAGTCGAATCACTTTCGAAATTCGGTAATTTTATTACGAGGGTGCACCGTCAGTTACGTGTAACTGGACTGCTGGTCTTATAATATACACTCCTACGACAACCGTCTCGGAATTTGTCTGAAAAAAAAACCACATCATTCGTAGGTAATGCTGTACGTGGATTTATAAAGCCAGTATAGCTTTCAACATGGATACTTGTGTGCACCTGTAGTACCAAGACTGTTTGTGATGGTAATATGGTTGCGTTTTTTTTTTTTTTTTAAACATGTAGCGTTTTGTAAGAGGATTACGCCTCTCTGTCTAAGACATGGTGGTAGCACTCGCAAGAACAACTTATGAGACATGCCCACCAATGGTTGATTTTTGGGGGTGCGTGACAGGTTTGTCTTGAGCATCAGGATTTTAGAGTATGTATTTGTGTTCCGACAAGAGCAAAGGAAAAAATTATGTCCAGTCGTAAGGAAGGTAGGGATTTGACGTGGAGCACTGTGATAGCAAAGGGAAGAGTATGTCAAGTCATAAGAATGGTACCGATATTTCTATTTCCAGAGCCACAGCCTTCAGCAGGGTGTATTTACGATACTTCGCTCATTGTTGAATGTCATTCAACAGATCGCAATCGTAACATTTAGTTGTAAGTACAGGTATAAAAATATATGAGACCGTTATTTTTTCTTAGGACTATTCTGTCTATGTGTGTTTAGCGTGGAGCGCAGGTGACCTGTGGCGGGAATTATTAACGTTTCCCATTAACGGTAAGAGACATCCAATGGAGAGTCCTGTTTGAGTGTAGGAATGTAGCTGACTTAACTGTGTTGTCCTCTAGACGGCCGAATAGCGAACTAATACTTAGGAGGGTCACTCCAAAAGAAATGCACACAATTTTTTTTTAAATTCATCTTTTATTCCACATGTTTGAAAGTTTTACTGTCTGTAGATTAATCCTTTAGGAACAATATTTTCATTTCTCCACATAATTTCCATCCCTCTCAACTGCCTTACGCCATCTTGGAACCAGCGCCTGTATACTCACTCGGTAAAATTCTGGACCAACCTGTTAGAGCCACTGTTTGGCAGCGCGCACAAGGGAGTCATCATCTTCAAACTTTGTTCCACGAAGAGAATCTTTCAGTTTCCCAAAAAGATGATAGTCACATGGAGCCAGGTCAGGACTGTAAGGCGGGTGTTTCAGTGTTGTCCATCCGAATTTTGTGATCGCTTCCATGGTTTTTTGACTGACATGTGGCCGTGGATTGTCGTGCAACAGGAAAACATCCTGCTTTTTCCGATGTGGTCGAACACGACTCAGTCGAGCTTGACGTTTCTTCAGTGTCTTCACATATGCATCAGAATTTATGGTGGCTCCACTTGGCATGATGTCCACAAGCAAGAGTCCTTCAGAATCGAAAAACGCAGTAGCCCTAACTTTTCCAGCTGAAGGTGTGGTTTTGAATTTTTTTTTCCTTGGGTGAATTTGCATGATGCCACTCTATTGACTGCCTCTTCGTCCCTGGTGAAAAATGGTGGAGCCATGTTTCATCACCTGTCACAATTCTTCCAAGAAATTCATCTCCACCATTCTTGTACTGTTCCAAAAATTCCCTGCATACAGTTTTTCTTGTTTCTTTGTGAGCCACTGTCAACATCCTGGACACCCACCTGGCACAAACCTTTTTTACCGCCAACAGTTTCAGTATTCTGCAAACACTTCCTTCCCCTATCCCAACGTAGCGTGACAATTCGTTCACTGTGATGTGTCTGTCAGCAGTCACAAATTCGTGAACTCTCTGCACATTGTCTGGAGTGTGTGCAGTACGAGGCCTGCCGCTGCAAGGACAATCCTCAATATTGACGTGCCTGCTTTCATCACGTAACCTGCTTACCTACCGACTAACTGTACTGCGATCGGCAGCAGCATCTCCATACACCTTTTTCAACCTCTTGTGGATGTTTCCCATTGTCTCGTTTTCACAGCACAGGAATTCTATGACAGCATGTTGCTTCTGACGAACGTCAAGTGTAACAGCCATCTTGAAGACATGCTGTGACGGCGCCACTCACGGGAACAGGTTGAACTAAGTTTGAAAACAAGTGGCAAGGATGTATCTACACACTGTAAAACTTTCTCACATGTAGAATGAAAACTGTATTTTTACAAAAATAGTGTGCATTTCTTTTGGAGTGACCCTAATAGTATGTGTTGGATAGGTTTCATGATCGTGTGGAAATTTGAGAAGATTCAATATGGGCGTGTGTTTGTACTGGACCATTATTCCCTCCCATGTAAATTGTTTGGTTGACTGTTTCTGCCCATTTCGCGCCTTTATTTAATTGAGAGAACATCGATTGTAGTGTGTGCATCTAGCACATGGAAGACATGTTTGGTGGATCTCTAGACATGAGGAAAACGTCAGCTGGCTTGGTAAATTATAGGGATAATTTGGAATCTGTTACAACACTGACATCTGTATTTGCGAGTGGAGATGTCATTCTCCTCTATTTGTTTCGAGTTCTCATGTAAAGGTCTTCACAGATGGGATAAGTTTCTAGTTACTCAGTGCTCTAGAGCACGCTCCACATCAGTAAAATTTGGGATTTGTAGAGAAATATTTTCCATTCTATATCTTTGGAATTATATTGTGCGGGCGATCGGTAGGATACTGCTGTGTGCCTGATATCGAGAAGTACCGCGAAAATGGTATAATATTATAGGAAACCATGCAAAAATACATGTGTTCTTATAATCCCAGAGTGTGGAGATGGGTGTAGAAAAGCAAGCAGGTCCGGACCAGAAACAGTAACACGTTTGTGCCGAGGGGAAATGAGCCCGAATTTGTAGAACAGCTCAGAGTGACTTTGGTCCACTGAGGGCTCTCTGGTCATCCGTCAGGAGTGGATGACTTGTGACTGTGGGCTGCAGGAAAAAATTTAGCGCTGTGAGGAGCATATACGGTGCTGTCTGTGTTTGTGGTATATATGGGAGTGTCTGGCAGCTATACGAATGATGTAAACATGGCGATTTTTGTAAGGCACAGTATACAAATTGTATGTTTACTACATCGACACAGTACACAGTGATATATTGCAGAGTTGGAGATTGGTTTCACGCTCTAATATTCAAGCTCCTGTCCTCAGTCAGATAGCAGTGTAATTGAGTAAGAGTCTCTCAGTATTTGACAATATGTAGGGCACTTTGCAAGGTTTAATTGTGAGTGCAATATGGATATCTGTATAAAATAGCTTTTTACAGCTGAAAGTCTCATCTGCAGAAGAAAAAAAAGTGGATTGTGCTTCTACACCGGTGGCATCAGTAAAATTTGATAACAGCCAAACATAGTGCTCGATTCATTCACTAGACAACCTTTGTGCTGGGATACAGGAGTCTCTATATAGGGGTGAGAATGTTTGTGCATGTTTAAAGCAGGAAGGGCAGGACATGATGGACAGGATGCCACGTTAGGACCATCAGGAGGAATGAATTCGGCCTTATCCCACGCTATTTTCGTAAACAGGTTCTGTTAGGGGAAGAATTTCCATGCATATAAGCCGAGACATCACGAAAGCTCCAACAAAATGGCACATTAAGTATTTCTGGGACACAATTTCTGAGAGTTCGAAAAAAAAAGTTCAAATGTGTCTGAAATCTTAACTGCTAAGGTCATCAGTCCCTAAGCTTACACACTACTTAACCTAAATTATCCTAAGGACAAACACACACACACATGCCTAAGGGAGGACTCGAACCTCCGCCAGGACCAGCCACACAGTCCATGAATGCAGCACCTTAGACCGCTCAGCTAATCCCACATGGCCGAGAGTTCGACTTATTTCTTATTTTAGATAGCCATGTGACTTCAGTATAACATTGAGAACATTGCTAGATGCACTTGCAGTGGTATGTAGCTACGTGCAGTGATGCATCAGCCACACATCATGCATGTCTCGTTAGAATCACAAGCAGTCAAATACATTTCTATTGCACAATCTGTGATGCCAGTATGCACGTCACACATGTCCCGTTAGGATCGCGAGGAACAATGCACCCTGTGCTATTCTGGAACGGATTTCTGCAGCATCTGCTAGGGTGAGTCGCTCGGCAAATAGGTCATCGCTGGACCACAGGTAGAGAGAGGGATCACACCAGCAGTGGTGAAAACATGTGTGCTGCCCAGAGGATGTCCTGGCGCTTATTTAGATACACATGTGACATCAGTATAACTCTCGAAGAACTTTACCTGTAGGGGTGACTTGGACATGCTGTCGGCAGTGGTGTGAGATAGATGGTTCATGCTGGGTTGCATCCAGCAGTGGCTCGTGGCAGTATCGATGTGCATGTGCCCTTGTAGCATCTGCACTCTGCAAATAGGTCTTCTCTCCCATCCAGTGATGTCAGCGATGGTGCCTATGTGATCACGTATTTTTGAGGAATTTCTCAGGTGCCAAGTGTGAAAGGGATGCTACTGCCTCATGCTTGAGGGATCCGTATGGGCACTTGTGCATGGCTTGGCAGCTGTTGGCAGCATCATTTTGCGGGGGCTGCTAGTGCATCCTGATTTCTGGGAGCATGTGCAGTAGCCTCCTGTGCAGTCCAGTGGACAGGGGGCGACGGGTTGTGCCTGCACATGTTGTTTGCATGTCTGTTGCAATATTTTGTGAGCAGGTCTGTAGGCTGTGCTATCCTTTATTTGGACAGTTTAAGAGTTGATTTTGTGTCCGCACATCAGTGTATTGCATTATTTAGGAGGAGTTTGCATGTCTTTATGCTGTGTACTGAAATTATTTCGGTAACTGATTTGTTTGCGTGTCTGCAGAGCGCTATTTCGGTAATTTACGAGTAGTTTACAGGTTGTAGGCTGTGTAGCGTGACCCCAAGCATGTCAGAGCGTGTGTTTTGTATCAGTGTGATAAATATACTGTCTCAAATCCATCCATAAATAAAGTGTTCCAAAATAAATGAAGTACACTCCTTCCTCTCTCCAGCAACCCAGTGCAGGATAAGTCATTTTCCCCTCCAGACAGCCACCCTGGGTTATGTCACGGAACAGATGACAGCGCCCTCTGGTAGTGGTACTGTGTATTACGCCAGAACACACTGGTGAACATACTGTTTCCTGCCATTTAACCCACCATCTTGGATTACGTCACAGAATGGATGACAGCGCCCTCTGGTGGCAGTATTGTGTACTAGGTCAGTTGGAATCCTGACCTTGTGGCAAACACTTTTGATGGCGGTAGTGCCTCAAATTGTTTAAATAAAGACTGAATGCAACATAAAGTCTCATGTCCAGCAGAGGCTGAGTCCTCTTCCCACCAGTTCCTGGGATGAGGTGGCTGTCGGATGACTTAGGTTAGTGGAGGTAGCTCAAGTGACGTATTTTCCTGGCATTTTCTTAGGTTAGTAGAGGTGTGTCGCATTGTCCTGTTGGAATTTGAGCTTCCCACCATTTTCTTAGGGAGGAGTGGGGGGCCCTGTTAGGTTAGTGGATGTAGCCCAGTTGTCCTATCTTCTCGCCAAAATCTGCCATCTAGAATTACGTCACGGCCATCATCTTGGATGATGTCATGCGCTGTTTCCAAGTCTACAGGCCACCAATGTGAGGCCGTGCTCTCTTTGTCGTACTACTCAGATCATCACACGGCAATTCCAAACTGCATCAGGATCCACTGTGTGTACCATAAAAGTTAGGCAGGAGGTGAGAAAACTTGGATTTCTTGTAAGAGCGGCTGCTAATAAGGCACACATCACACTGGTAAATGTCAAATGACGCCTCGCCTCGTGTAAGGAGCATAAACATTGGACGATTGAATAGTGGAAAAGTGTTGTGTGGAGTGACGAATCATGGTGCACAATGCTGCGATCTGATGGCAGCGTGTGGGTATGGGAATGCCTAGTGAACATCATCTGCCAGCATGTGTAGTGCAAGCAGTAAAATTTGGAGGCAGTCGTGTTATGATGTGGTCATGTTTTTCATGGAGGGGGCCTGCACCTCTTGTTGTTTTGTGTGGTACTATCACAGCACAGGCCAACACTGATTTTTAAGCCCCTTCTTGCTTCCTACTGTTGAAGAGCATTTCAGGGATGGTGATTGCTTCTTTCAACACGATTGAGCACCTGTTCATAATTTACGGACTGTGGCATAGTGGTTACACTGCAGTAGCATCCGTGTAATAGACTGAACTGCAATGAGTCCTGACCTGAATCCTATAGAACACCTTTTGGATGTTTTGGAACACCGACTTAGTGCCAGGCCTCACCGACCGACATCGATACCTCTTCTCAGTGCAACACTCTATGGAGAATGGGCTGCCATTCCCCAAGAAACCTTCCAGCAGCTGATTGAACATATGCCTGCGAGAGTGGAAACTGTCATCAAGGCTAAGGGTGAGCCAACACCATACTGACTTCCAGCGTTACCGATGGAGGGTGCCAAGAAATTGTAAGTAATTTTCAGCCAGGTGTCTGCATACTTTTGATCACATAGTTTATCTGCGTAAGCCAGCTATGTTGGCCATTGACGCTGAAGGGATTATCACAATCCATATATATATATATATATATATATATATATATATATATATATATATATATATATATATATATATATATATGGATCGCGATAATACCTTCAGCATCAACTATGGCCTGAAGGTGGCGCACTGAAGCACCAAAACTGGTAGCGACACAATAAATAAGACCAAAAGGACGGCTGTAGGCGTTTCATTTTCTTACAGTAGTTAACGGCCCTGGTACCCAGGACATACAGTTAAAAGGATAGACATACAGAACCTGAATGAGGGTGTCTGCAAGTTCCAATATTGCAGGAGTCACAGCTGTGAGTGGCCAGCCATCACACTGGAGATCACACTGGTTTGCAACAACCTTGTTGTGATTACAAATGCCTTTCCCAACAACACACCTTGCTTTTGTTCACTGGTAGGTCTCTTAGACACTCTGCAAGTGCCTATGAATATCTGCAGTGCTCTGGTTTTCCGCCAAAAGAAACTCAATGACAGCTCTGTGTTTGGAATGCACCTCTGTTACAGGCTCCATTTTGAAGACTGCTTGTGGAGCTGCCACCCTATAAGAACTTCATGAAAGTACAGGGGCTGAAGCAGGAATAGTCCACGCTGTTCCACAACAAATTTTTCATTTTTCTAAATTGTCTAGAAAAAAAAAGGGTATGGCATT
Source organism: Schistocerca nitens (assembly GCF_023898315.1). NCBI lineage: Eukaryota > Metazoa > Arthropoda > Insecta > Orthoptera > Acrididae > Schistocerca > Schistocerca nitens. The sequence continues at coordinate 505,316,881 of NC_064616.1, read as the reverse complement.
ACTTAATGACTGCCACTCAAACATTTCGCCATATATGAGACATAAGATTCAACATCTCAATTTACCATTGTAGAATAGTTCTTCTCTGCTTGATTCAGTTGTAGTTATGATTAGGCAACGGACTGCCAAGGGTATTATTACTCTTAACAAGCCTATTGGTACAGTTGTTAACAAATCTTTGAACTTACTGAATGCTTCTTCGCACGCCAGTATGAGTGAATATTCACTTCTTTCTTCAACAGATGAATGAGTGGTATTATTATCTCTGTAAATTTCGGTACCAATTTACGATAATCGAAGAAAATTGCATTCCCTCCTCAGTACACAGTACTGAAACATCATTAATGTTTTTATTAATCTAGGATCTATCAAGTCTCCTTCACAACTGATTACATGCCCTAAGTGCTGTACTTCCTTAGTATGAAGTATTGTGTGTACTGTATGCATTTGTTTGAAGTATTACCTTAGTTGTAACACCTGCTCTTCCGTGTCCTTTGCAACAACAACTATGTTATCTAAATACGCTATCCAATATATAGGTTTCAGTCCCCACAAAATCCCATCTAAGAGACAGGTAGTAGCTGGTACTTTTTTAAATCCAAACAGCATAAACGATACAGTTAATGTCCTAATGAGGCTGTAAATAATGTCTTTGACCGATCCTCAGGTGCTACTTCTAACTGATGGTTAGATCCATGGTAGAAAAATATCTACGTTGCCCCAGTTTATCCGAAGTTCCTTTTGTATTTGGGGATGCATAAGCATCTGCAACTGTGCAGTTGTTAATGCACCAATAATCACAACAAAAATTATTCACCTTCGTCCCGTCCATAATTTTCTTTGGAACTATCACTACTGGTGCTCTCCAGTATGTACGGTTTATTATATACAGGCAGTTCATTACCAGTTTGGATTCTATGCTGTGTCACTGGTAAAGACCCATGAGGATCAATCAGATCTTTTTACTCTAACAATAACTCTTCCATTGCTATTCTTTCTATTCTTTACAAGTGTACAACCTTATCCTGTCATGCAGCTAAACTGGTGACTTATTTAAGCTTAGGGTCTGTTTTCATTCTGTCTAAATGTCCTCCTATAAAAGCTCCAACCCTTTGATAATTCCATGGACATGGTACCAAAAACTTATCTATCCCAATGGGTACCACCTGCTCACCATCTAATTCATGAACACAAACAACACTCCTGCATATGAAACACTGTGCTTTACGTAACTCCTCGTTTTCCTTTATTTATTCTAATACACACAACACATTTCCCGGAAAATTAATTCCTATGCTCACCCAAAATAGCTTTCCCATACCTTCTGGTTGATTATCGCACAAGTTGATCGTTGGTGGCCATGTGCACAGTCTAAGTGGTTTCCCTTGCACTGAGAATGAACTTCACAGCAGTGTGACACTGTCAGCATTTTCCCACAGGTGGAACAATATCCTGACGAGTTCTACAATGTGTGATCAAGGCCAATTTTAGTGTGATATTTAAGCAAGAAATCTAATCCTAAGACAGCACAGTAACCGTCACATATACGAGGAAAACCTCCCACAAAATCCCTGAAAACTTTCGCCCCAATCCAAAAACTCAATATCACTGGACACCGAATGCATGTGGTTCCCACCCACTCTGTTTAACATACATCGTCATGGTCGCATCCATCCTTTTCCACATGATATCCAAGATTGCCATGGGCACCTGCGGACCCATCTCCAACAAAAATTTGACCTTCCTTCCATCCACTAAGCCACCTAAGCAAAATTCCACTACTGCACACATTTTGGCTGCGTTAATATTCACAGTTAGTGCAGTAGCTCTGGTTGCCCAATTGCCATTTCATGGCTAGTTACTATTCCCACCTTGTGTTCCCCTATCACCTCCCTTGGTAGGGACAAGAACATGTGCTGCTAATGCCTGGACTGGGAGCATATATATTCGCTCTGGCTGGGTGCTCTGTGACATGAAACGACTTCCCACCACATAAGCAGCTGCTGAAGCAGAGCGTAGTGCCACCACATGTACTAACCCAGCTCACAACTACAGGAGATTACTGTGTCACAGAGCATTACACCAGCATTACTTTAGCACCCAGCTGCAGAATTTCGTAAGTGTTGGGCCTGAACACCCTTTGGCTAGTTGTCTTACCTAAGGTTGAGGCCACAACACCTTCTACGTTAAACAATTTTTAATAAGCATCAGGAAACTTACCAAGGACATTGACGCAGTCTGCTGTTTATTTACAGACTTCTTCTTTCTGATAGAAAAATATTTGATCGTTAGTTTTTTCCTCTCTGCATTTTATATGTTTGGTGTGAATGCCATTTATGTTAAAATGCATCAAAAATGTGCTTACTGCTTTTACATATAGTTTTAAGAACAGCTTTACTTAAGGATTTCTTGTCACCCCAATCCCTAACTGTTCAGAATTTTGCACACATCAATAAATATACTGCTGAATATTGTAGACCCTAATCTGTTCAAAGGCAGGCCATCCTTTATTTAATAATCTGTGGGTGTAAACTCATTAGGCTCTACTAATATTGTTCCTAGCATATTACACCGTTCTTTGACATGGCAGTTTATTTTGCCTATATATTTGTTGTTCTCCGATCGTCTATGGATAATATCACTTGTTATTATTCTTGATGTTGCAAATACGTTTTTCACTGTTTTTATCACATTTCTAGTTCACATTTTCTCCTTCCTAGGATTTTATTTCGTCTTTAAGAGCTTCAGTGTCTCTGTTCACTAACATTATCAACACTACAAGTTTGTCACCTTCAAACACACGATATGACCGAGGAAACGCTCCACCTACAAAATTTAAGTTGAGTTTCACGCACTTCTCACGAAAAAACAAGCTGCACTTCACACGCTTTTTTCATATGCCCTACACGCTATACTATTAGATGTTAGACCTTTTTGTTGAGGCTGAAGTGTCACTTCTCTGACATGTCGACATTGGTGTAGTACCGAGTCAAATGCTTTACAAAAGCCAAGAAGGATTTTAATTTTCTCGTTTGCAGGGGTCATTTCTTTGACTCTTACACCAACTCTCTGGGGTATCCTACAGTTATAATAATCTGGATTAGATGGGGGTCCGCTAAGTGAAAAGATCCTTGTGTGTACTCCACACACAGTTAGCCAATTGGATAGGATAGCAGCCTCTGATGTTAGTGCTCCGCTGATCCTTTTAGAGGGACAATACAATTTTCAAACCTATGGCGTAAGTCCAAAAAATCACAGTCTAAGTTTTAATAGAACCTTTGAAGTCTCAGGTACAGATCTTCTACTCGTCTTAGAACCAATGAGCACAATCATTTCCATGGACATCACTACAGTCGATGTAGCACATGAGCAGGAGTCAGTAAATTGCTTTGAATGCTCCAAATTTTTGGGCGTAGATGTTGAGGAAAACTTGAACTGGTAGCAACAGATTACTGAACTTCTCAAACAATTACGTTCAGCTACATTTGCTCTTTGTATAATTGCTAAATGAACGAATTATCCTCCTGACATATTTGTCATATTTCTACTCAAAAATTTCTTGTGGAACAATCTTCTGGGGTAACTCGTCACTTAGAAAGAATGTATTGATTACATAAAAGCGAGTAGTAAGAATAATATGTGGTGATCACCCAAGGACATCACGTAGGTATGTCTTCATGGAGCTAGGCATTTTAACTACACTGTCACAGCACATACACTCCTGGAAATTGAAATAAGAACACCGTGAATTCATTTTCCCAGGAAGGGGAAACTTTATTGACACATTCCTGGGGTCAGATACATCACATGATCACACTGACAGAACCACAGGCACATAGACACAGGCAACAGAGCATGCACAATGTCGGCACTAGTACAGTGTATATCCACCTTTCGCAGCAATGCAGGCTGCTATTCTCCCATGGAGACGATCGTAGAGATGCTGGATGTAGTCCTGTGGAACGGCTTGCCATGCCATTTCCACCTGGCGCCTCAGTTGGACCAGCGTTCGTGCTGGACGTGCAGACCGCGTGAGACGACGCTTCATCCAGTCCCAAACATGCTCAATGGGGGACAGATCCGGAGATCTTGCTGGCCAGGGTAGTTGACTTACACCTTCTAGAGCACGTTGGGTGGCACGGGATACATGCGGACGTGCATTGTCCTGTTGGAACAGCAAGTTCTCTTGCCGGTCTAGGAATGGTAGAACGATGGGTTCGATGACGGTTTGGATGTACCGTGCACTATTCAGTGTCCCCTCGACGATCACCAGTGGTGTACGGCCAGTGTAGGAGATCGCTCCCCACACCATGATGCCGGGTGTTGGCCCTGTGTGCCTCGGTCGTATGCAGTCCTGATTGTGGCGCTCACCTGCACGGCGCCAAACACGCATACGACCATCATTGGCACCAAGGCAGAAGCGACTCTCATCGCTGAAGACGACACGTCTCCATTCGTCCCTCCATTCACGCCTGTCGCGACACCACTGGAGGCGGGCTGCACGATGTTGGGGCGTGAGCGGAAGACGGCCTAACGGTGTGCGGGACCGTAGCCCAGCTTCATGGAGACGGTTGCGAATGGTCCTCGCCGATACCCCAGGAGCAACAGTGTCCCTAATTTGCTGGGAAGTGGCGGTGCGGTCCCCTACGGCACTGCGTAGGATCCTACGGTCTTGGCGTGCATCCGTGCGTCGCTGCGGTCCGGTCCCAGGTCGACGGGCACGTGCACCTTCCGCCGACCACTGGCGACAACATCGATGTACTGTGGAGACCTCACGCCCCACGTGTTGAGCAATTCGGCGGTACGTCCACCCGGCCTCCCGCATGCCCACTATACGCCCTCGCTCAAAGTCCGTCAACTGCACATACGGTTCACGTCCACGCTGTCGCGGCATGCTACCAGTGTTAAAGACTGCGATGGAGCTCCGTACGCCACGGCAAACTGGCTGACACTGACGGCGGCGGTGCACAAATGCTGCGCAGCTAGCGCCTTTCGACGGCCAACACCGCGGTTCCTGGTGTGTCCGCTGTGCCGTGCGTGTGATCATTGCTTGTACAGCCCTCTCGCAGTGTCCGGAGCAAGTATGGTGGGTCTGACACACCGGTGTCAATGTGTTCTTTTTTCAATTTCCAGGAGTGTATATTGGTTAATGAAATAAGTCATACATAATCCATCACAATTTTAAAAGAGCAGTGATCTTAATACCTAAAACATTAGAAGGAAAAATGACCTCCATTACCAATTACTAAAGCAGTCTGTGGCTCAGAAAGGAATTCAGTAAAAAAAAACCTTATTTTTAAGGGTAGTCACATGTCTAGAGTTGATAGTACCTTGTTGCCTCAATGGCTACCGGAACAGCCTCTTTAAACATGTTGAATCGGGTCCCTGGGCCTATACAGGGTGATTTTTTCCACCACATCCAAAGTCTAGGGATTTTCACTGTGAGGATACGGAAAAAAAGATCTAGTGAACTTAAGTCCGGAAACGCATGGTTTCCATGCCAGAGACTATTTATTTAATCATGCTTTGTTACACAGACTGCAGTCTAACACGTGCTGTACCATGCAGCCACAGTTAAGTATCTGTTGAAAATGGTTTTCATTTGCCTGCATGCATGTATGCACTGTAGCATGTTTTGCCTCGTATGTTCACACTGCATCCCAACAGTGTCAAAGGCAGACCAAGAAAGACCAAGGCAGACCAAGAAAATACCCAAAAAAGGCGGCTGGACAAAAAAAAGGAAGGTAACACATTATTGCAGCATCGCTCACAAAATTTTAGACATCATTGGTTAAAGGATCCGGCATTTAAGGACTGGCTTTTGCCAGACACCAATAATTCAACTAAAGCCTAGTGTGCATTTTGCCTGGGAACATCGATGGAAGCTGAAATATCTAATTTGAAGACTCACGGCACTACCAAAAACATATAAATAACAAACCAGGTTCTAGTGTACAAACGCAAACATTAACATCGCTTGGATTCCAAAAAACTGCAATTCCACAAAATAAAGAAAAAGCACGTGCAGAAATTAAACTTGTTGCTTTTTTTTTTTTTTTTTTTTTTTTTTTTTTTGCAGAGCATACATAACATTGTATTTTCGGTTGCTGACCTTTTGATACCTTTATTAAAAGAAGTTGTGCTGGATACTAAATTAATTAAGGAAATAGAGCTCAAAGGAACTAAAGTAACAGCTGTGGTAAAGAACGTTCTTCCAGAAGGTCATAAAGCAGAATTAGCCCAAAAACTACAAAAAAATAGATCTTCTGTCATGACGGTCGAGACAACCGACATTACGGCCAAACTGCTTGCCTTGTGGTACGCTATTTTGACCAGAAGCTCAAAAAATATGTAGCACATTTTGGGAGCTGCACAAGGTTTTTAAGAAAAGAACCGATGCTGATGATATTCCCACAGCCAGTGCCGTGATTTTATACAGATCTCTTATCGATTCATTCACCAACTATAATGTCCCACTAAAAAACGTTATATAGGCTTTGGCTCAGGTGGGTGTAACGTCATGATGGGTGAAAACTACTCCGTAAAAACTAGATAACAACGTGATTTTAAAGGAATCACAATAGTGACATGCATTTGTCACTCAGCCCATTTTCGTGCCAGCGAAGCATATAAACAGTTACCTGAAAGTGTAAAGCAACTACCTCGTGATATTTAGAACTTTTTTAAACACCTTGATAAACGCCAGTTTGATTTTCGTAACTTCCAGTCATTTGTTGAAGTGCAGCCCCACAAAATTCGTAAGCCATCTCAGACAAGATGGCTTTCATTGTCAGCAGTGGCGGAAATAATATTAGAGCAGTGGGAAGCCCTACGTCTATTTTTTATCGATTTCGCAACAAATTGTGCACATAAATCCAAAGCCGAGGTGCGAATCGAGCAGTATTTAATTCTGAAAAACTCAGAAGCTCAGTAAACAAACTTTATTTTTGTTTCCTTGAATGGTCGCTCCCATTATTTAATAAATTCAGTCTGGAATTTCAAAGCTAGAAAGTCGTTTTTCACAATTTACACGAGAAAATACGTGAACTTAACAGAAAATTCTATTACGTTATTTACAACGCGAATACGTCACGGGGCCTAATGTAAGTGAAATAGACCCCGAAAGTCAGCGACATCATCTCCGTAACACTGAACTCTATCTTGGCGTCAAAGTTTACGAGCTCTTAAAACATACAGATATGGTCATACATCCTGCAGATATTGAGCAATTATTTTCATGTTGCAGAAATTTGCACAAAGTTGCTGCCACAGAAATTAGAAAAAAAACGATACAACATGGAGCACCCTGTCTTGTCAAAGTTACAAGTTTTCAAACAAGAATCAGCACTCTCTCACAATTTTAGGAGCCTTTTCCCAACACTAATGTCTCTTATTTAAGTGGTTCCGCTTATAATTACACCAGATGATCACGCTAAGAAACAAATAATAGACGATCAATGGAGACGGCTGCCGAATGCACAAGCTCGATATCCTGAAGGACTGAAGTAAATTAGTGAGCCAGAAAAGTTTTAGGATCTTTTACTGAAGACTGAACATTTTTCTGAGCTGGTTCTTTCTGCTCTAACCACACTGTCCCTACCTCATACAAATGCTGACTGCGAGCGAGTTTTCAGTAAGGCACTGGCCTTACTGAAATAGACATAAGAAATAAACATAAGAAACCAGCTAACTGTGGGAATTGTGAAAGGGACATTTCTTGCTGCAGAGAGCGTAAAAAGTGCCAACACATACTGGAAATTGCATCAATTTTGAACCGACAAAGACATGTATAGCCGTATAACTAGGGAAAAATTGTACGGCAACATGGTACGAGGGTTGGAACTTTAATAGTGGCAACTATTTATTTACAGCTTGTACAAAATAGATATGTGTTTCAAAGTTTTACTGATCTTCAAAGTAGTCACCAGCATTGTGTATAGCCCATTGCCAGCGATGTGGAGGTCGTAGGATACTCTTAGCAGTGCCAGTTGTGTTGACAGTTCGAGCGGCGCGGTCTACTGCCCGACAAATTTGTAGCAGTTCTGAAGCGAATGCAGCGAAGTGTTTCCTTCAGTTTAGAAATTGAGTTGAACTCATGAGGGCTTAAGTCATGGGAGTGCAGTAGGTGGTATAGCACTTAGCAGCCCCAGCAGTCAAAGAAATCAGTAACAGCTTGCACTATGCGTGCTTGAGCATTGTCCTGCAAAATGACGGTCAGATCCTGCAGAAAGTCTCATCACTTCTGTCTCTATGCTGTTCATTTTTGGAACACAGCCTACGACCAGCTTTTGCGAAAGCTTGTTACTTCCGAGAGTGAAATAAAATTATATAATAGGTGTTAATCGATATTAAGCATTCACGCATTCCAGTACGTCTCATCTCACCGCCACTGCCCCTTCCTCCCACCCTCCCTCTCCCACGGCCCAAACAGCCGCGACGAGTAATGTGTCCAGAATTTGGGTCTATAAAATATGGCCACAGTAACATTTTGTTTGTTGAATTCAAAAATTTTAAATTTACGAATGCCTTCTAAATGCACACTCATTTAATGTCTTATTTTTGTTTTTATAAAATTTCAAATGCTTGATAAATGTACGAGGTTTGAAAACCAAAGTGTGAGAGTTTTAGTTGTTTATGTGCAAGGAAAAAAGTTCTATGGTTGGAAACCCTGGTCCAAATGCAGTTGCTCTGCAAGGAATGGCGCAGTTTCCTTGAACGATGTGGCAATCCCAGAAATGTACCTCAGGCCTACGCAGTGGTTGTTATATCTGTAGAAGTTCCCATTCTGTTCATCTGCATCATTGTAGAATTGCTGAAATTTGTGGTTTGGTGGACTCATAAACAATCATTTTCCGAAGTGTATAGGAATTCAGTACTGGTAATCAGTAGACTGCTTGTACTCCAGATTCAGGGGGGGGGGGGGGGGAGATGCAAGCCCCTATCTTCCTCCCTCTCTAGCTCCACTCCACAGATACCAACATGGCAACTGTACATAATTGTCTTAGATTTGTCTAGAAGGTGCCCTCTGTTTGTCACATATAGAAGGGAGAGGATGATCAGACAGAGCACAATTACAATAAACATGAGCCCATATTAAAGTACCAAACACACTGACCAACTTTTAAGAATAATAATGAGTCTATGTGAATGTTGACTTTCCCGGCATATACTGCTGACGAAATGTTCTCAGGCTTTCGTCTAGGTTACTGGACTGTCATTCCATTGTGTTTCAATGAGTCAGTCTCATCATCTTCTGGTGACTTAGGAGGGAGATGTGTGAGAGTGAAACTCACCAAAATACCATGGAATTTCAATACAGCCACCCATATGAAAGCAACAGAAAATTTTGTCATTATGAGCTTATTCATTTATTCACAGACATTTTTGTTCAGCGTAATGTACTGACAATGAAAATGATAGACTGTGAAAAAAATAATCTCTCGTTTTGTCAATATACTTTGTATAGTCGTCATGGAACTTATTTTTCACTCTTACTTAAAATAAGTGCCTACTCTAGACATAATTTCTTTGCAAAATGAAACAATAAGATGCTTATCAAAATGAGTATGTCGGACTCGAGAGTCTCTTGTTTCCATTAAATTTATGTCACTATGAAAGGAGTTTATAACAATAACATAAATTATACTGAACACTGAGTTAGTAAGTCAGTTCAAAGACAATATTTTGACTCACCATCTTCATCTGTTGCTGCAATAACCTCTTGACTTCGTGGACCAGCGCCAATTTTGTTATAAGCCTGGACCAACACTGTGTACTGGGTATACTTCTGAAGATTTGTCAAAACATATTGCAAAGGCGTGTCAGGAGGCATATCGTAAGTTTTATAGTGATATGCTTCCGTTGAATTTGATTTTTTGTATCCAATATAATAACCTATTATTTCACCATGTTGAAGATACAAATCAGGAGGCTGTAACAAACACATCTTAATTTTATTGTCTCTTAAAAACAATACGGTATGATAAAGTGTCATACCTTCGAACAATTTTCAGACTTTTGCCTGTAATTTTGGAAATGATAGTGTTCACTTTATGTGTACTGCAGTCTTTTTCTGAAATTACAAAAACTACTCCAGAAAAGTAAAGTTTTTCCAAATTTGAGAAACTGTTCCAAGGTACATTATGCCCATGTACCTAGGAACAGATTTTCTATTCAAATTTAAAAATGATGCAATCCAGAAAATCTTGCCAATTCTGTATTTTGTAGTCTGTGTGTTACATTATTATTCTGCTACACACCAACAATCAGTAACTGAAATGAAATTAAGAAGAAGTATTACCAGAACACAGTGTCAAATTTAAATAATTTTGAAACAAAAGCTACTGGCAGCAGACACAAATTTCCATTTTTCAGACAGGCAAAATCTTAAAACATTAAGAAACTCTGTTAATTTGCAAATATCATGTATTCTGTAGTAGGTGACGTTCTTCAGTTCCAAGGTACAAGATCATGGATGATCAGTGAAGTGTGCAGAACTGTCAATATGCTATGTAACTAGTTTTTAAATTATACAGAATACTATTCACCATAAAACAGTCTAATTGAAAAATGAACAATATCATCCAAATAGCTTTAAAATATTATGCAGCACTTAAATACATAGAACTCATAATATTTACAAATGCTGCACAAAACACTGCCTCATGCCTCACAACAACAAAAACAAAAAAACAGGAAGTGACAGAAACTGCTTATTGTGGTTTCTAGTGAATGTTTTCTTCATCAATGTACAAAGAGCAAGAAATGGGAATGGCAGTGAGTGAAACAGGTTTAGATGAAAAGCAGATTTTAACTGATGTAGACTAGTTTTAAAAATCCTTTACAGTAATTTATAAATATGGCAATGAAAAATTCTTGATGGAATATAAATAACAGAAGGACTAAAGGTATCAATGCATTATATAGTTGAGACATTAAGTGGTCAATAACCAAAAGAGAGACTGTTGAGCAGGTGGATGATGTCCTTCAAGCCACAATATAGTGCATGGTGTAGGGTACTTTGTACCACTGCTAGTTATTACCTTTCTTGTTCAATTTCCTAATGGAATGAGGTAAAAATGACTGTCTGTCTTCTTCTGTATAAGCCTTGATTACTCTTATCATCTAAATTCTAAAGAATAATTGGTGGTGAAATGTGGATTACCATCCATAGTAAGCTTATCAGTAAATCATATTGTTAAAAAGTATTTCAGTACAAGCAACATTACATTGGAGATCATGAAGAGCTGTAGTTATTTCTGAACAGGTTGTTACAGACTACAGAATTGGTTTTAACACTAACAATGTAATCAGGTAATTGAACAGCCAATAGGTAAAAGTAGGGGATGTTATAAGCTGAAGATAGTATCATTGGGACAAAAAGGCAAAATTATTTATCTATAATTTATAATTACAATTTATGCATGTGGTGCACAATTTAGCAGGCATGAGTTATTTGAAAATCAGATAATACAGTTTATTAAATCTAGTATTTATGTAAGTCATTGAAAAACACTGCCATACTATTTGCCTGTGCTGCATATAATGCACTAAATTTTTGCAGTGGAGGAATCTATTTCCAAAGCTGAAGTAATATTAGTATTTGATTTTTCAGTATAATATTCACAGAAATGAACCTTTCTGACACTGCAGAAGAATGTGAACGTCTGGCACCAATAGAGCACTGTCACTTAGCTGATTACACAGGTTCAAGTAAAACAATTGTATCCCCCAAAACATTTGTACTCCTTTTCCAGACTCCTCAGATAAATGCAAAATTAGTGCCAGTGGGAGAAAATATATAGATAGAACGATTCCGATGACTAAGAAATGCAAGAATGTTACTGAATGTCAAACTATTTCACTGTTTTCATTTAAGCTGAAGCCTTGTATCCACACTATCAGTGAATGCACTTTTCCCAGTAAATTAAACACACCCAATGAGATGACTATCAAAAACTTGTTGTAGATATAAAAATTCACAATTGTGGAAAACACAGTACTATTCTAGTTACACCTATAAGATAGTAAGAGATATGAGTGGAGAACCTTACTTTATTAAAATTATTAAAATATTGATTGAAGAGAAAGGCATACAAAGTATTAAATCAATTTCTAATTTTTGGAATAAATTTCAGTACTGTAGAGAGGAACTGCATACCCAGAAAAATAAACTCAAAAAATGTGTGCTGATGTTATGACTTTGCTGAAGAGTAAAACACATGAAAGATCGTTTCGACACAGGTTTTTTAGAGCACAAATAACACCAATACATAGTACCTTGAGCACATACAGTTATAAGTGATGTTAATGGAAGTATGACTTTCATAAAAACTGAAAATAATTCATCTTGAACACTTGTGTCAGTCTGGCTTGGGACTGTGACCAGAAACATGCCTCCTAGGGGTTCAAGTCAGGATATCAGGCAGACTACTCCTGTTAAAATATATTCTGTTTTAAATATTGTTATGTGGTATTAGTCCTGTTTATTCAAGTATCATTGATTTGTAGGATTAAATCACCACTTGCTTAATCAGAACAAGATCATATAAAAGCATCAATGGCATCCAATAGATTGACTTGCAGAGTCACAGTTCCATGTGTAAATGCATGGAAAACTGTGTATCTTGCCTAAAGTCATCTCTTCAGTGAATGGTTGATGGATGGTAAGTTCTGGCTTCTTACTAAATCAAAATAAATTATCTGTCATGTTGTAAACTAACACTGGACACAGCCATGAAGGAAATCATATTACACTGATCCAATTGTGAATGTTCTCTCTTGTAGAAAAAAGGAGGAGTACATGGATGGTTGGTAAAATCACATAATCATCACCTTCATGAAACATTTCGCACACAGTATTCTTGATATCGCCTACGTCATGGCTGCAGCAACAGGTAACATATTGAAGATGGGATTTAAATTCTATTTTTTGAGTGCATAAGAGAAAATAATGGTAAATTCTGCATATTATAATCCTTGTCTGACATCTGCTGAAATGTCTGGATACTGAACTGCTACACAGTGGCTCTCAGAGTAGATATGTAGATGTAGTAAATGACTGCTGTTGCAGCACCGAGAACATTTAGTCACTGATCACTTATATATGAATTTGACCTGCCTCACATCTTTCAATTGCCAATTGGTAAATAAGGCCTTCGTGCCATTAGTTCAAGTTAGCTATCGCAGCAGCATTCATTTACTGAAGTTCACATATGTAGTCTGCAGAGTTACTAACCAGGTTTGAGTCTCATTCTAGCACATAGTTTTAATTGGGTAGAAGATTTCAAAAAAGTGCACACTCTGCTGCAAATTGAAGGATTTTTTCAGGAAACAATCTCCTTGGCTATGGCTAAACCATTTATGCTCAGCGTCCTTTCTTTCAGGAGTGCTACTAGCCTTATGAGGTATACAGAACATCATGAAGTTTGGAAATATGAGAGAGGTACTGGCAGGAGCAAAGATGTGAAGGTAGGTTGTGAGCTGTATGAGTAGTACTCAACTGGCAATAGAACTGCCCATCAAAGGCAAGATCCAAGTTTGAGTACCTGTCTGCCTCACAGTTTTAATGTGGCTAGAAGTTTCAACACAGTGCACACTCCTTTCCAGAATGAAAGATTCCTTCCTGCAGACAATCTCATGGCTTTACTTAAGCCATTTCTCTGCAATATCCTTCCTTCCAGAATTGATTGTCCCACAAGGTATGCAGGAGGAATTGTGTAACTTTTGGAAAGTAGGAAATAGATATTGGCAACAGTAATATGGTGATGCCAGGAAAGGTTTTTTAAATATAAAACTTGTATTTGTGGGTAGGAAACAGTGTCTTGTCCCCTTGTCTTCAAGAAGTAACAAGGGAAAAGTACAAATCAAAATTCAGAAAAATGGGAAGCTAATAGAGGACTTTATGTATACAGTTGACTAATAGAGGTAACGATAAGTCAGGAATTACATCAGTTTATGAGACTTCAAGTTACTTATTCCTTATGTGGCTAATTTTTGCATCCCCTGAAATCAATTTTCCTCTGTTTTCATCTGTAATGACAAGGAAGAAGGATACCTTTGCTTCTATTTTATGAAAAACTTTCAAACTTTTTGTAACTTGCAGTCCCCTGATTTTATAGTAATTTGTAGTAATTAAACTTTCATACTGATGGTGCTTCAGAAGATCCATTGTGATACTGCTATATGTGTACTACAGTTTCATAATGGCCCACTATCAATTCATTGTTTGGGAGGATCAAGTATTTCTGGTACAATATAGTTTTAACTACCATGAGACTAAATAAGAATGAAAATAAAACCAAAAAGCTATACATTTTCTCTTCCCTTTATCCAACAGTATTCCGTGCACTATTTACATACTTTCACAAAATATGTGCCAGTATAGCAAATGTTAATGAATTATTTACTCACCTTCCATGTGACAACAAGAGATGTTGAATCTTTCATTTTCACCTTAACGTCTCTGGGTGGTGCCTCTGGAACCTCCTCCAGAGTAGTGACAGTAAGTATCTCACTTGAATTAGACATACCAACTGAATTTTCAGCAAGCACTCTGATATTGTAGGTATGGGCAGGCATTAGGTCATTGATAGACCCATTCAAAGTGTCCCCATCCACCACAACCTGAGCAACATTCTTGTGCCAAGCAACTGTCAACAAACACATTTACTGCTCTAGCAACAGTACTTTTCAGTCAGTATGGTAAGTCATAAAGTGTTTATTTTATTACAAAAATAAAACAACTTACCTGATGAATTTTTGTACTGAATAATGTAAGACTTGATTGGACTATTGCCATTGTATGGTTGTTCCCACATAAGATCCACTGAACGACTTGAGTAATTGCTGATATGCACATGTAATGGCGCTTCTGGAGGTTCTTGTACATATAACCACACCTCTGAACGGTCAGTGCCATATTTATTTTTTGCAACACAAACAAATAATGATGTGTCACCTTTGTCAACATTCTTGAAAGTCAAAGTTGAGAACATGCCTTTATCTGTATCATTTTCTAAGAGAGTCATTCTGGAATTATTTACCGGACTAAACTGCAGATCTCCTCGATACCACTTTATAGAAATTGGTGTATCGCCTTCCACAGTGCAGTCAATAGTTACAAAATTTCCTTTTATAGCTGTCACATTCTGAAATGGCTTCAAAAATTTTGCAGGCACTGAAAGAAAGCATAGTTGTTTGCTGGCATAATGAGTATCAAGTGTAGCCTTAGGTGAATAAATAATGACATGAATGATAAGTGGCTTATGTGGACCTTACTATGTACAAACATTTAATAACCATATTCTTTTAACAGGTCACATCAAATATCAGCTTTATACATATACACGGTAGCAACGGATGTCTCAAGTTATACATTACTCTTAACATCAGATAATGTGAATTATAAATGCTAAATTGTGAAACAAATGTTCCTTGTACTTATAAAATTAATGCATCACTAATGTTGTTGGTGCTTGTACTGGTCATGATCCCTGTTTGTGTTAGAACCCTCTCAAATGATAAAATATATAACAGTTAAATTAACTTCTCATGAAAAATTCTTGTTGCATATCGTGATCTCCCTAAGTGGTTCGCAATGTGCACATAAAAATACTGTCCAAAATAGTTACTACAAAAGAGTGAAAAGCAACAATGTTTTTATTGAGTAATATTAATCTTAAAATATTGTATCTGTTGGCAGTGATTGAGCATGTGATATCTTAGTAACACTTCTGTTTAAGTGGAGTCTGCTCAGTTCCACATGGATATACCACACTGAACTGCAAAGTATTTAACAGACTGCCATGATTGTTACGTATTTGCCACTTTATCTCAGTAAACCTTTTATAACAAAATAGTCAGTAGTAGAATATTCTGACATCAAATAATATAAATAGGAGCGTATAGGCAGTAGCCAAAATAGTGCATCCATTAAAGAGCTGTATAAAATATTAGCTAAGGAAGTACCAGTTCAATAACACTAACACATAAAAGAACATAAAGTAAAACTTAAATCTTTGTATTGAGAAATCCTTTGCTGGCAAGGAAAACCCATCCTGGTAATTGTTCACATAACACAGTTATTCAGAGAGAAACAATGTTCACTGCTGATAATGAAACAGTGCATGAATTTATCAAAAAGATAAATAATCTGTAGCAATTGCAACAATAGTTATTACAATGTGGACAGAATGATGACATAATTATGATAATTGCAATGTTGCAGGCCATATATTCAGCAGCCGACAGCTCCTGCAGAGAGTAAAAGAAGGATACCTTTCTTGAGCGTATTGAACAAATATGTAGAGAGATGTACATTCTCTGAAAATGTGTAGCATGAAAAATATTGCCCAGAGAGAAAGAAAAACAACAGTATAAAATTTTGCAGTGCTATAATGTTCTGAGAGAGCTCAAAGAGATTTATGCCATTCACATAGTTATTATAGTTGTGTTTAGTCCTGATTACATTAGATTAGATTGGTCTCAATTTTCATCCCATGGACCCAAAAATGAGATGATTCTGGTGGGTGTGGAACATGTCAGAAAGTATAACATAAAAAACATAAAACATCTGAATATAACACTCATCATTTGTCAGGAGGTTACCAAAGCAGGTGAATACATTACAGTAAACTGGAACTGCTAATATTTACAGAATTAATACACAGTTAGAATGAAACTTAGTTATGCACTTTCAATAAATTCATCATACACAGAATACCTAATCTTGTCTGTTGAGACCAAGTGCTGTCAAAACTGAAATCAAACAGACATTTTTACTTAATCTGATCTAACAGTCTCTGTTAAGATATAATCTATAGAGTAAGTATTTCAAATGTGCTTTATCTGAAACCAAGTTTTTAATAGTTGCTGGCAATTCATTGAAAATGTGTGTTCCTGAATACTGGACTCCTTTTTGGACAAAGGTAAGTGATTTTAGGTCTTTATGCAGATTGTTCTTACTCCTAGAATTGATACTATGTATTGAGGTATTGGTTGGAAACAAAGATATATTACTTGCAACAAATATCATTAATGAAAAAATAGACTAAGAACCACAGTGGTTGGAATATAAAGCTCCCTGAACAGCTTTTTACATGATGTTCTTGAATTTACACAACAAATGATTTTATTGTATGCTTTTCCACGCTAAAAACTTTTATTCGGTTTGACAAGTTGCCCCAGAATATGATCCCATATGACATTATAGAATGAAAGTAACCAAAGCACACAATTTTTTAAATATTTATAGCTCCTACATCTGACATAATTCTCACTGCAAATACAGACTTGCTTTGGTGCTTCTGCAATTCTGTGTAATGCTCTTCCTAGCTTAATTTATTGTTGAGTTGTAATCTCAGAAATTTAACACTGTCAACCTCTTTGATCTGCATGTCTTCATGTATTATACACATGCTGGAAGGAAATCTCTTACAGGTTCTTTCCAAAGTTTGATGGCAGTGAACTAGCTTTAAACCATTTATTAATGTAAATGAAAATTTGATTAGCAGCCATTTCTAAATCTGTGCTTGACTTGCTACTTATCGCAATGTTTGTATCATCTGCAAATAAAACAAACTTAGCAACTGGCAATGTAACAGATGAAAGGTCATTAATGTACACAAGATAAAGATGGAACCTTGAGGAACACTACATGTAGTTAATTCCCAATCAGATAAAGGCTGACTACTTACTGCACAGGTATTTTGCAATGAAACACTTTGTTTCCTATTAATTAGATAAGACTCAAACCATTTCACAGCGATGTTGGTGACACCATTATATTCTAATTTACTTAGAGATGCTCTGATTCACAAGCCAAAGCCTTTTGACAGGTGGTAGAAAATGTTAGTAGCTTCTAAATTGTTATCTAATGAAATAAATACATTCTCACTGTATGTGTAAATACCGTTTTCTATATCAGAAAACTTAAGAAACCCAAATTGTGACTTGAACAATTTATTATTTGCACTCAGATACTTAAGGAGATGCTTGAACACTACCTTTTCAAACACTTTTGGAAAGGCTGGCAAATGTGATATTGGCCAATAGTTTGATGGTATCTCTTTATCACCCTTCTTGTAAAGAGGCTTAACTTCATCATATTTTAGCCAGTCTGGAAATGTTCTGCTGATAAGAGATTGATTACACAAATAACTTAAGAAAGAACTCAACTTGCATGAGCACTCTTTGATTGACCTCATTGATATGTTATAACACTCACTAGAATACTTAGGTTTTAAGGATTTTATGATGGATACTACTTCTTTGAGAGAATTGAGTGTCATTTCCATTTTACTGAAGTTATTTTTAAAGACTGGTCTCAAATACTCCATTGCACTGTTCACTGAACATGATATCCCCAAGTTGCACAGTAACAGAAACGAAGTACTGCTGCAACAGAAGCAGAAAGATGTGTTTTGTATATGTTTTAATTTATATGTCAATGTAACTTTTAAACCTAATTTTCATTTTCAAATTATTTTCAGTGGAAATAAACTGTTTAAACACAGATTTGTTCTGTAGATAGTGAAATTTCTGCAACTCAGTGCAGTGGCACATCACAACAAACTGAGTTTACAGTCCCTTAGTTTTAACTTCCTCATCACACTGTTATCTGTGGGAGGTCATGTGGTTTGGCACCTACTGGAGAGAGGAGTACCATCTGCCTTCTTCAATTTGATGCCCAGAAAGCAAGTTAGATTTAATTAACACCTACATAAATGTACCTTCTCACTGGCACTGCTCTAAGTAACTACTTCACCATATTGTTTACCAGTTGGAGACTTGTATCCTAACTATCCATTATGTGATGCATTATTAAAAAAATCTGTTAGTAAGGATTTACTAAGAAATTTTAAATAATCTGTGGAGTATTTCCTTTTTTATTCAATAATTTTCTGACAGTTGGTTTGAATACCACAGTAGTTTACTTGTCATGGCACTACTATATGTGTTATTCCATTAACTTCCTCTAGCCTTTGAACTAATTTACCCTGCCAGTTATATGGGAATCTACAGTTTAATTTGTATTCCAAAACATGGTGCAACTCAATTTTTTTTACACTAACAAACAGTGCTGGAAGTAAAAAGTGACAGGTAAAAGTCCTAGGACTCACCAGGGATTGAACCTGAGAACTTAAGTTCAGGTGTTGATCATTACCACATCTTCCTGAGACTGTTCTTTACAAGATAGGGATTAGGAACCTTGATAAAGTTATTGTAACAGTGGTTATAAAAGGCAATAAGTTCATAAAGAATGAGATGACAGTGAAGAGTTTGGTAGATATGATATAAAGTCACCAACATTCTACTTGAAAGATAACTCGAGACACTGTATTTCAAAGCTGAGAAAAAAATCTAGAATGTAACAGGTATAATGATTACACAGTGAACCAATAAGGACCAAGTAAGGTAATAAAAGGTAATGGACATCCACCTTAGTTTAATATCAGCATTTGGAAAAGGAGAATGTTTTGAAAAGAGAGACTGTTTACACTCTTACTCCAGAGAGAGAATATAAGAAAACTGGTAGAGAAAACCTAATGGCGACACATGGGTCATGCATAAGGACCACAATAATTTTCAGTCTGATCCTTGTAGAATGTCTACCCAAAAATCCCTTGAAGTTCTAGCTTTTAAAAGCCAATGAACAGGTCCAAATCCTCCATTCAGTTCATAGGCTTCCGTAAAAAGTATTCCATAGGGGCAAGATTCAAGGGATGCCAGTCTGTATGTTGCCTATTTAATGTGGTGAATTTGACAGGCGTACACAAAACTTCTTGTACTGGTGTAAGAAGATTAATAGTTATCTTCTTAGTATTTTTAAGATACTGATAGATTACTTTGGTACCAAAATGATAAGCATATTTCAATATTATATGCAAAGTACATCTTTTTATTTCATTAATACAAATATAGATAACATCTTGATTTAATGATCTGGAATTACATTCTCATATGATTAAATCCAGGGTATCCAATGAGTTGTGAAATAAAGCTAGAAAATATTCACAAAAATAATTTACTAATACTTTCACAATGTTAGACTGAAACTGAAAATTCAAAACCTGAAATAGGAAAAGTCAGAATGACAGAGAAAAGTTAGTTGCATGTCAACAAATATGCCACATTAATATTCCTTGAAGTGGAGACACAGGGAATAAACTTAAAAAAAAAAAGACTTATTCAACTTTGAAGCCATCTATAACACTTTATTGCTTTTAGAACTTCAAAACTGTTCATGTTAATGGATTTATTTGATTATTTTGAGGAGTTCTAGTTTTTAGTGAAGTACTAAGTGAAATTGAACAAAGTGTATTTTGAGAGCTACATTTAGTGTGGCTCATTAGGAAAAGTGTAGCTCAAGACTGATATATGACTAGATGAATGTGAGAAACCTCCCAAAACCATCATCTTCTCAAATTGTGCTGCATGCCAAATGGAATGCAAAATTCTTAGCTTTGTGAAGGCATGTTGCACTGTGTTGCCCCCATAGTTTTTGAGAACTTCACAGTAATGTTGATCTCATTTTTCCCTTCTTGAAATTTCACATTTTCTCCCTCTCCTCTAGTGAAGAAAATATTTTCTTTCTCTGATACAATTTAGGAGGACTGTGTTCTTCTGAAAGTAGTGCAATGGCTATACCATGAAATGCTGAATGCAGAATCTGCTAGCCATGGTGGGTTTTATTTTTCCATACAAAAATGCTGAATTAAGTGTTGGCAATTCCAGTGTGTATCCTTATATGAACTGAGGATGGATGAATGGCTGCCATGTTTAAACTGTTTGTCCAAGAATTTCCAAGACTGATTTTATTCCTGGCACAGAAGCAATGTCTGTGCAGTAGTTAAGGGAGCAACTGGAGCCAGCGGGGTTCCGAGCGGTCCTAGGTGCTACAGTCTAGAACCGCGTGACCACTATGGTCACAGGTTCGAATCCTGCCTTGGGCATGCGTGTGTGTGATGTCTTTAGGTTAGTTAGGTTTAAGTAGTTCTAAGTTATAGGGGACTGATGACTTCAGAAGTTAAGTCCCATAGTGCTCAGAGCCACTTGAACCATTTGAACCAACTGGAAACAACACCTGTCCAAAGTTTCAAACAATTTCAATAGATGGCAAGCCTGTAGCAAACCATCAAAATGACATCTACAGAAAACAGTTGTTACAAGTAATGTGCTGTAATCAAATTTATGGGAGGCAAGACATGGCATTATAAATACAAACTTAGTGCAAAACAATAAGTACAGAATGGGTCTCTGATAGTTCACCTAGACTGAAGAAGGTGCAGATGATAAATCTGAATGAACATAATGCTCATCACCGTTTTTGCCCCTGACAGCATTATCAAACCTTCTTTGCTCTTGGTGGGATTTTTTGGGCAAGATTAAATATCAAGGGTGGGCATCAAGCAATAACTGGATCCTTCTGTGGACCTCCAGAAGTAACTGGAAACTTACAGTTAAATTTCATCACTCTAGTACTTATGTTTCCCAATCATACTGTCATAACTGAAAGAGACTTTAACCATCCAACAACTGATTGGGATAACATAATTGTGATCTGTGACAAGACTTCATCTTACATTATCCCAAACACCTTGGTCGTTTGATTAACCCACTGCCATGCACTAAACTGTGAGTTGCAGAGTAGTCATGTAGATGTGGATGTAGACATCTAAAGACTACATAGAACAAATAGTTCAGAAGGGTACTCATGATGAAAATTAGATATAATGGCAAAAAACAGGCATGGCCTCTTGGAAACTGTATATGTTAATCAGTGAGTACATGGTGGCTTTAGTAACAGCAGTTACCAAAGTACAAAGAGCAAATAAAACAACAAGAAAGAGTCACAGGTTCAGGAAACTACATAAATAGGCAAAAGTGTCATTTCTGAAGGATGAAATTGAAACAGTGAGACCTGGGCATGTAGAAAAATGAGTCCCAATTTTAAGAGAATAATTCACTAATTATTGGATATGTATTTACCTAACAGAACAGTTGTTGATGGGAGGGACTCATGATAAAACACGCCATCTATAGAAGAGCTTCTAAAGAAACATTGGCTACTGCACAATAGGCATAAGACAGAATAGGGCTATAAACAGATGCTAAAGGAGACAAATTTGACTGGCAAAGGGCAATGTGTGAACCCTTCAATGACGACTACAGGATCTTATTGATATGCTGTAACTCTCATAAAATCAAAATATATTCTGATCATATGTAAAGGCCACAATGTCTTATCAAATTACTGTACCTCCCAGAAAACCCAAATATATTCTGGCCATATGTAAATGCTGCCAGTACTATAGAATGCTGAACACCTATTTAAACATTGCTTTAGAAAGGATAATGTAGGAAAACTGCAGCATTTTAACAGTTGCACCACTGCAAAGATGAGTGATACAGACACAGTGGGAGTGAGAAAAATTTGAAGTCACTAAAATTGCACAAAGGCTCTAGGACCAGTGATATTTAGGCATTAATGTGTGCATATGACTCTATAATATCCTTTCTTCCAAGAGTGCTAGTCTTGCAAGTTACAGAAGAGAATTTCTGTGAAGTTAAGAAGGTAGGAGGTGAGTTATTGGTGGAAGTGTAGCTGTGGGGATGGGTTGAGTCATACTTGGGTAGCTCAGTTGATAGAGCACTAGTTCTCAAAAGGCAAAGAGATCCTGGGTTTGAGTTCCAGTCTAGCACATGACTTTAATCTGTCAGGAAGTTTCATATCAGTGCACACACTGTTGCAAAGTGGGAAATTCATTCTGGAAACACTTACCCAGGCTGTGGCTAAACTATCTAAATACCACTGCACAAAACAAACACACTTGTGGATGACTTTAGAATCACGACCATCCTAACTTGTGACTTTAGTATTACACACATGTGATGTAATGGTACTGAATTCTCTGGTGTTTTCATAAATCAAAGAGTGGATGCAAGCACTTGAACAACAACTAATCATTTGTTTCAGACAATAGGCTCTTTCTTCATCATAACCTAAATTTTCCCATGATAAAAGTTCATTCTGATGTAACATAGAAGACACCTTCTTCTACAAACTAAAATTACTTCAAACTGTCTCTTTTCATATCAGTCTTTTCACTTATAATTACTTTATCATGCTTTGTTCATGCAACTGAAACTCTCACATTTGGTTTTCCTTTTAGAAATTATTTGCAGCAGTACTGACATTTATTGGAATTCAGAACCATTGCTTTTTTTGCAGTGAGGTAATAGGTTTTGTGACATGTAGCTTCCATGAAGTAATTCCTCAAAGTCTGGTATGATAGCACTGCTCAACTGAATTTTCAAAAATCATTGCGAAGAAATTGAAGTATCACAATGAATGTAAATGGTCAAAATATCTGGACACAGCTACCAGCAACTTCTTTCAAATAAATCAAATGTCCTGTGCAAGAAGGTCTGCAGCTGTGATGAATTTTTTGAATAGTATCATGATGTCTTCAGCTGCCATTCTTATTTCATGTATGATTGTACAATTTCAGCCTTAGACTATTTACAAATATTTTACAGATGATTCTTTAGCAGTATATTATGTCCTGTATGTCCTTGCTTCTATGACTGCTTGCAATGCTCATAAAGTAAATTAGAGAAGTTTTTCAATATTTTATAAGCACATTACTTTTGAGCAGGAACTGCTCAAAAATAACAAAAAATCTCTCTAATTTATTTTATGAGCAATATATGCAGTCATAGGAGCAAGGACATACATGGCACAATATACTACTGAATAATCATCCATAAAATTCTTGAAAGTGGCCTAAAGCCAAAATTGTACAACTGTACATGAAATAAAGAGAATGGCAGCAGAAGGCCTCATGAAACCATTCAATAAATCACAATGTTTTTGAGTAATCAGTCTTCTGACTAGTTTGATGCAGCCTGTCACAAATTTCTCTCTTGTGCCAACTCCTTCATCTCAGAGTAGCACTTGGACCCTACTTCCCTAATCATTTGTTGGATATATTTCCATTTCTGTCTTTCCCTGCAGATTTTATCTTATGCAGCTCCCTGTAGTACCACAGAAGTTATTCCCTGTTGTATTAACATAAGTCCTATCATCCTGTCCTTCTTCTTGGTAGTGTTTCCCATGTGTCCCTTTTTTCACTGATTCTGCAGATAACCTCTTCATTCCTTATCTGTTCAGCCCCCCTAATCTATAACATCCTTCTATACCACCACATCTTGAATGATTTGGTTCTCTTCTTTCCTGGTTTTCCTATAGTCCATGATTTGTTACCATATACTTGTCATGCTGTGATGCAAATATACTTCCTCAGAAATGTCTTCTTTAAATTAAGGCTTATATTTAATACTAGTGGAATTAAATCAGGTGATGTTAAGTGAATTAGATTAGGAAACAAGACACTTAAAGTAGTAGATGAGTTTTGCTATTTGGGCAGCAAAATAACTGATGATTGCCAATGTAGAGAGGATATATAAGGGGCGTTCAAAAAGAAACAAGCCAGAGGCATAATTACAGAAACCAGTACATGTATGTTAGAAGTATAGACCCTGGCTGTTGAGACACTTGTCCCACTTTCACACAAGGTGGTGAATGGCTGTTGCATAAAATTCCCGGGGCTGCGATGTTAACCAGTTCCGCATGTACAGCTGGACGTTGTCGTCCGAGGTGAATCATTTGCCCCTCAGAGCCCTTCTAAGGGGACCAAAAATGGCATAATCACAGAAAAGAGAGGCCTGGACTGTATGGAGCGTGGCCAAGAACCTCCCATTTGAAATCTTGCAGGAGTGTCACGACTGTGTTGGCCGTATGAGGCTTCACATTGTCGTAGAGTAGAATGACCCCATGGGTGTGATTGCATAGTTGCTTTGATTTGATCGCTTGGCGAAGGGTGGTCAAGGTTAGTGAGTAATGCTGGTTATTCACTGTTGTCCCATAGTGCAGGAAGTCAATTACGAGGGGGCCATCTTGGTCAAAGAAGAATGTCAGCATAACCTTTCCTGCACTCATGTGGATGTCCTTGGCTTTTTTTGGTGGTGGTGACCCTGAATGCAACCACTGGAGACTTTGTCATTTTGATTCTGGTTCAAAGTGATGACACCATGATTCATCTCCAACCACCATTTGTGCCAGGAACAAATTCCCTTCTCGAGCATAGTGCTGCAGACGAGCAAGACAGAAGACAGTAGGCTATTCGACATGCTTCCTGGTGTGGTTGAAGACTGTGGGCACCCACTGGGTACAAACTTTGTGCAATTGCAGTCATTCCTTCATGATGGTGTGAACACTTCCGATGCCCAATCCGACCATGGCGGCAATGGTTTTCACTGTCACTCGGCAGTCCTGGGTAATGAGTGCATCCACCAGCTGGATGATATCATCGGTAATGCAGTGTGGTGCTCCAGACCATGCATCATCGGCTAACAACACCCATCCTTCCCTGAAGTGCTTGTGCCACGCCTTGACCCTTGCAAGGGACATGCAGTATTCGCCGTACACTTGTGACATTCATTGATGAATGTCCATTCCTCCTATTCCTTCCACTGTCAGAGAATGAACAACACCACTTTGCTCATCTTTTGATGCCTCCATGTCACCGTTTTCAATGCAACTGGCAACATTGGATGATTGCTACCTCTGTATAGTCATGTGACGGGCACGAGTGCCCTCTAGCAATAGGCTGTGAACTTTCACGCTCTGGTTGGAACCACACCAACTTACACATGCCATGATATTACCCTCCTGCCACTGGTTTGTGCATTCCATGATCTCCACAAAGATATAAAAAATTTTCAGCATGGTGCAGCATAAAAGTAGTATACAATAAACTTCCAGTTCATGTTCAATCAGTCATTGAAGATAAGACTAAACTCAAAAAATAACTACAACTTTATTTTTTGAATTGTTCTTTCTATTCTTTACAGGAATTTTTTGACAGTGTGTAATACTTAATGAAATGTGTTTAATTTTAAGTAATTGTATAAGAAATGACTATGCAGCACTGACATATCAATTGCTGACAGAATGCTTTTTATATGAATTAGAATGTAAGCCTTATAATTTGTTTGTGTAACAATCATTACTACTATAATCTGTGTTGTTATTTGAATATTTGAACCTCATGTATCTGTTTACATATGATTTAGATTGTAAGCCTCATGACTGTCTGCATACAATTATTACTGTGATAACTTGACATACTCAACATCCTAGTGAGACACTCACATTGAGGATCCATGGAACTCAAAAATATATTAAAAATAAATAAATAAATAAAACTGATGACAAGTTCGGGCAACTATTAGATCTAAAATAAATTATTTGCAAAATTATGTAAAAAAATTATGTGTTACAGTATGGAACACTTTTAAAAGGAAACACTCCAAGTGTAGTGTGCTAATGCATAGATGCATGGTTTGCTTTAAAAAGAAAGTGTGGCAAGAAACCAGTTTTGGATTCAAAATATGCTACATACGAAAATGTGTTGTGCCCTGTTTCATCGCTTACTACGTAAAAAACTTACTAACCTTCATTAACTGTACAACAAAGATGACATAATAATTAATTACCAAAACAAAACTTATTATGAAACAACAACTAAATGCAAATGGGCTTCCAACTCCGTCAATACAAGACAGAAGCCTCTAAGAACAGCAAAATCGAAAGCACATATAGTGCATGTAAATAGTACTTAGCCACTAAGAATTTTTGATTTCGAACGTTCTTTGCATATTAATAAACTGTCAAAAAAAAGTTTTTCACCCCACAGTTGACTTGCCTTGTTCGTTCGCTTGTGTGTGTGTGTGTGTGTGTGTGTGTGTGTGTGTGTAGTGTTTTTTTATTGGAAACCCTTTTTTGGTGCATTTCAGTAGAACACACCATGTATTCAATCATGAATGGGACATTGTAGTTTGTGTACAATGTTCAGTAGATTAACATGTCTCTAGGACTTTTCACACTTAGACAATGCACACAATGTCACATTATGGAAAGAACAGTTGTCACCACACAATGCCACCCAACAAACTGTAAACAACAGTCATGTCATTTCAACATTCATGAAATGCAAAACAACAGAGAAATGCATTTTAGTAGTCACTTCTGGGAAACAACACCAAGTTGTGACTGCTACCTACAAATTATGTGTCCTAGGTACCCCAAGGAGAATGCAATGAAACTGAATGCTGCCATTTTGGAGAGAACTGGGAGGGCCATGAAAACCCAGCAAAAAGCAACAGTCTCCACATAGTTAATTTGGCCCCTAGAAAACCACTGTAAACAGTACTACAGTCCCCCTCCCCCTCATAAAGAAGGCAGTAAAGTGAATACAGTGACTAGATCTTGGATCAATTAATTCAAACTCTCTTTGTTGATGAGTTTATGATTTGTGAGTTGCATGATTAACATTGCAGAAGAGTGTGGAGGTGGACATGTACCATCACATTTCTCAGGCATGTAGTCCCATGAGTTCAGCAGGGAACAAAGTCAGCCACGTTTTGGGCCAGTATTTATATATGGATATCAGATGACTCTCATCACTATCAGTAGTATTTGAAGTACCACAGAGGCAGAATAAGGTACTCCAATAAATTGTGCATCTCTACGGTAAACAATTTGATGACAGGTTTGTCCTTCAAGACTACTGATGCACACCTGATGAAAACATCCCTACAGAAGGCATAAAGCATTCAAATAGAATTGCCTGCAGTACCTACTGACATGATCCCAGTGGTTGGGATTATGCAAAACTTTGGCATGCATCATTTTAGGAACCCTCTTCAACCAATGGAGGAACTCAGGTGGATCAGCATCGAAGAGTGGAATAGGCTTGAGCAGTAGTGTCTCAACCATCTCATGCGGAGAAGGATCCAAGCATATTACAATGCACAGGGTGGAGCAAAATGATGTTGAATGTATCCAGCACCCAATTTTAATTTCAAATATGTGCAAAGATATGCACAGGATTTTGAACAGACTGCCTTAATTATGGTTACTGTTCCGTTTTTATTTCACTATAAAGTTTTTTTAGTTTTATATGGTTTATTATTTCATTCACTGCTACTCTTTAGCCTAAATCCACTGACATAAACCCCTGCCATTTTTGGTATTGATATAATTTATTTTGCTTATATGGACAAAACATAAAGGAATGCTTTCAATATCTGATTTCAGATAGAAATAACTTGACAGGTTGCATCAGCCTCTTAATTGCCTTAGCCAGTAGAGAGTTAAGTTCATCTGGTCTTTGGATTACCAATAGGCTTTACAGTCCCTTAAGCAGCATTTGTGCTCTGTGCCATGTCTGGTTTCTTTTACACAAGGTAAACCTTTGATCCTGGCCTCTGATGCATCCCATTATGACATTGGTGCTGTCCTGTGCCATTGGAACCTGGATGGCACCAAACAGGTCTTCAGTTACACTTCAAAGACACTTTCCACTGCACAACTGAACTATTCACAGGTGGAAAAGGAGACACAATCTATTATTTTTCAGCATCAAAAAGTTTCATGTCTTCTTGAATGCAGAGAGATTCCTTCTTATCACTGATCACAAGCCGTTGGTTTCCATATTTGCCCTTATTCCAAGCTGGTGGATAAGACCGCCCACTGGTTGCAGCAGTGGGCCCTCTTTCTCAGAGACTGGTCTTATGACATGCACTACCATTTCACCACCCAGCATACCAATGCTTTCATGGCTACCAGAAACAGGCTCTCATATTTGCGTTGGATGACACTTTGCAGCAAATCCTATTGGATATTCCGCTGACAACACAAGATATCATGACCACCACAATTGCTGACCTGCTTTTCTGGAACATTGTTTCAGCAATCCCGATGGGTCAGACAGAGCATGTCTCATGAGGTGCATATCCAGTGTGACATAAGTTTTTTCCCCTCTGTCTTCAACTCATTGACTCATGTTGTCCAGAGAATCCTGATGCTTCCTACAGAAGAGCAATGGTATCAAGTGGCTGTCCCCCCCTCCCCTTCAGCTTTGTGTTCTCACAGTCTCCAGTTGTTGCATGCGTCACTCTGGGGTATGACCTGATTGAAAGCTGGCCGGGGTGGCCGTGCGGTTCTAGGCGCTACAGTCTGGAACCGCAGGACTGCTGCGGTCGCAGGTTCAAATCCTGCCTCGGGCATGGACGTGTGTGGTGTCCTTAGGTTAGTTAGGTTTAAGTAGTTCTAAGTTCTAGGGGACAGATGACCTCAGAAGTTAAGTCCCATAGTGCTCAGAGCCATTTTTTGAACCTGATTGAAAGTGTTGGCTCAACATCATGTCTACTGGTCAATGGTCAATCATGACATCAAACATCTGGTATTCGCTTGTGGGGCTTGTGTTCAGAACCAAGCTGCTCTGCTGCACCAGTTGTTTCCTTGGAAAGTCCTGGAGTAACCTTGGAAAGTGTGCACATCAATTTCAAGTGTCCATTTTTGGGAAGCACGTGGTTGTTTGTTGTCAATGCATTGTCAAATTTCCCATACATAGCCAAGCCGTCCTACACATCATTGACCATCATCGTTCACATGTTGCTTGTTGTTTTTGCAATTGGGAATTTGGTATGACCTTTGTGTCTGATAATGGTAGGCAATTAATGTCAAGGGACTTAGAAGATTTTTGCATCCACATTTGTATGCAACATCTGACTACCACCCCAGTTCATCCAGCTTCTAATGTGGAGGTGGAGCACTTTGCGCATATATTCAAGACTCAGATGAGGAAATCCATTTCTGCCTCTTCCCTTGATGACTATCATGCTAGTCAGATGTGCCCGCAACCTATCGGAGCATTGTCACTGTGGCCTTCCAGTCAGCTAAACAAGGATGCCTGTGATATTGTTCCTGGAGTGGGCTCCCACATGCAGCAGCATTCCTTACCATTGCCACCTCCTCTGCATGCTCCCTCTTCCCCCCATCACCTGCAGCCACGGGACCCAGTGTGGTTCATGCCTTCATCTGCTGTGGTGTAGCCCATGAATTTCTACCCGCCCCCCACCACTACTGCCTCCTCTCTCCCTTTGTTGATGGAGGTGTCATCAACCCCATTGCCACCACGGGACCCATCATTGCTGCAGCCTTCGTGACCTTCCATCCTGCCGGCAGCACTGGTGGTGCCTTCTCCAGTGGTTGGTCCAGTGCTAGATTCTCCAGTACTCTCTCTGGTCCTGTGCCATTTTTGGCCCTACATGATCTGTTCAGGTGAGAGGGATTTAGTATCCCCACCAGCGGACATTAAAATGGAGGCAGATGGGCTGGCATGGGTAGAACAGCAGAGTCACTCAGGAACCTGTGATGTAGGGCACACACGTTGCATAAAATGGGCAGACACACTGATGTTAGTGTTTACCTACAAAGGGCAGTAAGCAGAGCATGGCAGTTTTCCTGTGGAGTTAGATCACTGAGCACCTAGCCTAGAGCTCATGCCACATGTTATTTTGTGCTTCACTGTTAGCCACCTGCACGCTGAGTTATTGCCATGCACATATTTCCATGGGTATGGTCACTCTACTTCTGTCTTTTCCATTCAGAGAGTGAGTTAGATCCACTTACAGGGTTCTGTTCTCTGATTGTTACTTACTCACCAACCGTGTTGAGTAGCAGCACTGTCACACCTTCTGCAGATGCTAAAACTTCAAAAATTGTCTATGAAAAAATTATTATCCTAACAGACAGAAAGGAAAGGTTGGATGTTTTGGAATCCACAGAATTTATTTCGTAAGTTGTGTAAAAGTATGAAAATTGAAGCATTACAGCCAGTTCTCCAGAAATTATCAGAATAAGGCAATGTAGTGCAAATGGTGAACTCAGTTATAGACATTCATTTATCTTTGGTGCACAAGAAATTACTTAAGAAACCCTTTGATGAGCTACTTAACAGGATGATGAAAACAGTGTTATTGTTGCATTTTTTATGTAGTGTACATACTATAGCTAATTAATGTTCACTACTCCTGTGATGAAGAGCTCAGTACAGCACAGTATGATGGAATTTAAGGACAATAACATACGTAAATCTATAAAACAGAGCTCATACACAGAAATGAAGCAAAATGTCTGCAGGGTGGATCACAATGAATGTCAATGTGATAGAGTGGTGTCACAAATGGTCTGTACATTTCATGTACACTAATATCATTTAATAAGAAGCTTTGCTGTAGAAAACACTCAAAAGTAAAATGTATGGATGAACCACATCACTCAGATGCAAAACAGCCAACATAATTTGTACTACATTTAACAGTAGCTTATGACATATGATCATTTCCATAGAACTATTAACTCATTTATTGATTTTTCTGAGTTATTATAGTGAGAAATGAATTTAGAACTTGGTATATACAATGAATACAGTCAGGGCATGAATCATTCATGTTCCAAAGTATATGTGAGATTATTTTAATGGGGAAAAATAATACTGACACACTTTTTCATTACATTATTGTTCTGAAAAACCTTAAAATACAGGCATTTCACCTTATATAATACACTAATATTTGTGACAACTGCAACACCAAAGAAAATATGTGTGATTGAAATGAAAATTATGTAACACATCAGCATCATAAAAATACACAACTGATAATGATTATATAACTGCTCATATTCACCAAGTTTGAGAATTAAATATTTTGTGAGGTCACACAGGCTGGAATCAAAGCCACTTAATATCCTGGTTTGGATTCAGAGAGATTTGTGTATATTTCTGTGGTGTCTGCCTCCATCTTTTACATAATCACCAAGTCTAAGAATGCTGTATGATATGACACACATACACGCTACACTCACAGCCACTAAACATTCTAGTCGGAAATTAAAGTGGCTTGTGTATATTTTTGGGGGGGTGTCTCCATATTTGCTGTATGCAAGTCCTCAAAGCATCAACAGTAATTGTTATATGACCATGTCAAATAAGTTACTGGCCAACTGTGTCTGATATGTGTTTGATGGGTAACATGAAAAGTTAACATGCAGGCAATGGAAGCAGAAGTACTCAGTACTGTGTGAAGAAAACAATAAACATACTCTGCCATCAGTAAGTGGAATATGCCAGAAAAAGTTTCAGTTCCTCAGGCTCTGAAATTATCCAAACTATCAGATGTTACTAATACAGGCTGCAAGACATGAGTTGATGTAACTTGTTGTATTGAATGGCACACCAAAACACCACATTTCATGTGTGCCCTACAATGTGGCCCACCAAGCTTTCACCATGGTAGTGCCTGACATATTTGAAATTATCAGCATGACAGATTGAAATTTAACTTGTATAAAAACAGCCTTTGAGCATGCCAGCAATTGCTTTCATATATTTGCTGTGGTTTGAGGCTTTGTGAACAGTCATGGCAAACACAATGTCTCAACTGCCTGCCATCAATCCAATCCAAAGCTGATTGTGCAGGACTGAATATGTTGAAACATTCCTTTGATTACAGCATCAAGCTAACAATGAGTGAAGCTGTACTGATCATTATATCCATTTGGACAAGATGGCTGTTGCCCAATGCTATATTCACATTGTGAGATTCAAAATTTTATACTGTTGTTCTGTCTTATGTAAAAAATACAGACATGGATTTAGCCATATGTAAAGTAGGTGGCAGGCTTTGGGTTAATGTCAGGACACTGGGAAAATGTAATCAGTCTAAAAGGGAGATTGCTTACAAAATGCTCATGCACTCCATCTTAGAAAACTTCTCAATGCCACATAGGACTAAAAAAGGAGTATTAAACATGTAGAAAGAAGGGCATTACAAATGGATTTTTGTTTGACCTATGGAAGAGCTTCATTCAGATGCTGAAAAATGTGTACTAGCATTCAAGTAAGAATGCACCTTTCAGCTCGACTATGTAGAACCCATATCTCAAACTTTTTTATGCCACATTAGGCATCTAAAGCTATTTGTACACGAGAGTAATCATGAGTAATTTTGGCGAATATCTTTAATTAGTATTTATTACTTTCTTCAGTTTATATCTGTGAAGCAAGAGCATACTCTTCTCTACAATTCTGCAGTTTACTTTTTCCTATTAGAATAACTAAACCCTAGAAATCTCTGTACCTTTGACACCTTGGAGGCACTGAGTAGTTTGACTTAGTTCACAACAGTTCCTGAATTGCCAAGGTTTTCAACACTGTACTGTTTCATTACATACATATTTATAATAACTAATGCTAAGAAAAGAAGTACAAAGTTTGTGACATACATTTTACCAGTTTACAATGCCTGTCCCTATTTCCTTTATAAAACATAATTCCAATGAAACATGCAAATTCTTTGAATTTAGTACTTGCCATGAACAGTGAGATAGATGACTTTGCTGAGTCCCACTCCAATGCCATTTGAGACCTGACACAGGTAATAACCAGAATCCTCAGGATGAGTGTCATAAATAATAAGGCTTCCATTTTGCATCATTCTGTAACAACAGAGTTATATCTGTTAGCAAATGATCTTATAACATAATACTAATACTTATGAAACTGTAGTTCAGATATATAAAGTCTATTCATGGCACAAACAAGTTTAGAAAATGGAAGCTTCTGCCTTCAAAAATAAGAGCAAGAAGTCTAAGAAAATGTAACAATCCCAACAGTGGTTTTTAAAGAGAGGGACATGAGAAATAAAAGTTACCTGCCATACAAGATAAGACAGTGTTGTAAATAATGATATCATAAACGAAAACATATTACAGTTGCAGATGATATCATAAATGAAAACATATTACAGTCGCAGATGAATACAGTGATACATAAGGATGACTGGATGAAGTTAATTCAAAAATGAAAGAAAAAAGTAATAAAAGGTCTAGTGAATAATGGTGTTAAATGGTGAAAGGAGGAATGAAAGCAATGGGGAGGAGAAGAGAAAGTAATAAGTATAAAAGTGAAGAAAACTACAATACATTATCTGCCATACATTTATGAGGGATAATTTAGGTGACACTCAAGTATTTGTCAAATAATAACCAAAACACAAGTGCACTGAGTTATTAAAATAAATGTTGTCATCCCTGATAATGTATTATAGGCACACACTCTTCAATGGATTGCAAATCATTGTCAGTCTACTATGTTTTTCTCTTCCTGTTTTCCCTTCTTAAGATCATCTACAGCTCTAAGACTTACTTCTTTAAAAAAACAAAAATGAAACTGGCATAGGGTTTCAAACATTATTCTAACATATTACCACTTTCATTTTTGAACTTACTTTCTTGAGTAGCTGCCTAAATAATCTTCTACATAACAGTTTCTCGTAGATTCATTTAATGTGTTACACTATTTTATCGTCAGAAGTACAATGCTTTCAAAGATACATATCAACAGCTTCTTAAAAATATACCTTATCTACTTCCAAAAATTGGAAATGGCCAGACACACATTATAAATGGAAAAATAAAACAATATGTATATTCCCCAGAAATAATATATTAAAGAACTTCCATTGTTTAGGAACAGTCTTCATAAAATTAATTGTATTTCATGAATTCCAAGGCAAAAATTTATGCATCATGGGTTAGAAGAATATTGAAAATGTTCACAAACAATAAATAAAATTTCTAAGTAAAGGAATAAATAGGGGAAGAAATGACTAAAATGATCACAATCTACATTATCTCATTTCAAATTAATAATAACATTAATATTAATATGGCAACAGAAGAGGGAACAGTCATCTCATCCCATACCAATAATTATAATGATGATGAATTATACCATTGCCAGCTACAAGCTCAAGGATTCAACTTGCAAGAGATGAAGAACAACAAGGATGGGTTTGGGAGGGAGAGTGATGACAGGGGGGTGGGGGGTGGGAGGGGGGGAGGTGGGGGGGGGGTTTGGTTGGTTGAGAAATAAAACTTTGTAAAGAAACCTGGGCCGAGCTGGCTCCTAATGGTAGTATCCTGTAAGTGCCACAGCTGAGGGTTAGAGTGACACCTGGTCCACAGATTCTGAGGTGGAAGAGAAATACAAAAGGAAAATGGGTGGAAAACACTAGTGGAATAAATCAAAAAGAAATATCATTTCATATTAACAGTCTAATTGCATATTTGGCCCTGCCAGTAAGGTGACATAATGCCATCGTAGTGAATTGAGAATATGTTGAAAAATAGCTTTTGTAGCCAAAAGAATGGTGCAATGGAATATTAAATAAAACCAACCTGCTATTACAAAAAATTGTTGTTACTTATTGAACACTCTTCATAAGGAAAACCTTTTTCTAGCATTTTGAATGTAAATTCCAAACTATCCAAATGTTAGTAAGCAAAGAGAACTGGAAATACTCAGAAAAAAATGAAATCTGAGCTCTAGCTGTTCAAGAAAAAAGTTTTAGCTTAGAAATTAACAGAAGCCAAACACTACAGAAATTTTAAAGGCAAACCAATGATTAATATTATGAAAATAATTCTGGTTTTAGATACTGATTTTTCTGTTCATAAAAGAGTGATTGATAATGTAACAGAATTCATATGTAGTTCTACAAGAATATTCCTTCTAACTGCAACATGCAAAAAATAAGAGGTACATCTTCATTAACTGTCATTCTCAAAAAAATGAAGATAACAAGAAAAACATAAATACAATTAAAGAATCCCGTGACCTTCTGGAAAACAAATGAGCCAATATACCAAAATGCTATATCTAATATTACTTGGTAATTTAAGTGAGTATAAAGGCACAGACAAACCTTTTAAAAATTAGTAGGAGGCTACCCAGTACACAAAAGTAATCAGAAAAATGGCACATAATTAAACACTCTCTGTAAAACCTCTACTCTGAAAATAATGCCGACCTTCTTGAATAAACAGGGTACAAAATCTAAGAGTTGGATGTCTTCCAAAGCAGTTTCAGGTTACATCATCATTAATGGGTGTGTAGAAATCTTGGTTTCAAATACTTGTCATTGTGCCACGAATTGAGGAACATCCTATCCGCAGTCCTTTTCACCCTTCCAAAATCTAAGAAATATCCTAGTGCGTCTTTATTCCACTCATACTGAAAATACACTGCTACAGGGGTCACAGAAAGCATGTATTCACCCATCATGTCCTACTCCAGTCCTGCCACAGGATTATTCTATTCCATTATAGGCAGGCCCATGCGTGAAGGCAGTCCTGTCATATACCAGCTCTGCTGCAACACTTGTATGTCCTTTTATGTGGACACAATCAAGAACGAGCTGTACACCCAAATGAACGGCTAGTGCCAAACTGTGGTCAAGGACAGATATGACCACCTAGTGGTGAAACTTCCTGCTAAGTACAACATGCTATAATTCAATAGCTGCTACACATTCCATGCCATCTGGGTCCTTCCCTCAACACTCGTTTCTAGCCTCGTTTCTGGCCTGTCTTCACTAACCCTTGTCCCACAGCTACTTCCACCCTTCTCTTGACATAATCTCTCTTCCACTATTCTGCCTCCCCTTTACAGTGCAGTCCTACACATGCAAGTGTGAATGAAACACGATTCCATCTGCCTGCTTCAGAGTGAGCTCACCAGTGCCACATTTCTATCCTGCACACTTGCTGCATCTCCCTCTCAGCTGTTAGCAACTATTCCTCAAGCCTTCCTCTCACTGCCAGCCCACTTTATGCCCTTGCTTTCTCAACCTGACACAATCCCTCACCCCAGTCATTCTGCAGTGCCATCACAATCTAGTTGGCTGGGACAGTACAGCTGTGTGTATTCACGTATGTGTAAGTGTATTCTGTTAGATCTGAAGAAGAAGGATTCATCCAAAAGCTCAGCAATGTTCTCAGTTACAGACTGCTCATCATGGACAGTTGCAGCCATTAGTAGACACCTTGAACAATCAGCACTTGGGATATCTTGTAAATAATTGATTTAACTACGGTTTATAGCTTTGAAGTCACATCATCAGGTTAGGTATGTTAAATCATGACA
The DNA here is from genome assembly GCF_023898315.1 of Schistocerca nitens. Lineage (NCBI taxonomy): Eukaryota > Metazoa > Arthropoda > Insecta > Orthoptera > Acrididae > Schistocerca > Schistocerca nitens. The sequence continues at coordinate 505,279,979 of NC_064616.1, read as the reverse complement.
GTAAACTTGTGACATGGACGGGACAGAACATTCCTTGTCTATGAATAATCGATGCAATCAGCGATTTGTCAGATATCGAGAAAGCATGGATCCACGATTCCTCAAGCTTTTCTTGGTTCATGGCATGCATGAGGAATCACGGACCTATGCTTTCTGCTTACCCAACAATTGCGTCACTTATTCATAGACAAGGAATGTTTGATCCCATTCATGTCGCAAGTTTAATGCCATCATTCAACATATCTAACCCGACGATGTGGCTTCTAAGCAACGAAACTCGTCGTTAAATGAATTATTTACGTGAGCGGCCACGGTTATTATTCAAAATGTTCTCGGTTATGTGTATGTGCCTATCAATGATTCATCAATATGGTGATTTGTTGTTTACTTTACTCCCTCCAAAATTTAAAAGAAAGAAAAAAGAATAGTAGAATGAACTATGTAGAGAAACACTGACAGAACGAACACATAGAAAATATGAAAATGTCCAGGAAAGAGTGAACTCTATGAACAATTTATTCAACAAAGAAGAGTATAATGAACACTCGAGGGCGAGTTCAAAGAACTTCGTTGAACAGTCCTCACTCGACTATCATTTTAGTGACTATAAGAGAGGATTTGGAAATTTAAAATCCATAATTCATTACATATTACTAAACATTAAGGATACAGTTGCAAAATTCATTGATTTTAAAAACGTTTTTGATTATTTTGACAGGGCCACCACATATATAGTAATCTGTGCATTTTCTGTTAAAACTGTTATCAAGCATCAAAGATGCAACTTGAAAAATAAAAATTATGGATGAACATCAAAATACACTGAACAACAGAATTAAAGATCAGTTTTTCGCAAATTCATAATTATTTCCCATTGCGACGTATAAATTTGAATTTTGGCGCAAAGATGCCTACAACCTTCCTCCGTAACGTGCAAAAACCGGCACCTTGCGACGTCGTCCTCGGGCTCGCCGACGCTTCAAACGGCAAATTGTCGACACATGCGGAAAAAAGGCCAGAGCCCAGAAGTTGATGTGAGGTGTAAGGCGAATTACTGATGTCACGTTTGCAGCAAATTTCACCACAAATCTCCCCAATGCCACTGTGGAAGTGTCACACGGTAGGAAGGTCGTCGCACACCTTCTTACCCACATTTCACCCATTTTATTGACGCCTCTGCGATGAAGGTTAGATCTGCTGCACCCCGCGTTGAAAACTCGCGATTTTCTTATGGGTGCCCGAAGGAAAAATTTCAGACACACCGCCGCTCAGAGTCGACACGGAAAGCCTCACGGGGTGGCATAAGCGGCGTCAATGAAACAACTGCTTCCCTTCAGGCGTTGATTCCCACACATTTCGCGGTCGAAAACGACAGTTTGCAGCGCGTCGAGCAACAGGACGACATTCTTCACAATGTTGCACACTGCTGACACCCGACGGAGGATTCAACCCTTCTCTAAGGACATCGTTGGAGAGCAACGCCACTGAACGTGAACGCACCCTTTTGCTGTGCAGTGTGACCACAACTTTTGGTCTGGAGTACAACATGCGGCCACGAGGGGCCATTAATAACCATTTTACGAAATATCAACGTGATCTGAAGCGGCAAAGAGTGCTTGCATTTTTTTCAGCCCTCCTGTGTCGTGATCACAGAGCGGTGCGACTTTGATACACGTTTGAATAAAACGACAAAGGGTCCATCTAAGACGCTCCATGTCTGGCAACATCTTCGTTGGCACCAACTCATAATTACTGTGAAATTGAAAAGTGCCTCTTTACAGAGAAAACCTGCAATTAGTCTTAGGTATATGCAGGTAGGCAACCACTTGATACTCTTCCTGGGACTATATTATAGGTTTCAAGTCCAATAGGTTTGTTGGTCCAAGATGTCTTTAGAGAAGATTTGAAACGTCAGCCGGGTGTCAGCAGCGTCAAAGATTGTCAAGAATGTAGTCCTGTTGCTCACCGCACTGCGAACTGTCGTTTTCGACCGCGAAATGTGTGGGAATCAAGACCTGAACGGAAGGAGCGATTTCATTGGCGTCCATTATGCTACACCCTGGAGCCTTTTAGTGTCGATTCTTAGCGGCGGTGCGTCTGAAATGTTTTCCTCAGTCACACATAGGAAAATCGCGTGATTGGAACGCTGGGCGTCGCTGTTCTGACCTCCATCACAGAGGCATCAAAAGAAGGCGTTGACTGTAAGTAAGAGGAGGAGCGACGAATTTCCCATGGTGTGACTTGTCCGCGGTGTCGTTGGGCAGAATCGTGGAGAAATTAACCCATTTTACATCCTTGATGAAATTCTGAGCTGTGGTTTTTCTTGTGCGTGTGTCGACATCTTTCTATTTGAAGCGTCGTCAAGCCAGAGGGCGACATTGTTGAGCGCCATGCTTTTGCACTAGCACCACTACAGAGGAAGGTTGTAGGCACCTTTGAGACAAATATCAACAATTATAAGGTTTCAAATAAGTGATCCTTTAATCACGTTACACAGTGTAAATACTTCAGTGAGGCAACGTGACGGTTGTCCGACCCTTTTCAGTTGCGTTCTATTGTACATTGAAAGGTCGTAGAATGAAAAACTGGCACAACATAAAATTTCACCAATACAGCTGGGGCGAAAGAACAGAGGTGTTCAAGAAAATTGTCTGGCATGCCAGAAAGCTAAATTTTTTTCTGTAGTTCTAGGCAGTCTCAGAGATGTGGAGGTAGTAAATAACACAAAAAGTTTAAGAATGACTGCATAAAACAAAAAACTATTATCAAATGTTTTTAATAACATATAGTGATCAAAAAGAAAAAGTAAAAACAAAAATGAAATACCTGGTAGAAATAATCCAAGAAAATGGTATGGAAACAACTGCTATAGAGGAAACGATCTACATGATGGAAAGGAGCTTCGATATTGGGTTGGTGCATAAGTTCGTAGTGTTTTACCGCACGTTTAATAAACACAACAGATACATGTTACAGAGACTTTAGTCATAAATTATACATTCCCCTTCAATATTTACAACGCTCTGCCAAGACCCAAGTAACTTTTCGATTCCGCAATTGTAGAAATCACATGGTTTTGGGCGAAGAACACAATGAGCCACGTTCGGAGCACATTTTCACCCTGAAAGGAAGTTCCTTGAAGGTTGTTCAACAGAGACCAGAAAAGATGAAAAACTGAGAGCGCAAGATCAGGTGAGTAATGTAGGTGTGGAATGATTTCCCAACCCGACTCCTGTATAGTGTTTTTTGTCAGTCTAACAAAATGCGGGCGGGCGTTATTGTGTAGTAGCGTCACTTCACGCATCCTTCCTACTCGTTGTTGTGTCTTCAAGACGTCTCAGCTGTTGACAGTTAGTGTCAGCCGCGATGGTTACACCCCAGGGAAGCAATTCATAATACACCACACCGTTGCTGTTCCATCAGATGCATAACATCATCTTTTGTGGATGCAGTAAGTCTTTGTATGAGGAGTTGCTGCTTTGTTTGGGCTCAACCATTCATTTATTTTCCTTGTGTTGGCATAAAGACATCATATATTGTCACCAGTAGCAAAACAGGATAGGAATGGTTGGCGTTGTTCACGAGCAAATTGACGACAATCAAGAGGAGATGCACATATGGCCACCAGCTGATTTTTGTGATTTTGGCTTAGAGCATGCAGTACCCATACACACAATTTTTTAACCTCCCCCACTGCATACAAATGTTGCACGATGGTGAAATAATCACAGTTCATTATACTTGCTACGGTACTTCTTGAGTACACTAATGTGGATCATTGTGGATCATCAAAACCTGAAGGTCTTCCTGAAGGTGGAGAGTCACTAATGTCACAAACGATCCTCTTTAAACCGAGAAAACCATTTTCTTGCCATGCTCTGTCCAATGGCATTATCCCCATACATCGCGCAAATGTTTCTGGCTGTCTTCGCAGCTGTCACGTCTCTACTGAACTTAAACAGAAGAATATGTCAGAAATTTTCCGATTTCTGCACTTGGCACTCGGTTTTCTAGCGCCCACAGCTCGACTCGGTATCTCCAGATGACAAAATGACAATATGCAAACTCAAATAGGAACAGTGAACTACAAATAAAAAAAAGACAATCGATAAATAAACCCACAGAAACTGGAATACCATCACACAAAATAAAAACGCTTCGAACTTACGCACCAACCTAATATGACGAACAATGTTTACAACAAGAAAATATCAACAATTATAAGGTTTCAAATAAGTGATCCTTTAATCACGTTACACAGTGTAAATACTTCAGTGAGGCAACGTGACGGTTGTCCGACCCTTTTCAGTTGCGTTCTATTGTACATTGAAAGGTCGTAGAATGAAAAACTGGCACAACATAAAATTTCACCAATACAGCTGGGGCGAAAAATATGATATATAATTAAAAGTTGGATGGGAAGGAAAAACAGAAAATTATGGATCCACTACAAATGACAGGATACTAGAAATTAAAAAGTACCGTATTGCTGAAGAACAGTATATCAGAATGTAAAAAAGGAAGGGGACACTGATACTCGTCTTTTATTTGTACAGACTGGATAACAACAGATAACTAAACAGATCCTTGAATACCTTTTGCAGATTCCACACAACTGCATGCTTGTTTCAGCATGTTGAGATAGATTAACAAAGAAGCAATATAAGAGGAGGTAAAACAACATGTACGAACAGTTTAACAATAAAGTTGCAAATGGAAGGATTCAAAGACACAGATGGAAAGAAAGAAAGTATTAAATGAGGTCTGGAGAGGGGAAGGTAACACAACAAAATGATGAAGAAATACTGGAGGGAAAGGAAGAGAAAACCGAGAATGTGAAGAACTGAAATTTTCATGTAATTGTTTGAAGGCAGAAATGAAAGGAGAAAAGGTGATAATAATAACAATAATACTACTAATAATAATAAAAGCCGAATGTAACAATAATAACACTGAAAAGATTCCAATTGAATGGAAAACAGCATTAATGCACCCGCTACATAAAAAGGGAGACAAACAAAACGTCAGTAATTACAGAGGAGTGTCACTTCTGCCAGTGGCATACAAAATATTATCAAAAATTCTCCTGAACAGAGTGGTAGATACTTTAGACAAACAACTGGGAGAATTTCACGGAGGTTTTCGAAAGTGAAGATCCTGTGCAGAACAAATTTTTAACTTAAAGTAAAAATTCGCCATAGAAAGTTAACGAACAAACCAATAATAGTGTCATTTATTGATTTCTAGAAAGCATTTGAATGTATAGACAGAGAAACAAAAGATAAAGTCATTAGAGAATTTGGGGTTAAATCAAAATTAGCAAATATAATTCGTGAAACACTAACAGGTGCAATATCTAAAGTCAAATTTATGGGAGAAGTATCTCAGCCATTTGAAATAAAAACTAGCGTTAGACAAGGTGATGATTTATCAACTTTACTGTTTAATTGCACTGCAGAAAAAATTGTAAGGATCTGGAATTCGGAGCTAAAAAGTCACAAAATTGAACCAATAACTCTGGGAAGGGAAACAAATAGAATTATGGTAAACTGCTTGGCTTTTGCGGATGATTTTGCAGTACTTTCAGAAAACCTGACAGTAGCAGTTTTTCAAATAAACCTAGAAAAGATAGCAAACAGAACTGGTCTCAAAATTTCAGCTGAAAAAACAAAATTCATGTCAATTATAAAAAAATGCGCCAAAATTCATAGAAACACAAATAGCTGAAATACAGCGAGTAAATAAATTTAAATATATTGAAGAAACTATACAACAGAATGGACTAGAAAAATCTGCAATAGATGTAAGAATTAACAAAATGGAAAGAGCATATGGTTTCACCAAAAATATTTGCAACAAGAAATGAATATCTAGAAAAACAAAACTAAAACACAACACCATAGTGGTACGACCAGAATGTTTATATGGATCTGAATGCCTAACGATGAAGATGAACTATAAGATAAACTAGAGGTACTGGAAAGAAGGATTATTAGAAAAATAATGGGTGCAATAAAAACTGCAGATGGTTGGAAAATAAGAAGTAATGAGGAGATCTACAAAGATATAGAGAAACTATCTGAAGTAATGGCCAAACGAATGGGTGGAAATAGATGACAAAACAAATACTCCTATATTTCTGGAAGAAGAAATCGACACTAGCATGGATTACAGAAGTAAGGAAAGATCTAGAAAGAAACAATATCAAAGAATCAGAAATAGCAGAAAGAAACCGTTTTAAAAATAAAATACTAAATCTGGAAGGCTTTCAAAGCAGAAGAAATAAAAAAAACGGGAACAACATGGACAAGAGAAAGGAAGAGACTTCATTAGGAGAAAATGAGGGAATACTGAAAAAATAGGTAACAACAACAAAGGAAGAAGAGGAACTGAAGTTGTTACACGGAGCCTCTCCTAAGCTTCTCTTTTCTTTCACAGTCTATCATTCAGGATCTCCTACCACTGCAATTGAATATCCCACTGTGTGGTTTCTTGCTGAGTTTGATGATTCCTCAGCGATTTTTTATATCCAAAGGAGAAATTCCTTTATTGCTATCGCTGTCGAAGATTCATAATGCGATACTGCTCTGGCCCAACACAACACACCTTTAACACATCCTGTGAGAGTTACTTCACTGTTGATGGCATCACTGGTCGTTGTCTGTATTATGATTGCTTTGCAGCAATTAGATATGCAGGATGTCAAATCAGCATTTGTAACATTGCTTCATGACACTGTCACCAGCAGCAACCCAACAAATATACTCTGTTTAGCAGAACCCATCTAGCCATCCATGATCGAGCTGGTGCCTACAGTAACTGGGCAGCTGCCGTGCATCGTCTGATTAAGCTTATGTGGGTTCCAATAATCGCACAACATCCACTGGTCATCCATCGCTCATTGCTAGCCACCACTCACTCACTGCAGTCCGTGATTTGGAGCTCCACACTGTCCAGTATTACAATCAAAGCCTGCAGCGTAAGTCACGCTGTGGGGCTTGAGCGCCAAACACCCATGCCCCCGCTGAGTCAGCATTAGCAACGTTGTTTCGGCCACCACCTAGTCTACTGCTGTTGACCAGACCCGTGCACTGACTGCAGTGCAGCCTTACAGCCTTGCTTTGCATGAGCCAAAGTTCATTGCCTATATATGACCACAGGATGCGATGCCTACCAGTACATTGTTAATTTATCTCAAATACTGTAGTTAAAAAAGAGTTCAACACAGTTGTTGACATATTGCTATCTGATTTCTGACCTCCACAGCCACCACTTGAACCTGGAGCACCTGGACAGGAAGCATGCACACCATTCTGAGGGCAGAACCACGTCTCCACACTCCTCAGTAGCAACCACAGTAAACCTGAATTCTACATTTGCTCACAGAAGTGGGATGTCACATATGGTAGGAGGTATGGCATTATACTAATATCTTTTACATTTGGTAACAGTATTGTGTGGTGTACACGTGGAAGTGTCATCAGATGTCAATGACACCACTGACAAGGAAGAGCAATGACAACTTCAGCAGCAATAATTCAACGGTAGTATACATCAGGAATATGCAAATAAGTGCCAGTTGGGAATGTTGTATGGGCTTGTAGTCATGTTTCTACTTTTTATTGAAATCATCTTGCTAGTTTTCCTTTTTCTTCACATGCTGGCATACTGTAAGCAAAATGGTGTCATGTGCTAAGAATGAGAAGATGACTATCCAGGAGGCAATCCAGCGTTACTTGATTAGGTTGCCCACAGGCGAATAGATAATACTGAATTATGTAAAGAACTGGAAAGGTTCTGGAAAGATAGAAGGGAACGGTTTTCTCCTACAGTTTCCTTCTCCATTCCATATACTAGCAATGCCACATTATCTGCTCATTTTTCGAGTAAGTCTGCACTATATGTTATGGCTTTTGTGGACAACACCGACTGAAAAGGCAGGAGGATGGAACGACGAGAAACTCTAGCATATAGCTTGATTAAGGTTAATGGGGGACACAAGCAAACGTTATGTACCACGAGAATCTCATTCCTTCCCCATGTGCTTTCTTTTTATTTACCCAGACCTGTTTCGACACATATGTGTCATATTCTGTGGGTGTCGATTTGTGCCTGTAAAACAAAAAGTTCATGGTTGTTTTCCTGTTTTAGGCCTAAAAACTGTAACATGTGCATTTTGTTTAAAGTGTTTTTATTTTTCATTTTGATGAATTTATTTTGACTGTTCCCATGGAATTACACTGAAGGTGAACACTCTAAACAGATAAAACAAAATGCGTACGTTATAGTTCTTAGACTTATACCTGCCCGCCCTGTTATCCGTGCGATCTAACGCACGACTTTCCGGATTGGGAAGGAGCGCCTGGTCCCGGACACGAATGCGCCCGGCGGACTTGCGTCGAGGTCCTATGAGCCGGCCAGTCTGTGGATGGTTTTTAGGCGGTTTTCCATCTGCCTCGGCGAATGCGGCCTTGTTCCCCTTATTCCGCCTCAGCTACACTATGTCGGCGATTGTTGCGCAAACAAGTTCTCCACGTACGCGTACAACGCCATTGTACACCACCATTACTCTACCACACAATCATAGGGGTTACACTCGTCTGGTATGCGACGTTCCGGTGTGCGGGGGGGGGGGGGGGGGCGGGGGGCATGGGGGTCCACTTTGGGCCGAACCGCACAATAACCCTAAAAGGGTGGTTCGGTGTGGGCCGGCGGATGGGTGAAGTGGACTGCGGTAGTCGTCGTGGCTGCGTCGTGGACTGCGGCTGCGGCGGGGACGGAGCCTCTCCGTCGTTTCTAGGCCCCCGGTTAACATACAGTACAACAGACTTATACCTAAGATAGAAAAACAAGCACGAAACATTTATGATATTGAACAGAAACGATTCGGGGCCCACAGAAGATGACACACAGTTGTCAAAACACGTCTGGGTAAATGAAAAAAAAGAGATACCGTACATTGTGGTTATTTAACATGGAGCTAAAAAAACTAAAACGAAATAAGCACAGGGAACCTGTGTTGAATCAGTTGTGGAGGATCGCATGACCGGCGCTGTAAGAGGAACACTATGCAACTTTATGTTCAGTACGGAGTTGTAGGTATTTGTGACAAGTCAAGATGTACTTAGAGTAAGAAATATGGGCTCTTCTCGTTGTAAACTGAGTGTGGCGGGCGGAGGTAAAGTGCACTCGCTCCATTAGTGAACTACAGAACGGGAGGAAAGACTTCCAAGCTTTCATGGAAATGTTTCCTCAAGTTGGCAACAGCTAAAACGTCTTTCGTGGACCAGATTCTCTGAAACATCACAAAAGAAGTCTCTCTGAATGACACGTAGTAAAGCTGTATGGCGAACTATTCCGTTTAGATAATGCTGCCGAAAATACCAAACAGCCGCAAGGCACTCCCCTAGCCCAGGGGCTGCTATGTAAACTACGTGAACGGTCTCTTATAATCGACTCGCGGGATAAAGTACCGCAAGATATATGAAAACTAGTCAGGGCAGACATAGCAGTGGGTTCACCAGACAGTACTTTGTGCGTAGTGGAATCTATGGCGAGAATGAGAGACTGGACAAGGTGCGATATTCAGTGCACTCAGTGTATCGTATTTGCAAGAGATTGATGGGAATCAGTTATTTTATGAAATAAACTGTCTAGATGGCGTAATATATGTCGTTATTTATAATGTCGTTTCACCTAACGCCATTATCACATTAAAAATTAGAACTTCCAAAACAAGTTTCAGTTTCAAACCCATGCCTGGTCAAGGCGTCGAGTTGAGTTTCGACCTACGTGGTCGTTTATGGACAAAGAATGACTTCACATTTTGAGTTCATCAAGCCTCACGAGGAGTATGTTTCAGCTGTCCATGGATCTGCGACGAGGTTAACAACAGTGTGACGCCAAATTCGTTAGGTAGACATTAAAACTCTAGAACGTCAGGAAGACGTATTATGAAGGAAAGCTGCACTTCCAAAATTCCGCATTGGTCAGCTGGTAATGCTAACTATAGGAACAAGAAATACGTTTGTCACTTGATATCAGGGTTCCTATTTGGTAGTGTAAATGACATCTCCCGTTAATGTAAAATAGCAGCTTCCAGCCCGAAACACTGTTGCACATGTGGAGTGCATTCGACGTTCCAAAGGCACCCCAGAAGTTCTGACACAGTTAGGTACCAGCAGCCACACCAGAAGTGAGGAGGAAGTGGTAGAGCGAAGAAGAACGATACATCGAAGGAAGAAAATTCCACTGTAGCCACAAGTGACTCTATATACTGTATGCATTGATGTCAGTAGATGTGGGAAGATACTGAGTGTGAATTTCGGCCTTGACGGGGACCAGAAGAGTGAAAACAATCAATTTCCTGCTCTTCCTTTCTTATCTTTCCTTTAAAATCTTGGCCACTGAAAATCTGACCTACCTAAACACCATCCTAGAACCTAATGTTCTTTCTTTCCTGGACGAATTAATAGCTGCTAGCTACCAAATCAGAATCGAACAATTATTTCAGCATGTGCACCAATATCGCAAGGGCTACCAGCACCAGATTATTGTGCAGGGAACCTCTTCATCGCCTCCCTTCTTAGTACTAATCGCTGCTGACCAAGCTTACATCTGCCACAGGTGGAAAGTCATCCAAATCGTGCCCTCATCATCCTTTCGCCTACGGGTCCATAGCAACGATGTTATCACTCGTGAAGGCGTGAAGGAACAAAGTTCGGTGACTGGATTATCGATCAATGTAAATTTTTAATACAAGCAAATGAGTGGAAGAATTATGGACAAAACTCCCAAATGGAATCCAAGAGTATAGCAGATAACCTAGTGTCTATTTCTAGGACATATACAGTCTCTGAAACAAGCTAAGACACTGAATTTGTGAAGCAAGTTTTATGAATAATGGAGGAGTGCTACGATCTCGCATGACACACTTTTAGTGTCTGCTGCAGTAAATACAACACGGCTGACAACATCACCTAAACACCGGTCATCCTCTGTTTTACGATGGTCTTGTAGAAACCAGATACGGTGGGTGTTGAGTGAGAACTGTGTCCAGATAATTGAGCTGGTGGGAACAGTAACTGGATGGCTGCCACGCATCATCCAATCGAGCAGATGGATGGGTACACTTAACCTCCACCACCTACTAGATGACTAGGCAGCTGTCCTTCTTTGGCAGCCGCCGCTAATTCTCTTAGGCTTGTAGTTTGGAGCTTCCTACTACCCAGTAATACAACTGCAGCCTGCAACATAGGCCGAGTCATGGGGCCTTGACCGCCAGCTGCCTCCGCCTCTGCTGCTGCCGAGTCAACATCAGCAGCGTTCTACATAGCGTTGCTTCAGCCTTCACCTAGCCTACTGCCGGTGCCTGGATGGGCGCCGCAGCACATCTTCCCTTCACGTGAGCTAAAAATCGACGCCTGATCATGCCTACAGAATGTGGATACCTAACAATCTCGAGAATTATATCCGAAATCTTGTGGCCGATAAAGTGTTCAACCTATGGATGGAGTACAAAAAACAGAATGAGCATCAATAATATTTCTGCCTGGTGTTGAAAAACCTGATTAGGCTTAGATGGAAAATGCAAATTCTAAATGTGAGCTATGATGTAAAACTTCTATTTTATGGGCAATTCGGGTACTAAAATCACCACTCTGAGTCGTTTTTATCCATACTGCTGTGAGATACAGGACTGTTTCAGTGTTACTTTAACTAATCATTTTTAATTCTTTTTAGATTTTAGTAAATGCTTGAACAGTGATATGGTTGTTTTAAAAATTTTAATTAGCTTTGCAGTCAGTGAATCTATATTTTCCTCTGACAATAAAAGTAACTAATTACATATTCGTGACATAATGTGACTGTTATGTAATAGAATGGTACACTGAAAGGTAATATTCTGTAAACGGGTTTGTATAACATTCTTATTTACCCATGCCTAAATATTTGTCAGTGACTTGGATTATCTGATCAGAAGTCAAAAGAAGTGACTTTTAATGAAATGGGCGTCACTTCATTTATTTGTTTAGTCACAATGAAGAAAATAGATTTGAATCTGACATATAACTAACAACATTGTTATTAGAGATGGACTACAGGACTGGGCAAGAACTGAAAAGAAAAATGACTGTATTATTTTTAAAGGACCGCACAGGATTTTGGTTTATTCAGTTTAGGGAAAGCATGAAAAATCTAAAGGAGGAAGGGCACATTGGGATTGAAACTTCACTGCTCCCAAATGCAAGTAATGGTTTAAACACTGTGACATGTCGTCACTCACTATTATAATAAAAGTTTATACAACTCTTAAATGACTGTTTACATTAGTATTAATTCATAACTTGTGAGATCTTCACTATCCTAATACATCTGGTTATGCTGTACCTTATGCTCACAGGTAACTGAATTTCACACATTTGTCTGGTTGCGCATACCACTCTAGTGGTGATTCATCATGGCTGTACTCCGCAAAACACAGTTGGCAATGGGGAGGCATCCTGAGCCTAAGTTGGTAGACAGCAACCCACAGCTGATGGAGACTGGTCACAGCTGTTTCCTAAGAACGCACACATCACTCGATGATATCCCGTCTGGATGGTAGTGGGGAGTGTGTTACACATAAGCTTCTTCATATCCATATAGTGTTTCTCAAACCATTATGTCACAATATGATTGAGAAGGAAGGAGAATTAGGGTTTAATGTCCCATTGGCAATGAAGTCATTAGAGAAGGAGTGTAAGCTCTAAATGGGGAAAGCATCAGGCCACATTCTTTGAAACTAACCATTCTCGAATTCACCTTAAATGATTTAAGGAAATTAGAGAACATATAAATGCAGTTGAACGGGCAGGAATTTGAACTACCACTCTCCTGAGAGAGCCCAATGTCTTACTACTGCGTTACCTCGCTCAGTAATATAGTTTGAGAACAAAGATGTGAAGTATAGCATTGCTGAATGTGTAGGTCTCCTGTGAACTGTCGTACATAAACAAATAGGAATAAATGGTCAGAGAGCAGTGGGAGCCGATATCAATTGTAACAGGATCATTCTTAACGCCAGCAGGATCCTGATAATACGGGGGTGAGTCAAATGAAAAACTTAAATTTGTAATAACAAATCGAAATTTTGCGCCGTTATCCTGTAAGTTGGTAAGCATGCTACAAACAGCGTGCAGAATGGCCTGTAGGCGGCAGCATAGTGCAGATGCACACATACCGTCGCAGCATCAGTATAAAGATGGCCGCCCCACTTGCGACTTGCACCAGGGAACAGCGTTCTGTTATTCGGTTTTTGACTAGTGAAGGTGTGAAACCTATTTCAATTCATCGACGAATGAAGGTTCAGTCAGGTGATGCATGTTTGTCACAGCAGCAAGTCTACGAATGGTGTAGGAAGTTCGCAAATGCTGTGACTTCAGTGGGAGACGCTCCTCGTCCAGGTCAGGCTCAACGAGTTGTGGCTCCACAGAACATCGCAGCAGTTGAAGCCATAGTGAAGGAAAACCGCCGAGTGACACTGAATGACATTGCAGCATGTTTACAGATTAGTCATGGGTCAACACAGCACATTGTGCATGATGTGCTCCAGTTTCATAAAGTGTCTGCAAGATGGGTACCACGGCAGCTGACTCCTGAAATGAGAGAACAACGTATTGATGCTTGTGAAGAACTTCTTCGGCGCTTTGAACGAGAAGGCGATGGCTTCCTTGCAAGAATGGGGACGAAACCTGGGTTCACTTCCACCAACCGGAAACGAAGAGAGCGAGCAAGGAATGGCGCCATGCCTCATCACCAAAACCAAAGAAGTTTCGAACAGAACCATCAGCAGGGAAAGTTATGCTGACTCTCTTTTGGCACGAAAAAGGCGTCATTTTGGAGCATTACATGCCTAGAGGGACCACTGTCACCAGTGCATCATACACAGATCTCCTAAAAAATCATCTGCGGCCTGCAATCAAATCAAAGCGGCGTGGATTGCTGTCAGCAGGTGTCCTTTTGCAACATGACAATGCCACGCCCACAATGCCTATACAACAGTTGCAACAATCAAACACCTGCATTTTGAGTGTCTTCCTCATCCACCATACTCACCAGACCTTGCCTCAAGTGATTTCCATTTGTTTGGACCACTCAAAGACGCAATGGGAGGAAAGAAGTTCCGTTCTGATGAAGAGGTACGCCTCGCAGTGCATGAGTAGTTGCACAGACTACCAAAGAATTTTTTTCTAAAGGAATTTATGCACTTTGTAAGCTTTGGAGGACTTACATTGAGCGTGGGGGAGATTGTGTTGTTAAGTGATAGAGCTTTGTACCACTTCTGCACAATAAAAATACTTGATAAAATATTTAAGGTTTTCATTTGACTCACCCTTGTAGTATCTACCAACATGAACCATGGGGCATCAATTTAGGAGACAATTTTTCATACATGGAGTATCAATAGCGGTGGCCCTGTGCCCATGCTACTATATGGGCCCTGTGAAATGTGGAGAGTTGAGGTATATGTATGGTACCATCGCTTTTGTACCTGTAGCAAGGTGGTGGATCTGGTGATATAGCTGCTCACTGAGTGTCATTATCCAGCAGAAACGTGATGAGGGATGTGCTGCACTGTGGTCTGTTTCTGTGCTCGTACAACCCCAGATACTAAACTTAGAGCCATCATCACTGTGTTGCTTGACACAGCAGTTGATTGTGGCAATGGTGGTTTTCCCAGAAATGAGGAACTCATAGTAAGTCCTTGACACTGTTACACATTGTAGTCCGGCCACAAGAAGGAGGTCTGTCACAGCCAGCAGCTATGTTTTCAATGTTACTAAGTGGCTGTTTGTTGTTTCACCATGTCAGTTGCCCTACTACAAATTTCACATCTGAAAATATTAGAACCATTGCAGTGCTGTACTTCTGAAATGTGAAAAAATGCTAATAACTTCGTGGATCTAAACATTCTCTTTGTCATTAAAAGGAACAGGTTTGGAAATATATGTTAACATAAAGTAAAGATTACGATGTTTCAGTACTTTAATACATATTTTACTGCATAGATGCATCCCTTACCTGTAGTCTTCACAGAGAGTATCGCCATCATCCACATCTCCTGTTTCAGTGTCAGTGTCAATATAGTCACTGCTGCTGCTGATGCTGCTGCTGCTGTCACTATCATCCCAAAACCTTATTAAAAATTTTTCCATCCTTTGTTCCAGTTCAACTTCTCGGTGCTGTGGCTCTCCCAAAATGTACTACGTGTGTGTGACAATACTCTTCCATTTCGTGGGAGTAATACTGCTCAATACATCGTCACTAAAAATACATCTGTCTTTTAATTTAAAACTTTTATTTCTGTTAGTAACAAATGATGTCATGTGAGCGCACACAAGTTCTTTTGCGTTGTAATGACAATGATATGATGGAAAACGCAACACTCTACTACCATTTTCTTTTGCAACTTTGTCACTGTCGTAAATTTTATTGCGTGATTTATGCTACTTCACAATTTCCTGCAGCTCTGCCTTTTTAATTTCTCTAAGAAATGAATTTATGACGTTTTCTTTATCCAGTTGACTATGACCTTCCACCTGCTGCTGCAAGTAGGGACTTTTTTAAACTGAATGTAGCAATATGATACCTTACTGAATATTACAGTAAAGTTCTTTTCTACGTTTGGAAGCCAAGAGTATACGAACCATTCTTTAAATTCCGTTTCTGTCATTTTCTCTTGGCATTTCCCAGATGTCTCTGATGTAAAAAATAACAAAGCATGTGGAACAAACCCACTGATTGTTTCAGCATGTGAAAGAAAGAGCCGACTGCTTCTTCCAGCTGGAGCTTTCAGTGTTCCTCGTCCAGCTTCTTCACTTTATGCACTTGGTCTGGAAACACGAGCACTTACCCATGTTTCGTCCCACCAAACAATTTCGTGAGGATTTCACTTAAAAACTTTCTTCAAAAAACAGCATCTCCAGGCAATGTAATACTTCTGTTCAAGCAGAACTCTTCTTCCCAAAACTTTTTTCCATCGAAATCCTGTCTTCTTTAATACCACTGACAGGCTGGATTTTCCGTAGAAGAACAACTCACTATCTTGTATTGCGAGAAGCTGTTTCTTCCAGGTAGGATATTCTTTCTGTGCAGCCGAAATGCGTCCTCTTGAAAATTATCGACTTCTGTCGTTTTAGAAACATGCACTCGTTGTTATTTCTGTAGCCAAAGGAGCAGCAGTTGGTTACTGTAGATATCTACCACACTTTCCTCTCGTTATTTTCTTCACAAAAGTCGTTCCAATTTTCTTAGTTGCGGCTACTCGTCCGACGACTTTCGAAAAAGATGTAACGGGCCTGTCGTACTCCTTTTCTCTTTAAAAACAGAATCGAACATTATATACGAGCTCACAAAATAGGCACTTTAAAGTAACGCCCTACCTACTTTCCTGTGGCTTGAGGCAGGTCCCATACTTTCAAATACATTTCAAACAAACAATACTAAAGTTTGCATCACGCCATTTCCACGAACTGAATCATTAACCAACAATTCGTGACAAATTATGAGCATGTGAGAAACGATTTGCAGTCACCAAGAATTTATAACACAATTTCTGAGCTTGAGTTGTAACCGTGGCAACACGGCACCACACGTTTACGGATTACAGTACTAGGACTGGCGTTAGAATGTCTGCTCAACATAATGCATGAAGTGTCAGGGACATTATTTCAGTAGCCTGACTTTGAAAGGACAGTGTCAGCATAACGTTGAAATGGAGTTGTCCACGCGTCAGTCATCCATGCTCCGGCAGCAATAAAATGCACTCATTTTGTGTATCTTCTGCCCACTACTATCATTTCACGCATTTAGGCATTCAAAAAGATTTCTAAGTATTTCTTGATTTCTTGCTTTTCGCCAAAGGAGTCATGTAAGCTTTAGCACAATTGCAGTTTTACTACCATTCTGAAATATTGTATAACTTCCTGTGCTGCTTCTTCAACACACGGTTGAAACAAGAATAATTAACTGGAACTTGCCTTCGTCCGTTTTTTACATTAAATTGTCTTTAATGATCTTCCACTGTTATTACTCCCACTTGGTTTTTATACAAGCTGAACATTAATTTGCATATGTACTTCCCTAATTTTTCTCGCTATAGTATGTCATGTTACATTTTCAACTGTTTTTTTTTTTCTAGATCCACAAATGCTATGATAGTGTTATTATTTTTTTGAATCTTGTTTTTCGTTACTACTTGTAAGGTTAGAACTGCTTCCCTGGTACCTTTCTATTTTCTAAAATCAAACATACATCATACAATGCATTTTCAATTTTGTATATTCTTTTGAGTATAATTCCAGTTAGCAATTAAAACGCATGAAATGTCAGACTGGCATTCACAAAGTTTTCAGATTTATACTCTTGTAACAATAATATTGGTCTCTTATAGTGACGACATATGTCCTGTCAGATAATTTTTTTGAATTTCAGAAAACAAGTGGCGTACTAAATTTTATGTCTTCCATGGGTTTTAGTAAATTTAAAAGATTTTCATCAACTCCTGCTGACTATGACCACACAATTGAAACACCTGATTCCTAAAAATCATCTCTTCGCTCTATTATCATGTTTCAAAAGAGTTCTCCTTCTTCATAAAATCCTCCAGCACACTCCTATCATCTACTTGTTCTTTTTTCTAAATTTAACAGAGGCTTCTCAACTTCAGTGATTCTGATAGTGGCTTGTTCTACCTTGATTACTTCCTCCATTAATACATTCTGACCCTTTTCTACTGAAAGATCCTCATTTCTTTCACCTAGGCTGTTTCCGGTACCTCTACTTCAACCCCCCCCCCAAACTTTGTACTATAGTCGAATTAAAATGACTTTGTGATCGACGTTTCAGTGAGCTGAGTGGTAGGGATCAGCCGCTGTGTTGCTTGTTTTGTAGAAACGTGCATCGCCTCATGAAGAGTGGCTGGTTGCGTACCTGCAACACACTCCCTCCCACTTCCTATGCAATCTGTCAATCACAAAGTAATTTTAATCGGAGTCAAGAATCTAAATCTTTCTCTGCATAAGAGCATGGTTTGTAATACAGTAGTTATTCTTTAATAAAATCATGATGCACTCCAATTAGTATTTTATTGTCTCTCTGATACATCAAAGTATACATCACGAGTTGGGAAGAATGTTATAATCTAGAATGACTTGAGCCATATTGAAGAATTCATATAATTTTTATTAGTCATTTTCTTTCCTACAGTCCATTTTCTTCACTAATTCTGCCTTCCTTTCTTTTATGTGCTATAGTAGTATAATCGACGAAGATGGTCAAATTTTTATTGTAATCGAAATGTTTTGTCAATTTCTCAATTTTCTCAGAAGTTTTCTCATTTTTCAACTTGTGACTGATGGTAGGTGACTTCGAGATAGGCTAACACAGCTGAAAAGTTCTCAGGATCTGAGATGACGTGGATCCTGTGAACGAAGTAGCTGCAGACTAAGCCATTTGGAGGCCCAGGGTGGCAAAACTACATGAGGCACCTGGTCTGCTTAGAAACTGATGTAGTTGCAGTATATATTTCGTATAATATGAATAATATACACATGATGGTTGAAAAAAAATTATAATTTGTGTAGTCTCTTTTAATTTTAATATATATCACTGAGAGCATAGATGAGAAGCTTAAAATGGTAATCTGTATTTAGCACAGCCACCATAAGGCAGAGTGCTAAGAAATAATAAAGAAAAGAATAAGAAAATTACATGTTATTTTATATGTCTGGAAAAAAGCCTTCTACAATAATAGTACCAGTTAGTTTCATAACCTTAATACAAAGAATCGTCATTATTGACATTATTATAGTACATTTTCCATGCCTTTGTATTACTGAACTTCTCAGTAACGTAGTTGAAATATATTCTATTAGTAAATTGTCTTTCAACTGATAAAGTGGACAGATTGGCTAGTCGTTCTTGATACATCATAGAGCAAGAATAATTTTTGATTTGCTTCAGTTTAGAAAAACTTCTCTTGCATGACACAACTGAGACACAAATGCTCAACAAGTATCAGATTATACGCAATGTGCAGTGTGTGATTCACTGAAGACCCATTTTGCACATAGATGCCAATATCTTTCCATATGTTGCAGCATCTGCTCCTTATCAACCCATCTTAAATTTCTGCCAGATTCTCCTGTGTTACAGCTACAGTGTTATCAGAAACTTCACGCATAAATTTTGTTTCAACAATATGGAAAATTAAGGTGATTTCCTTCACAGCTAGTTTTGGTTGTGACAATTCTTGTGTGTCAGTCTATGCATTCAGATATTGATCAAGGAACTTCTTCTTGAATCGATAATCCAGCATCATCGGGTGGTTCACGAGACATTGTTTTATTTACCATCCTTTTTCCTCGCCGATTAATGTTACTGTCCAAATCATTGCATTTTTGTCATCATAGTCTACGATTTTACTTCGTTCCATCTCCAAAAACTCATCCAGTGTTTTTAATTGGAGAATACTTTCTCCCATGTCATTTGGGGAGGCGGTAGATATTGTTGGACTAAACTTACTTCCTCTAGTACTGTGTGCCAACAGTTGAAATAGGATAAAAAGGCAAAACAACGTGTAGCTGGAAGGAGCAAGCTTGTTGCAGATGTAGTATCAAGATCATATATATATATATATATATATATATATATATATATATATATATATATATATATATATGACACATCTGGACAGTTCTGCTTTCATTGAGAGTGCTGCCAAAATTATTCCGTAATATTTCGCCTTTTTTAGATAAGTGCAACAATATTTTCCTGAACATGTTCAGGTAAAATAAAAGTACAAATACATTTTGTAACACTTTTGACAAACGAGAAGGTACTCTCTTTGATTCACTGGCGGACTCTTCAATTTTTAAACAACGTTCTTTCAGTACTGATTCATATTTCGCCATGAACTGCACCAATTCTAAGAAATTTCCTCTGTTTTCCGATGAAATGACTTCACAATGACCACGTATAACAAGGTTTGATGGGCTAAAGTAGTGTAACATCTCATAAGCGATGTAAAATGCTTTTCCGTTTCTTGGTCTCATCATTAACAATCTTCTGATTATCTCTGTCAATGATTTTATTACGTTTCAAGCCCACAGAGAATGTTTTCGATTTTTCTAAGTTTGATAGATGTTGAGGTGACGATTCACGCTTTGATACTTTTGCACTCAATTAATACCACTGACACAGGCCAGAGATAGATTAATTTTTATTGGTGTCAGCTTCAGAGGCAAATAACCTACAGCAAAAACAGTACAGTTTTTTTGTTGATGGTGAGTGCATTTCCTTAAATAATTAATCTCGTTGAAATATGAGTAAAACCATGACGAAGATAATCCGATTATTTGCTCTGTAACAGTTACTGGTCAATGCGCAATATCAATGGAAGAAAAGGAGACGAAGTTAGGTGCATCAGAAATATGTTCATCCTCAGTAATTTTCTCATCATTACTACCTTCATCATCTTTTCTTCAGTGTCTCTTACATCAAAGTTTTTTAAAGTCACGTGCAACAGGCTTTTCACCTGTGTCTGTAGTCTCAACATTATATTTATATGTATGTCAGAGGCAGATCCAACAGTCTAATTCCTGTTTCCTTCACCATATTTCTTTTCTCTGCAAGAAAAAGGACATTTGGATAAAGATCCAGCAAGTCATTTAGCCTCTCCAGTCTTTGCTTATCTTAGCCTTCTTTCTGAGAACCGAGTGAGTGAATCCTTTTCACTAAAAAGATTCACAAGGTACTGTCAGTGACAGATCATGCACTACATGTCCATTAACAAAAATTCTTTCTGTGTGTGTAACCTGTAGGCTCGTAGTAGGGAGCAGATGGGTGCCGTCATGATCATAAATACATGGCCATTTTCAGATGAATATTGTGTATAGCAACTGCGATAAGGCCAATTTTTTAGTGGATAAAATGACTATTTTTATTGATAAAACATTATCTGTTTGTTAAACATCACTGTTCTAGAATTTGTAATACATTTAGATATTACAACATAGTGTTATTTGCTGTAAAACGGTGTAAATGAAGTATGTTTGCAAAGAATTATAGAACTTTACGTGTCCATGCATTTTTAATCCTGATATTGTGTACTAGAAATTTTCGAGGTAATAATAACCTAATTAGAAATGTAGGTACTCACATTTAGGTTTTTCTCAAATCCATGATAGAACAATCTCTGTTTAAACTCACTTAACACGCCACAACAAAAATCAAAAGAAAACTTATATTAATTACATAGTATTTTAATCGGGCTTTATGAAGAATGAAATGAAGTGAAATCTATGCGAAACTCAAGGCATTAAAGAGTGCATGCATCAGCGGCCTGCTTGTGCTTTCCCCGTTCTGATGGGTATTCCGTGACAGTTCTGAATGGAAGTTGACGGGAAGTTCCGCAGTGGGTATTATCTTCATTTAATTCCCTAATAAGCTGCAAGTTATAACGTAATTTTGCGACAGTAAGGTTTAAATTGGTTGCCTTCTTTGCCATTCTTTAACAGGTACTATGTTGTTTCTTTTACGAAAGAAATAATCACAAAATTTTACTGCTGTTTGGGTCTGTTATGTTTCGCGCCAAAGCCTCCATAGAGCAATTTTGGTACAGCTGTTGAAGGCGCTGACTATTACTAGATAAAGATTTATGCACTACAGGGCGAGTTCTGCAGAAAAAGAAATTACAAAACGTTTTTCTGAGGTTACGGGAAGGTCGTCGGGTAATGTATACCGTAACGTTTGAAGTCTGTCAGGCTGAAAGATAGCTATATCAAACTACTTCACGCACAAAGTGGTACCCTGTTACACAGAATATGTTAAAGATGTTTTGACGGGTGAAAACTAATAATATATATATCTGTAAAGAAATCAAAGGTAATACAAATTAGCGTCCTTAAAATTTGTGGGAGGTATTGGACAACATAATTTATAGAGCATTGGTCTTTTCACGTAATTAAATAACAGTACAAATGACAAATACTAACCGTTTACTTACAGGAGTTCTTAACCACAGATTATACAGTTTTATTAGGCTTTGAAACACAATTTACAATAAAAAGAAAAAGTAAAAGATAGTTAGATATTAATACTCTTAAAGGCTCATGAAAAATGATAATTCTTGTTCTTACACAAATCACAAAGAGAAAATAGTGTCTTCAACAATGGCACATTGTTCTTGGGCCCAGCCTTTACATTTGTTGCGTTGAATCCAATCTTCATCGAAACACTCCCTGCAGATTATGCACTTTGTGATCCATGAAGAAGATGTAGGAATAGTCGAAAAGCCTAGAACTCTGCTGTTTGAAGGAGATGGAATGCTACAGCTATCAGACTTCCGTCATTTTCTTGAGACTAGTTTTGTTCCATTGGAAGTCGGTTTCCTTGTTTAGGGATGTTCAATTTTTGCTTATCTGCGTTATGTTTATGGGCATTGTCTTTCTCCTTCATTTTTTATTTTATGTCCCTTCATTGTGTTTTAGCTTCCTTTTTTCGATACGGGCTTTTTTCTCCATAAGCATATTTTTATAGGGTGTAGATGTTAGAAGTTCACTATTCTCTGTGCGATCTTGTTTTATTTTGTAATTTACATCTGAAGTGTTTGGTAGCACTGACATTTGTGCCAATATTAGCTGAGTACTCGTTGATATCAAAGTAGCTATATATTTCTTGGCATTAGCCACAGGTTTGGTTTGGAGCCTCCGGCAAGCTGGAAGCGTGAGAAGATCCCGCTTTTGAAGAATGGTTGAGATTTGGGCTTTCATCAACAGGATTGTCTGAATTAGCCTCATGTCTAAATAAATGGCTCTGAGCACTATGGGAATTAACATCTGAGGTCATCAGTCCCCTAGAACTTAGAATTACTTAAACCTAACTAACCTAAGGACATCACACACATCCATGCCCGAGGCAGGATTTCAACCTGCCACCGTAGCGGTCGCGCGATTCCAGACTGAAGCGCCTAGAACCGCTCGGCCACATCGGCCGGCTGGCTCATGTCTATCAGCCAAGTTTGAAATATCAGCTGACTGACTAAGTGACTGGGAGAAAACAGGAGGAGCAACAGCACACACATATGTGGGGTTTGTCGAAGTTTTGCAGTGACATGCCCAGTCCTGCGTTAACAAGGCTGTAAGCTGTGTGAAGAAAGAGCTGAGCGCGTTGCTTTTAATGAAACGAAGTGTCATGTCTGTATTATGCCCATTGCTGCGACTGAAAGATGAGTATATATTAATATGGCCTGCTCCTAAATAGGTGGGAGAATCAAAGATTAGCTGAGGACCTTGCAGAAAGTGTAAGGGGGGGCCACCAGCACATAAGACAAAATCCCTTGATTACTGTAATCAAAGGGGCACAACTTTTAGTTTAGAGTCAGGTTACAGACAGAGAGTACTGAAAGAAATTACAGCACTACAAGACAATAACACGTGTAACAGTTTTCAGAGAAATAAAATCAATTTGTTGCATGAAAACATTTGAGGGGTGAAAAACAAGGTAGATGAGTTTATTTTATGTCTTGAAGACGGAAAATTCTGAAGGGATAGCTATTCTGTGCCTCTCTGAACACCATTTAGCCACAGGGATGGAGAAGTTAAATATTAGGGATTATAGACTTGCATCATATTTATGTAGAGTTAAGATGGAAAAAGGAAGAGTTGCAACATATGTAAAAGTTGGACACAAAGTCAAAAATATTGAAACAAATAGTTTTTGTGTTGATCAGAACCTAGAAGCATGTGCTTGTTAGCTGATACTGTAGAATACTTTACTAATTGTAACAGTCTACAGATACCTTTTAGGAAACTTTCACCTTTTAATGAGAAATCTAGATGCATTATTGAACGACCTGTCAGACAAGAAGAAACAGTTATTAGTTTGTGAAGATATCAATGCAGATTTATTAAGAGATATGGACAGTGAAAATGAACTAATTATTATTTGGGTGTTTCACTCTAATTACAGAATTAAATTTTCCAATTCGCCTGCACCAAAATTATAAAACAGTGATTGATAACATTTTATAGGCACTGATCAACCTGAAATAATTATTGTGTACCCAATTTGTAATGGACTATCTGATCATGATGCGCAATTAATGAAAATAAATAGTGAATGCACAGTAGAATGCATGTCCTGACAGAAATATATAATGCAGATAATAAGATTAAAACACTATGGGACATTCTCAGACTACAAGATCCCATAAAAATTAAACTAAATGACAATGTTGTGACTGATAGCTCACAAGTTGCAAGTACTTTTAACAATAGGCCTCTAAATGTATCAGTAAATATAAGAATAAATGGTTCAGTTGAAGATGCAAAAGAATATCTGAAAATGCCACCCACAAAACTTAAAGCAAATAGAAATAACACCAACGTCCTTGACTTAAATTAATACAATTATAAAAATTCTAAAAGACACAAGCTCTTGTGGGCTTGATGGTATTTCAAACAGAATCTGAAGAATTGTTCCAACTTAATAAGTACTGTTCTTAGTGTTGTGTGCAATGCATCACTGACACAGGGAATTTTTCCAGACAGTTTAACATACACAGTTATAAAGCCACTTCATAAGACAGGTGACAATGCAGATTGAAACGGTTATCCTCCAATTTCCTAACTGAATCTTTTTCCAAAATATTCAAAAAAGTAATGTACTCCAGAGTAGTCGCACACATAAGTGGGAACAATTTTCTTAGCATATCACAGTTTGGACTCCAGGGAGGTTGCTTGGCTGAAAATGCTATTTACGCATTCATCCACCAAATAGTACAATCCTTAAATAATAATATATCGGCTGTTGATATTTTTGCGATCTCACAAATGCCTTCGATTGTGTAGATCACGTTATTTTCTTAGAAAAACCCAAGTTTTATGGAACTGATGGCTTTACACACAGCTGGTTTCAATCATACTTGACAAACAGAATGCACAAGGTTGTGCTGAATAATTCTGACAATGTTGGAAAGATAAAAAAATTTAGTGACTGGGGTAAAATCACATAGGGAGCCCCACAGGTTTAAATTTTCGCTCCACTCGTGTTCCTTATATATGTGAGTGACCTTCCACGTAATATTCAGCAAGCAGAATCAGTAGCTTTTTCAGACGATGCTAGCGTTACAATGAATCCCACTAGAGAGAAAACAATAGGAAAGTTAGTTAATGATATTTTGCTAAGAATTATTAAGTGGTTCTCTGAAAATGGACTCTCCCTAAATTTTGAGAAAAACACACTATGTTCAGTTCTGTACAAAAAATGGAGTAATATCAACCACTGAGTACATGAGCAGGAGTCAGTAAATAATACAGAAGCTCCAAAAAATTGTGGGTGTACAATTTAATGAAAATTGGAATTGGAAGAAGCATACTACTTATCTCCTCAAACAATTAAGTTTAGCTACTTTTTCTCTTCGTATAATTGCTAACCTTGGAAACAAACATATCAACCTCCTAACACATTATGCATATTTCCAATCAGTAATGTAGTATAGAATAATTTTCTGGGGTAGCTCATCACTCAGAAAGAAAGAACTGATTGCAAAAAATCGAGCAGTAAGAATAATATGTGGTGTTCACCCACAGACGTCATGTAGGTACCTCTTCAAGTAGCAAGACATTTTAAAAAGCGTGTCAATACGTATTTTCGCTAACGAAATTCGTCGTAAATAATCCATCAGAATTTGAGAAGAACAGAGATGTAAATACCTACAACACTAGAGGGAAGAATGACCTTTGTTACACATTGTTGAAGCCATCAGTGGCTAAGAAAGAAGTTCAATATGCAGTACCAGAAATTTTTGATTATTCGTTCAGTAACATAAAATGTCTGATAAGTAGCGAAGGAAGGCTTAATCTAATTTAAAATCACCTCTCCTGGACAACCCTTTCATTCTGCTGACGAATTTCTATTTAAAAACTGTTAATCAGTATTTCAAAGCTTGTTTTTAAATTAATTGCATAAGCAGGGTTAAAATGACAATGTGTCCATTAATGTTAACGTTAATCGTCTATAGATATCCCGTAAACTGACTCGCTCTACATCACTTCGATAAAAGAATCGTTCAAATGATGTATGGAACATGTAACTAACAAGGGAACCTCCCCATCGCACCCCCCTCAGATTTAGTTATAAGTTGGCACAGTGGTTAGGCCTTGAAAAACTGAACACAGAACAATCGACAGAACAGGAAGAAGTTGTGTGGAACTATGAAAAAAATAAGCAAAATATACAAACTGAGGAGTCCATGCGCAAGATATGCAACATCAAGGATGGTGTAAACCTCTGAGTGCCGTGGTCCCGTGGTTAGCGTGAGCAGCTACGGAACAAGAAATCCTTGGTTCGAGTCCTCCCTCGAGTGAAGATTTTACTTTTTTTATTTTCGCAAAGTTATGAACTGTCCGTTCGTTCATTGACGTCTCTGTTCACTGTAATAAGTTTAGTGTCCGTGTTTTGCGACCGCACCGCAAAACCGTGCGATTAGTAGACGAAAGGACGTGCCTCTCCAATGGGAACCGAAAACATTTGATCGCAAGGTCCACATGAAAACACGGCTGATATATTCTATACGACACTGGTGACGGCATGTGCGTCACATGACGGGAATATGTTGTCGACCCACCTAACTTGTACTCTTGGCGAATGGGTAAAAAGATTCTTCTACCTTGCCCGATTTAGGTTTTCTTGTGGATGTGATAATCACTCCCAAAAAAGTGATGAAAACATAAGAGTTTGTCACATAAACTGCAACAAATGAATGCAACAGTTTCACAGCCGCACAGTTTTCCCTGTGCTCTGTCAAAACATATGTTTTTAACGTTTTCAAATTTTTCCGGGTGTAGACCGTCAAATCCTGCATATGTCCAAGCAAATCTGAACATGTCCTGGAATTTTGCAGAGCGAAGTTGATTATGTGTGAATGTCTGAAATTGGATAACTGTCTGAAAATAAAAAATAAAATTTTTTACTCGAGGGAAGACTTGATACAAGGATTTCTCATTCCGGAGCTGCTCACGCTAACCACGGGACCACGACGCTCCTTAGTTCATGATGTCCTTGATGTTGCCTATCTTGCACATGGACTCCTGAGTTTGTATATTTTGCTTATTTTTTTTCATAGTTGCACACAACTTCTTCCTGTTTTCTCGATTGATCTGTGTTCAGTTTTTCAAGGCCTATCCACTGTGCCAACTTATAACTAAATCTGAGGGGGGTGCGATGGGGAGGTTCCCTTGTAAGTAGCTACCTAACATAATAAGTCTTCGAGCAACACACATATCTGAGAACCTAACTCATATGCTTCTACCTTCGTTAACAGTCTGTAGTGGAGCACTGTGTCAAATGCTTTCCAGAAATCTAGAAAAACTGTTTTGATTGTGGACATAAGTTTCCCAGTACTAAGAAAATTTATTATAATCGAACTGAGAATATGTTCAAGCATTCTGCAGCAAACTGATATTAGGGATATTGGTACGTAATGTTTCAGGCTCTTGGTTTTACCCTTCTTATACACAGGAGTCAACTGTGCTTTTTTTCAGTCACTTGAGACTTCGTGTTGGACGAGATATTCACGATAAATGCAAGCTAAGTGAGGGGCCAGTGCCGTAGAGAATTGACTGATCCAACGACTGCATCTTTTGGGAAGTGTGAATTGGCAGACATATCATGTGAATATGTTTTCCTTTCATATGGAGGATTAAGCCAAGGTCCTTGTGACTAGAGTGGCCATCTATGACAAATATGACTGGGCTCTTCTCAGTAAGGTTTACACTTTAAATAAAACCTTTAATTCATTTCGGGAATCCATCTACCCACTCATCTGCCTGTCAAAAGTGCTTCTACAGAATCGCCCTTTTTAAAGTCATTATCAGTCCTCACACCAGGGAATACGAACAAAGCAGGAATGAACTGACCTCCTGCTGCATTTATCGAGAACAGAACAGACATTCCTTCATCTCTCCCCAGATGCCGATTTCCCAACTTGTCTTTTTCCCTTCTCAATACATTACCTTTAGTCTGTTGTTGTGTACACAAGGCACACTGGTTTCGTCCGAATTAAGTATTCGTGACGGTGTGAACATGTGGTGAACGCTTCCTGACCGAAACCAACAGCACGCTGTAGGCTTTTCAATTCCGCTATTATCAGTCTTAAGCACAGATGTTGGTTCATAAAGTTATAATGAAAATCTTTTCCAGCCATACGTGTTTCTTTATTGAAGCAGTGTTTGCTTTTTAGGTTTTCAGTAAGTTTGTAAACTAGTTCTAAAAATTCAGGTTTGCTTAATACTATTAGTTGACTACCGAAAACTTTTACATGATTGTATAGTATTTCATCTTGGTCACTGTCAAACGTTCTACTAAACGTGCTTTCGTTATCCTAGTAACAATGCTTAGCTGTGGCCCCTTTCCCTTCCAACGGACTTTTGACACGATCTCCTGAAGTACTCTTAGAAACACTATATCTAGAAACTGTCATTTCTTTACAAATAACTTCGTCATGGCAACTTCATATCTTTTCCATCCCAATTGCCATGTATGATCTCCACGGTTCCCTTGGAAAGCCAGAAACCAACACAAAACTTGAAATGTATTTATCAATGTGATGTGCGACACCACCCGATACCAGACAACGTATGAATGGCTCTCTACCAGAGGCGAGGCGTGTTAGCATCTGTCGTAATTGCAGATAACAGTTACAAATAAGACGCCATTTTTTACATTTAAACATTCTCGGTATATATTTTTTCTACAATTTCAGTTGCGGGCTTACTTCATACTTTTAAAATGCACTCTTAAACCACGGCATTTAAGACATGAACGGCTGTCAGTGTGACAGGCGCCTACTAGGGTGTGATGCGACGCAATAACGGATAATCTTAAACAATAACATAATAGCAATGACAATAATAATAATAATAATTACAACAACACTGTTACTTGGATAATAATAAACAATAATGTAATAATAATACTAATAATAATGACAATAATAATAGTTATAGCAATAATAATGCTACCTTTAACATCTTCTTTAACAGCAGTTGCTGTTACGAATACCTCACACCTCGTCATCGCTATCTACCGTCTTGTAACAACACGAATAAAACTAGAACGCATCAATTATGTAGGTATATAAACCACAATAAATGCTGTGATAGCAATAATACAGAAATACATTTAGTCTACATTCGCGAAAATACAAAAACTTGAATCACGAAACATACTGTTCATAGGACAATTCCAATATGGCGTAGGCTTGCATAGTTCATTATGACCAGCTCAGTGTATGATTGATAGGTGCTGCCTCAAGCGGGAAATAATGGAAACTACTTTTATCTGATACCGCCCGCTGTCCATTAACAGACGACCATCCCCTAGTTCTGGAGCATGAAGTCTAGATGACTCTAAAACTGATCTTGATCATCTACAGTTGATGAAAACCACTGCTAGAATCTATATTATTCCACTCTAGTTCAACTAATTGCATTTTCATATTCATAAAACAAACTATATAATAATTATGTCAAAAGCTTGAAAACATTATTTTCCGAATATAAAACTTTGGTTAACAGATAAATATGTGACTGGTAAGTTCTTCACTGCATTTAACCACGAATTTTTAATCTTTAATTATAGCACACGTGTGCAGATGCCATAGGTATCAAAAACATTTCAAGTAGAGTAATTGCGTCTAGCGGACAAGTGGTCTTCTTTCTACCATTTGTAAGTTTCGTGCAACGTTCTGCAAAAATTCAAAAAATTCTGAATTCACCCATTGACAACACCATGGATTGATAATTGGTAATTAGGTACATATGTTTATATTGTGCATACATACGTATGGGGCCTCGAATGCCAAACAGCCTCTTACACTGAACAGCTAAAAAACTGGTACATCTGCCTAATATCGTGTAGGGCCCCCGTGAGCACGCAGAAGTGCCGCAACACGACGTGCATGGACTCGACTAATCTCTAAATTAGTGCTGGAGGGAACTGACACCATGAATCCTGCAGGGCTGTCCATAAATCAGTAAGAGTACGAGGGGGTGGAGATCTCTTCTGAACAGCACGTTGCAAGGCATCTCAGATATACTCAACAATGTTCACGTCTGGGGGCGTTTAGTAGCCAGCGGAAGTGTTTAAACTCGGTAGGGTGTTCCTGGAGTCACTCTGCAGCAATTCTCGACGTGTGGGGTGTCGCATTGTCCTGCTGGAATTGCCCAAGCCCATCGGAATGCACAATGGACGTGAATGGATACAGGTCATGAGACAGGATGCTTACAGAAATGTCACCTGCCAGAGTCGTTGATCCCGTTGTTGCAGGAACGTTTTCCGGACGCAGCGTTGTCGGAGGTTAGATGTTTTACCGGATTGCTGATACTCACGGTACAGTCGTGCAATGGTCGTACGGGAAAATCCCCACTTCATAGCTACCTCGGAGATGCTGTGTCTCATCGCTCGCGCGTGGACTATAACAACCACGTTCAAACACACTTAAATCTTGATAACCTACCATTGCTCCAGCAGTAACCGATTTAACACCTGAGCCAGACACTTGTCTCATATAGGCGTTGCCGACCGCAGCGCCGTATTCTAGCTATTTATATATCTCTGTATTTGAATACGCATGCCTATACCAGTTTCTTTGGCTCATCAGTGTATATACTGGGATCTGATTAAAAATGGTCTGGGCCAGGGCAGCCTCCAAATCTCGAGGTCCTCGAGATTTGGTGGCCCCCAGGGTCAGAGAACCGGAACAATCCCCTTCCCTGTCGCCTCCCCCCCCCCACCCCCCTCCCCCCAACCATCATTCCTTAGTGCACAACTGGAACCAAGGTAAGAAGTACCCTTTCACACTGAGCTGGTTGGCTATTACAGAACATTACCTATATTGTGGTGGGTGGCAAGAACTTTATTTAAGATCTCAGACAAATAATTTCCTCAGTTTCGGTGACAATGACTTACCTCATCACCTACCATCTAACAATAACGGCCTCCAGTACATGTTACACTAGTTATTATTGTTGGTACCACAGAACAATCCGGCGAGAAGTATATGTCCAAATAAGGTACGGAAATCCAGCCAGGTGGCGTCTTCAATAACCGCCGATATTTCGGAACATGCACATCCTGTCGTTTTCAAGACACATAAGCAGCGAGACCCCCCCCCCCCCCTCCCATGAACCATGGACCTTGCTGCTGGTGGGGAGGATTGCGTGCCTCGGCGATACAGATAGCCGTACCGTAGGTGCAACCACAACGGAGGGGTATCTGTTGAGAGGCCAGACAAACGTGTGGTTCCTGAAGAGGGGCAGCAGCCTATTCAGTAGTTGCAAGGGCAACAGTCTGGATGATTGTCTGATCTGGCCTTGTAACAATAACCAAAACGGCCTTGCTGTGCTGGTACTGCGAACGGCTGAAGGCAAGAGGAAACTACAGCCGTAATTTTTCCCGAGGACATGCAGCTTTACTGTATGATTAAATGATGATGGCGTCCTCTTGGGTAAAATATTCCGGAGGTAAAATAGTCCCCCATTCGGATCTCCGGGCGGGGACTACTCAAGAGGATGTCGTTATCAGGAGAATGAAAACTGGCGTTCTACGGGTCGGAGCGTGGAATGTCAGATCCCTTAATCGGGCAGGTAGGTTAGAAAATTTAAAAAGGGAAATGGATAGGTTAAAGTTAGATATAGTGGGAATTAGTGAAGTTCGGTGGCAGGAGGAACAAGACTTCTGGTCAGGTGACTACAGGGTTATAAACACAAAATCAAATAGGGGTAATGCAGGAGTAGGTTTAATAATGAATAGGAAAATAGGAATGCGGGTAAGCTACTACAAACAGCATAGTGAACGCATTATTGTGGCCAAGATAGACATGAAGCCCATGCCTACTACAATAGTACAAGTTTATATACCAACTAGCTCTGCAGATGACGAAGAAATTTATGAAATGTGTGTTGAGATAAAAGATATTATTCAGGTTGTGAAGGGAGACGAAAATTTAATAGTCATGGGTGACTGGAATTCGACTGTAGGAAAAGGAAGAGAAGGAAACGTAGTAGGTGAATATGGATTGGGGCTAAGAAATGAAAGAGGAAGCCGCCTGGTAGAATTTTGCACAGAGCATAACTTAATCATAGCTAACACTTGGTTTAAGAATCATGAAAGAAGGTTGTATACATGAAAGAACTCTGGAGATACTAAAAGGTATCAGATAGATTATATAATGGTAAGACAGAGATTTAGGAACCAGGTTTTAAATTGTAAGACATTTCCAGGGGCAGATGTGGACTCTGACCACAATCTATTGGTTATGACCTGTAGATTAAAACTGAAGAAACTGCAAAAAGGTGGGAATTTAATGAGATGGGACCTGGATAAACTGAAAGAACCAGAGGTTGTACAGAGTTTCAGGGAGAGCATAAGGGAACAATTGACAGGAATGGGGGAAAGAAATACAGTAGAAGAAGAATGGGTAGCTTTGAGGGATGAAGTAGTGAAGGCAACAGAGGATCAAGTAGGTAAAAAGACGAGGTCTAGTAGAAATCCTTGGGTAACAGAAGAAGTATTGAATTTAATTGATGAAAGGAGAAAATATAAAAATGCAGTAAATGAAGCAGGCAAAAAGGAATACAAACGTCTCAAAAATGAGATCGACAGGAAGTGCAAAATGGCTAAGCAGGGATGGCTAGAGGACAAATGTAAGGATGTAGAGGCTTATCTCACTAGGGGTAAGATAGATACTGCCTACAGGAAAATTAAAGAGACCTTTGGAGATAAGAGAACGACTTGTATGAATATCAAGAGCTCAGATGGAAACCCAGTTCTAAGCAAGGAAGGGAAAGCAGAAAGGTGGAAGGAGTATATAGAGGGTCTATACAAGGGCGATGTACTTGAGGACAATATTATGGAAATGGAAGAGGATGTAGATGAAGATGAAATGGGAGATACGATACTGCGTGAAGAGTTTGACAGAGCACTGAAAGACCTGAGTCGAAACAAGGCCCCCGGAGTAGACAACATTCTATTGGAACTACTGACGGCCTTGGGAGTGCCAGTCCTGACAAAACTCTACCATCTGGTGAGCAAGATGTATGAAACAGGCGAAATACCCTCAGACTTCAAGAAGAATACAATAATTCCAATCCCAAAGAAAGCAGGTGTTGACAGATGTGAAAATTACCGAACCATCAGTTTAATAAGTCGCAGCTGCAAAATACTAACACGAATTCTTTACAGACGAATGCAAAAACTAATAGAAGCCAACCTCGGGGAAGATCAGTTTGGATTCCGTAGAAACACTGGAACACGTGAGGCAATACTGACCTTACGACTTATCTTAGAAGAAAGATTAAGGAAAGGCAAACCTACGTTTCTAGCATTTGTAGACTTAGAGAAAGCTTTTGACAATGTTGACTGGAATACTCTCTTTCAAATTCTAAAGGTGGCAGGGGTAAAATACAGGGAGCGAAAGGCTATTTACAATTTGTACAGAAATCAGATGGCAGTTATAAGAGTCGAGGGACATGAAAGGGAAGCAGTGGTTGGGAAGGGAGTAAGACAGGGTTGTAGCCTCTCCCCGATGTTATTCAATCTGTATATTGAGCAAGCAGTAAAGGAACCAAAAGAAAAATTCGGAGTAGGTATTAAAATCCATGGAGATGAAATAAAAATTTGAGGTTGGCCGATGACATTGTAATTCTGTCAGAGATAGCAAAGGACTTGGAAGAGCAGTTGAATGGAATGGACAGTGTCTTGAAAGGAGGATATAAGATGAACATCAACAAAAGCAAAACGAGGATAATGGAATGTAGTCGAATTAAGTCGGGTGATGCTGAGGGAATTAGATTAGGAAATGAGACACTTAAAGTAGTAAAGGAGTTTTGCTATTTGGGGAGCAAAATAACTGATGATGGTCGAAGTAGAGAGGATATAAAATGTAGACTGGCAATGGCAAGGAAAGCGTTACTGAAGAAGAGAAATTTGTTAACATCGAGTATAGATTTAAGTGTCAGGAAGTCATTTCTGAAGGTATTTATATGGAGTGTAGCCATGTATGGAAGTGAAACATGGACGATAAATAGTTTGGACAAGAAGAGAATAGAAGCTTTCGAAATGTGGTGCTACAGAAGAATGCTCAAGATTAGATGGGTATATCACATAACTAATGAGGAAGTACTGAATAGGATTGGGGAGAAGAGAAGTTTGTGGCACAACTTGACCAGAAGACGGGATCGGTTGGTAGGACATGTTCGAGGCATCAAGGGATCACCAATTTAGTATTGGAGGGCAGCGTGGAGGGTAAAAATCGTAGAGGGAGACCAAGAGATGAATACACTAAGCAGATTCAGAAGGATGTAGGTTGCAGTAGGTACTGGGAGATGAAGAAGCTTGCACAGGATAGAGTAGCATGGAGAGCTGCATCAAACCAGTCTCAGGACTGAAGACCACAACAACAACAAGCAGCGAGAGAGAGTTTTGCAAGGAAATATAAAACCACTGTGTGCAGAGCATATGCAGGAAGATAACACGGGCAAAAAAATGGCTCTGAACACTATGGGACTTAACATCTGAGGTCATCAGTCCCCTAGAACTTAGAACTACTTAAACCTAACTAACCAAAGGACATCACACATATCCATACCCGAGGCAGGATTCGAACCTGCGACCGTAGTGTCGCGCGGTTCCAGACTGCAGCGCCTAGAACTAACACGGGCACACAAGCCCTGAAACCAACGTTAAAAGTTATCGTTAGTGGATTTTACCAATTAACGGGTGAAGCAGCATTAAGTCTGTTTTTACGTTGTTTCATCAGTGAGACAGCAGTATTCCGCACAGACTGTCAGCAAAAATCTCCATCCCTATTTATACGATCACTTTCTAGTTCAGTTTCAGCAGCTTCCTTAATAACAATATGGCAGTAGCTGGAAGAATATGTCAGAAACTCCGATTTATTATATTCCATGGTATGGCCGGTGCAAATGCAGTGTTCTGTAACAGCATATTTGCTCGGCTGTTGTAAGGCTGTATGACACTTACGCTCGATACACTGTTCCTCCTCTGTCCTGAGGGTTTGACCAAAATATGACCTGTAAGGAATACGATACTCACCCATCTTACGCAAACCAAGATCATCATTTACGGATCCGAAAAGGGCCCTAAACTTATATGAAGATCTGAAAACACATTTCACGCACAATTTCTGCAGAAACCGACAGTCCTATTGGAAATGCTTCCTGCTTAAGGAAAGAAGGTCGTAGACTTAGGTGCCATCTCATTATTATCATCTGAGGAAAAGTGACTTCGAGATGGGCTAACTCAGCTGACAAATGTTCAGTGTATGAGGTGACGTGGGCCGTGTGACCCAAGGAACGAAGTGCTCCTACTCACTGAACAAGAGGTTCGTTTTAGAACACTGCCTTCGCACTGGTCATCATACGGAATATAAAAACACGGGAAGTCTGGCATGCACTTCCAGCTATTGGGATAGTGTTATTAAGGAAGCAGATGAAATTAAATTTGTGAGTAATTTTATAAATAGAGATGAAGGTATTTGCTTAAATTATGCGTATATTCCTATTCTCGCCCTGGCCAAACAACAGAGGGACAGAGTTAATGCTGCCTCATACTTTGGTTGTTAATGTTCACTATCAATAACTTTTGTCACTGGACATTTTACGCTGTGTTGTGGCGATATTGTTTAAAGTGTGTGTATGTGCGTGTGTGTGTGTGTGTGTGTGTGTGTGTGTGTGTGTGTGTAATCTTCCCTGGTTGTTCTGCAAATCGAAGTTTTAAATTTCCTTACACGGCGCATTCTCGCTGCATTTCAGCCTTGAAAATGACAGGCAGTGAGCCAGTCGAAATATCGGTGGTTGTCGAAGACGTCACCCGGATGCATTGAAGATTTTAAATGCTGGGAAAATATTGAGAAATGCATGTCCTCTTTCCATTTCATTTACGTAATTCCTCCTGTGTGGAGCTTTAGCTTTTTCTACTTTCTAATAACATTCACGCTTTTATCAGTTATCACTCTAGTTCAAAAAATGGCTCTGAGCACTATGGGACTCAACTGCTGAGGTCATTAGTCCCCTAGAACTTAGAACTAGTTAAACCCAACCAACCCAAGGACATCACAAACATCCATGCCCGCGGCAGGATTCGAACCTGCGACCGTAGCGGTCTTGCGGTTCCAGACTGCAGCGCCTTTAACCGCACGGCCACTTCGGCCGGCCTATCACTCTAGTTGACAGAACGTTAGCCTCATTTGTTCTCTTCCTCATAACCATAACTTTGGCGGTACCTGTCAGAAGGTCAAGATCAAGAGGAAATCATAGATCTTGAGGAAGTCCTAGAAAACTGTATAATTATCTTGTGGATGTATGTTTTACATTAACGCCAAGGTTCCATTTCATTCTGTATCCCCATGCTGTTTATGGTTACTGATTCTTCTACCTTTTAGAAGCAGGACAAATTTCCATTATAAGGACAAGAAAGTATTCTGAACTTCTGTCCCCTCATTTGCGCTGTTGGGCACTACAAATCATGATTTTTTCCAAAAATCTT
Organism: Schistocerca nitens; assembly: GCF_023898315.1. Classification (NCBI taxonomy): domain Eukaryota; kingdom Metazoa; phylum Arthropoda; class Insecta; order Orthoptera; family Acrididae; genus Schistocerca; species Schistocerca nitens. The sequence goes on along the minus strand of NC_064616.1, from coordinate 505,243,367 downwards.
AGGAGCGAGTGGGATTGTATCTGACTCTGTTAGATAAGTGTGGAATGACAATATCCAACAGTTCATGGTGGCTACATTAGTACTTCACATTAATGACCAGAATGGCAGACAGATCAGCAGTGTCACAGTAAGACTTGAATCCCCTTCTAATTTTTGAGAAAACATGTTCTCAGTGTTTTATGTTAATTCATAAAATCCTGCGTCTAAGATACACCTTTAAATTACTAAATACGAATTAGGATTAATTAATTAAGTGTATTCTATCCTCGTACTGTCGATGTAATCCTACCTAATACAGTTCTAAATTGTAAGACACGGATGACTTTTCTTCTTGTGTGATTTAGATCAGCGATTAGCAACCCAATGATTTTGAGAGTATTCACACCCGCGTGGGCTCTTGTTCACGTTAATATTGGAGGTCGGGAGTGAGGAACATGCAAGCGCTCAGTGTTGTCACGGCAACAAAAGTGAAACGACATAGTTAAATAGGAGTTGGTCAGTTTTGAGAGTGGTGCCCTGTACTAACAGCAATGGTGAGACAGCCCCTGGTACAAGGACAATGTCTTCGCACAGTGAGAGGTAAAAAGAGGTTTCGTATAATGTTTAGTGCGAGACAACACCTGGATTACATTTAGGAAGATCTGTTTAAAAAGATATTTCTTGTCTTAACAACGTCAAAGAATGTATGAACAGAATATCTGAAGGACATGGGCGTGTACACAAGGTTTTAAAAATTAAAAGGAAGCTCTGTGAAGAGGAGGCAGAAGCCAAAGGAAAATCGAAAGAGCCTGCCATTTTGGCACGCTGCAAAAATACATTACTCTTGACAAAATCCTTGCGCATATTTTCCTCAGGTGGTGACGTAATAAAAGAATTCTTCGTAATTACTAGCTGAAATTTATGTCTGCTTCAAGTAGAATAGTTAAAGATGACAGTCACGCGTTGCATACAGGATGTGGCAGCTCACAAATCTTTTTAAGAATTTGTTGCATATTCCTTAGTGCTCGCTGAAAGTGTAGATACCACGGCACAGCATAACTAGACATCTTTATCGGAGAAGTTAACAGTTAACTTGAGGTGAGAGAAGAGGTCCTGGACATACCAGCACTAAGGAACACGATGAATAAATGTGACATAATTAGCAGCGTTGAACAAATGTCGAAAATGTAGGTTTATGATGATATTAATTAGTTTCTATGTGTACTGACTGAACGCCAGCTATGCTGGGATATGGATAAGGATTCTTAGCGCACCTGAATGAGAAAAGGAAAGAACTTTCATTAAGCTTCTCAATGAAATCAGGGATGTTTACAATAAGACTCACCAGAAAAATTTATGTACAGAGAATAACACTTTGAAAAACGTATGACTGTTGTTCATATGACTAATCATACATGGAAGGCAAAGATTTCGACACTGTCAATTCAAAAACTTTCTTGAAGATATGGATAACAGGTACGAAAGTCTGCCTTGTTATAGTGAAATTCATTGACTTAATCGGAGCCAGTTGCTAAACCGATATCTTTGTTTTCTGGATGAGTTAAATAGGTTTATGGGAACGAGTAACGTTTATATCCTGAACTGAAATAGTCCTCATGGAATATTTTGTTTATTTCTACAATATATCACAGGCACAGAATATCAGTGAGCATTTTACTTTTAAGCAGGAGCCTCATAGAACCGTTGACTCCTAGCATGTCACGACACATCCACTGGCCGAGAAGTGTTTATGGGCTACTGATAATGATTAGTCAGTGAAACAGGTTTTGTCACTAAGCAATTTATGTGAGGATTTCAATGAAATAACCTTTATAGTTAATCTTCATGGAATTCATGGAAATTGATCTTGCATTCCTTGATAATATGCGCAGCCATCTGAATGACTTGAATATTTCGTTTTCGGATAAGGATCTGCTGATAACGCAGTTCATCAGCTGTTTACAAGTACTCAGAATGAAACTGCCTCTTAGGGGAAATCAGCAGGACACACGCAGGACCGATCACGACATGCCAAACCGCACGCCATTCGACTTTGTTCGGTTCTTCACGGAAGTATCCGGAACAGCGCGACATTTGATTTACAAGGAACCCCTTTAGTGCGAGGTCGCAACTTCAATTTTTAGAAAGGTTCATTTGAAAGTGTTGTGTTAACAATTATGACACAAAAATATTAGTTCCTAATGATTCACGATGTGCATCAGGAGGGCGACAGAAAATGAGAGTCGGGACTTGTAGGGATCAACCTTCATGGGATGTCTGTATTACAATTAACAAAATGGACATCGTTGACATTCACGAAATGTTCAAAACAAACCATTGACTTGCACCATGAACGCCGATTGAAAAATGGCGTGAAAGAGTGATCACAGAGTTTCGCAGACGAACTCCTTGGGAATTACAAACCGTACAGGAATTTCAGCTAGATATCCGCTCTTGAAGAATGCATATAGAATCACACTAGTGAAATGAAATGAAATGTGTGGCTAGGGCCTCCCGTCGGGTAGACCGTTCGCCTGGTGCAGGTCTTTCGAGTTGACGCCACTTAGACGACCTGCGTGTCGATGGGGATGAAATGATGATGATTAGGACAACACAACACCCAGTCCCTGAGCGGAGAAAATCTCCGACCCAGCCGGGAATCGAACCCGGGACCTTAGGATTGACATTCCGTCCCGCTGACCACTCAGCTACCGGGGCCGGACATCACACTAGTGTAAGGGGTGATGAGAACTGATGGAATGTAATGGCATGCAACCGAATGCGAAACAGTCTATCGTGGAGCTTATCGTGAAACTGGCTATCCATTAAGGCGTAGCTGCAGATAGTGCGATGATATGTTTTATAGGCACTGAAAACAAACATCCAGAGTCTGCATGTGTCCAGTGGTTCCAGGTGGTATGAATTACAACGCCACACACTTTTCGGGAAGGATATTTTGCTCTAAGGGTATGATTTTTATGCTTACACCAGGAGTCAAGAAAAATTACCTTATTTTGACCAGCTATTGTCCAAACGCAGTGATCATACCGTAGCTGTAGTTCTCTTACGCTCATTTTCTCACTCTTGCTTGCTGTGACGTAAATATTCCCCACTGCCCTTGCAAGATCACGCACACCAGATGAATCGTAGGAGCCAGAGCACTTCCACCTCCCCGCAGCACAGTAAATAACTTTCCAGCCAATTTACCATCCAGATTAACAGTCGGCACAATTGTATACGAAAGGGTTAAAGCACTGATTTTAGTTGCTCTTGGTACAACTCTCTTGGTACTTCTAATTCACAAGGTTCCTTTTATATGCATTTCCGCCGGCCGAAGTGGCCGTGCGGTTAAAGGCGCTGCAGTCTGGAACCGCAAGACCGCTACGGTCGCAGGTTCGAATCCTGCCTCGGGCATGGATGTTTGTGATGTCCTTAGGTTAGTTAAGTTTACCTAGTTCTCAGTTCTAGGGGACTAATGACCTCAGCAGTTGAGTCCCATAGTGCTCAGAGCCATATGCATTTCCTCTTCACATTCCGATTGGTCGGTGTTGAAAACAAGTTCCTTGCTGAAAGATGGGATAAGTTAGTTTATCTCATCTACAAATTTTCAGGTCGATTCCGCAGTTCGCTGTGCATCGTCAAGTTGACACTTCGTTTGAAAATTCGTTAGTTTATGTCTTCCAATTCTGTAGCATTGTCTGAAGTTATGCAATCATTCAGTGCTTTCCTTAAATCACAGTAATCTACGTCGCGCGCAATTTGATGTGCATAACGTAGTAGGTCACTATCATGCACATATGCACATCTTGGAAAGTTTGTCGAGCATCCTTGAAACGTGCATACACCAGGTTTTTCTAAGTGCACCTTGAGTTCCCTTGAATATCCGTAGTTTTTCTTATGCACTACAAGGCCATACTGCTGCGACTTATTCTAAATATGTCTTTCTTTTTTTTCTTTTTTTGCTACGCTGTGAATGATCTTCCTTGTACATAATCGTGATTAATATCCGCTCCTAGGACAACGATTGTCCATTACTATGTTTCAGTGAGTGGGGATTTGTGTCTCCCTGACTGTCAAGGATGATGAACTACACGGCTCGATACCTGTTTTGGTATCACTTTCACTTGTTAAGCACGTATATTGTACTCCTCATGTACATTGTCTGCACATCCGCTGACACATTCCATTGACATCTTGCACAAACGTTAATATTTTATCTGCCACTTCTTCCTACTATCTAAAATTCCTAGGGTTCCTTTCTGAAGGGTTCCTTTCTGATGAAATATCAACTTCGGCAAATGTTACTGTAGACATAATGCAATATTTTCTTTGTTTATCGTTGCCACTATTCTGCTCCGTACGAACAGCACTGGCACTCGTCGACTAAGCAGTTCAGTTACGCTGCGTAGACGCATGTTGTGCTCACAATTGGATACAAGTTCGTCCTCCTGTTGCCGTTAGAAAGCAGTATTGGACAATACGTGAGGCGTCGAATGCCGTAAACGTCATTATCCTTTTGCGACCTCGCACTCAAAGAGTTCCTAAGGACGTTCACAGGTCCCCCAGCCGTTTACACAAAAAGAGGCAATCTAGCTACCTATCGTCCCAAGCCTTTACAACTGAATGTGATGATAGAAGAGAGTGTAACGACAACTGTACATATAATAAATTTTTTTTCTTTATGAATTTAGATAAATTAATGTAAGCAATGTTTTGAACTTCTTTTTCGGTTCGTATCGTGATGTTAAAGAAACTGTGAGTAACTTTTGAAATGAATATTATTATTTATGTTAGATTTCAAATAATGTGATAATCAAAGGGAAGTGTATTTAATGTTAAAACTATTGTAAGATGTGAAAATTGTAATTTATACACTTGGTCCATACGTAGGTAATGCATTAGGATGTGTGTAGTAGAAAACCTGTGGTGAATACCCTACCTGTAGGGGAGCGGGAAAAGGTGGAGGCAGGCGAGGCGGGAAAACGCACACTGGCGCGGTTCGGCACAACGGGCTCAGTATAACAGTCGGAGGCGAGCAACAGTCGGAGTTGTGAATCGTTCAGAGGAACACGTACTGTACCGAGGCGGCTACCCAGGAAAAGTGGATTCCATTGGGCCTCGGATGAACCGATTCCGACGACTACTTGGCATGGCTATATTCTGAGGCACAAAATTGGAAAGATTACGACGCTAAGAAGATGGAAAGTGCCGATGTAGTCTGAGCCTTAGCCGTGTTTGTATGTGTGCCGTGCTGCCCGCTATCTCGCTGCCCGCCAACCGCCGCACCGACTTGCACAGGTCAAACATTTATTTCATCTTTAGAAGTGTATCTGTGTGGACCAGTGTCGAAAATGTTTCTAACTGTTCAATAATAACGTGACTTTTACCAGAATTGCTTTAGCCATGACTTATCCTGATCACTGACCTAGACAGGGTCCTTACCTCGTATTGTGCAACCCGAGTATCCTGAACTGAAAGATTAAAAATTAGTGTTAATAAGAATTATCAGTAGATCAATCTATGCTATAAAGAAGTTTAAAAGTTCTGTGTGTTATTGCAAATGTTGGTAAAGAACAAAAGTATGACTAACTTGGAAGAGAGTTTTTTTGAATTGAGTTAGCGATGTTATTTAATTAATCTGAGACAGAAATAATGACAGTTAAATTATTCAGAAGTAAGACAAAAGAGTAGTTATCCATAGATTGATGATTTTGAGTGTTAATTTGCCTTCAGTACTTAATAGTTTCAGTATAACGACCATAACAGTTTCAGCCCCCCCCCCCCTTCTCTTGTCCATTCTTTCAAACCTTGAAATGTGCTGATCAGATTTGACCAGTAAAGTTAAGTTCTATATTGAACCTAAGGGTATTAGTGTTGTTTTCCAATTTTAATAGTGACATTGTATGCGTGCTTTCAAAACTGCTCATTCTAGGACAATCTATGCCCGATTCCAGTCTGATCAATATACAAAATGCAGTTCGTAGTAATCATTGCTGTGTGGTGTTGTGTGAATTTATCTCGTCCAAATTAGTACAAAAAAGAGAAAGCTTTAGTTCAGTGGATTTTTCTGGTTCCAAACTTTGCCATATAACGCATCATTACTACGTGTTACTATGCTTGTACATGCACCCACTTGTACAAGGAAAAACTCACTCATTGCCTAAGTAGGCTGGCGACCGAATTATTAATTATAGGTAGCATCTACTGTGTATACTTCTTGTCCATTCGAACGAGCAATTATACTTTACATTTGCTTGATGCATCACTGTAGTTATTGACTGAGTACAAGTCCGATCTTGCTTCTATTAGGTACACGCGGTCAACTTATGTACAAAATCCTTGTTTATAAGGTGAAGCCCGTGAACTTATTACAGTACAGGCTTTATACAGCTAACGTACGTCCGAGTGGGGCGGGAGCGTTACAAGTGGCTTCCCGGTGACAGGACATCCAGTTGTTGTCGATTACAAATTAACGTAAAGATCGAACAGTGGATGTTCAGTGGCACGAATAGCAATAAAAGACAGTAAAATAAACTGCAGTGGGAGTCAAGTATAATAGTGTGGTGTAATTGGCATTCAATATGGACAGGAACGTAGGCAGGGTAGATGCGCCAAGAGAAATTGAGAATGCGGCTGGCAGTAGCAGGAGTTTACGTGGCCAGATTACAGATGGCGTTAGCGGAACACAATTGGCGTACATACAATACCACGAACACGTTAACGAACAGATTGAAATGTCGAATATCGTCTCGAACACAGCAAGGGACAAAACAGGAAGTAGAGGGTGACTTTGTAGATGATAGTAGGTACGTGAACGAATCCACTGACATATTTGATTCACCACAGATAAAGAAAGAACCGAAAGAAAATTCTGAAGTAGAACCGGAACACACGGATTCCGTAGAACAAAACAGTGTAAAAATTTTAAGCATGAACGACTTATTTGAACAATTAACCAAACAAATTGCAGGACAGAATGAGCAGCTTAAAACGCACGTTGACGAGCAGCTCAAAACAGAGAATGAGCAACTTAAAACGCACGTTGATGAGCAGCTCAAAACGCAGGGCCATCAGCTCAAAACACAGAATGAACAGCTTAAAACACACGTTGACGAGCAACTCAAAACACAGGGACGTCAGCTCAAAACACAGAATGAGCAGCTCAAAACACAAAATGAGCAACTTCAAAAACAAGTCGGCAATCAGGTTAATCAACTTAAAACACACGTTGCAGAGCAGCTCAAAACACAGAGTGATCAGATTAAAGCACAGGTCGAAGGACAGGGAATTAGAATTAGTAAACAAATAGAACAAGTAGAACAGAAAGTGGGAAATTTAAGTTCTGTGGTAAATACACTGAAACTTGAAATTGATACCATTAACAAAAATATGGATACTATGCAGGAGGAAATTGGAAACATAAATAGTAGATTCGATGTTGAAATTCTCAACATCCAAGAGAAAGTAGAACCTCTGGTTGAAACTAAGATAGACGAAAAAGTTTTCGGTCTTAAAACTGAGATCGTAAACGAATGTCAACACGGAATATCACGGTTGGAAAAGGTAGTTTTAGAAACTGAAAGGGATTTAGATAAAAAAGTAACCGGATGTGTTCAAAATTGTGAACAAAATACTACGAAAATTCAAGGCAGAATTTTCGATCTGGAGAGCAAAATTAAAGATAGGCCTGGTGTTGTCTGTAATGGCACACCAATTACGAAGCTGTTAGAAGGCGAGGAACGCTTCGATCCAGCCAAGAAACATAACGGGTGGCATCCGTTAGATTTCATTAAAAATTGCGAGAGAGTATTTCCTGAGCACTTGTCTGATCAGGAAAAGATAAATGTTGTAATTAGCGCCTTAGCAGGTGATGCTAAGCGCTGGGGAATAAATTTAAATACCGAACGAATGACGTTCGAAGAATTCAGGCAAAGATTTACGGAAGAATATTGGTCTGAACAAAAGCAGGACCATTTATGGCGGGAGTTCATCATGGCCAAACAGCATGATAACAGGGGCAGGAATTCTTTGAAAGATTTCTGCGAGCATTGGTACCGGAAATTGACGCATTTAAGAGGCCGAAGATCAGATTCAGAAATTATCTGGGAGTTATATAAAAAGCTTCCAGAAGATTCAAAGAGGTATGTAGGAAACAATCATCGTAGCTTCCAAGCATTTCTAGAAAGGGTCGAAGACGAAGACCATTGGCGCGCAAGTCGTGCCAATTATCAAAACTTTGGTAACCATAATAACCGACACAATGACGAACGAAACGACGGCGATGGATTTCGCGTCAATGTAATACAAAGAGGAAGAGGCAGAGGAAGAGGCAGAGGAAATTATTCAGGTCGCGGTAGAGGGTATACCGCGCAAAATAATAACGACGCGGGAAACTAATTTCTGCGAACGTTGCGGGCCAAACGGAAGCGGACAGTACATACCGGCCCCGATTTGAGAAAAGATACCGGACCGACCGTAATGTAATGAGACAGGCTAGGGACAGACATGGAACGCCGCGACGTGTTGTGGCGAAACAAGCGTCAGGTGCGAGCCAGAGTGAGTCATCTCTGCCGCACAGAGCGCTACATGTTAACAGGCGAGTGGAGCATCAGAGGGCAACGGCCCAGCCTAGCAGAACATCTGTTAGGAAAGAAGCCGCTAGAAATACGGCAGCAGTAGGTACGAACGTAGCCGTCAGAGCTAATGAAAATTTTACGAGTGATAATTCCGTGGCAAAGGAAAAGATAAAGGAAACTATGAATACACAAGGAGGTGCGGTTAGCAGTGTTTGCAATGAGATAAAAGGCGAGGATGAATTAGCAGAAGTAACTGATTGGCATGTGCAGATCGACGATCTGTACAAGGGCCTAAAGCAATGTGAGTGGGAGGATTTTAAGAAGGAGTATGAGGCAAAGAAATTAGTTAGTGGAAAAGGAGATAGTAGGGACGTCGATAAGGTGACGTGGCCCAAATTGGAAGAGGAGAGAATAAATAGCGCCGCGCAAAGTACGCGTGCCGCCAATAGGACGCAGATTAAGGGTAGGAAGGATTTGGAGGATGAATTCCTCAGCATTGACGAAGAAATAACTTCTGCTAACAGTCCACCAATAGTACAAGCTGCTACCGAGAGGCACCGTGGAGAAGGGGCAGATGATTACCTGAAAGTAATCAAAGTCCACGAGGATTACACCGAATATGAAGTCACAGTGGATGTGAATAAAGCTGAGGATGAGGCCGTATTGCCAAAAGAGGAGATTGAGTTAAAATCCAAGCCTGACGACAATACAGAGGAGGAACTTAGTGCCTGTCTCAGAAAAGCTTTTATGTCAGAACCTGAAAGCGATCCGGAATGGTCGGATTCCGACGATAGTTCAGATGATGAAAGGTACGCAAATACAGACGAAAATGAATATACTAACTTTCCCTATTGTTCAAAAGTAGCGTACTTAAGTGCATCTGATGGTGAGGAAGAGAGTAATGATGACTCTAGTGACGATGAATTTTTAGGTGTAGACGAAAGTAAATATACTTTTACCGAAAGAGGGTATGAGAAAATTAGTGAAAATTTTCCAGAGCAAGATACAGTAAATAGAAGTGGGCAAAAACCGAATGAATTTTTCAGTAATGTAAAACAGGGGCATAAATTGCAGGAACCTCCAGATGATTCTATACTGGGGCATGCCTTAATAAATGTTTTGAAGGTGTGTGAAGTACAGGAACAAAAAGAACCACCTGATAAAATGATGGCAGGACAGGGAATGTTGTACCTTGCTAAAGACCTTGAAATTTCAAAACCTAAAAAGCCACCTGATGAAACGAAACGTTGGCAAGATCTGAATGGCTTAGTGAAAGATGTAGAAAATAGGAGGCCTAAAAAGCCACCAGACTTAAGTGACTGTTTTATGAACCCTAAAAGACTGCCTTGTTAATAAAGAGACTGGGGGCAGGATACTGTATTTGTATATATTATTAGTATTATGCATGACTTTATTATTACTATATCTCAGTGTTACCTGAAAGTGAATTATTGGTTTGTTGATTTGGAGTCTGGGGCAGATTTATATCGGATTTTGAGAATGTCATGAACACATTACATCATGAAACTACAGGATTTCCACCGGAAGAAATTTTGTTAGGCAGAAATAGTAAAAGTTTAATTGAAGAAAAACTAGAGTTTCCACCTTGTACAAGTTTGGGATTGGATCAAAAGAAAGAATTGGTGATAAGAAGGGCAAAGCAAAAAGCTGAATCTAGATCTAAAAGACACAATAAAAATTTAAAAGTTTCAAAATTTAAAATTGGAGATTATGTTCTTTTAAAAACCCATGAAAAGTCTAGTGAACTAAACCATGAAATTTCCAAATTTAAATATATTTATAATGGACCATATATAATACAGAATATTCCACACGACAATGCTTACTACCTGATCTACCCAAAATCCAAAAGACCTTTAGGTGTAAGAAATATTGTGGACCTGAAACTGTATGTTCCTAGAAATGAGTGATATAAGGATAATCAGGAAGCGACTTGCAGTAAATGTGCTGTATCTTATGCTGAACCCAAGTTATTCTAAATGTAACTAATCTTTGTGAATGTCTGTATACCCTTGAAAGTGTGCTAATGTAGTTATGTGAGTTTCAGATTACCAATTGTACTGTAACTGTAAAAATGTATGGAGAAAGGGACTGAAATGAAAGGATAAATGCTATCAGCCAGATAAAAGATGGGACTGTCAAAAATGAAAATGGGCAGTGTATGAACCATAATATGAAGGACTGCCAAATACCAATGAGGGCAGATAAATAGTCGATGGAAAATTGTAAATGTGATCCAGGAGATGTGACAATACGAAGTGAAAAGGACTGCCCAAATCCGCATAATAGGCAGTAAATATGTGTAGTTAATTTTCTGAATGTGTGTGTGTGTGTTTTGTTTAGTAAGTAAGGAAATGGACTGCTATTCAAAGCAAGCAGCGACAAATTGTCTTATAGTGTATACAAAATATGCAATTGTTTTTGTAGTTAAATGTTTATATTCCAGAATTTTAAACTATTTCTTTGAGAAATTTATCAAAAAAAAATGATTAAATTGCTATTTTAGTAATGTTATGATGGGAAGTTGGACTGTGCAAAAGGCACTTGAGTAAATGACAAATAATTATTCTTGATGTGTTAAAAGAGTGTAAACCTATATACAGTAAGTAGAAGGACATATGTAGTGTAAATCTTTTTGGACGTTTAAGTAAAGATTCAGAACCACTGTATAATTGTAAGATTTAGTGTTCCCATAAAATTTGGACTTAAGAAAATTTTCTGGAAACAGGGGCATGTGTAACGACAACTGTACATATAATAAATTTTTTTTCTTTATGAATTTAGATAAATTAATGTAAGCAATGTTTTGAACTTCTTTTTCGGTTCGTATCGTGATGTTAAAGAAACTGTGAGTAACTTTTGAAATGAATATTATTATTTATGTTAGATTTCAAATAATGTGATAATCAAAGGGAAGTGTATTTAATGTTAAAGCTATTGTAAGATGTGAAAATTGTAATTTATACACTTGGTCCATACGTAGGTAATGCATTAGGATGTGTGTAGTAGAAAACCTGTGGTGAATACCCTACCTGTAGGGGAGCGGGAAAAGGTGGAGGCAGGCGAGGCGGGAAAACGCACACTGGCGCGGTTCGGCACAACGGGCTCAGTATAACAGTCGGAGGCGAGCAACAGTCGGAGTTGTGAATCGTTCAGAGGAACACGTACTGTACCGAGGCGGCTACCCAGGAAAAGTGGATTCCATTGGGCCTCGGATGAACCGATTCCGACGACTACTTGGCATGGCTATATTCTGAGGCACAAAATTGGAAAGATTACGACGCTAAGAAGATGGAAAGTGCCGATGTAGTCTGAGCCTTAGCCGTGTTTGTATGTGTGCCGTGCTGCCCGCTATCTCGCTGCCCGCCAACCGCCGCACCGACTTGCACAGGTCAAACATTTATTTCATCTTTAGAAGTGTATCTGTGTGGACCAGTGTCGAAAATGTTTCTAACTGTTCAATAATAACGTGACTTTTACCAGAATTGCTTTAGCCATGACTTATCCTGATCACTGACCTAGACAGGGTCCTTACCTCGTATTGTGCAACCCGAGTATCCTGAACTGAAAGATTAAAAATTAGTGTTAATAAGAATTATCAGTAGATCAATCTATGCTATAAAGAAGTTTAAAAGTTCTGTGTGTTATTGCAAATGTTGGTAAAGAACAAAAGTATGACTAACTTGGAAGAGAGTTTTTTTGAATTGAGTTAGCGATGTTATTTAATTAATCTGAGACAGAAATAATGACAGTTAAATTATTCAGAAGTAAGACAAAAGAGTAGTTATCCATAGATTGATGATTTTGAGTGTTAATTTGCCTTCAGTACTTAATAGTTTCAGTATAACGACCATAACAGTTTCAGCCCCCCCCCCCCCTTCTCTTGTCCATTCTTTCAAACCTTGAAATGTGCTGATCAGATTTGACCAGTAAAGTTAAGTTCTATATTGAACCTAAGGGTATTAGTGTTGTTTTCCAATTTTAATAGTGACATTGTATGCGTGCTTTCAAAACTGCTCATTCTAGGACAATCTATGCCCGATTTCAGTCTGATCAATATACAAAATGCAGTTCGTAGTAATCATTGCTGTGTGGTGTTGTGTGAATTTATCTCGTCCAAATTAGTACAAAAAAGAGAAAGCTTTAGTTCAGTGGATTTTTCTGGTTCCAAACTTTGCCATATAACGCATCATTACTACGTGTTACTATGCTTGTACATGCACCCACTTGTACAAGGAAAAACTCGCTCATTGCCTAAGTAGGCTGGCGACCGAATTATTAATTATAGGTAGCATCTACTGTGTATACTTCTTGTCCATTCGAACGAGCAATTATACTTTACATTTGCTTGATGCATCACTGTAGTTATTGACTGAGTACAAGTCCGATCTTGCTTCTATTAGGTACACGCGGTCAACTTATGTACAAAATCCTTGTTTATAAGGTGAAGCCCGTGAACTTATTACAGTACAGGCTTTATACAGCTAACGTACGTCCGAGTGGGGCGGGAGCGTTACAAGAGGGATGGGAATTTTTTATATGCAGCCGCATAATCGACGGGTACTGCAAATTTGCTTTTAAAGCACATTACAGTACCACACAGAAAGAATTTATAAAGATTTAGTTGACAGTAAAAGAGCAAACCAAAAATCATACCAAAAATCAAGGCCAAAGACATACGTAATCTCCTTCATTGATTTTAAAAACCATATGATTCGATTGATAGAGAATCTCTATTATCAGTCCTGGAAGAAATGGATTTGGATAAGAAGACAACTAATATTGTAAAAGCGACCCTTACAAATACATTTTCAAAAGTTAAATTAATGGCGAACTATCGGAACCATTTGAAATAAAAACTGAAGTGCGACAGGGGGATGGGCTCTCACCGTTGCTGTTCAATTGTGCGCTTGAGAAAGTAGTCAGAGAATTAAGAGTGGTATAAGACTGGGTTGCAAAAAGAAGAACCTTAAAGTAAATTGAATTGCTTTTGCAGATGATATGGCCCTGTTTGCTGAAACAATGGAAGAAGCACGGGAGTAAATCCTTGAACTAAAGAAACAAGCAGCTAAAATAGGTCTTCACATATCCTTTGAAAACACTAAGATATTGACAAACATCAAGCACTCATGTAAATACCTCAAAGTGCAAGAACAGAAGATTGAAATACTAAAAGAATTCAAATATCTCGGAGAATGGATTAGTTCGAATGCTGGGGAAAGCAAAGCAATGGAATCCAGAAAAAATAAACTTGAATTGGCCTTCCAACTAACATAAAATACATACAACAAAAATCCCTTTCATGGGGGTCCAAAATTACACATCACAAGACAGTGATTAAGCCAGAAGCACTGTATGCAGCAGAAACACTTAACATGAATTTCAAAGGCCAAATGGAGAAACTTGAGCTAAAGGAAAGAAAAATTTTAAGCAAAATCATTGGGCCAAAATTTCAAGACAATAAGTTTATATACATCAAAAAGGAAACTCTCTACAAGAAAATTGAAAAACTTTCAGATTCTATTGGAAAAAGGAGAATAAATTTTTATGGTCATCTTCTCAGAATGAATTCCAACAGATTAACTAAACAAATCTTTGACTTCTTCCGTAACCGCACAACGAAACCGAACTCATTTAAAGAAACTGAGAAAGACCTAGTAGAATTGAAGATTTCAGAAAATTCACTTATTGATAGAACAGCTAAATTAATTACTAAAGATGAAAACATAAGGTCCCAAGGCAAATCTGCACAAAAGTCCAAACGATTCATCTCAGAAGAAGAGAGGAGAAGAAGATCTGAAAGAATGAAGAAATACTGGGCCCTAAGAAAAGAACAACACACAAAGAAATGATTGATACAGGTTACCCCAAAGATGGTGAAACGAAAGAAGAAGAAAAGAGCAAATAATGACAACGATTGACAGACGGGATTCACTGTTCTGTGGATCAGGAAGCGCTTTGTGTACAATTAGCAGGTACAGAGCACATGAAGGGATTGGTGGTACAATAGTAAAAATTCTGAGTTCATATATATTATTATGTAACGTAGAAGTATAGTTTTTTTCAGTAACTGTAAAATTTTACCATGAGTGAGAAGTCTGGGCTCTGTCGTAGGTTTGTGAGTAGTGGGTTATGGTGTGGGATTTTTTCAAAGTATTTTCGCTGGGGGGAGGGGGGTGCATTATGGAAGTCAGTGGGCATTCTATCGAGATCCTCTCCTGGGAATGCAGAATCTGTAGTAGAAATAAGTTGATAGAGGAGCAGGAGCGTAAGGTCTGTGCCCTTCAGGTGCAGTTACAACACGCAAAGGAGGAACTAGGAAGGGTGAGGAGGGAGAAGGGTGCTGGGGTATGGGAACTGGCAGTTGGCAAGATGGCAGATAGGAGGAGGAGGTATTCACACCGTTATACTTTGCATATATGCAATAGATTTAACCATCTGCCAGAGTTGAGTGAAGAGGAGCCATTTGTAGCTGTATGTGTAAGGAACATGCAGCAGTCCTCAGCAGTTAGGAGGCGTAGATCAGTTGCAAAATGTAACAGATAGAAGAAGGTTCTGCTGCTAGGGAGTTCCCACGGTAAAGGTGTGGGCCAGCAGTTGCAGGAAGTGTTGGGGAGTGAGTACCAGGTCACCAGCATTGTGAAGCCTAGTGCAGGGTTGGCTCAGGTGACTGACAGCGGAGGGGAGTTATGTAGGAATTTTATGAAGGAGGATCAGGTAGTGATAGCGGGTGGGGCAGGAAACAGTCTTGGTAGGGATGGGGAATATGATGTAGGTGGTGACCTGGTAAAATTAGCTTCTCAAACTGGTGGCACTAATGTGCATTTCGTGCAGTTGTTTCAGCATCATGATTGGCCTCATCTTAACGCGGCTATAAGGCATGTTAACATGGGGCTGGAGAAGGTACTGATGGCAGAGGGCATGGGTCACATTTCAGTGGTGCCAGTTGAGTCTATCATTAGATTGGGGTTCACTAGGCAGGGCCTGCACCTCAATAGATATGGGCAAGGGAGGCTGGCAAAGCTTATAGGCAAATAAATGTTCTGTGGTGGTATATTTCACGGAAAAATTCCTATAGTAGTTGGTGGTAGAGCTGCACCTTTTTTAGATTGAAGTCAGCTGATAGGCATATCTTTTTAAATAAGTCCAGCTAACTAAGGGCTCACCTTCAGAGGACGTCATGTTTCCAAGTAGAGAAGGAATTAGCATATTTCATCAAAATATAAGAGGTATTAGAGATAAAGTTAGTGAACTGCTTATAGATGAAATTATTGGTATATCGGAGCACCACTTAAATAATTTGACGATTTAGAGGCTTCCTTTATCAGGATACAGATTAGCTGGCTGTTTTTCAAGGAGTTCCTTGCGGGGTGGGAGAGTGGCTATGTACGTAAAAAACGGAATTCCATTTGAGTCCTTTTTAGATTGAAGTCAGCTGATAGGCATATCTTTTTAAATAAGTCCAGCTAACTAAGGGCTCACCTTCAGAGGACGTCATGTTTCCAAGTAGAGAAGGAATTAGCATATTTCATCAAAATATAAGAGGTATTAGAGATAAAGTTAGTGAACTGCTTAGATGAAATTATTGGTATATCGGAGCACCACTTAAATAATTTGACGATTTAGAGGCTTCCTTTATCAGGATACAGATTAGCTGGCTGTTTTTCAAGGAGTTCCTTGCGGGGTGGGAGAGTGGCTATGTACGTAAAAAACGGAATTCCATTTGAGTCCATAGACGTATCACGGCACGGCACTGAACAGATATTTGAATATAGTGCAGCGGCAGTTGAATTTAGTGAAACTAAACTTCTAACTTTTGTTGTTTATAGGTTCCCTAACACTGATTTCAGAACATTTCTGCTCAAGCTAGAGAGGATTCTTGATTCACTTTATAACAAGTACCAGAAATTAATTATGTGTGGCGATTTCGATATAAATTTTGTATATGATGGTGCAAGAAAAAGGATACTGATAGATCTCCTAAATTCATATGATCTGATGCAGACTGTGTTTTTTCCAACTAGGGAATGTTTTTATTCATTCTTCATTACTATATGAGCATGCTGTTCATCCTTTTGGGTGAATGACCTTTCATACTATGATGCACAAATTTTAAGAATAAAAGGCTTTTGTACTCAAACAAATGTCACATATAATTACAAACTATGTAGGAACGTTAATCCCACAGCAACAGAGAGGTTTTTAAACCTCGTCAAGGAACAAGAGCGGCTGGATGTTTATAGTGCCGATGACATAGATGAGAAATATAATGCTTTCCTTAACACATTTCTCATGCTCTTTGAGAGTTGTGTTCCATTAAAACGTTCTAAATGGGGTACTTGCAGTAAAAGGCAGCTCGGTTAGCAGACTAGTGGGATAAGGATATCATGCAGAACAAAGCGGGAATTACACTGCTGGCCATTAAAATTGCTACAACAAGAAGAAATGCAGATGATAAACGGGTAATCATTGGACAAATATATTATACTAGAACTGACATGTGATTACATTTTCACGCAATTTGGGTGAATAGATCCTGAGAAATCAGTACCCAGAACAACCACCTCTGGCCGTAATAACGGTTTTCATACGCCTGGGCATTGAGTCAAACACAGCTTGGATGGCGTGTACAGGTACAGCTTCAACCACAGTTCATCAAGAGTAGTGACTGGCGTATTGTGACGAGCCAGTTGCTCGGCCACCATTGACCAGACGTTTTCAGTTGGTAAGAGATCTGGAGAATGTGCTGGCCAGGGCAGCAGTCGAACATTTTATCTATCCAGAAAGGCCCGTACAGGACCTGCAACATGCGGCCGTGCATTATCCTACTGAAATGTAGGGTTTCGCACAGATCGAATGAAGGGTAGAGCCACGGGTCGTAACACATCTGAAATGTAACGTCCACTGTTCAAAGTACCGTCAATGAGAACGAGAGGTGACCGAGACCTGTAACCAATGGCACCCCGTACCATCACGCCGGGTGATACGTCAGTATGGCCATGATGAATGCACGTTTCCAATGTGCTTTCACCGCGATGTCGGCCGCCAAACACGGATGCGACCGTCATGACTCTTTAAACAGAACCTGGATTCATCCGAAAAAATGACGTTTTGACATTAGTACACCCAGGATCGTCGCTGAGTACACCATCGCAGGCGCTCCTTCCTGTCTGTGTCAGCGTCAAGGGTAACAGTAGCCATGTCTCCGAGCTGGTAGTTCATGATGCTGCAAACGTCGTCGAACTCTTCGTGCAGATGGTTGTTGTCTTGCAAACGTTGACTCAAAGATCGAGACGTGGCTGCACGATCCATTACAGCCATGAGTATTAGATGCCTGTCATCTCGACTGCTAGTGATACGAGGCCGTTGGGATCCAGCACGGCGTTCCATATTACCCTCCTGAACCCACCGATTCCACATTCTGCTAACAGTCATTGGATCTCGACCAACGAGAGCAGCAATGCCGCGATACGATAAACCGCAATTGCGATAGGCTACAATCCGACCTTTATCAAAGTCGGAAACGTGATGGTACGCATTTCTCCTCCTTACACGACGCATCACAACAACGTTTCATCAGGCAACGCCTGTCAACTGCTGTTTATATATGAGAAATCGGTTGGAAACTTTCCTCATGTCAGCACGTTGTAGGTGTCGCCACCGGCGCCAACCTTGTGTGTATGCTCTGCAAAGCTGATCATTTGCATATCAGAGCATCTTCTTCCTGTTGGTTAAATTTCGCGTCTGTAACACGTCATCTTCGTGGTGTAGCAATTTTAATGGCCAGTGTTGTATATCAAAATATTAGAAGTAGTCACAATCAAGCTGCAGTAGCCAATTACAAATAGTACTGTAAGGTGCTTAAAATGTTATTAGGAAGGCAAAGTGTATATGGTATGCAAATAGAATAGCTAATTCACAGGATAAAATTAAAACCATATGGTCAGTTGTGAAAAAAGTGTCTGGTGAGCAGCACAAGGTCGACGATATAAAGTCAGTTCGTAGTAAAAATAATTCTGTTACTGATAATTCAGATATATGTACAGTATTTAACAATCATGTTCTGAGAACTGTTGGTGACTTAAATAAAAATTTAGTTTCTACAGGGAATCATATAACTCTCTTTGCAAATGCCTTTCTGTGATACAGACGAGGGGGAGATTGAGTTAATAATTATATCACTGAAGACTAAGGTCTTTTATGGATATGATGGAGTGCCTAGCAGAATATTAAAGTACTGTGCTGCACGTGTTAGCCCTGTATTTAGCCATATTTGTAATTTTTCCTTCAGGAATGGTCACCTATTTCTGTGCCATCTGTGTCTGCTAACGTTACTGAAACGGCTGTGTATGTAAGGATAATTGATAATTTTATATCACACAATCTAATATGAAATGTAAAGTTCGGCTTTAGAAGTCGTTTAATAACTGAAAATGCTATATCATCTTTTCTCTGTGAGTTACTGGATGGATTAAACAAAAGGTTTCGAGCGCAAAGCACATTTTTTGATTTAACTAAGGCGTGTGATTGTTTTAATCACAAAATATTGTTCCAGAAGATGGACCATTACAGAATACGGGGAGTAATTAACAACTGGTTCACTTCTTACTTCAGCAACAGACAGCAAAAGGTCATTATTCACAGTGTTGAGAATTGCTGTGATGTGTGGACTGAGTGGGATATGGTCAAATGCGGAGTGCCCCAGGGATCAGTGTTGTGACCACTTCTGTTCTTTATTTATATAAATGATATGCCCTCTAGTATTACAGGTAACTCCAAAATATTTCTGTTTGATGATGACGCTACCTTGGTAGTAAAACATGGTGTGTGCAACAATGGCTCCGTTCCAAATAGTGCAGCTCATGATACAAGTTCATGGCTTGTAGAAAATAAACTAACGCTTAATCACAGTAAGACTCAGTTTTTACAGTTTTTAACACACAGTTCAACAAAACTGACGTTTTAATTTCAGAGAATGGGCTTATGATTAGTGAAACTGAACAGTTCAAATTTTTTGGTATTCAGATAGATAGTAAACTGTCGAAAGCCCACATTCAGGATCTTGTCCTAAGACTTAACGCTGCCAATTTTACTATTCGTACGGTATCTGAAGTGAGTGATCGTTCGACACGAAAATTAGTCTACTTCGCTTATTTCCATTCGCTGGTGTCGTGCGGTATTATATTTTGGGGTAACTCTTCCCATTCTAAAAGGATATATTTGGCTCAGAAACGGGCTGTTCGGGCAGTAAGTGGTATAAGTTGACGAACCTCTTGTCGACCCCTGTTCACAAGTCTGCATATTTTGACATTGGCCTCTCCGCAGAAATCAAACCTGCATTTGGGTCAGACATCCTTAACTCTTGTGCAGAAAGGTGTGCAATATACTGCTGCATCCATTTTCAATAATCTACCACTAGAATTGAAAAATCTTAGCGGTAATCCACGCGCTTTCAAATCGAAACTGAAAAGTTTCCGCATGGGTCACTCCTTCTATTCTGCCGAGGAGTTCGGTGAAAAAGTAAGCTGATTGTTGTTGTATTGTTGTTTGCGTTTAATTAAACATATGGCTTGGCTTTTTAGGGTTCATAAACATTTTATTTTTTATCTGTTATTACTTTTATGTTGTAATTTCATGTACTGACACGTTCCATGACCTTGGAAATTTGCTCCCCAATTTGGTACTAAGGAACTTGACGTGTAAATACAAAAATAAATAAAATGATTGTAGAGACTTGCTACAAAGTAGATTGGTTAAAATCAAGGAACATGCCTGGAACAACTTTTCTATTTAAAACCTGCTTTTGTCGAAAGAATGAAGGAAAAAGAAGTGCAGCAACAATATTTAGAACTTGCGGAGTGGGTTGCACACCTCGCATTTTAAGACTCGACTGCGCACTGCCCACAGTTAAGACACTGAAAGGTGAGGAACGACTTATTTATGAGGGAGCATTTAGAAAGAAAATCGCACTGTAGAAGAGATCAATTCTGACAAACACAGTTCAGTTCTCTAAGCCCAATTGCATTAAAGAAAATGCGATGTTTGAGGAATTCATTGTGGCCTTGCAATAATGACAGGAGTAGCTTTCTACACGTTTTGAGGACACTGCCAATCTTAAATCCGTTTAAGTTGTTTTTCAGACAATTTGCCATTTCAGTTGAAAGATTCACTGTGCATGTGTAAATGTAAATGACTGATCTGAAACGTAATTCCCATTTAAAGACATACCCTTTTACGTTAAAACTTTTCAGGACATCTACACCGTTTTCCTCTGGCAGGAATTCCACGTCTCCATAATGAGGTTGCAAAAGTGCCACAATATTTCGATCAACATATATGTGTGAAAGACCTTTCTTCGATTATGAAACTAAGTAAGTGACGATTACGTGGCAGCCTGAGTGAGAAAATCTGTGGAAGTGTCTGAGTCTGTCCGTATGCCGATACATTGTACCACATAAAAGTTGTATTGTGTTTTAAGTGCACAAAAAAAGGAACAGTACTGAAAATTTGTTTTGTTTGTGATGTACATTGCTAAAATATGGCCGACCGGTGTGGCCGTGCGGTTCTAGGCGCTTCAGTCTGGAACCGCGTGACCGCTACGGTCGCAGGTTCGAATCCTGCCTCGGGCATGGATGTGTGTGATGTCCTTAGGTTGGTTAGGTTTAAGTAGTTCTAGGTTCTAGGGGACTGATGACCACAGATGTTAAGTCCCATAGTGCTCAGAGCCATTTGAACCATTTTGCTAAAATATGGAACATTAGATTAGATTAGATTAATACTAGTTCCATGGATCATGAATACGATATTTCGTAATGATGTGGAACGAGTCGAATTTTCCAATACATGACATAATTAGGTTAATTTAACAACATACTTAAGTTAATATAACAACTTTATTTTTTTGTGTTTTTTGTTTTTCTTTATTTTTTATTTTTATTTTTTTAATATTTTTTTCTTTTTTTTCTTAATTTATATCTAAAAATTCCTCTATGGAGTAGAAGGAGTTGTCATTCAGAAATTCTTTTAATTTCTTCTTAAATACTTGTTGGTTATCTGTCAGACTTTTGATACTATTTGGTAAGTGACCAAAGACTTTAGTGCCAGTATAATTCACCCCTTTCTGTGCCAAAGTTAGATTTAATCTTGAATAGTGAAGATCATCCTTTCTCCTAGTATTGTAGTTATGCACACTGCTATTACTTTTGAATTGGGTTTGGTTGTTAATAACAAATTTCATAAGAGAGTATATATACTGAGAAGCTACTGTGAATATCCCTAGATCCTTAAATAAATGTCTGCAGGATGATCTTGGGTGGACTCCAGCTATTATTCTGATTACACGCTTTTGTGCAATAAATACTTTATTCCTCAGTGATGAATTACCCCAAAATATGATGCCATATGAAAGCAATGAGTGAAAATAGGCGTAGTAAGCTAATTTACTAAGATGTTTATCACCAAAATTTGCAATGACCCTTATTGCATAAGTAGCTGAACTCAAACGTTTCAGCAGATCATCAATGTGTTTCTTCCAATTTAATCTCTCATCAATGGACACACCTAAAAATTTGGAATATTCTACCTTAGCTATATGCTTCTGATTAAGGTCTATATTTATTAATGGCGTCATACCATTCACTGTACGGAACTGTATGTACTGTGTCTTATCAAAATTCAGTGAGAGTCCGTTTACAAGGAACCACTTAGTAATTTTCTGAAAGACAGTATTGACAATTTCATCAGTTAATTCTTGTTTGTCAGGTGTGATTACTATACTTGTATCATCAGCAAAGAGAACTAACTTTGCCTCTTCATGAATATAGAATGGCAAGTCATTAATATATAATAAGAACAACAAAGGACCCAAGACTGACCCTTGTGGAACCCCATTCTTGATAGTTCCCCAGTTTGAGGAATGTGCTGATCTTTGCATGTTACGAGAACTACTTATTTCAACTTTCTGCACTCTTCCAGTTAGGTACGAATTAAACCATTTGTGCACTGTCCCACTCATGCCACAATACTTGAGCTTGTCTAGCAGAATTTCATGATTTACACAATCAAAAGCCTTTGAGAGATCACAAAAAATCCCAATGGGTGGTGTTCGGTTATTCAGATCATTCAAAATTTTACTGGTGAAAGCATATATGGCATTTTCTGTTGAAAAACCTTTCTGAAAACCAAACTGACATTTTTTTAGTACTTCATTTTTACAGATATGTGAAGCTACTCTTGAATACATTACTTTCTCAAAAATTTTGGATAAAGCTGTTAGAAGGGAGATTGGACGGTAATTGTTGACATCAGATCTATCCCCCTTTTTATGCAAAGGTATAACAATAGCATATTTCAGTCTATCAGGGAAAATGCCCTGTTCCAGAGAGCTATTACACAGGTGGCTGAGAATCTTACTTATCTGTTGAGAACAAGCTTTTAGTATTTTGCTGGAAATGCCATCAATTCCATGTGAGTTTTTGCTTTTAAGCAAGTTTATTATTTTCCTAATTTCAAAGGGAGAAGTGGGTGAGATTTCAATTGTATCAAATTGCATAGGTATGGCCTCTTCCATTAACAGCCTAGCATCTTCTAATGAACACCTGGATCCTACTATATCCACAACATTTAGAAAATGATTATTAAAAATATTTTCAACATCTGACTTTTTGTTCGTAAAGTTTTCATTCAATTTTATGGTAATACTGTCTTCCTCTGCTCTTGGTTGACCTGTTTCTCTTTTAATAATATCCCAAATTGTTTTAATTTTATTATCAGAGTTGCTGATTTCAGACATGATACACATACTCCTGGATTTTTTAATAACTTTTCTTAATATAACACAGTAGTTTTTATAATTTTTGATAGTTTCTGGGTCACTACTCTTTCTTGCTGTCAGATACATTTCCCTTTTGCGGTTACAAGATATTTTTATACCCTTAGTAAGCCATGGTTTCTTACAAGGTTTCTTACGAGTATATTTAACTATTTTCTTGGGGAAGCAGTTTTCAAATGCATTTACAAAAATGTCATGAAATAAATTATATTTTAAATTGGCATCAGGTTCACGGTACACCTCATCCCAGTCTAACTGCTGTAGGCTTTCCCTGAAATTTGCAATTGTTAAATCGTTGACTGAACGTACCACTTTGGAGGACTGTTTAGTATTGCTGAATGGAGCTATGTCATATATTGTAACTAGCTGTGCACCATGATCAGAAAGACCATTCTCAACAGGCTGAGCATTTATCTGGTTAAACTTATCTTGGTCTATAAAGAAGTTATCTATCAGTGAGCTGCTATCCTTTACCACCCGAGTAGGAAAATCAATAACGGGTGTCAAATTGAAAGAACCGAGTAATACTTCAAGGTCATTTTTCCTATTACCCTCTTTCAGAGAATCTACATTGAAGTCCCCACAAATAATAATTTGCTTCCCCCTGTCTGACAGATAGCACAACAAGGAGTCCAAATTTTTCAGAAATAGATGAAAATTTCCTGATGGGGACCTATATACAGTTACAATTATAAATGTGCCTTTATTTAATTTAAGCTCACAGGCACATGCTTCTATATGTTTCTCTACACAAAACTTTTTTGTTTCTATACTTTTTGCACAATGATAACTTTTGACATATATGGCAACTCCTCCTTTCTCCATATTTTCTCTCATTACATGTGCAGAGAGCTTATATCCACTTACATTTACCTTATCCATATCAGTAACAATGTGATGCTCAGACAGGCATAGTATATCTATTTCATTCTCAGCTTCTAAATCTTCTAAACAAACCAGAAGCTCATCATGAAACCAAGTCGTATGCAATGCGACTGCATTGCCATTTAAATGAGGGGGGTGTTTGCTGTGTTCCCCTTCTCTCCCTCCGCACACCGAGCAGTGTGTCAAGGCGGTGGAGAAAATTTGCATCCTGGCTGAGCGCTACGGCAGCCATGCCAGAGAACGGTTCGCGAGCCAAAATCTTGGCCGTTGCTGTAAAAAGGGATTCAAATGTTCCCTTCCCATGTTCAATGAATATTAGTGAACTGGTACAGATCTACATCTTTAAGTAACTGACCTGTATTGCCATATGGAATATAAAGACAAATCTAATAAAATGAGAAACATAGTACTCTTCATTAAACATTTCCACGAGGATCGATGGCTGCGGGCGTAATATCAATGTTTTGTTACACACGTTCGTGAACCAATGTTTTCAGCAATGAACAAAAATAAAACGCACTTGGGAAACTCACTGTCAGACCATTATCTGAATTGCATGCTACATCTACACATCAATGATTGCACTGAGTGTTGGCAGTCTCGCATAAGAGAGAAAGAGGTGAAAGGTCAGGAATGTGAGAACTGATAAATAAACATTACATGCTTAATACTGATTAAGAGAAAATAGAAACACATAACTACTTATTAACAAGATTATATTCCATCTGTACACTTGGAGCTTATTTGTTTGAATGGTGGCAATGAAACTACATTTACAATTACTTACATATTTGTGGCTGCAAAATTAATTGTTGTTGTAGGTAATGACGTAGTCTTCAATTCTAACACTAATTCGATGCAGTTCTCCACACTATTTTTATGTGTGCAATCGATGTTGTGCAGTATGTATTTATTACAATCTTCTATCAGTCCATTTTCACCTTCTGTCTCTTTCTGCCTAATTTCTCCTCCCCTTCCCCATGTATCTTCTTCTCCCATCATTTCTCTATTCCCCTCCTCCACACCCCACTACTGCCCATATTATCCACCCCTGCCTCACTGTTCATCTGATCCTCCCCTCTCAATGTTCCTCTCCCTCTATTCATCTTCTTCTCTCCCCTCTGTTCATCTGCTCTTTCCCCTTATGTCACCTTCTTCTCCCCATCTATTTCCTCTTGTCCCTTACAAGTTCATCTACTTCTCCTCATTTTCTTTTTCCATCTCCTCATCCCGCACTGTGCCCCTCTCCTCCTCTCCCCTCTCCCTGCCCTACTCGTCCTCCACACTCTCTCTGCCCATCTCCAACTCCCTCCCCATTGACCATCGCATCCTCCCCCTTCTCTCTGACCATTTTTCTTTCTATGTCCACCTACTCTTTTCCCCTTTCTTTGTCGATCTTCTGCTTCTCATCTTCTGTTTACATCCTCCTCTCCACTCTATGTCTATCTCCTCCTCCCTCCCTCTCACTCCGTGTTATCACTACCAACCCAACAGGAGGTTGCTGGTTCTTTCCCCCATAGGATTTGCATGCAAGTAATGTGTGTACCAAGTACCCATGTATTCATATGTCACATATGTTTCACATATATGTAACATATTTCGCACACATTTGAACACATATTTCACCTGTATCTCTAGCGAATTTCGCCTTTCAGTTCCGTGTTCACGCAGCTCAATGTTTATGATGTCATATAAGTATATGTGAAAACTGTATTCAAATGTGTTGCAAACAGCGGTGAAGTAAATAAGTAATAAATTAAAAGGTCATGCCTGATGTGACATTTTTACTGCATGAACTGCGATGTTGCAGTAATGGTAAGCAATAAACTTTTTCCATTCAGCATTTTGCTGGGTGTCAGTGAGAAGGTGTCTCGAACAGGCTTAAAATTATCCATAAAGTTTGCTGCAAGTCACCATGTGCTCTCATTCTGACATAGCAAATGAATATAATCTATTTTCGTATTGTGGGCAGTGCTTCTTTTCACCCCAACTACTTTGAGAGGTAGGCTGTCCCTACCCCCACAGTGATTCTTTACAAACAGTAAGTGGTATGTATTTCCGGACAGTAAGTGCTATGTATATCAAGTCTGGTTGAAATTGATCTAATGGTTTAGGAGGAGATGGGGAACACCACATACATATTTCCCTTTTTATAAGATATATGGATTTTAACATTTGCATAAAGTGTTAACATACACTACAGGGCCTATACATTTTTATAGTATTGTCAATAATCTATTACTTTTAAATTGCAATAGTTGTATCAACTACTTCATGAAACACTCGCATGGACTTACCAGCATTGAATGGTTTCCTATGGAAGTTTTCTTCAAAGTCATAAGACATGTTTAGTTCCTCAATACACTAGTTTTTGATGTTAATGGTTTCCTATGGAAGTTTTCTTCAAAGCCATAAGACTTGTTTAGTTCCTCAAGACACTCGTTTTCGATGTAGGCCTACTTTGTTTACTTTCTTCTCAAGAAACAGATCACATGCGTTTTTGCTACTGTATACATTAACACATCTGAACGGTTTTAGATAACTTTTATATGTATGACTATATTTGTGTTAGTATGTGAAAATAATGTTTTTCAATTATTTTCTGTATAGGGCATACATATATACACATACACGTTCATACACATAAAAGATACTATCTTAGTATTACAAAGGCTTGACGTCTTAATGTAAACACTAGAGTTAATTCAACACCCAGAAAGATGTGCGTTTGTAATTACTTACTTAAAATATTGTACTATTGTACTCACTTATAGTTCTTCATTAAATGGTTAAGTTCTTGATAAAGGGGAGGTATAGCTCCAGTATCTCTCTTCCACATTATTCCGGGAGTTGGAGATCCTTCTGCAGCACATGGAAGAATAACTGATTTTCCTGCCACTGTTTCTGCATCAGTTGGCTCTACTTTCCATGATGGTGGATCTGTAAAATTAGTAAGTAGAAAAAAGAATGACATAACAAGTACAGATGGAAATGGTTGATGAAAAATAAGGCAACAAATTGATATACAAAACCACCATCCAGTATGATTGACATCTATTTGATGTAGAAGCTTAAAATATATTCTAGGCTCAAATAAAATATAATGAGATCCACTCTTCAGAAAAATGTTATTATTCAGAGTCCAAAGAAAGCAGGATAATTTTGATTATTGCTGAACTACCAGATTAGTAAGTTTTACTTGTAAAATACTGACGTGAATTATTTACCAACGAATGAAGAAACTTATTTATTGACCTTTAGGAAGATAATTTTCCCTCTCAAGGGACACCGCCTTATAGTAGGCACCTTCAGTGCCGGGCGGGAGGGTTTGCGTGCTTCGGTGAAGTCGAGAGCTATGCCGGCGGTAGCATAGCTACTGGCAGGGTCTCCCAAGCCGGACTGGTCCCGACAGAGGAGCCAGACAAAGTGTGTCCCACAACATAGGGCAGGGAGGGCTCTAGAGGCGTAGTGAAGCCAGCTTCCCTAGAGGAGTAAACCTCATACAAATCCTGGTCCTCCAGGTTGGGGGTTGGGCATGGGGCTAATAACCCCATACTGTAAAAAAAAGAATATTACGGAAATTCAACAGAAGCCTCGGAAACTGGATGGAAAGCATGTATCACGACCCCGGCAAAGGAAACGGATAAAGGATCTAACAGTAGCATCATGGAATGTTAGGACAATGCTTCAGCCTGGAAAGATGAAAGAAATAGCCAATGAAATTTTAAAATTCAAATATGATATTGTAGGGCTACAGGAAATAAGATGGCAGGGGAATGGGCAGATAGATAAACCTGAGTACTCATTGGTATATAGTGGACCAGAAGAAAGAACAGGCCAACTTGGAACAGGGTTTATAATAACTAGGGAAGTTAGGAAAAGCCTTCTAGAATTTGAACCCATAAATGAAAGGATGTGCAGACTCAGACTAAAAGGTAAATTTAGGAATATATCAATAGTTAATGCACATGCACCAACAGAGGAAAAAGAGGATATAATTAAAGAACAGTTCTACGAAGACTTGGAAATAGTATGCTGTGCAGTACCTAAATATGACCTGATGCTAGTAATAGGAGATTTTAATGCAAAAATAGGGAGGAATGAACATCTGTATGGAGTTTCTGGAAAATATTCACTACATGAAGAAAACAATGAGAATGGAGACTTACTATGCCAATTCGCAGCAAGGAATAATATGATTATTAAAAGTACCTGCTTTCCACATAAAAGGATCCATCTGGGTACTTGGAAGTCTGCAGCCACTGGAGTAGTCAATCAGATTGATCATATTTTAGTGATTGCACGCCACTCCACGTCAGTTACGGATGTACGGAGCTGCAGAGGACCAAACTGTGATTCAGACCACTTTCTGATAAAATCAGTCTTGAGAGAGAAACTGTCACTAACAAATGGCAACAGAATGGGAAAGATGATGAAATGGAATACAGACAAACTGAACATCCCTGATGAAGTAAAAAAATACCAAGTAACACTAAGCAGAAAGTTGAGCAATGAAGAGACCACAGTAGGAGTAGATGAAAGGTGGAACAGGTTTGAAAAAGCCATTAAGGATGCTGCAGAGGAAATAATAGGCATAAGAAGGAACGGAAGAACCCAGGAGTGGTTTGATGAAGATTGCAGGTCAGCAATAGAGGAAAAGAACAGGGCAAGAACAAAAATGCTACAGAGAGAAACCAGAAATAATGTGGAACAATATAGAGAATTAAGGAGAAGAGCTAACAGACTGTGCAAGAGAAAGAAAAGAGAGTGGAATAAGAAGAAATTTCAAGAACTAGAAGAACTAAAGGAACAGAGTGAAATAAGAAAGTTCTATCATGCCATAGGCAAAATGAAGAATAGATTCCAACCAAAAACAATGGCCTGTTCCAGTAAAGATGGGAAAATGATAAGGGAGGAAGAACAGATAGTGGGAAGATGGGCAGAATATTTCAAAGATACACTAAGCACCAGCCTAGAAGATGATGTGACAGCTGCACAGGAGGGAAGAGTGGAGCTGGAAGTAGACAATGAAACCAATGAGGCAAGAAAACCAACACTACAAGAGGTCTCCCAGGCTGTGCACAAGTCAAAAAACAATCGAGCCCCTGGGGAATACAGCATAATTGCTGAATTAATAAAAACTGGTGGTGAGGCTGTAATAAAGGAACTGCACACATTAATATCAGATATATGGGAAACAGAAACTATGCCAGATAATTGGAAAATTGGAATAAAAATCCCCATTTATAAGAAAGGGGACAGAACAGCATGTGAAAACTATAGAGGTGTAACACTCCTAAGTACAGCTTATAAGATCTTCACAAGTATATTAAACGAAAGGATACGGAAGTGTGCAGAAGGCATACTAGGGGAATATCAGTGTGGCTTTCGACCGGGCAGAGGAACTACTGATCAAATATTTGTGAAAAGGCAAATGATGGAAAAGTTCTATGAATATGATATAGATCTGCATTTCTTATTCATCGATTTCAAACAAGCCTTTGACAGCATAAATCGGCAAGAACTATACAGAGTACTGAAAGAAGTTGGTATATGTGCTAAATTAATAAGACTAATCAGAATGACAATGACAGACACAAGAGCAAAAGTAAAGGTCCTTAGCAGAACAAGTGAAAGCTTTGACTTTAATAAAGGTGTGAAGCAAGGGGATAGTCTCTCCACTGTCCTATTCAACATTGCCCTGCATAGTGCAGTAAATAAAATCAACAAAAGAGGCACCATATTTATGAAAACTAGCCAGATATGTGCATACGCTGATGACATTGCTATAGTAGGAAGAAATACCAATACACTCCTAGAAACATACCGGGCAATGGAAACAGAAGCCTTAAAAATTGGCCTCATAGTAAATGTAAACAAAACAAAATATATGGTAATGTCACAATCTGAGGCCAGAAGAACCCCTAAAAACCTAAACATCAATGGGAAATGCTTCAATGGAGTGTCCTCTTTTAACTACTTGGGAGCCCTAATAACAAATGATAACAGTATTGGAAAGGCTATAAGGGAAAGAATACAAGCAGGAAACAGAGCTTACTTTGCAAATATGCAGCTTTTCAAAAGTAGCCTTGTTACAAGAAAAACTAAATTGCTAATATATAATTCCCTAGTCCGCCCAGTTATCACATACGGCTCAGAGGTATGGACGTTGACAGAACACGATAAAAATGCTCTAAGAAGCATTGAGCGGAAAATACTACGCAAAATCTATGGACCAATAAGGGAGGAAGAAGGCTGGAGAATACGCTACAATGCTGAATTACAGGAGTTAATACAAGGCAGGGACATAGTAAAATTTGTTAAATCACAGCGAATACGATGGCTAGGACACTTGGAGAGAATGGCAGAGGATAGAATTCCAAAGAAAATGATGAAAGGTATGATCCATTCAGTTAGGCGAAAATGGAGACCTAGAAGAAGATGGATCGATGAGGTAATAATGGATATCAGCAATATGGGAGTCCGGGGGTGGAAAAAAGCAGCAAATAACCGAGAAGTGTGGAGGAAGATTGTTGAAGAAGCCAAGGCTCACCAAGGGCTGTAGAGCTACTGAAGAAGAAGAAGAGAAGAGAAGAAGATAATTTTAGAGTTCTGGAGAAGTGCAGAACCACAAGAGGCCATACTTACTCCACAGGTTAGATTAGAAGATATGTTAAGGAAAGGCATACCAAGTTTATAGCGTTTATAAACTTAGTGGAAGCTTCTGACAATTTTGGCTGGTACACACTAAGGCAGTGAGACAGGGGTGTAAGATATCCTCGATGTTATTCAGTCTGGACATTGAGCAAGCAATAAAGGAAACCAAGGTGAAATTGGGAGAGGAAATCAAAGTTGAAGGAGAAGAAATAAAAACTTCGAGGTTTGCCAGGGACATTGTAATTCTGCCAGAGACAGGAAAGGACTTGGAAAAGTAAATGAATGGAATGGATAATGTCCTGAAAAGAGGTTGTAAGACGAACGTCAAGAAAAGTAAAATAAGGGTAATGGAATGTAATCGAATTACATCAGGCTATGCTGAAGGAATTAGTGTAGGAAACGAGACACTAAAAGTAGTAGATGAATTTTGATATTTGGGCATCAAAATATCTCAAATGGCCGACTTAAGAGATGTTATAAATTGCAGACTGACAACAGCAATAATTGAATTTATACATAAGGGAAATTTGTTAACATCAAACATAAAATTGAGTGTTAGGATGACTTTCCTGAAGTTATTTCACTGGAATATAGCATAAGTGAAATGTGGATGATAAGTGGTGCACACAAGGAGAGAATAGAAGATTTTGAAATGTGGTGCTACAGAAGGGTGATGATGGTTAGATGGGTACATCGAGGGTCTAATGAGGAACTGAAATGGCGTCAAAAGAAATTTATTGCATAAATTAACTAAAAGAAGAGATCGATTGATAGCACACATCATGAGGCTTGAAGGAATCTTCAGAATGGTAATAGAGGGAACTGTGGCGGATAAAAACTGTAGAGAGGCACCATAGCACGAATACTGTATGCAAGTTCAAATCTGCGTAGGTTGTAGTAGTTTGTAGAAGATGAAGGGGCTTTCACACAATAAAGGGGGGAGGGGGAGAGGTACACCAAACCAGTCTTCTAACTGAAGACTACAAAGCAGTAATGGACTGTGCAGCTGATTCCGGCGGAGGTTCGAGTCCTCCCTCGGGTACGGGTGTGTATGTTTGTCCTTAGGATAATTTAGGTTAAGTAGTGTGTAAGCTTGGGGGCTAATGACCTTAGCAGTAAAGTCCCATACGATTTCACACACATTTGAACACATTTTTTGAAGACTACAACGATAACAACAACAACAATGACAAAATTTCAAAAAGAATGATCTCCTCCATAACAATCAACATGGATTCTGAGAACATCAGTCATGTGACACACAACTCATGCTTGTCACACATTATATCCTGAAAGCCATGGAACAATGCAGCCAGGGATATGCAGTATTTCTTGACTTTTGAAAAGCATTTGACTCAGAATTTCATATGCACTTATCGAAAGTATGATAATATGGGGTATCAAGTGAAATTTGTGACTGCTTTGAGGATCAACTTTTCTTAATCAGAGTTTGAGCTTCATCTCTTATGACCATGCTGTCGACGGAACGTTTAACTCTGATCTTCCTCCTTTGCTTTTGCAGACAAGATTAAAAGTATTCTAAAATATTTCGCAGATTTATTTATCTATAATGAAGCAGAGTCTGAAAAATATCTGCACAAATATGCAGTCACATCTTGATAAGATTTCAAAGCGGTCCAAAGATCGTAAGCCGGCCGCGGTGGCTGTGCGGTTCTAGGCGCTCCAGTCCGGAGCCGCGCTGCTGCTACGGACGCAGATTCGAATCCTGCCTCGGGCATGGGTGTGTGTGATGTCCTTAGGTTAGTTAGGTTTAAGTAGTTCTAAGTTCTAGAGGACTGATGACCACGGCAGTTGAGTCCCATAGTGCTCAGAGCCATTTGAACCAAATATCGTAAACTTTCTTTAAATATTAAAAAATATAAAATTTTACACTTCAGGTGGAAGACAATGGTTCATTGGTACAATAATGGGGAAACGATATCAGTCTGCGAAAGAGCTGTACAAAACATTCATGCGATCCATCCTAGAACGTTGCTCAAGTGTATGGAACCTGTAACCATATAGGTGTAACATCTTCAATGAAGGGCAGAACAAGAGTTCACAGGTTTGTTTGTTCTATGGGATAGCTTCAAAGAGATGCTAAAATAACTGACCTGGCAAAGGCTTGAAGATAGATCCATACTATCCTGTGAAAGCATTCTTAATAAATTACAGGGAACAACTTTCATTGATGAAACTAGGAGTATACTACAACTCTCTATGTATCGCTCCAATAGGTATTATGAAGACAAGATTCTACTAATTATCGTATGTACATAAACATTTAAGCAGTCATTCTTTTCTTGTTCAGTGTGTGATGCAAACATGAAGAAACCCTAATAAATGGTACAAAGGGATGTAGCCCCTACCATGTGCTTACCAGTAATTTTCAGGGTGTGGGTGTGAATATCGATGTAGAATTGGAGATAACAGGAAGTATGTCATTTATGTTTTTAGTCCTTGAAAAAAAATTACTCTTCTGGGAATTTTAGACTGAACAAATTTAGATACAGACAGATAGGCAGCTACAGAGAGAACGAGAGAGAGAGAGAGAGAGAGAGAGAGAGAGAGAGATGACACATATGTGATACTTGTTTATTTATTATGAAGAGTTTATTCTGTCAGAAAACACTTCTGCACATATAAGTAGCATGCATCTTGAATCTAAAGTCAAAGTGCAAATAATGTGCCAAATAAAAATAATGTCTTCTAGCTTATGTGAATATACTCTACACAACAAAACAGTGAAGCACTCAGAAGACAATGCCATGTTTCAATGTAGCTGTGTACACATACACAGCTTCGGAGGGTGTGTAAAAGATTAGAAGTCCGATTAAAATCATTTGATAGTTCATACTTCAGGCGTTGGAGCTGGTTTCCATCAAGCAGAGCGCTCAACGTCACGCCCGATCCGTTCGCTGTTGCCAAACTGTTACTACAGTTCAGTTCTAATCCTTTATCTGGCTTTCTTTCTTGAAGGGTTTGGCTCTTGAATCCTGGGTCTGGAACTTTTATTGTTACTTCATCACACATGATAACCACACACACACACACACACACACACACACACACACACAGACATATACACACACACACGCGCGCGCGCACGCACACGCCGGTTGTAACGAAATACAAACGTTTCATTCCCAGCACTAACCAAACACTACTGGATCCTTCCGCGCAAAACGCCATACAGCATCATATGTAATGATACTATAATCACGAAGATTGGCTCGTAGGTTCGAATATCGTTAACAGCAGCGAACTGTTTTTGATACTAAATCAAATATAAACATTTCGATTATTATTTTTATTCACTTAGTTTTATTAAATGTAATTCTATTTATTTCTAATACTTTACCGTGCCATTTTCACTGTCGCATTGACTTTTTTACTTTCTTTTATTTTTCTTCCTATCATTCTTTATTTGTTTGGGGTCTACCTGTGTCGCCTATAATCTGCAACCAAGTGCCAACCAGGACTCCTCCTCGGTTGGTAATGCGGCAGATCATGTAGCCAGTGTGAGCATAGTTTCAGGAAACCAATGATAGCGAGAAATTACATTTTGCTTTTAGCACTGAAACTGAACGTTTTCTGACTTGGGTATGCTCCTAGAGGTTAACCTTTCGCTGTGAACATAACAATCGTGATTTTTTGTTCTGATGCAGGCTGTTGGCCGCCGTTTTCTCCGATCCATTGCACATCAGCAGATTGTTGTTACGTTACGACGTGAGTTTAAACTGAGTACTACAAAATGCGTCGTCTCCTGCAGTTTAGTCATTGGTCACTTAAAATCAACCATCGACAGAGCATCTCCCATTTCCGTCATACCTCTTGGCGGCCGCTTCCAACACTGCTCCGCGTCACACATTAACAGCATTCGTGAAGTGACCTACCGCCTTTGTGTGTCGCCTATAACCGAGTGGTAGACTGCAGCCGATGCGGCAACATAGTGGCAAGTGACAACTGTCGAGCAATTTTAATCAGACTATAGAGTTTCAGTTCTCTGTGACAGGGAGAACAGCTGCCAGAATACATTAGTGTTGTTCGTGTTTGAGTTGTTATAATACCTGTTGGGGTATGTAAGAGTTGTAAACAACATCACTGAGAAGGACATGAAGATGCCACATACTTGTGTGATACAACGTTATCGGCATCTGACAGAGTTTGAAAGTGGGCTCATTGTGGGTCTATATCTGGTTGTTTGGTTGAATCGTACGATATCCAGATTCGTGGGGCATTTGGAGGTGATAGTGGCCTAGCGTGGGGCAGCATGTAAAGAGAGGATAAGTATAATCGTCGTCGAGGTTCCAGTAGATCATGTCTAATTACTACGAAGTAGAATCACCGTATTGTACACCAAGCACATCAGAACCCCTTTACAATTGCGCCTGTAGTCCGAAATAACAGATTCCCTGCAAGATTCTGTGTCACCCACAGCACTGGCATGAGACGAGCAGCAGATTCACTAGGGAATTACTGTCCCGTGTGTAGGCTGCCATTAACACCACAACACAAACGGCTGCGTCTTGAGTGGTGCCGTGAACGGGAAGCATGCGCTGCTGATGAACGGAATCACATTGTGTTCAGTGATGACTCACAGTTCTGCTGTACCCCGGATGACCATCGTGGGTAAGTATGGCAGCAACCTTCATCCAGTGTTTAAGAGAGGCACAGTGGTGTTACTCATGGCATCAGCATGTGGGGAGCCATCATGTATGACTTCAGGCCAGCTGGCTGAGGGAACTCTTGACAGCACAATGACATGTCACAGACGTTCTGGGTTCTCATGTATCGAGGTGTCATTTTTCAACAGGATAACGCTCGTCTACACATGGCATGTGTCTTTGTGGACTGTTTGCGTGATGCTAAGTTACTCTGTGGCCAGTGAAATCACCAAAATCGGTTCTCAACAGAACGTATGAGACCAGCTCGAATATTAGCTCTTCCACGGTGGCAGTACCCAAGATATCAAGGTCATTTACAACAGTTGTGGGTAGGCTTTACTCAGAAGAAGACCCTACAGCTTTACGACACCCTTCCCAACCGAATTAGTGCATGCATCCAGGCCAGAGCAGGATCCAAGTAACAATCATAAGTGAACATAGTCTGCTGAGTCTTTTGTAAATTTGACTCGATTTTGTAATCACTAAAATAACATCACATACCCTGACAACCTGTAAAGTTTCATTTTATGTACTCATCTCTTTCTGAGTGTTTCATTTGTTTTGTTAGGCAGTCTATTGTGTCATTTCATAACGATTTAATTCAACTGGACTTAGGCAAGCGATTCTGTGACTTAAGCCACAGTTGCACTTATGTTGGCACTGTAGTTAACTTAGAAAAGGTTTATAAAGATTGGATACAAAACCTAACTGAGCATGAATTCAAACTGGAATAACTTGAAAAACTATTTTCAAATGAAACTTGAATATTACTGTCAATTTTTCGTCCAATGATGTAGCCACTACTAAAATAATTGTGTTTGTTTGCACGTATGTGTGTGGTATGGAAAGAAAGAATGAAAAGAGACACCAAGTCAATTAACCATCATGTTGCACACTACTAGTTCTTGAACTCACTGTAGAACGTCTCCTGAGTTTCGTGTATCATGCTGACGGTATCAAACATGTGGACATCACAGTATTTTTAGATGTTTAGCCAGCTCATATGTTTGAATCCTGCACATAACATAGTAAGGGAACACTGTGATGTGGTACGTGATCCCTGCGACGACACAGTAACAACAGTCTCCAAAGCACGGCATCGAAATCCACCTTCCCTTTCTACCATGGCAGACACCACCCAGAGCTCAGCGTACCGAAAACAATATAAAAAGCCATCCCAGTGGACTAGCTCATTGCTCACCAACAGTTAGTTACAGATCACAGCAATTCTTATCAAAAGTTCAGCATAATGAACTTTTAGATCTAGCTGAAAACCCAAAAAGAATATAAAGGTAACACATTCTTCCTAAGTTGATCGCTACGAAGTGACAATATACGTGGGTTGGAAAAAAATATAGAGATAACAATAATACAACACAATATCATACCCAGTGCGGTATAGGAAAACCGTTAGCACCCAAAACAGCTTCCAGTCGTCGGAATGCTGGTTTTCAAGGGAATCTCATACCGTTCTTCCTGAAAAATAGTTTCATGTTCAGGAAATGATGACGGAGGTGGACAGCGATCTCGCACCCTTATCCCCAAAGCAGACCACAAAGACTTAATAGTACTGAGACATAGTGACTGTGATGATCACGGGAGATGCAACAGTTCATCCTAGTGCTCACAAAACCAGTCTTGGACGATGCAGACTGTGTGAATAGCGGCCCTGTCATCTTGAAAAGCAGCACCATCATTGAGGAACAAACATTGTACCGTAGGCTGGACCTAATCATCCAACACGGTCATATAATGCTTGGCAATAATGCGACCTTGCAGAGTACCAACGAGGCCCATGAAATACCACGATTCAGGTGCTTAAGTCATCACGGAATCACCACCATCTTTCACTCTTGGCATGTAACATCAACCAGAAGTTGGAAACAGTGTGAAACAAGTCTCGTCCGACCAAATGATTTTATTCCTTAAATCCACAGCCCAGATTTTATGGCTTTGGCAGCACGTTTTCCTGTTACGGGCATTTGCCTCACTGATGAGTGACTTTGGAATTCCAGTTCGACCTTCAGTTCTCTACTTATGGCGCTCCATTCGTGTTGTTTTGGTGTGGACAGAGTTCGCGAGTGTGACATTCAGTTCTGCTGTGGCTTTTGCAGCTATCGTCCTCTTATTTTCGTAACAGCCCACTTCAGTGACCGTCTGTCACGATCACTCAGCGCACACTTTCGACCGTGTTGTGACTCAGCAGATATTTTTCCGCTTTCCCCGTATGCAGAGTAAATCTTCGATATGACGCCTCTTGAAACATGAAACACGTCGGCTGCCTTGGTTACAGAATCACCCACCACACGAGCACCAACAATTTGTCCACGTTCGAATTCACTTAGCTCAGACATGATGCACTCGCAACTACACAGAACACTGTTCTAACCACGACTGACACTTGCAACGTTTTGAAGTCATTGCACAGGTGCCGTTCGGGGTCAAGTACGTTTCTAGCGATGCATCCATATTTTTGTACAACCCTTGTATATCTGTTTGTTACTTTCATTGTGACGTGTAACTGAACCTAAGAGTTCGATTGTAGCAATAGTAACTGGCTCCAACAATGGTTCGTGGTTCCAGTAACATTTTTATACGTTGTTTCGTGTACCTTAATCATAAAAGTGTGTTAGGACAGTGTGGCCATTCGTTCTGGTACTTGGTTGAAGTATCTAGTAATAGCTTAAGGATACAAGCATCATCTGTGTTTTACACTTACGTTGTGTGTGTCTCACGACTCATGTTATAAACCAGTGTTCATGCCCTTGGGAATGTTTGCGTAAACACGTAAAGAAGCATTAAAAGGAGATCAAAAACCACTCCAGACTCTGACCTCTGAGTCATTTAGTAATGTCCCCAACCACAGTTACCTAAAAATCCACAGGTCGACTTCCGCCGGCCTCTTAATCCTGCATGTAGCCGCTAGCATGTCAAAGATGGATGACTTAAAATCTCACCTCACCTCAAATCTGATTATGTGATTCGAAGTAGCTATTTTGTGACCCATGTCAGATGACGGCAATTTGTTTGTGTATACAGTAGTTTTCAATAGCACTGTTCAATTTATTGAGTTATAAGAGGCAGTAAATAACCTGATAATTTTCCACACCTGTCTCCTATTAACCCATCAAAGTACCCAACTTCTTCAGGATGATTTAACATATCCCACTCGTTGAGAACAAAATGCTTGGTGATTTTTATAAATACCTGACACTGTCAGCTGCTGGAGAGTGATCAATTAATTCATTGTAAAGAAAGATTCTGACATGAAGTTTTTTATTTCCTCCAGCGCTTGTATTTACAATGGATTATTAGTTTCAACAGGACTAAGCTGCCATCTTCAGATTCACACAGTACAGGTTATGAAACCACGTTGTGCGATAAACTGCACGTTTGTTTCGTGCCGTCGAGACGGACTCATAATAAAAAGAGAGGAGAACATTATAAAATACAGCTGTGCCTTCTTGGCAAGAAAGAGTCATACAAGGGTGGCCACATCAAGAAGTGCCACATGTGTCTGCGCTGGTTGTAGGCTACTCTGCTTTTATTATGAGTCCGTTTCGATGGTACGACCACAATCATACGATTTGTTGTACACCATGACTTCATAACCTGTGCTCTATGGATCTGAAGACGGCAGCTTAGTCCTATCGAAACTAGTAATCCAGTGTACGTACACGCGATAAAGGTAATAAAAAACGTCATATCAGTCCAGGGATGTGAGCTATAATACTTGCTACCGTGGGGTAATGAGCCAGGAATGCGGGCACGTAGCTGATTCCACACCAATGACATCAGGTAAAAAGCACCACCGGAAAAAGTTTGTGTCCTAAACTGACTTTGTTATTTAACCCATGATACGTGAACCCAACACTGTTTTGATGCCTGGGGCAGCCTCTCAACATAGTAACATTCGTTGAATGTTTTTAATGAATCTGTTTGTGTTCAAAACTAAAAATGAAAGAATAAATGTATCCCTTTGAAGAAAGCTACTTATATTCGATGGTTTATGATGACAACTATTTGAACTAGTAGTCGGTCAGTGGCTAGACAATAACCCAGCCCGAAGTCCCAGGTCGTAGTGTAGAGACTACAATATATTTTATGTGTGTGCGTGTTTTGTGTTTAAAGTAATATGGTATTGTGAAGAGGAGGTATATGATGCTATTGAACTCTGTTACAGATAACATTAATAGCATTCCAGATTTGGTTTTCATTGTAGTGTCTTGCACCGACTACATGCCCTTTGAGTAGCCATACCATTCAAGAACTGTTAACCAGTGTGCTATTTTCTGCAGAATAAGTTTAAGGGACATTATCCCAGTAAGGAGGCTTCACTAATTTTGGGCGTGGTTCAGCGAGTCTTGAGCAATGTGGGTTTCCAGCCTAGATCATAGATATGAGATTGTGGTATGTTGATAATTCTTAGTCTTGGACAGTCTACAGAAGTTTAACACGTGATATGAGCTTTCCAGTATGAGTTACATGCAAAAGAGTGTTGTGGAAATGACTAAGCACGTCTTTACAGAGTTAGGTAGTGATGTCACAACTACAGTGCTATTTGTTGAGGTCACCAGAGCCTCAATTAACGCCTTTGTGACAAAAGTGGTTAGAATGTTTAAAAATAAATATCTACTCCTAATACAAATTTCAGCCATTTTTCCAATTCATACTCCCACCCCCTGTTCTATAGTCCTGGTATAAAATGTATTGTGAAAACAGAAACAAAATGACAATATAAATCTCTACTTAGCTGGCTACCCATTTCTCCATCCATGATCAGCTCTCCACAAACAGGTTATCAGTGCTGGTTCCAGCCGAAATCCTGTTATAACCTGTTTCTTATCTCAAGAGCAGTTACAAGGTTTTCTGGTGTCAGGTTACTCACTTGTACTAGTTATATTTAAGACCATCCCCATTCCCCTGCACCTGGGAATAGCCAGCAACTGATCAGGATCACCTGTACCCCTCCGCCTTCGCTTTCCACCCTTCCCCCTGGACCAATAGGGAGTCCAAATCAATAGGAAGCGCGTTATCCCTTCCCCTGCCCTTTATTGTATTACGAATCCAGCTGCCCAAACCTCCTGATTCAAAATCTGATGCTGATAGTGAAAGGATAAATTGCAGCCAGGCGCCAGCCAACACGCCAGGCATAAGAAGAATAAGACTGTTAAATTTGAAAGTAATTATGTGCTACTGATATAATTATTAATATTGTTATTAGTAAATACATTGATGTGACAAAAGCCAAACCTCCTAACATCTTGTCGGACCTCCTTTTGCCCAGCGTAGCACAGCATCTCAACATGTCATGGAGTCAACAAGCTTCTTTAGCGTCTATAGCCATCTATAATTGCTTAAGTGTTGGCTGGTGCAGGATTTTATACACGAACTGACCTCTCAGTTATGTCCCACAATTGTTCAATGGGATTTATGTCTGGTGATCTGCGTGGCCAAATCATTTCCTCAAATTGTCCAGAATGTTTTTGAAAGTAATTGTGAACAATTGTAGCCCAAACGTGAAGTCCAAGAATGGCTGTAAATGATATCCAAGTAGATGAACATAGCCATTTACAGTCAATGATCGGTTCAATTGGACCAGAGGATCCAGTCCATTCCATGTAAACACAACCCACACCATTATAGAGCCACCACCAGCTTACACAGTGCCTTGTTGAAAACTTGGGTCCATTGCTTCTTGGGGTCTGTGTCACACTTGAACCATACCATCCGCTCTTACTAAATTAGCACTCATCTAGCCAGGCCACAGTCTTACAGTCGCCTATGGTCCAACTGTTATGGTCTCCAGATCAGGAGAGACACTGCAGGTGATGTCGTAATCTAAGCACAGGCTCTCGGATCAGTTGTCTACTGCCATAGCCCATTAACACCAGATTTCACCATACTTCCTAATGGATATGTTAGTTGTATGACCCACATAGATTTCTGCGATTATTTCATGCAGTTTTGCTTGTCTGTTTGTAATAATAACTCTACACAAATGCTGCTGCTCTCAGTCATTAAGTGAAGGGCGTTGGCCACAGTGTTGTCTATGCTTAGAGGTAATGTCTGAAATTTGGTATTCTCAACTCACTCTTGACATTGTTGATCTTGGAATACTGAACTCCCTGACGATATCCGAAATGGAATGTCCCATGCATCTAGCTCCAACTACCTTGCCGCATTGAAAGTCTCTTAATCCCCATCGTACAGCCATAATCGTATTGGACACCTTTTCACTTGAATCACGTGAGTAAAAATGAAGGTTCCACCGATGCACTGCCCTTTTATATCTTGTGTACACGATACTATCGCCATCTATACATGTGCATATCACTATTCCATGACATATATCTTCACCTCAGTGTAAATTCGGTTGTACTGTAATCATGTTTTGATATTTTTTTCCAGCAGTGCAACACATCCCTGGTCTGCCAGTGGATCTGCTGGTCGAGGTGACTCAGCAGCAATCCACAGATGTTAATCAAGATTTACTGGACCTTGTATCGTTTGATTATTCTGAACCACAGCTGCAGCAGCACCAACCATCACTGTTGGTACTTCCACAGCTCACAGGGCCGCAGGATAGTCTCTCAAGAGCGCTATTGTTCATCAACACTTATAATGTGACTACGAATGAATGTAAATATGGAAATGTGGGTCTATCACCGCACTGAGACTTTGGTGTGATGACTGAAGCTGAAAATATGGTATGTGTTGACGCCAAAGTTCCACACTTGTGGTATGAGTGGGAATATCTGTGCATTATGATGGGGTGTATAAAGAATAACGTGACATATGAGTATGATCCATTACATACTGCTATAGACATTCAAATATTACTATGTAAAGTCTCCATATTAGATATGTATATGAAGACAATGCTAGAATTAACTTCATGGGGCACATATATCTAAAACATTCAGGTGTTGTGAATTTAGATGATCTGATCACGACAGACAAATTTTGTTACTGGTGACCATATGTAGAGGCGTGTACTATGAGTTTGTTAACTATTTGAGCAGAATTAATGTAACCATGTAGCTGTTGGAACAGTGTACCAATGACTGTAGTCCACCTATACCAAAGTGTATAAGTTTAGAACATGTTAAGCCTGTAGAGGCTGAAGCAATTCCTATGAATGTTAGCTGTCCTATTGGACTG
Source organism: Schistocerca nitens (assembly GCF_023898315.1). Classification (NCBI taxonomy): domain Eukaryota; kingdom Metazoa; phylum Arthropoda; class Insecta; order Orthoptera; family Acrididae; genus Schistocerca; species Schistocerca nitens. The sequence continues at coordinate 505,200,588 of NC_064616.1, read as the reverse complement.
AATGCAATATTAGCCGAACTGAAGGCTTTACAGAATGCAGGTATTTTTAAATTTCTCTGCTGCCACTACACCATGTAATTTTACCGCCCCTGACATCTCCGCTGCCACCCCTGACACCTCTGCAATCACCATCTCTGCTGCTGCCTCCAATCTCATAGAAAAAATGTGGATGAGTATCTGATAGTGTCGCGTGTCGAGAGAGGCAGAGAGAGAGAGAGAGAGAGAGAGAGAGAGAGAGAGAGAGAGAGAGAGCATGTAGCTTAAAGGAGGGCCCAATAACATTTGGCCTCACATGGGGCACACAGCTTTGTAATGGATGGTCACACAGTTGTGCCCTCCTCATAAATGAAATAACAGTCATGAAGAGATATGGAGACTATAACATAGTGACAGCGTTTTTGACTCCTAAAACATTACCAAGTACTTGTTACCCATATTATTTCAAAAAACATATTGAGTAGTAAAAACAATTTTTTTTACTTTTTACAACCAACACAGTGCTGTATAACAGTCAAGCTTCGTACATTCATATCATAATGTTTACAACAGGGTTCATACATTGAAAGAACGACATTACTTTGAAAAGCACGTAATGCAGCAACTTAGATTTGCGTGTAACAGCTGATTCATACGTACTACCTACGGATTTTTCCCTACAGTGGAACTAGAACACAGACTCGTTGAGTTGGTGAGCAATCCAGTATGCCTCCCAGTGACTGTTCAGACATTATACCACCTTGGTTTGGGCATTGTTGACCAGGACGGGGATACAGTCGATTTTCGAGAACAGGAAACCGTGGTATATCTTCATTTGAAGCAGCATTATGACTGTAACCAATCTACACACCAGTCAGTACTCCACTCCGCAACAGAAGGGCAACGTGATAAAAAGTTAGAATTACGAGTTCCTCAATTCCGTGGTATTGGAACCTATAACACCTCCAGCTTCCACACGATGAACAGATCAATCGTCAGGAATATATCTCCTACAAACCTTTTGCTTTGCCAGTGTTCAATAATAATGACGCGATAAGAATTCTGATTCAACATCAAGATGATTTGACACTTCTGAGCCGTAGTCTTCTATACTTGGAAGGCACATCCACAAACAAATTTTGGAAATTTGTCGTAAGTTCCTATGGGACCAGACTGCCAAGGTCATCGGCCCCTAGGCTTACACATTACTTAATCTAACTTACGCTAACGACACCACACACACCCATCCCCGAGGGAGGACTCGAGCCTCCGACAATGGTAGATCTACGAAGAATGATGAAAGCCCTTCAGAGGAAAAATAGAGACTTACACAATATGTCTTCACCTTTATGTTTCAAGAAATATGATACAAACTTAATGACATTGAAGTTGACCAAACAAGAAACACTGGAATAACATCAACACTCAAACCTTACGTACACACATCAAATTCAGAGCTCAATGCCCTACAAAATGTAGCAGGAATCATTCATGAATATGTAAGTAATCATTTTAGTATGTGTATCATTCTCAAAATCTTCATGGCATTCATTGAGGAAAATAAACAAGAACTGAATAACGTTTGAAGTGTTACAGATAATAATGCATACATTCAGGAGACAGAAGCGGCAGGAAAGAAAAGTATTTTGGATATGTTGGTGTGGAAATTACCGCACATATCTTTATCAGGTGAGGGCCATCTGAAACTTTGACATCTGCTACATTCTGGAGTTTATCTGGCATTAAGATACCATTCATACGAACTCTCTAAGCATCCCGTTTTACTGATGACATTAAGACATAGCTGGCCAATAACAATACATGTTTAATTAGAAACGCACATATGCATTATTCTGATGCTGCAGATAGACAGGAGAGGGAATGCAAATAGAGATTCAAAGGTATTTGACGACTGTAACATAATCGATGCAAAAATGTTCCAAAATTCTTTATATTACCCCTATAAAAATCTACAACTTGACTGTTATTGGTCTACTGTACGATATGTACTCAAGGTTTGTTCTTCTTACTATGAGACAATCAATTTGGATGCATGCTGAGCCCACAGAAGTTTAAAGAATTAGCTCCAGTTGTGATCAACTGCTCAAAGCAAAACTAAATTATTGAGACAGGCCCCATAGTCATACAAACTGAATTTGAATCATCTGACAATTTTCCTTTAAGTAGCGTGGTATGTGCATTACTTCTGCATGACTGTATTATTAATTAATTGCGTCTCACAGGAATTTTATAGCGATTAGTATAAATGTGGTGGTGCTGATTCACACCAGAGGCATTCCACGGTGATACTTCAAAGTGAAAACATTCAGGGATGTGCAGGGCTTTTACAATTAGTGTAGACAGTATGTACATAAAGTTGTTGCATTCACTGCATTTGACAACATGGATGAGTATTGGGATATTTCCCATTACTGTCGCTTCACCCAAACCATTTAATATGAGGGCAAGCTGAAAAGTGGTGCCACCAAATTTTTTATATAAAAAGTCGTAACGATTTTATAATGCGATCAAGTTTATTATCAGCTCACATCTTTATTCTTCAGGTCTATGTATTTGTTCTAAACAATAGTCACCCTAGAGGCAGCCACATTTCTCCCAATAACAGACCAGTATGTCGATACTGTTACTGTAGAATGTTTGACTTAGCTAACGGAGCGACAACTTCACGTCTGTTGGGTCCGCTTCATCACCAACAAAATGAAGTCCTCAGTGATATCCTTTAACTTTCTGAAACAGCGGCAAATCAGATGGCGTTATATCGAGACTGTATGGAGGATGAACTATGACAGTGAACACAAGGTGCCCAGATTGCAGCAGGTGTCGCAGCACTCGTGGGTGGTCTGGCATTACCATACTGAAAGAGAGGGTGCTGCATGTATCGATAAACACTTTGAATTTGCGGTTTCAGTTTTCTGAGGGTCTCCCATGTACTAATATAGTCATGTTACACATCGCCACAGTACACTTCAGAATTCGGTGCCCTCTAGTGGCAGAGGGCTACAACTTGCGTAATCGAATTGGGAAAGACGACCAAGTAATATGCATGAGATGTAATACTCCAACCGACATAGAGAACAGAACAGAAAAGGTGGAGGCGTTACTTTTGAGCACGCCGTTGTACAATACAAAGAACAAAGGTTCAATGAACAGCTACGTGGTTGACGCGCCATCACCATAGAAAGCCGTCGGATGATGACAGATTGCAGTATGAAGAAATGGTAATATCACTCTGAATCTAAGATCATAATGGCAAAACAGATTACGTCAAAGACTGTGAAAAAGTGTTGTCGCTTCATAATATTTTCAAAAGTGTGACAGTGAGAAATCTTGAAGATTATAACTGCCGAGATGTTTGGAGTCTTAGAAATAAGTGTGGCAGACACATTAGTGATATATATGTGTGTCAGAAAATTTACTGATACTTTTAAATTGGATTATCAGAAAATGATACCATCTTTTTTAAAACTCTTTATTGTGTTAGTTATTCACGCAGTATTCGTTGTACACTGAGGTGAAGAAAAACGTCATGGGATAGCGATATACACATCTACAGATGGCAGTAGTATCGCGTACATAAGGTATAAAAGGATAGTGCATTAGTGGAGCTGTCATTTGCACTCACGTGATTCATGTGAAATTTCTGAGATGATAACAGACTTTGAGCGTGGAATGGTAGCTGGCAGTAGACGCATGGGACTTTCCATTTCGGAAATCTTCTGGGAATTCAATATTCCGAGATCCAAGTTTCAAGAGTGTATCGAGAATACCAAACTTCAGGCATTACCTCTCGCCATTGACAATGCAGTGGCCGATGGCTTTCACTTAACGAGAGAGAGCAGTGGCGTTTGCGTAGTTGTCAGTGCTAACACAAGCAGCACTGCGTGAAATAACCACTGAAATCAATGTGGGACGTACGATGAACGCATCCTTTAGGACAGTGTGGCGAAATCTAGCGTTAAAGGGCTATGTTAACAGACAACCAAAACGAGTGCCTTTGCCAACAGTATGATATCGATTGCAGTGCCTTTACTGAGCTCGTGGCCGTATCGGTTGGATCCTAGACAATGGGAAAACCGTGGCCTCGTCAGGTGAGTCTCAATTTCAGTTGGTAAGAGCTGATAGGAGGGTGCAAGTAGGGTACACACCCCATGAAGCCATGGACCCAAGTTGTCAACAAGGCACTGTGCCTACTGGTGGTGGCTCAATAATGATGTGTGGTGTATTTATGTGGAATAGACTGGGTCCTCTGGTCCAACTGAACTGATCATTCACTGGTAATGGTTATGATCGGCTACTTCGAGACCATTTACAGACATTCGTGTATTTCATGTTCCTAAACAACAAAGGAATTTTTATTGATGACAGTGAGCCATGTCACCAGATCATTGTCCAAATTTGGGGGAAATTGTGAAATATTGTGGGCTAAGTAAACCGCAGAGTGGTTTACAGCTTTTACCAAGAGCGTCACACAGAAGCATTTCTCCGAAATGCAGAAAGAGGGTCCGATAAGGTACTTAGCTGTGTACCGCACCTTGATATATACTCGCCTGACTTTTATCCACTTTTGGGGGCTCCAGTTTTATCTCTCTTCCGAGATATATTGCCGCTAAAAATATCATGCGTTAATGCCCAGAATACTGCTGAGTGGGATGGCTTTTGGATTGTATGGCTTCTTGTAGCTATCGATAGAAATTACCCAAAATATGCAAAAATACCATACATATGGTGTCAGTAGGCATTCCAGTTTCCAAGGGAGTTCAATCCTCGTAAAACTCCAGGGCCTACAAAAATTCTAAAGGCAGAACTCTAATAATTCACTTCATTATATACCCTGGATGTTGGTGATAGTAATCCACAAAATTAGTCAGTCAGCACCCCAAACACGTAGATCTATTACTATTCTACAAGGGCGAGAAGCAACACTACCTGTGTATCAAAAGAATTTCCCACCTACTTTCGGCCCAAATGACTAGACACGAACGACATATTTGTTGTAGATGCCTCAACTCGTTTACCATAAGTGAATAGCTTGAAAGGTTTATTAAAGACTGCTCGTGCTATGAACCGGTACATGTCGAAATGCTTACCAGGATAAAAACTTACTAAAGTTTAGGAACGCCCACCACCAGGAGCATTGTCCCTCGTTTTATGTTCCGATTTCGGATGCCTCCTAGTTCCTGTGGCTCGTTGAAGGAGACCCCAATGCCTCCCATACCAAAAAGGCGTGTCCGAAAAGAGTACCATTTCGGTCTATCATATACTGGTTCATTGTATTTACACCGACGCTATTACAGTCGGACTATGTTATGTTTATTTTGCTGGTGATAGTTCAAAATTTTTAAGGCGATCTCTGGGATGGTCAGTTATGAAGTGTGTTCTGTACTACGGTTTTTTAATGCTCGGAATGTTAAGCCAGCTGAAATTCATTGTCAACTTCTAGAGACTTATGGTAAAAATGTAGTGATTGATGGAATAGTAACAAAGTGGGTAGGAAAATTCAGTGATGGACTAAGCAATGTTCATGAAAAAGTACAGAGTGGGTGGCCTTCTGTTTTCAATGATTGTTTCGATGAGAAAGCGAATGAGAAAATTCGTTAAAACAGATAGTTCACAATAAGAATGCTTTGTGATGAGCTTTCACAAATTTCTAAAACTGTTTTGCATGATACTGTCACAAATTGCTCAAATTTTCGCAAATTGTGTTGCCACTGGGTTCCAAACACCTTACGAATGCCCACAACACGTAGTGCCTTAGAAGCTCTTTGAAATTTCTTACCTGATACATAGACGAGGGAGATGAAATCTTAAACGGAATTGTGTCTGGTAATGAACCTTGGGTTTGTCATGTCATTCCAGAATCAAAACAACAGTCAGTGGAGTGTAGGCACTCACGATAGCCACAAAAAACAAAAATTCAAGACAACGTTGCTAGCACAAAAATCATGTGCACTGTAATAATCTTTTCATAATGCAGTGCCACAGTCATAATATATTTCTTTCAAGTCCGTACCGCCATTAGACTGCTGTTTATTTGCAGTGTTACATTTACAATTACACAATCATGATTTCGGCTTCAAAGTGCCATTATCAAGTGTTTTAAGTGTTATACAGTGCCTAATATGGCATACTGTCGTATTTAAAATACACTATTAGACACATTTTCTAAGGGTCGATATTTCTGATAAAGCCTACTGCTTTGTTTCATCACTGAGTATACCATCTTGACTAGACGATAAATTACAGCGTCATCTGCAATCAATCTAAGGGGGCTGCTCAGATTATCACCTAGATCATTTATGTAAATCAGAAACAACAGAGGGCCTATGACACTACCTTGCGGAACACCAGATATAACTTCTGTTCTACTCGATGATTTACCTTCTACCACTACGAACTGTGACCCCTCTGAGAGGAAATCACGAATCCAGTCACACATCTGAGACATACTCCATATGCACGCAATTTGATTAATAGCCGCTTATGAGGAACGGTATCAAAAGCCTTCTGGAAATCTAGGTATATAGAATCGATCTGAGATACCTTGTCGACAGCACTCATTACTTCATTAAACTGGCATTGAATCCAAAACTCTAATTTTATTAGAATGTCAGAAAGAGTGAGATTTCAGAAACTACTTTGAAAAAGAAGTTTCATAAGGCCCACAATAAATATTGCATTGATAATATACACAAATACGCTATTAGGCTCAAATATCTGTAATGTTATGGAGAACAATGTAAGATAGTTTTGCGTAAACTTCAAAGTTTTTATCCCACAGAACTTGACTTCATGCCACAAAAGAAATTCTTAGAAAAATCAGTCGAGAGGATCTGGTGTCAAAAGGTTCCAGATTAAACAAAACATCACTAGTGCTTGAGATGCTACTGTTAAAAAATGGTGATGTTTATGAAGAAACTGAAGTATTAGCACAGAAAGAATTATTTAGATAAGGAACAAATTCACACACATTATACTGAATAATTCCTTGCAAAGTGGCAATAATTCATCAAGCAAAACTGCCGATCATTGTGTAGTTGTTGCTAGAATTTTTGTTCAGTGCAGTGCTGAAGCTATAAGAATCTACTAGCGCTCACCATTGGTGTCTGTTCTTTTCCGAGCATAACTGTAGGTATGCCGGTAACGATGTCGGCACATTTGAATGAGATATTAGTTTTGCATACTGTGTAAGAACAATCAAAAGTGGTTACTTTAAAACATTAGAATTAATAATTCATATAACGTACTGCTACCTGCAGACTGACATTTTATCAGATTGGACACACTTTCAGCTAGATTTTGAGTAATGTGTTGCGGATAACCTAGATTTTTTTTTTTTTTACATTCTCTGTTTACAACTTCAAATATATTAATTGTATAACTGTTTTACAGCTACAGAATTAATACATGTTAATGAAATCAGAATACTTTACCAGAGACATTATTTATATTGCTCATCTGACGTTTAAATAAGAACACCAACTTATTCAGTGACTTTGTTGTACAGTTTGGCTTCGTATAGTCTCAGTTCCATTTGTTTCTAGAGGACTGTACTTGGATTTAATTGCATAAATTTGCTGAGTGTAGCACCTTGCCATCATCTAAATGTGTAAAAAGCTATAAGTGAACGTAATTCCGTTCTGGAGTTGAATGCACAGGTCACACGTCTGTAATTGACGTCTTTTCTATAATGACAGTTCTGTGATCGCTCAGTAGCTGTTTTCTGAGAACTTCACCATTGCAAGTCCCTACAGTGTACCTTGTTGCAATATAATACTTCTGTGAGGATGCTAATTTTGAGGTTCTTGTTATACTACATAAATGAATTTATTTGGCCAGGAAAACAGTGTATGATTCCCATATACAATGATAATGGAGAAGCAAGAAAGGCCCTACGTGAACTCAAAACCGAGTACAAGGTTATCTCCTTCAGTCAACTCATAATGGTCTGCAGTCAGTCTTGCAGAATGATTTGCAATGTAATTATTTAAAAATGACTGCTGTGATAGTCGTCTGTGATCATGGCAAAGTAAATCATTTAGTGCATATTCTCTAATTTATTGAGAGGTGATGATATTACATTGTGTTTCTATTGTCTTGACCCCAGTATGCGCTCCTAATTTTCTTTTCTTTTAGGCTACCTGAAATGACAGGCGCATTTTCATGACTCCCAAAATTCTAGATCACAACATAGCAGGAAATTAATGTGATACAATGCATAACCACATAAACGTCATTTCTAAAACTATAGACTGCCTAAAGCAGCGTAACGCAAAACCACTTAAAAATGAGTTCGTTAACTAGAAAGTGAGAGAGCTACTAAGTATGATGACAATTATATTTTTGTTTTGGTTGCCTTGTGTGAACGTTGCAATACTCCAATCACCAACGCCGTACTGTATTCTTGTTTACTTTATAAAGTACTATGAATCGCAAACTGAAGCGGAAAAATGACCAATGAGTGACAGCAGTAATGATCATAAACAAAAATGTACTACGTCTTAGGCCAAGAGTGTCAAGAAATAAATATCATTACCAGATGTGAAACTTTTAACGTAAGTTTCAGTGAAAATTACCATTAACAATTATTTCCACTGTATAATTTGTTATAGCAGCAGCATTGGTTGCTTGACAGGTATAATTGCCAGTATGCCTAATAGCAAGTCGACTGAAGCTGAGTATGCTGGAATATTCATCATATGGCTTTGCAGATATTTCCTGGTCTCGGGAAATAACAGCTCCGTCCTTTAACCAATGAATGCTGATAGGAAAGTCTCCTTTCCTGACAACGCATGTAAGATGCATTCTCATTCCTTCTTGTAAATCTGACTTCACAGCTATGGGGTCAATTTCAGGTGGTTCTGAAAAATGCAAGAATATAACATTATTGATCACTAGTTCAAAATAAAGTCTAATGTACATAAAGGAATTAAGAATAATTTGTACATAGTTATAGACCTAGGTACATTTCTGAAAACGAATTATTTTAAATTTCGTCTCTAATTCTCCCTCAAAATAAGTCCACGTATAGGAGAAACTTTAAAATTTGTTTACTAAGGTAATAAACCAAAGCAAATGAGAAAATGTTATTCAGTATCTGAATAACATTTAGTGAATACTAAGCTGAAGGGAAATGCCACGGAGCGTAATACGTACAAAGCTGTATTCAGTGAATTAAACTGAAATCAGTATGTTATGTATTCTTTGAGTTTAGTGTAGCCAGTGTTTACTGTTATTATAATAAACAAATTAAAGCATAATACTATATTTTAACTGCAGTCGGGATTTATTTAGTCTAAATAAGACATTCCGTTCTTGTCGTCTTGTGGTAAAAGACCTGTAAATACAATGAACATCAGCCTACAATAGCTATCCATCACATTCATTGATTAAACAGACCTGAAAACAACAAACAAGTTGTAAATTTAGAAAATTAGTCCACTGGAGACAAGTTGTATAAAAATTATCCTCATGAAGATAACACCTTACATGAATGACCGTTGGCGTATATGTGATTAGTGAACGTCATTTTAAATGAAGTAAGCTGATTTGAAGGATACATTTCTGCGCAGTCATTAAGTCTTAGTTATACTAGGCTTTGTGTATTGGAGCTTTTATGTGAGAATGAAAGCCTCTAGGCACTTGAGTTTCAGTACTTCCATAAACATTATTTTGACTTTCAGTACTTCAGAAAGTGTTATTTTCATATACTCTTTACACCTGAGTATTATAAGTGCTGTTTGCGGAACACAGTCCACATCTTCGCTCTAAGAAGGAACCGCCTAAGTAGTTATAAGGTTTCAGACAACTACCCGTCCCATGTCTGGCACATGGGTGGACAACTGGTAGTCCATGGGCTGTATCGAGCCTGCGAATGGTTTCAGTCTGACTCTCGGAAGAAATTGGAGGGAGAACGAGGTGCTGCAGAATATCGCAACGGACGTTTTTAAGACAGCTATTGTATAATACTGTAAGTAAGGAAACAATGTTCATGACGCATAAATAAATGTTAGCTTCTGTAAATGGGGTGAATGTAAAATGAATGCACTCTTAAAAATGTGTGTTAAGAGGTATAATTTGTTAGTGTGACGCACTGGGAAAGGGATTCCATACATGCCGGTGTCAGTTTTGACATGTTGTGCAAAGAGTGCTGCTGTTGTTTCATGTGATGAGGTGGTCATTGAGTTTGAGCAAATACGTGAATCAGGCCCGCGAGTCGCCAAAGGTTGCCCATGCCTGGTCTAGCACATGGCAGAACGCTGAGTGTGTCCACTAGCAGTCTCACTGGATGCACAATCTTTGATTAAAATCTGGCTGGCGGCTGGCCACAGCAGAGTCTAAGCCTTGTCAATCGCAACATGTGACAAATCAACGGGCCACACAGATAATTCTCTAAATCCGGTTATCTTCTCAATGTGGCAACACTATAAGCTGTGACAATTCCTGAAGGAAGTATTGTATCCTGTTCAAGATATTATGCTGCATCGGCGCCCATGGTCTAGCGATACTCCCGTTTCGCACGTCGGGCCAGTAGGTTCTGCTTGTTCCCGCCCCTACCGTACGGCCGCGAGAGCTTCCTTGTTTCCCTTTAGTGTCGTGTGAGTCCTTGCGTACGGAGCATCACTGTTTGTCTCTCTGCGTCTCGTGTTCGTGACTGAATTTTGAAGCGGCGTTGTCTTGCACCGTGATGTCGTCAGTGGCTCCCAGGAACATTCCACGCACAGGTACTGTCAGTTATAGTTTTGACGCCCGCATACCGTGGTCGTGCGGTAGCGTTCTCGCTTCCCACGCCCGGGTTCCCGGGTACGATTCCCGGCGGGGTCAGGGATTTTCTCTGCCTCGTGATGGCTGGGTGTTGTATGATGTCCTTAGGTTAGTTAGGTTTAAGTAGTTCTAAGTTCTAGGGGACTAATGACCATGGATGTTAAGTCCCATAGTGCTCAGAGCCATTTGAACCATTTTTTATAGTTTTGACAATTCCATGCGGCATGTGCCACCAGGTTCGTTAGAAATTTAAGATTGTCTGATAGACACGATGAAGGTAACTTCAGAAAAGGTACACATGGCTTAATTCGAGTATGAATCATGCGTGTTTTATGTCAAGTTTGTAGATCCACTTCAAGTTGAAAGGCTCCTTTTGTGGCACGGACAACAAGACCCTTTCATTTATCGTGTTGGTTCTAATAATACGCTTATTCTGTCAAGTGCGGTGGTGGATTATACGAATGCCAGGGTGTTTAACCTTCCGTCCAAAGTTGATGACAGTTTCCTCAATATCGTCCTGCTTCCGTTTGGAGACATGGAAAATATACGCCGGGAAAGCTGGCCAGCTCGTCGTAGTTTACAAGTTTGCAGTGGTTAGATCCGTGGACATCGTGGTAGAACGGAATATCTCCTCCCGTTTGCAGGTGTTCGGATACCACGCACATGTAATTTACACAGGACAAGTAGGGACCTGTTTTATATGTAATGAGAGTGGTCACTACCGCACAAACTGTCCCCGTCGTGTCACCGTCTTGAAATCCACTTACGAACATCGTAAAAGGCTGACTTTTGGGGACCTCGTTCCGCCAGTGACAGCCGTTGTGCCCAAACCAACTTCCTGAGGGGCAACGTGAGCCATTTCTTGATCGTCCTAGTGAATTTCCACGGTTAGCCTCGCGTAGGGACTTTGCGCAGTAGCTGATGCTTCGCCGCCACTTCTACTTCAAAACAAGCAAATACGTACGCAAGATGGTGAGGAGTCAACCGATTCCTCTTCCCTTCTATGCGCTACTGGAACTATTCTGTTGGAGGACGCCGCTTCCTTCACTGAGTTCATACCGGATGATAACATGTCGACTGCTGTTCAAGATTCGAAAGCGTCCAGCACCGCCTGTGATGTATCTCCAGAGACTGTGACCACCTCCTCGGGATCGCGTGAGGATGGACCTGTTTGGAGCTTCGTACTATATCGACAGACTTGCAGGGTATCCCTGAGCCTGTAACGCATTCCCACCCTTCTTCTGCAACCCCGGATGGGGAGACCATGCCACAGGCCGCTGCCGATCAGACCCGGATAGGCACAAGTGTGCCAGTGGAACACGTGTTGAAGGCAAAAGACATACCGCCAGTTTTCGTTTCCGTTGATTCTCAGGAGTCGCACCACCCACCCTGGAAGAGTGGGGTGTGTCCTCTGCACCTGATACTGAATTTCCGCAGAACCCCTCCCCCCCAACCCCCCACGTTGCCCGAGGTGGCAGTCGCCTCCCGCAAAGCTGCAATGAACAGCGTTTTCAACCTGAGCACGGCATCGCGAAAATAAATAAATAAATAAAATAAAAAAGAGAGAAAGAGGGTGGAAGAGAGGGAACCAGCACTTTGCATTTAAATTCATCCGTTGAATCTGCCATGGGCTGTGGGCTGTGATACACGAGCTTAAAGGCCAATTACAAATAATCATCTGAATTCTTTTAGATCTAGATGCAGACCTGTATTTTTCGTACCTAGAATATGAACAGCGTTAGTTCCGATCTTAGACTTGCGGCACTGTGACAGTTTACTTACGATTCAACTGCAGACGTGATAGTTTTGCAAGAAGTGTTAGTTGATGAATTTTATATTCCTGGCTTTTCTACATTTTTACATTGAGATTTCTGAACTATCCACTGGTACCACGTTATTTTACAGAGAGGGAATACCATTGACCGATTTCGATGTTTGTAACAATGGCTGAGGGATAGGCTGCACTTTTTGTGACCTTACTTTAATTCTTCTTTATGCCCCTACAGCATCTGGTCATTCCGAAGATCGAGTGCGTTTTTACAAACAGGGTGTATGTTATTTATTTTATAAACTTAGCAGAACCAACAGTTAGGCGGAGATTTTAATTGTGTTTTGCGTCCTGTAGATCATACTCAGAACTTCAATTTCAATAAGGAAATTGACGATTTGGTGCGCTCTTTGCAAATACGAGCTGCATGGATCTGTCACTATCCACGTCTCGTCAGGTAATCGCATTTTACAGCTCCCTCCAGCAGCAGACTCTACTGTTTTCATCTTTCTCGTTCTTTATGTTGGCAACTGTTAGCGATAAACAGGATACCCGCTTGTTTCACTGATCACTTTCCATCTCTGAAACCTCAAATCATGTACCGCAACCAGTAAAACTATATCTTCTCCCAAGGATGTTGAACACATCTCTCTTAAAGGTCCCTTCCCTCAAGATTCTCTTTCGACACGTTTGGACTCGCAGCTTGCGTTTCAAGGACGTTATTCTTTTCCTATGGAATAGTGGTCAAGGCATTCAAAACCGTTGAGCCGGAAAGCGTTAATGCATTACGGTGCCGAGACTGCGAGGGATCTCCTGCAGACCCAGGAATTTTATTATTCCGACTTACGACAAATTTATGAAGGTACCAGCAAGCTACCTTAAGGATTATTGATGCCCATCATGTTAAGGGGAAGCTTCTTCAGTCAAATAGAGAACAAATGGAAGGTTTCAGGTTGTGATCAAAACCCCGCACACTGTTACTGGCTGAATTGACTTCCTGATATCATCTCATCGGGTTGCGCGGGTGCCGAAAAAGAGCATATCTCGTCCCCCACTCACATCGATGGTCACGTACTGACTTTGCAACGTGATATTTCCCCAGCGATCTATAATTACGTTACTGACTCTTATGACGACCGTGCTACTGATACGATTTTCCCTCATTCATTTATTCCTCTCCTGAACTGCGTGGTTACTCCTGCATTAAGTGATAAATTTCTAAGTGACTTTACTCGAGATGATATATATCCCCTTATTATTGGTTCACAATCGCAAAAATCAATCGGACTCAACGGTATTCCTAAGAAACTTTATGTAAATTCCACCCAATCAGACTCCTTAATTTAGATCACAAAACAGTCGCCCGGGCTGTTATTAGCCGTTTGTCGATACTGCTAGAGATTATTGTTGCTGCTCACCAAAGCTGCGTGCCGGGGCGCACGGTCCTGCTTCCTGTGGTTGAATGCCATGACTTCGTCTCGGTAGCTGCAGCTACTTCTGCTTCTGGAGCCTTACTTTCTATTGATTTTAATAAGAAATTTGACAGGGTTAGTTACAGCTTCTTTCTGCGGGTGCTCGAGTCAACGGTCTCAATCACACTGCGTATCAGGTATTATCCAATCTAGTTACTGGTATTCAAGCATCTGTCGTGATGAAAGGACAACTTACTCTCCAGAACACAATTCGACGACGCTTACCGGAGGTGAATCCAACTCTATATCCCTTTCTGTCTTGTCCTTAGAACCTCTGATTCGCCGTATTGCTGATCAGTTATATGGCTGGAAGACAATGGGAGAACCTTTCTCGGCGCGAGCGTACGCGGATACTGTTACGTTATTGCTACGTCATATCGATGACACATTGGATTATTTTGTTCTCTCTTTCTCTATGGGCCCTCATTAAAGTGATGTTTAAGGTAGTCAATCAGATCCAAACCAACAAAATTGGCCATTTCTGAAGCTACCCAGAGTGGGGGGAAGTTGCTAATGTCGGTGTCAGCAAATGTCTACAGGGGTGCTTTCACAGATTTAGGACAGAGGAACTACGAGGGTTGGAACTTAAATAGTGGCAACTATTCATTCACAGCCGATACAAAGCCGATACATGGTAGCACCTGTTACTGTCCTTCAAAATAGTCACCAGCGTTGTGTAGAACCCGTTGCCAGCGATGTGGAAGGCTTAGTATACCGTTAGCAGACCCTGTTTGATTGATTGTGCAAATGGAGCGGTCTAAAGTTATGGCGATTCTCGTATACCACCGTGATTACGTTCCACCACGGCAGACCGTCAATGCACAGTATTAGTGTTCGTTTACGGAGCATCACCTGCGACCAGCTTTGCGAAATAAGCGGTGACACTTTCTGCACAACCCACCCATCATTTTGTACGACAATGCATACAGTGCAATCTGTGGCTGCTCTGTTCGGTCGATGGGACTGGGAAGTACTGTACCATCCACATACTCCCCGGACTTAAGTCCTTGTGACTTTGATTTGATTCCAAAGATGAAGGAACCAATTCGTGGCATTCGCTTCAGAACTGTTCCAGAGATTCGACAGGCAGTAGACCACTCCATTTGCACCATCAACAGAACAGGCTCTGCTGACGGTATACTACGTCTTCCACGGGTTCTACACAACGCTGGTGACTACTTTGAATGGTAGCAACAGGTGCAAACATATAACTCTTTTGTATCGGTTGTGAATAAATAGTAGCCACTATTTAAGTTCCAACCCTCATATATTCACTTCGTAACTAGTACCCTGACATATGGGTCCTATATTGTAAGATGGCAAGAACTATGCCCCTTACATGAAGTCATTAAAGATCACCTAACTCACGTTGAGCGAACAGTAGGGCTGAACAAAAACGACTGACAAGGCACACTGCAACTTGTAGAGGGTATAGTATGGACGTATCGGAATAATTAATGTTGGGTGATGGTTTTAAAGTAATTCACACGACATGAAAACTTTGTGGAAACACGTCGATTTACTGGAGGCTAGTTTACCCCAGGGAAGTACTCTGAATTGACCGTGGCCGCCAGGGGAGCGGCTAAGGGAAGCGACAATAGGCAGCTTAGGGCGGCTCAAGCTCTGAGAAAGCGGTAACACGGCGCGGCCTCCATCCGCCTTAAGATGAGTGAAAGTGAGTGGGTGGTTGACCCCGACTCCATGCTGGTGTACCAGGAAACAGACGGAGAACTTTATGCCTGTTGATAAATGTCCGTCATCCCGTTTTCTGTGAAACATGCGAGAAAGCCGCGCAAAGCTACGGTGGAGCGGTCAACAGAGGTCAAAATATGCGTGTTCGTGACTATAGCAACTTCACGGTGAATTCACGGTCCACAGAGCCTGAAGTAAATCAGGTGAAGAGCGACAGCATGAAAAACGCCGACCTCCGATGGGAACTTAGGACCAAGGAATTATAAGTACTCTCCTGGGAGTCAGAATTCTGGAAAAATTGGTGTTTGTGCATATGCTAACCTTGATAGGTGGCCTGGGAGCAGCAAAATAGCAGAAGTTGAGAGGAAGGGAAATTTTGTGGGAATTTGTTCACTTCCCAGCGCAGGCATTGGTCGGCGCTGGGAAGCGATGCATAATTAACGCGACTTGTGCTGCAATTGGCGTAAGTGATTTTGCTGGAGAGGAAACCGAGGCGAAGAGCAGACTGTGAGAAGTTTCCATAAAGGTCTTCCGTTCCCAGCTTACCTAGAGTGCGGACGTGGCGTTCTTGACTCAGCTTGCCTGAGAAAGAGTGAGCATCTCTGCAGTTTAGGACGTACCAAATGGAACGATTGAGCTTGGAGATAGGAAGTTTTGGTTCAGCTATGTACTGAGCAAGGTAGCTAGGAGTGAATAGACGAGCACAGCCTTGCAGCACCATGAGGTCGGCTGACGTCCACACAACGACGCCAGTCCGCCACGCTGAATTCGGTGATATTGCGCCCGCTCCAGCAACTGATTAATTTGTTGGATGACGTCGGCAAAGTTTCCATGAGGGTTTCATGGACCGTGTATTGTAGAATTCTTCTCGCACTTCGCATTACGCATGGGTCAGTCGATAGGAATTACTTTTGATTTATCGCGCTTTACTCCATGCAAACGCAATTTATTACCACTGCCTGTTAGGAGAGTCATGTAATGTGATGATTGAAGGTCGTGAGTTAAAATAAATCTGTGCTAATCGACTGCATCTGTTTTCAATCAAGTAGTTGAAATCCCAAGTCACTTTCTTAATTAATTTTATGTTCAACATTTGCATCTGGTGTTCAATAGCTGAATACAACATCAATGTGCACCCCTTTTTAATTAAAAGGGATAAATTCTGAATCAATTAATGTCAACACTGCCACCGCAGTTCAATCAGGAGTCATAGGGCCTTATTACTTTCTTTGCGTTATCCGATATTGCGGCAGTTTTGCAATCTCTGTTGATTTGTTAGTCAATTACCTGTGGTGAACAGACACCAAAACCAGATAAGTGACGGGTGAGGTGTTACAATATGACGAACAAAATTCGAATTCGTATGGTTGATGGTCGGTTAAAAGTTCTTCAGACACGTTTATGTAGTGAAGAAACGTGGCATTCCCAAAGCAGACATCTATGGCCATTAACACAGCGTACTGAATCGAGCTTGTGAGAAGACTTTATGTGTAAAGGTCTTCCTCAGATTTTGTAAAGAATTTCCTCTAGCGGTTTTCAGCTGCATTAAATAACACGGAAAATAAAAACCAAGCGTGTATTTGTCTGTTCCCCAATTAGAACTGAGAACTCACACTGCCCTTGTATCGAAAGAAATGTGTGGAACCACTGAGATAAGGAGACGCAGCTGGGATTAACTTTCTCTCATCGCAATAATGATCGCTAATCCTCATAACGCAACGATAAAGATAAGAACAGTTGTTACTTATGTTACGTACTGAATTCCTGGAGCCCCAAAATTAATTTATCTGCCTCAGTGTATCATCTTACATGAGGATTATGTAGCTTAAGTCATCGAAATGGAAAGGGAATTCCAGGTGAATACAGCCAAACGATTCAGAGCCACATGCGGAAGTTAGTGCACTATCACAGGATTGCCAATATTTGTAACGATGTTGCCAGTTGTTAACTGTGCTGGGGACAGCTGCGTAGAGATATATCTGTCATAGTGTTGCCAACTTTGGGGATTTTCCACTAAAACTGGTGGTTTCTATCCCCCTTTTAATAGCGTAATATTTCTTCTAGTGGCTACTGGATTTTATTTTGGTTTAGTAGAATTCGGTTTCAGTTACTGAAAATGCGATCTCTCAACCACTAAGCTACACTCCTGGAAATGGAAAAAAGAACACATTGACACCGGTGTGTCAGACCCACCATACTTGCTCCGGACACTGCGAGAGGGCTGTACAAGCAGTGATCACACGCACGGCACAGCGGACACACCAGGAACCGCGGTGTTGGCCGTCGAATGGCGCTAGCTGCGCAGCATTTGTGCACCGCCGCCGTCAGTGTCAGCCAGTTTGCCGTGGCATACGGAGCTCCATCGCAGTCTTTAACACTGATAGCATGCCGCGACAGCGTGGACGTGAACCGTATGTGCAGTTGACGGACTTGGAGCGAGGGCGTATAGTGGGCATGCGGGAGGCCGGGTGGACGTACCGCCGAATTGCTCAACACGTGGGGCGTGAGGTCTCCACAGTACATCGATGTTGTCGCCAGTGGTCGGCGGAAGGTGCACGTGCCCGTCGACCTGGGACCGGACCGCAGCGACGCACGGATGCACGCCAAGACCGTAGGATCCTACGCAGTGCCGTAGGGGACCGCACCGCCACTTCCCAGCAAATTAAGGACACTGTTGCTCCTGGGGTATCGGCGAGGACCATTCGCAACCGTCTCCATGAAGCTGGGCTACGGTCCCTCACACCGTTAGGCCGTCTTCCGCTCACGCCCCAACATCGTGCAGCCCGCCTCCAGTGGTGTCGCGACAGGCGTGAATGGAGGGACGAATGGAGACGTGTCGTCTTCAGCGATGAGAGTCGCTTCTGCCTTGGTGCCAATGATGGTCGTATGCGTGTTTGGCGCCGTGCAGGTGAGCGCCACAATCAGGACTGCATACGACCGAGGCACACAGGGCCAACACCCGGCATCATGGTGTGGGGAGCGATCTCCTACACTGGCCGTACACCACTGGTGATCGTCGAGGGGACACTGAATAGTGCACGGTACATCCAAACCGTCATCGAACCCATCGTTCTACCATTCCTAGACCGGCAAGGGAACTTGCTGTTCCAACAGGACAATGCACGTCCGCATGTATCCCGTGCCACCCAACGTGCTCTAGAAGGTGTAAGTCAACTACCCTGGCCAGCAAGATCTCCGGATCTGTCCCCCATTGAGCATGTTCGGGACTGGATGAAGCGTCGTCTCACGCGGTCTGCACGTCCAGCACGAACGCTGGTCCAACTGAGGCGCCAGGTGGAAATGGCATGGCAAGCCGTTCCACAGGACTACATCCAGCATCTCTACGATCGTCTCCATGGGAGAATAGCAGCCTGCATTGCTGCGAAAGGTGGATATACACTGTACTAGTGCCGACATTGTGCATGCTCTGTTGCCTGTGTCTATGTGCCTGTGGTTCTGTCAGTGTGATCATGTGATGTATCTGACCCCAGGAATGTGTCAATAAAGTTTCCCCTTCCTGGGACAATGAATTCACGGTGTTCTTATTTCAATTTCCAGGAGTGTATTTATGTCTTTCGAAATATGTTATTACTACTTTATTTGATTTCTGGAGTATTTAACTTTTACTATGACGACAGCACTGACGCTTTACAATGTGATATCAAACGAATCATCACACTGCATAGACCACATGCGCGGATTCCCTGTAGAATGAACAGTATTTAGTGGCAGCTAGTTAGAGTTTATTTCATGAGCGAAGGCGGCTTGCGCATGTGCAGGGAGTGCAGCAACCGGTTTCAAACAATGGGTGCTCACTTATTTCACTGTCGCTTCGAATAACCAAAAACGTAGTGAAGTCCTAAGGGACTAAACTGCTGAGGTCATCAGTCCCTAAGCTTACACACTACTTAATTTAACTTAAGCTAATTTACGCTAAGTACAACACACACACCCATGCCCGAGGGAGGACTCGAACCTCCGGGGGGTGGGGGGTGGGGGGGGGAGGGGGTCTGCGCGAATCGTGACAAGGGTCCATAGACCACGCGGATACCCCGCGTGGCTTCGAATAACGACAGAGTGCTTGTTGGCTAACGCAGAATGTGTCACGTCAGATGCGCGAAAAAGTAACTCGACTGTCGTTGTTCTTGGTGTGCACTATACAATTGTGATTCTCAATGTATGGTACTAGTTCACGACTTCGTACGTGCACCACAATATGCGCAAAAGTTTCGGGATTCTTGGCTTCAAGACGCAAATTTAAAAGATTGGCTCCGGATTACTGAAACTACTACTGGTCAGATAGCGAAGCAAAAATTTTGTGGATCAGTTTTAAGGAGTCACATGGAGATAAGAAGTCTCATGGGATGTCAAAGAAGCATCTACAAAATAAAAAGGTAAGCAACCTTTTTTTCAATTGATTAGTCATTCATTAATCGGCTTTACATCTTTGACCACTCCTTGACTAAGTAAATTGTTGCAGGTTGTAACTATGCACCCTAAAATTTTTCCTAAGTCAGAGCCCATTGGGAATTTAAAAAAAGGAAGATGCAAGACATGCATTATTCACAGCCATGCATACCAGTACACGTGTATTCGACCATTTGGGACAGGTAATTAATCACAGTCGTGAAATAGATATCGAAAAAGTTCATCTGCATCGAACTAAGTGCACTTCAGTTATAAAAAGCTTGTAAGCATCGCATTTCACTGACGTTCTAAAACAAGATTGCAAAGACCAACAATTTACCTTATCAATTGATGAAACTACTGATATTGCTGTACATAAGTACTTGGGATTGATTATAGTTTATTACAGTAAATTACACCAAATAATAGCATCTACATACCTTGACCTTCCTCAACCGCCCCAGTGTAATGCTGAAGCTCTTGTCTCTGCTACAAAGAAGACACTTCAACGATTCGATTTGAGACTTGAAAATTTAATGGGCATTGGTACAGATAAGACCACTGTCATGGTTGGAGTAAATAACGGTGTATTTACGAAATTGAAAGAAGAGGTACCACACCAGTTTTTAGTACGTTGCTTGTGCCATTCCTTGCAACTGGCTGTTTCAGCTGCTGCAAAAGAATTTTTACCGAGAAATTTGGAGTTTTAATTAAAGGGGCATGTGACTGGTTTAGTCGCTCCTCTTCCAGACAATCTCTTTATAAGGAGCTATACAAAACCACCAACGATGGACAGAAACCATTACAAATAGTTGAAGCGTGCCAAGCAAAGTGGTTATCAATAGAATCCACTGTCTCAAGAATTTACACGCAATGGTCAAAGTTAAAAACATATTTTTTTGACGAAGTGAGCGACAGGTGTCCACTTTAAAAACTAGTTGCCTGAAATGAGAGAAAAAGGACTGCAATGGGAAGAGAAAGAAATGTTGCGTAATCGGTGCAGAACATTTGTAGTAAGTCTGATTGAAGAAATAAAAAAAACAGGTTACCAGGAAATGTGACGTTGACGAAAAAAAATTCCAGAATAAGTGTTGAACAAGCACTTAATCACAACAAACAAAATATAATTGATATAATGGCTCAGTTCAATAAAAGTATAGAATTTATAGCAAGAGTGGGTGATCAGTGGCGACAAATTTTTGAATGAAGTATTGCATTTCAGAGATGCTCAAGGGGAATCGAGATTTGAGGAATTGGTGACTTTTGCGATTACTCTCCTAATACTACCTCATTCCAATGCCGATGTTGAGAGTCAGTTTAACAGTATGAATGTAATAAAAAACAAGCAGAGGAATAGAATGAAGTTAAATCTTTTAACTGCTGTATAAAGAATACTGTGTGGTTTGAGGTTGGAAGGAAAATGCTGCAACGAATACGAAACTCCAATAAACGTTGTGAAACAAATCGCTACCAAAGAATCGTATCAATCTGAAAGCGACAGTGATGATGATGCCGACCAAAACGATTCATCTGAAGAAGACGAATTCATTTAAGCAATTAGCTGGTGTTATAGAACTTTTTGTATGTTCCTAACCTTGACTTGCTGATTTATTTATTATATGTTCATTTAATAATTGTCAATATTTTATTACTTAATAATAAAGGAAACTAATTAATAATATACTTACTTTTCTCATAATAATTTAAAAAAAAGTTAGTGGAAATTTTAGCGATTATGAAAGTAGGAGCATTTTTGTTACTGTTTTTTTGGTGGTTTTTGCACTTGAAACTGGGGGGGGGGGGGGAGCTCACTTGAATTATTGGAAACACTGATCTGTCATGCTCGTGTTATACTGGATCATAAGATAGGCGCGAGCACGTTTGCTCTTCATACAGTGTTGTTTCCGAATCTTACAACAGAATGTCGTCAGTTAAAAACAATAATAAATAAAAATAAGTTGATGTTCAGTTAACGCCGAAAAATGTTTTCTTAGGATTTTGTTACTGAATTCCGATTTGGCTATTTCCAGAGATAACAAAAAATGAATCAATAACATCGTTAGTTGAGCGGGATCTGAAGCAGCACCAACCCTTGCCCTTGATCACGAGCTGAACATGGCGCCATGGAGCAATTATGAAACAACTCTCTGTCATCGGTCTGATGGTGGTCAACACAGCCAGTTCACAACATGAAATATAAAAGCAACTGAATATTAAGCGTACAATTATCTGCATAGGGCCGCAGAATTTAATTTACGATCTCGATCTCACACAAATGTGATGACTGTTCACATTGCTTCATCAATATGAAAAAGGAATATTAAGAGAATTTAGCAGGATCACCCAGATCCATTCACGAAAAGATGCAAATGATTACGAGGTGCTAAACATAGGCAGCAGTATAACGAATTCTCTACGGCACTGGCAATACGAAGAAATTCATGATAAGTTGCGCACTTATCCTATTCCGTTTGTGGTGAAAACTTATTTTAATAAAACTGAAAATATGTGCACAAACGACCTTGTACAAAGGTCATAAACTGTTGATCTCAAATGAATTATATCTACGTCCGGTCTAGTGTCATGCAGAATTAGAATATCAGGAATACCACAAAAATGTGGAGGTGTTATGTATAATACACTAATACATCGATTTTAGATGGAATTCATCTGAGAGGTTGTGTGGTGGCATGAGCCCCTTCTCATATTTCTATCTTACTCTGAGTAATTCGTTTTTCCTCTCTAATTGCATGCGGTGAAAAGTTGCTATTCCTTCACACGCAGCGTCTCTGGTCACCCAGGTGGTCCGGTGACAGGCGGGTTCTGCTGATCTTCAAGGGGTTAAGCCGACGGGTGTGAGGGAGTCGAGTAGATGCTTTCCAGACGCCGACATTGTCATAAGAGCGGGGGCGACACGCCCACAGGGGCCTGACGGAGCGGCTGGGCTAGAGATTCCATTACTTTGCAGAAACTTAGTGAAAACACTTTCTGGCGAGCTACCAGCGAGGCGTGGGAATGACTTGTGTTCCCAGGCAGTCTTGGTGGGCAGATTCCCGCGTTTTCTGCAAAATCATAACTGTGATTGGCTTGCTCATGGGATAGCTCAATGACGTAGCAAAATCGGCGCAGAAATAGGCGCCAAGTATCTCCATTGGTGGAATAGTAGTGCATCGGCGATAGAGTGGAATTTTCTGCCGGTTTTCTAGTTGCTGATTGGAACGTTTAATCACGAGCACTGTCCTGGGGGCGGGAATGTTCTGTGTTCAGCTTGTATGGGTGCTCTTGAGAGAGTCGGCTCTCGCCTTTCAGTTGGAGTAGGTTACAAGACTGAGCTCTCGCTGCTCTGGAGAGCCTGCCTTCCGTTGGCTGTCTAATATACTTTTATTTAATTGTAACTGTTTGACGAAGTTGCTGAAGTTTCGACTTCAACGTAACTTTCTGAGTACAGTTGGCAATTGAGCGTTCTGTGTACAAGCGGCCTATGTTGTCTGTCTTGAGCAGTTTTGGCTAAGTCGACTGTATCGGAGTTACTGTGTGACTTCGCTTGTTAAAATCAATCACTGTACCGTCAGTGATTGTGTGGCGGGCCTTCTTCATCTCCCTCAGAGGCGCATTTGTATTGCTAGGAAGTGTTTAGTCTGGAACAACCAGATCAGGATAATGTGTTTTGGGCTATACTCGCGACATTATCATCACGACGACGGGACGTTGAAGCAACCAGCCATCGCCTCCGGTACGCCAGATCGTGTCCTTGCAGTTAAGAAGACAGCTTGGTAATGTATGTCCGCAGCACTGGCAGATTAGGGAATTTTGCTAGGTGCTAATCAGAGCTCAGCAGAGCGGGCCTGTTTGTCTTTTCTAACTTTGTTCTGTCTTGGGTGTTCATTGTCTGAGTTCTCACTACTGTAGCAGCAATTAATGTTTTGTTGGCTGGGTGTTTCTCTTAAGATTTGAGTTGCAAGGAATTGGCTCCACATACCAATTCGTTATAAATGTCACAATCTAGTTTATGGACTACTTCACATTCACACCATTTATTTGAGTATCCAACTTGATGTATTGTAAATTTTTCATGTGTTTTGTTTATTATTTTGAATTTAGGCATAATAAATCAAATTGTTATTTTGGACAGAACTTTCATTCTGTTAATCGGTAGAGCAACCCATTCATTTCTCACTATGTTAATGAAACTTTCCTTTATTTAACTAATTTATATCAAACTAAATTATTGCAGGTGCCAAACTCTTTTCTAGTGCACTTGCAGGGTCGATTACAGTCAGTTCGCATTTCTTCTTAATCCATGTGCAACAGCAGTTGTCGGAGTTAGAAAAGGGAGAGCTTAGAGCACCATTTCCATATGAAGATTCTAGAAGAATTTGGTGTTAAATACACTGCTAGCCCCGGCACCTCGCAAGGTATACCTGCTTAAAGGAAGTTCCTCTAAGTAAGGAATCATCTTCAGAGGACGTCATGTTTCCAAGCAGAGAAGAAATTAGCATATTTCATCAAAGTATAGGAGATATTAGAGATAAAATTAGAGAACTGCGTATACATGTTGACTCAGAAATTAGTGGTATATCGAAACACAACTTAAATAATTTGATAATTCAGAGGCTTCCTTTACCAGGATACAGATTAGCTGGCTGTTTCTCAAGGAATTCCTTGCGGGATGGCGGAGTGGTCACGTACGTAAAAAATTATATTCCAATTGAGTCCATAGCACTGCTCTGAACAGAAATTTGGATGCCGTGCAGGGGCAGTTGAAATTAATGAAAGGAAACTTCTAATTGTTGTTGTTTATAGGTCGCCTAACTCTGACCTTAGAACATTTCTCTAGCGGTTCTGGCGCTGCAGTCCGGACCCGCGGGACTGCTACGGTCGCAGGTTCGAATCCTGCCTCGGGCATGGGTGTGTGTGATGTCCTTAGGTTAGTTAGGTTTAAGTAGTTCTAAGTTCTAGGGGACTTATGACCTAAGATGTTGAGTCCCATAGTGCTCAGAGCCATTTGAACCATTTTTTTTTTTTTAGAACATTTCTGCTCAGGCTAGAGAGGCTTCTTGATTTACTTAATAGGAAGTACCAGAAATTAGTTAATTGTGGTGACTTCAGTATTAATTTTGTATATGATTGTGCAAGAACAAGGTTGTTGGTAGATCTCCTAAATTCATATTATCTGACACAGATGTGTTTTTTCCAACTAGGGTGCAAGGGAACACTAGCACAGCCACAGATAATATTTTTATTCATTCTTCATTACTAGATGAGCATTCTGTTAGTAAAAGGGTGAATGATCTTTCATACTATGATGCACAAATTTTAATACTAAATGGCTTTTGTAGTCAAACAAATGTCACATATAATTACAAACTACGCAGGAAAGGTAATCCAACGGCAATAGAGAGTTTTTTTAAAACTCGTCAAGGAACAAGTGTGGCATGAAGTTTTGTAGTGCAGGTAACATAGGTGACAAATATAATGCTTTCCTTAAGACATTTATCACGCTCTTTGAGAGTTGCTTTCATTAGAACATTATAAATGGGGTGCTAACAGTAAAAGGCAGCCTGGGTGGCTGACTAGTGGTATAAGGATATCTTTTAGAACAACGCGGGAATTATATCAAAATGTTAGCAGTAGTTACAATCAAGCTACAGTACGCCATTACCGATAGTATTGTAGGGTGTTTAAAAGTGTTATTAGGACAGCAAAGAGTATGTGGTGCGCAAATAGAATAGCTACTTCACAGGATAAAATTAAAACCATATGGTCAGTTGTTAAGGACGTGTTCAGATATATGTACAGTATTTAACAATCATTTTTTGAGCATTGCTGATGAATTAAATAAAAATTTATCTTCTACAGGGAATCATATAACTCTTGGAAAATGCCTTTCCGAAATTGATGTCTGAAATACTCCTCTGTGACATTGACAAGTGGAAGATTGAGTCAATAATTAAATCACTGAAGACTAAGGACTCTCATGGATATGGATGTGATGTGAGGTACTGGATGGGTTAAACAAAAAGTTTCGAACGCTAGGCATTTTTTTGGTTTAATTAAGGCGTTGGAGTGTGTTGATCACAAAATTTCGCTCCAGATATTGGACCATTATGGAATACGGGGAGTAGCTCACAGTTGGTTCACTTCTTACTTTAACAACAGACAGCAAAAGGTCATTATTCACAGTGTTGAGAATGGCTGTGATGTGGGGTCTGAGTGGGGTATGGTCAAACTGAGGGTGCCCCAGGGATCAGTGTCGGGGCCACTCCTACTCCTTATTTAAGTAATTGATTTGCCCTCTAGTATTACGGGTAACTCTAATAGAGTTAGTGCTGCCTTTTTACTATTCGAACGGTATCTGAAGTGAGTGATCGTTCGACACGAAAATTAGTCTACTTTGCTTATTTTCATTCACTTATGTCGTATGGTATTATATTTTGGGGTACCTTTCCAATTCTAAGAGGATATATTTGGCTCAGAAATGGGGGGTTCGGGCAATAAGTGGTATAAGTTGACGAACTTCTCGACCCCTATTCGCGAGTCTGCGTATTTTGACATTGGCCTCTCAATATATATATTCCTTTCTTGTTAAGTGTGGTGTCACTGCCACGCTTACAGAATCAGCAGACGCAGGCATTACTGGATGCCCTTGGACAGCTTGTCCAGGGTCAACGTGCAATGCAAAATGATGCGGCAGCCACCGCTCCACCTCTAACGCAGCTACAACATGCAGTTGCACCGACCTTCCGACCTTTTGATGCTGCACTGGAAAACTGGACGGCGTGGTCACGCCAATTTGCATTCCATCTGGCCGCCTACAGAATTCAAGGTAACGAGCGGCAGCCTTTTCTTTTGTCGTCCGTCGGTGTGCACACCTACTGTGTGATAGTCAAATTATTTCCCCGACGCAATGTAGCAACTCTGTCCTATGAAGAAATTTTGTCTGCATTAGATGCATATTTCAAAGAATTAGTCAATGTAGTTGCGAAATGGTGTATCTTCTTTCGTACAAAATGTACAGCAGGTCAGACTAATCGGGGGTGGGTTGCAACCTTGCAAAGCCTTATAAGGGATTGTGCTTTTGAGTGTCAATGTGGACTCCCATATTCAGATACTATGGTACGTGATGCAATTGCACAGAACGTTTCTGATGTTCGTATAAGGGGACAGATTTTGAAACTAGTCAATCCCTACCTTCAACAAGTGATGGACATATTGGATCGGCAGGACACACTTGATTTTGTTCAGGAATCATTTGAAACTTCGCCAGCCGTGTGTCAGGTTAACCGGCCCGCCGGGTGAGCCGCACGGAGCAGTGAACAGCCCTCGTGCCTGGCCGCGCCGCTGCCGCCAGGCTCGCAGCCACGTGTGCCGCGCCGGCAAGCAAATACAGTACTTAAATCATGCCCGCGGTGCGCTACTAAACATTCGCGTGAGAATTGCCCATCACGCCAAGCTATTTGCTTTTACTGTAATAAAAAAGGACATGTTCAGAGTGTTTGCCAGAAAAAGCTCAGATCGGAAACTCCAAACCATTCCAGGCCCTTTGCTTCGTGCCGGAATCGGAATCGAACCAAGGATACTCAGGCTCGCGAAACTTCGCCCATCGAAATTCATGTCGTTCATTCCACTCCGCCCAGTGCCACTCTCTCTAACAGTGACTGTGTTCGTCCCACAAATAGTGTGCGTCGACATCGCCAGAAATCCCGTCAAGTCGCAAGTGATTTTGTACCAGTGTCAGTTCACGTTGCACGAGACAGTCGCTCCTGTCGTCAGCAGGGCAATAAACTTTTTGTAGACTTGGACATTAACGGCAAAGTGATACCATTTCAGCTCGATACCGGAGCTGCAGTTTCACTGATCAATCAAGACACTTACAAACAGCTAGGCACACCTCCGTTGCGTGCCGTAAATGTTAAGTTAACTAGCTATTCAGGTCAAGAGATCCCTGTGTTAGGACAGTGCAGCCTTCTTGCAATATACAAAGGACAAACAAAACTTGTGTCATTTTACGTCCTTCGTTCTTCTGCAGTGAACTTGTTTGGTTTCGATTTATTTCAGTTGTTTAACTTGTCTATAGTAAATCAGGTCCTATCAGTGAACCAGACTGTGCCTTCAGACAATGTTTCTCGTCTCTGTGAAGAATTTGCAGACATTTTTGCACCGGGCCTCAGTTACGCTAAGAACTATCAAGCACATTTGGAACTGAAAGTAAACGCGCAACCGAAATTTTTCAGAGCGCGCAATGTTTCCCACGTATTGTGTGTTGAGGTTGCAAAAACATTACACGATTTGGAATCACAAGGTGTAATTGAACGTGTGCAGGCTTCTCTCTGGGCATCGCCCTTAGTAATTTTGCCTAAACCTTCGGGAAAATTGAGACTTTGTGTGGACTTCAAGGCAACAGTGAATCCACAACTATTGATTGAAACTTTTCCTTTACCCCGCCTGGAAGATCTTTGCGACAAACTGTGCCCGGGCAAATATTTTTCGAAGTTGGACCTAGCAGATGCGTACTTGCAAATACCGGTGGACGAAGAAACCCAGCGCGTTTTGGTGGTTAACACGCATCTTGGTTTGTATCAATTCAAACGACTGCCATTCGGGTGTGCATCCGCCCCTGCATTGTTTCAGCAATATCTACAAACTGTTTGTGCATCGGTCCCTACTGCGGCAAACTATCTGGATGATATTGTGATCTTCAGAAAGAGGGAAGAAGAACATTTAGACAATCTCACAACATTATTTCAGGTCTTGCGATAAAATGGTCTTCGCTTACGGAAGGACAAATGTGTGTGTTTTGCTAGTGACTTGCCATACCTGGGACATGTACTCAATGCCCAAGTCATACATCCCAGTCCCACGCACCCCGATGCCATACAAGATTTGCCTTCACCGCAGAATTTGAAGCAGCTACAGAGTGTGCTGGGAAAAATGAAATATTATCACAGATATGTGCCGCATGCCTCTTCCATTTCAGCCCCAGGTGTTACCAACGCTGCCTTCCATTTTGCCCCATGGCGACGCGCCGCCGCCGCCTGTTCTCCCGCCGGCGACGCCCACAGTGGACGCGTCGCTGCAGCCGCCGGGCGCTCCCCTGAGTCACGCGCCGCCGATCGCTCCCCGGGACCAGTTGTCTTCCGACATGGAACTCTTGCCCTCTCCGGACCTTATGTCGTCTTCGCCCGTCGGGTGCCCCGGCCCGATGGAGGTCGACCCTTCGGCCCCTCCTGTCTCTCTACGGGCGCATACACCGTATGTTGGCGTGCACCCTGGAGTAGGTCTTCAGGCGTTCCCTAGCTGCCCACGGTCCGAATAGTAGGGTGCGGGTGGCACAGCCTCGCCTGTTGTTAGGCTCCCCACCTCGTCGCATACGTCAATATGCGGTCCTCCCCACGGCGGGCGGAGGCCTTACACCGCAACCGTCCGCCGATTTACGGGGGAGGAATGTGGTGTCACCGCCAGACACCACACTTGCTAGGTGGTAGCTTTTAAATCGGCCGCGGTCCCTTAGTATACGTCGGACCAGCGTGTCGCCACTATCAGTGATTGCAGACCGAGCGCCGCCACACGGCAGGCCTAGTCTAGAGATACTCCCTAGCACTCGCCCCAGTTGGACAGCCGACTTTGCTAGCGATGGTTCACTGCCTACATACGCTCTCATTTGCAGAGACAATAGTTTAGCATACCCTTCAGCTACGTCATTTGCTACGACCTAGCAAGGCGCCGTATTCAGTAATTAGAAAGAATTCTGAACAGACAATATTGTGAATCATGTACCGTCAAGAGCCACGTTCATCATTAATGGATTAAAGTTAAGTATCAAACTAATTACGTCCGCTTTCTGAATTCTAATTCCTTGTCATGTTCCAGACCTCACGTCAGTATAGTTCTTCCCTCCTCACGCCAGCCTGCGTGAGCTAAAACGCGAGCATTTCGGCCTCCACTAGTAACACGGTGTTGGATCTTCTGCCAACACACAACATTAACAATAGTAGCTTATTCCGAAAAACAAGCAGCTTTCACTCAGTGAAATGAAATGATCGTATGGCACTGTTGGCCTGGATGTCCCATTCAGGTTCGGCCGCCAAGTGCAAGTCTTATTTCAGTCGGCGCCACACTGGGCGACTTGCGCCCGATGATGAGGATGAAATGATGATGAGGACCACACAACCCCTAGTCCGCGAGGGGAGAAAATCTCCAACCTGACCGGGAATCGAATCCAGGCCCAGTGCATGAGAGGCAAGCACGTTACTACGCAGCTAAGCAGGCCGACTTCCACTCAGTTAATACTTGGCAGAAATCAAATCAGCATTTGGGTCAGATTTCCTTGACTCTTGTGCAGAAAAAAATGTTTCAAATGGCTCTGAGCACTATGAGATTTAACTTCTGAGGTCAGCAGTCCCCTAGAACTTAGAACTACCTAAACCTAACTAACCTAAGGACATCACACACATCCATGCCCGAGGCAGGATTCGAACCTGTGACCGTAGCGGTCGCGCGGGGTCCAGACTGTAGCGCCTAGAACCGCTCGGCCACTCCGGCCGGCTCTTGTGCAGAAAGGTGTGCAGTGTACTGCTGCACCCATTTTCAATAAGCTACCACTAGAATTCAAAACTCTTAGCAGTAATCCACGCGTTTTCAAATCAAAACTGTAGAGTTTCCTCATGAGTCACTCCTTCTATTCTGTCGAGGAGTTCCGTGAAAAATTAAGTTGATTGTTCTTGTATTGTTGGTTGCGTTTACTTAAACTTATGGCTTGACGTTTTTCGGGTTCCTAAACATTTTATTTTTATCTGTTATTACTTTTATGTTGTAATTTCATATGCTGACACGTTCCATGACCATGACCTTGTCCTCAATTTGGTCCTAAGGAAAGTGACGTGTAAATAAAAAATAAAATAAAACTAATATGGAGACTTGCTACAAAGTAGATGTCTTAAGTCAAGGAACATGCCTGGAACAACTTTTCTATTTAAAACCTCCTTTTATCGAAAGTATGAAGGAAAAAGAAGTGCAGCAACAATAATTAGAACTTGCGCAGTGGGTTGCACACCTAACATTTTAAGTGGACTTGTCTGCGCACTGCCAACAGTTAAGACACTGAAAGGTGAGAAACAATTTATTTCTGTTTTTATGCGGGTGCATTTACAAAGAAAATAGCACTGTAGAAGAGATAAATTCTGACAAACACACTTCAGTTCTCTAAGCGCAATAGTATTAAAGAAAATGCGAGGTTTGAGGAATTCATTGTGGCCTTGAAATAATGACAGGAGTAGCTTTCTACACATTTTGATGACACTGCCAATCTTAAATCTGTTTCAGCTGTTTTTGAGACAGTTTGCCATTTCAGTTGAAAGCTTCACTGTGCATGTGCAGATGTAAGTGGTTGATCTGAAACGTAATTCCCGTTTAAAGACATACCCTCTTACGTTAAAAGTTTCCAGGACGTCTACACTGTTCTCCTCTGTCAGAGATTCCACGTCTCCATAATGAGGTTGCAAAAGTGCCACAATATTCCGATCAACATGTATGTGTGAAAGACCTTTTTTTCGATTATGAAAGTAAGTAAGTGACGATTATGTGGCAGCCTGAGTGCGAAAATCTGTGGAAGTGCCTGCGTCTGTCCGTATGTCGATACATTGTACCACTTAAATGTTGCATCGTGTTTTCAGTGCGCAAAAAAAGAACAGTATTGAAAATTTGTTTTGTTTGTGATGTATGTTGCTAAAATATGGAACATGAAACCAGGTCGTATGCAGTGCGACTGCATTGCCATTTAAATGAGGGGGGTGTTTGCTGTGTTCCCCTCTTCACCCTCCGCACACCGAGCAGTGTGGCAAGGCGGTGGAGGAAATTTGCATCCAGGCTGAGCGCTATGGCAGTCATGCCAGAGAACGCTTCGCGAGCCAGTCTTGGCCGTTCCTGTAAAAAAGGATTTAACTGTTTTCTTCCCACATTTAATAAATATTAGTGACATTGGCACAGATCTGCATCTTGAAGTAATTGACCTGCATTGCGATATGGTCTATAAAGACAAATCTAATAAAACGAGAAACATTGTAGACTTCACTCAACATTTCCACGAGGATCGATTTTCTCTTTTGCGAAAGATGGCTACGGGCATAATATCAATATTTGCTTACACACGTTCGTGAACCACTGTTTCCAGCAATGAACAAAAGTAAAAGACACTTGAGAAACTCACTGTCAGACCATTATCTGAATTGCATGCTACATCTACACATCAATGATTGCACTTAATATAGGCTGTCTGGCATGAGAGAAAAAGAGGCGAAAGGTCAGGAGTGTGAGAACTGATAAATAAACATTGAATGCATAATACTGATTAAGAGAAAATAGAAACACATAACTACTTATTAATAAGATTGTGTTCCATCTGTACACTTGTAGCTTATTTGTTTGAATGGTAGCAATGAAACTTCATTTACAATTACCTACATATTTCTGGCTGAAAATTAATTGTTGTTGTAGGCAGTGACGTAGTCTTCAATCCTAACACTAATTTGATGCAGTTCTCCACACTATTTTTATGTGTGCAATCCTCTTCCACTCTCCCTAAGTACTGAAACCTACATCGATTTGAACCTGCTTACTGTAGTCAGGCCTATGTCTCCGTCAACAGTTTTTACCCCCCTCCTTTCCGTTCATTACCAAACTAACGTTTATTTCATACTTCAGAAAGTGTCCTCTTATCCGATCATTTCTTTTATTTTAGTTGTGTCTAATATTTCGTTTTCCGCAGTTCGACACAGTGCCTCTAATTAGTTATCTCATATATCCATTTAAATTTCTGCATTCTCCATTATCACCAGATTTCAATAGCTTGTATTATTTACATTTCTGAACAGTTTATTGTCTATGTTTCTCATCCATAGAAGGCTTCACTCCAGATAAATAACTTCAGAAAAGGCTTCCTACAAGCTTACGTTTATATTCGATGTTAATAAATTTCTTTTTTGCAAAAATGATTTTCTTCTCATTGTCAGCATGCATTTTATATTCTTTGTTAAGTTGGCCATAGCAGTTATTTCATTGCATAAATACTAAAACTCGTCTACCACTTTTAGTGTCTCACTTCTTTATTAAATCTTTCAGCAGCATCTGAGTTAATTAAACTACATACCACCACGATAATTTTTGTTGTGTTGATGTTCATCTTATAATAGTTTTTGAAGATATTATTCATTCTATTCAAATATTTTTCCAAGTCCTTTGTTATCTCTGAGAGAATTACAATGGCACTGACAAATCTCAGAGTTTTTATTTCTTCTCCCTGCACTTCGATTCTGACTCCAAATTTCTCCTTCGATTTCTTCACAACTCGTTCATTGTACTGTTTGAATAACTTTGGTGAAAGACTTGCTCTTCAGTTTAGTCCTGCGGGACTTGACGTGCAAATAAATAAAATAAAATAAAATCAGTTCCACAGAGTAATAAATCAAATTGTGGATTCACAGGGAAAAATTTAAAGTATGGCTACTGAAACAGAAAGGAATGAGGCAAATGTGCAGTCGTGCCCTTTCATACGTTTTCCACCTACAGATCTACAATAAGTAATACGTACTAACAAGCTTGTTCATTGCTTCCGCGATTTATCCTGTCTTGTTTGATACCGAGATGATGAGCAAAATACAATCCGTGTCACTGACAGTTGCTTCGAATCAGATCAGACACTTTCTTTTGTATTATTGTTGATGTAACTGCGTATTTGCGATGCTGGCCGCTATAGCTACTCCTGCGTGGCTGACAGACGACATAGGACATGGAGTGTTAAGATTCTTCACTTAACTTGTGGCAGTTTGCAGCTCAACAGAAGAAGTAGTGAAAGGAAGCGATAGAGTACAGCTTTTGCAGAAAAACTGAAAATGATTTCGAAAAGCACTAGCATTTTAGATATTATTTATTTTCAAATTGTCGTGCAGAGCAACTAACAACTTAAAATATTTAATGGTATACAACACTGAAAGACTTTCTGTATCATGTTCTGACTGCCAGATGAAATAATACTTTCTGAAATCAACGAGGCAAGCAACGGTGAGAGAAGTTCGGAATCCATTCAGTACATTGTAAAGAGACAAGGTGAAAGTAAGGTTAGTTAGACACTGGGTGAGACAAAGTAGCGAGGAATTTTATCGATTACACCTCGATAGTTATTTCCGCATGAATATGCCCACTTTTTGTACCAACATCAGCCTTAGGAGTAATCAGACAGTTAACTGTGAGGAAACGGCACCAACTTCTGGCAATACGTAACTCTGCACACGCTCAATGTGGTAAGCATGCTGCTCTTTCTAATATTTTATTTCCTTTCATCTGAAGTGTTCTGCAAATTGAAAAGTTCGTTCACCAGACGATGTTCGCAATTATTATCAAAGTTTTCTGAGCGACCATGTGTTAAACATTACGTGTAGATTGCGCTGTCGTTCTTTTGAAGGATAGACGTAATATATGGGCAATATAACGTAACATAATTAAGTCAGATTATGCAGAGGGAGTTTTGCTATGTAGCCAGCAAAACACATGATGGTGGCAATAGCAAAAAGGATAGACTGGCAAAATCAAGACAGCTCTTCTCAAAAAATTAACGTGCTAGTAACATATCGTACAGGGGACAAGTTGTCTGAGGATTTATTAACTGATTGTCAATCTGCCTTCTAGTGGCTTCTTCACAGAGGACATAAAAATAATATTTTCAGTGAGATTAGAAACGAAAACTACCGCTCTCTTATCATAGAAGGGCGAACACATTACCGCTAAGCTAGCATACAACTGCATCACACAGCGGCTGCTTTCTTGTCCCAATGATCGGCAAGAGAAAGAATGCGCAACGTAAATAGAGAAGTAAGATTCGGTTTCTGTTGTAATGAGCTTCATGGAATCAAAACCGTACGTTTGCTACCTTAAGTGAGAATAATTCAGAATATTTAATGTATATCACAAGTACACATCGAGTGATTCTACCAGGATAATTGTGAATCAAATCAGAAAGTAAATCGACGATCGCACAGTTGATAAACGTATTCTACAACGTGGAAAATTCCCCATAAGACTAGCGACAGGTAGATTACGGCTGCTCAGCCGACGTGAATCTCGAGCTAGCTCTCACCGGGGATACTCGCCTTTTGAAGACGCGTCGTCGCCGGCTTCCACTACAGTGTCTGGGAGCAGAAATACCAAATAGGACAATGAGTGTCATTCCCATGTCTGCAACTATGATTTGGATCTAATGTGTAGTTACGAATAATATCCAGATGGACCGACTACAGCTCGAACATTACAAATAAAGAGCAGGATAAATTAATTCAGTGATTCTCCCCTTTCGTAGCTACCGCAGCTATTTCTGTTTTTCTGCATTAAGCAAACTGCAAACAAAAAATCTCATTAACTGGAAGCGATTCACTTATTTAGCATCACCAAACGCTATTAACATTTGAAGGAATAACGCTCGCTTTAATCTTACATACTTGACAACAATTTCCTGTAAGAAAACTGTCATTCATAAAAAAGGGAACAAAGAGACGTAAGCTGTCACCTAATTAAAACGATATCAGTATAACTGCTGGCCCTGGCCGGCCGGTGTGGCCGTGCAGTTCTAGGCGCTTCAGTCTGGAACCGCGTGACCGCTACGGTCGCAGGTTCGAATCCTGCCTCGGGCATGGATGTGTGTGATGTCCTCAGGTTAGTTAGGTTTAAGTAGTTCTAAGTTCTAGGGGACTGATGACCACAGATGTTAAGTCCAATAGTGCTCACAGCCATTTGAACCATTTTTTGCTGGTCCTGATTGGTCAATAACAGCGAAAAGCGCTGATGAATGTGTCTTTGAATTGTCAGAGTGCGTAAGACACAGAGTTACCAAAATAAGATGAAGGAAGGTGAGTGTGAGAGTGGATTTCTATGCAGTATTACGCTTTGATGAATTTTGCACCTAGTTTATTTCATTGCTGTTTCACACGAACCACCCCTCTAGACTATCACAACATTCATATGTGATTTATCAAAGTGTAATTGTTAAAACAAACTGCTATTGTAAATTTTCGACACTTGTGGCCGGATCTGACTCAGTGGACAAAGCCAATTGTAATTTCACTTCATTTAGGATCCTACTGGAAAGGCTTAATAATGCTTTGGAGATACACACTGCACACATCAACTTGTATTCTCATCGGCTCTGGCTTAACTACAAAGTTTTGGATCACATAAATAGTGTAAAACAAGAAGGAGAAATGAGCATGGAGAGTAGACACCTCAATCTTTACGTAGTAGTAGGGCAAACTGCGTTTTGTGGCGTTTTGTTAGTGTGGGTTGCATATATCAGGGGCATTTATACTTTCAGAGGCAAACCTATTGTTCTCTTTTGATTGACAGGTCCTTAGCCTACTATTCTCTTAAGAGGATTATGACCTCCTGGGGATAATCCTTCCTTTTGATTGACTGGCCCCTAACCTATCGTTCCACCACCCCCTCCCCCTGCTCCACTCAACCCCTCAGCATAGCTCCAACCCTCCCCCACCCTCTCTCTGATACAGGTACACTTTCAGGCCTAAGTTTTTCGAACAGCCCCCTCCCTCTCTGTCAGTTTCATTGACTACTTCATTAACTTGATCAATTAATTAACGCCTCCCCCTCTGGTAAACACCCAACCCTCCCCTCCCTTCTCGCCCTCCCCTATCTGGAAATTGGCGACTCTCTGCTGGAGAGGAAGGATCTCACAACAGGAAATTCAATTACATAGCAGAAGCTGTACTGATTATTTATACAAAAATTCAGTTTGCAGTGGTTGTATCTCCCATGCTCATCATTTTCTGCTGTTTGGGAAGATGCATATCTTGTAAAATACATCAAAAGGAAGTTATTAAATCGATAGCTTTTTTATGCTGACCACTCAAGGAATACCATCATGAAACAGTCATCACATGTAATTACACTGTTAAAAAATCTGTCGATCGTGAAGAACGCACTATCCACAGTCCTTCAGCGAGTACGACCTCCCACATCCATTTGTGCAGGTTGTCCAGAGTCAGAGTGTGGTTGCAGCGGGGCCCCTGCAAAGTGACATGTCCGTCAGTGGCCATGCCACACTCTGGTGTTCTAGATGTGTCCACTCGGGCACCACGACTGACAAACTAGATATCAAGATAATCCTCAAACCAAAGCATCAGGTGGTGGAAACCCTTTGATACTTGTACACGAGAAATTCCTGTCGAAACTCATGCTCTCTCTCTCTCTCTCAGAAATGGTTCAAATGGCTCTGAGTACTATGGGACTTAACTGCTGAGGTCATCAGTCCCCCAGAACTTAGAACTACTTAAACCTAACTAACCTAAGGACAGCACACAACACCCAGTCATCACGAGGCAGAGAAAATCCCTGACCCCGCCGGGAATCGAACCCGGAAACCCGGGCGTGGGAAGCGGGAACGCTACTGCACGACCACGAGCTGCGGACACTCTCTCTCTCTCTCTCTCTCTCTCTCTCTGTCTCTGTCTCTATCTCTCGTTCTTTCTCCCTCCCTCTCTATATCTCTCTCTCTCTGTCTGTCTGTCTCTCTCTCTCTCTCTCTCTCTCTCTCTCTCTCTCTGTCATACTGTAGAGTGCCAGTGCTGGGCCTGCATGGTCAGAAACCAACCACAAACAAAGCAGCGTTTATCTGCTAAACCACTGTGGAATACCGATGCATGTGAGAACTCCTTCCAAGGCAAATACCTGACAGGCGACTGATTCCGCCAGGAAATTCGGTTATACAGCATAGAATATGCTGTTTAGTTATAAAATTCTCTTCATCAGGGGTTGAACCTCACTTTTATTTGGTGGCAAAAGTTCATATCTGACCACTACATGTTCTAATTACGAAATTACATTGCTGTAGATTGGAGGTCTCGTCTCATTGGAAAATTTTCATGTGTGTGCTCACCTTGACATGCAGAGATCGACTGAGCTAGTGTACAGTGCAACCACCAGAGAACATCTTACTCTCCAACCCCTTGTCCCCAGCCTCTCCACCAGTCCCAGAAAAAGTTGGTAAGCAAAACTCTCACTCTGTGCTGGAGCGGAAGAATGTCACGACACGAAATTCAAAGCAAACTCAATAATATATTGATACATATTCTTTACATAATTAGTTTGTGGGAGACAAGGTTCTCCCACTTGAGTAGACATCAAGAATGCACCCCCCACCATTGCTCCCCATGACATAACAACTGTAATCACCAGGGAATGGAATGAAGTGCGGTATAGTAGCCACTGTTTGAGGTCTCCCGCGTGTATGCCTATCATTATGGGACCCCCAAGAAGGTCAAAATAGCCCAATGTCCTAATTACAAATCACGTTACTGAGTCCGACCGACCACGCACCGGATATCGGCCTCATTTGATCTCGTGGCCCCTAAACAAAGCATCAAGTGGTGGCATTGTGTTGATCGGCAAAGTCCAGACTCGCTTCGTATCTCTGTCGCTCTCAAGAGGCCACTCCCTGATGGAGGTTTTCATCTCTCCTCAGTATACTGTATTCCTATTGCTAATGCTGGAGACAAAGGGAAAGCTGACGCAATTTCGATATCAAAAATAGAGTGAAGCAACCCATTTGCACTATCCTGTCAAATTAATTGCTTGGCAATTTACAGGAGTCAAATAAATCGCTTAAAACACCCAAGTGACAAGTGGAGGATCATCTCTAAATATATATAAAACGAACGATTCGTGTGTGTTCGATCGTTTTACAGAGACTAGAAGCAGTGGACATATAGTTACTACATGAGTGTTGTGGCAGTGGGCAATGGCTGCAGCAGCTCATTGCTCACAATTAATAAAATGTTCCTATTATGCCGTGGTCGAATGGATTTGGCATTTAGAGGCAACGTTTCGTCCTCATCTGCAGAAGACTTTCCAAGGGGGATCGTAGCGTCTTTGAGTGTCCGATTCACACCTTGGTTCGCCACTCACTGCCGCAAAGTTACAAATACGTGTGCTTCCGTGCAGTGGTGTGACGTGAGATGTTCTGAATCCCCGAGCGCAATTGGCCGTTGTCGATTGCCGTCGTCCGCTGTCGCTATCACCCCATGGTGGGAGACTGGTACACATCTTATTCAGCACCGGGATCCAAATGTCATTCAATTACCTGCTGAAATTCCTGGACTGTTTTAAAATCTCAGTGGCCTCTCTGTATGGTCTGTCATGGTATCCGCTTGTGGCTGTCAGTACTTGAGTCCTATCAAAATGAATGTGGTGAAAAGCATGTTCAGCAACAACTGATCTGTCAATCTCCCCGATTCTGCATTTGCTCTTGTTATCTCCAAGTCGTTTTTTGACCGTACTTTCTGTAGCACGCACGTACACCTCCCTGCAACTACACAGAATCCTATAAATTCCTGCTTTTTGCAATGGTTTGCGAGCATCCTTGACCAATTTTAGGCGATCTTGTATGTTGCTGATTGGTTTGTAGATTACATCAATGTTACACTTTTTCAAGCTTTTCCTTTGCTGTCAGTAGCGTCCTTAATGAAAGGCAGGAAAGCTTTCGATTTCACAGGCGGCATGATTTCTGCGCGGTGGTCTCAATGCTTCCTTTTTACGTCAGCGAACGAATAACCATTACTTACCAATGCATTGACGAAATGTTTTAATTCGGTGTGAAGCAGCTCTGTTCCACAGATATTCCTTCCTCTCTCCTCCAACTTTGTTATGATGACTAACTTTTGTTGTGGGTGATGGTTTGAAGCCCGGTGGAGGTAACTGTGTGACCTAAACTACCATCTTCCTTTTCGAAAACTAGTACATCAATAAAATATAATCGTCTGCCTGCCTCCTCCTCCATGGTAAACTGGATTTTCGGATTAATGCTTGTGAAAACGACCTAGTTCCTCTCTGACATGCCTGCACAAAATAAACGTATCACGTACGCAGCGGAACCAAACATTCGGTTTCTTGTAGGCAGTTTCCAATGCCGGCACCTCAAATGTTTCCAGAAAGAAATTCACTATAACTCAGCTTTAGGGGGCTTCCCATAGCCACGCAATCCGTGTGTTCACAGAACTCTTTGGAAATATGTGGTTATTAGGCAATATTCAAACAATTCTGCAATATGAGGAGGAAAAATACGTTTGAGCTGCTGCAATTCCTCGTTGAGCGGAACCATAGTAAATAGTAATACAATATCAAAACTAACTAATATGTCCTCCAGCTGGATCACTGTGTCCGCAGCTCGTGGTCGTGCGGTAGCGTTCTCGCTTCCCACGCCCGGGTTCCCGGGTTCGATTCCCGGCGGGGTCAGGGATTTTCTCTGCCTCGTGATGACTGGGTGTTGTGTGATGTCCTTAGGTTAGTTAGGTTTAAGTAGTTCTAAGTTCTAGGGGACTGATGACCATAGATGTTAGTCCCATAGTGCTCAGAGCCATTTGAACCATTTGGATCACTGTGCCGTTTAATTTAGTGATAAATGTGCCTAGTTCTTGACATGTGTGTCCGAGGGCTCCGGCTAGACTACTACAACGTTTAATTTTGTGATAAAATGTGCTGATTCTTGATATGCGAGTACTATCGGCGCACATACGGTAATAATATTGTTGTAAGGACCCGGCAGTCGAATAGGAGGGCGAACCAACAGCTCTCACTATAGGTCTTAGAGAAACATGTTCTTTGTGCATCTTCAGCAACCCATAAAGTTATGTTGGTAGAGCAACTGAATTGAACAGACTTTTCTGAACGCTCTGTTCGATAGAAGACTTTTTTATCAACCGCGTGACAGTCAGTGGGGTCATTACACAGTTTCCTATATGTCTTGGATCTAGAAGTCGTTAATGATACTAAGATAGTCGGTCACACTAAAAAATACGACGGTAATTTTGAATGCGACCGACTGTCACAGTGAAATTATCGTCTTAATAGATCCGCAGACATATAGGAAACTGAGTAAAGAGCAGCTCGCTTGCTATGACACCACCTGTGAGAACTGATGTGGTAGCACCTAAACTTTTATCGTCACTTTCTCGGAAACTATTGAGCGTTGGAAACTCAGGCAAAATAGCTGTTCCTTTATTTTCGCCCCTTTTTTTCACCAAGCAAAGTTTCGACTGTGTCAGAGAGTGAGCTATTGTGCCTCCTCCTCGTAAGCAATAGTTTCAGGAAACTGGTGATGTAACTCCACACCCGTGAATAGAACATGGAGTTCTTGCAGTATTTCCGCGCCAATCCATATGGGCCACAAACATTGGTCTTGAGAAACTAATATGCAATCGAAATTAATCACCACGTTCTGCCTACTACAATGTAATTAGGCTTGTTAAAGTAAGATTAAACCGTATTGATTCCATGAAAACTGGACTTTTTTGTTCACTCTTTTGGACTATTTCTCGAACTACATCATTCCTAAAGCTTTTGATGAACTGTTGGATGCTGGTTGGGGATTGTGTCGCACCGATATTGCGATGACGACAGTATCGCGTAGCGGACACTTCACTGCCACCTAGAGTTACCGGTTTGTAACGACTCGAAAAGACCCTCATTTACACGTATTTGGAGTTTGTTAGCTGTGTAGAGACAATTAAAAACAGAAATACTTAAGAAATATTTTCTTTTAGAAATGTTTAATTAATTTCATCCACTTCATTTCATCTAATTTCATTGCCTCACCAATGCAACTTTTTGGAGTTAGCCCAGAGTGATATAAAGACTGAGGTGTCTAGTCTCCATGCCTATTTGTCCTCCTGGTTTTACCCTACTTATGTGACCCTCAACAATTTAGTTAAGCAAGAGCCGACGAGCAACTGCCTAAGAATGCAAGTTTACGTGGGCAGTGATTATCTTTAAAGCGTTATTAAAGCTTTAAAGTATTCTCCAAGATGAAATGAAATTACAATTAGAGTTATCCACTGAGTCCCATTCCGCCACAAGTGCCGTAATATTCAAGGTAGCATTACATGAATGCTTCTGTATGAATGCACAAACACGTCCGACGTCCTGTGGGAGTCTCATAGACCGAATATGGAGGCAATGGACAGGCACTGCGGATAGGTAGCGTTCGAGGGGAATGTGAATCAGCCGTGAGGCGAGTCGAGATAGTCCACGCAGGTGCGATAACGCTGGGTCCCAGATGGTCCAGGGGTTAACACGCCTGCCTAGTAAGCAGGAAATCCAGTTTTCGAACCCCGGTCCAATATAAATTTTCACTCATCACCACTGAGTCTGTGTAATGTCTCGAGGCAGCTGACAGCAGCGATCCCCACCCGTTCCTTTCCTTTCTTCCCCTCTCCACCTTCACTTTACATATAATTATTTAAGATAGCAGTCTGTTTTAACAACTGCACCTCGATACTTCACATATGAATGTTGTGATTGCCTGGAGGAGTGGGAGGTGTGGAACAACAGAGAAATAAACTACTGTATGTGCAAAATGC
Organism: Schistocerca nitens; assembly: GCF_023898315.1. Taxonomy (NCBI): domain Eukaryota; kingdom Metazoa; phylum Arthropoda; class Insecta; order Orthoptera; family Acrididae; genus Schistocerca; species Schistocerca nitens. Next base: position 505,158,082 of record NC_064616.1, on the reverse strand, counting down.
GCCAAATGTGAGATACTGCAAAGAAACTTCTTCTCACACTTACCGAGGGCAACATATTCTTGTTACTTTGGTCCTCTCTGTCTTACGATGTCTGACAATTGAAAAGCTCATTCATCAAGCGCTTTTCGCTGTTATTGGTCAATGAAATTCTGTAGTTATACTCAAATCGTTTGGATTAGATTTTACTTTTCGTCTCTTTGATTTTTTTTTTCTAATGAATGACTGTTCTGCTTAAGGGACACTGTTTTCAAGTATACAACATAAAAATGAACATTATTTATTCATAATGTTAGTAGCGTTTGGTGACTCTAAAGAAGCGAATAGCCTACGATTAATGAGATTTTTTGTTTCCAGTTTACTGTAGCGGCACTACCGTTTGGGATAGGAAAAGTCAGTGTTGGTGCAATATTTCTGAGCGTGCAAGTTACAGCCATGTGCGGGCCTGTTTACAGTGAGTTACGCTCACCAGCAGTTGCGAAGTAAAATAGAGGTCACAGGGGCGTAGAACCGCTGGAAAAAAGTACACGCAGTGGTTTGCATGGTGCAAGTCACAGGCAGAAGGGGCCCACTGGCCAACCTAAGTGTTACGAGATTCGACGCGGAGCGGCGCGCTTAGCAAAATAGGTGCCGGTTCACTAACAAAGCATTCAACTGTGGCAGCTCTCCTGGACGGCGGGGCGTGTCACACCACCGGACACACGTAGTAACAGATGGGGCTTCAGTGTTCCAGTCCATGGCGGCTCGCTGGTTCGACCCTCTCAGGCCAACGCGGGATCCACAGCCAGCCAGCGGCGGGCCACTCCATGGCTCACTACTGCGGGCAGACTTGTTGGCTCCCAACACACGCTGGAGGCATCCCGAGGCGAGGGCCGCAGATTCGGACATCGGATTGCAGGCGCTTGTTGTCACCCGCGGTCTGAATCACGACGGCGAAGAAGCATGCAGCTGGCCGCCTGTGGCTCCTGGCGAGTGGCGCTGAGATGGCAGAGGCGAAGGCCGCAAGTCGGCTACTGGCACATCCTGACGTCTCAGCCGTACAAGGCTGACACACAGCAGTGCGTGCACGGGTTGCTGAGGCAGCCACTCTGCGCCAAGACGTTTCACAGACAGCGAAATGGTGTCCTTAGCATAGTGGGACCCGGTGACGCAGACCAAGGAGAACAGGTCACTGTAGTTGGAAACAATAAATCACTAGGAAAGCTTGGATGAGTCTTAATACGGAGCCTTCTACATCTTCCCGCTACATTTGGTGTTTGTTACATTCAGTATCAGAAGTTGCCACTACGTTTGGTGTCAGAATAGCGGACGTCATCTGTACAGTATGACGATCGAGCCCACCGCCTGCATTACAAGATGTGGTGAATTTTGACCAATTTTCTTTTGAGTATTGGACGTTTTCTTTATTTTGTGTGGTTTTGAGTATGGCTCATGGCAGGCCATTTTAGATGTTTTGCGTAGGTATATTATTATTATTATTTTGTCAGAATAAGTGTTAGTGTGTTTGGGGCAGTAAGATGTTATTTGTCGTGGCATTTTGTATTGTTGTATGATGATACTGAGTATAATGATACAGAGCTGTAGGAAGTCAGGTTATTCTTGTACTTAAATGTTTTGTTTCGGGACTAACAAGCAACACAATGGCAGAGTCAGGGATGCGAGGTGTGTCGGAACCAGAAGCGGTATGGATTTTGTGGGAAAAGGTAGCACAATTGACAGCAGACAATATGCAGTTGATGAGTGAATTAATATCTAGAAGTGAGCGGGAAACCACATCGGATCAGTCATTGTCGCCTAGGAAGCTGCAGCAGCAGACTGATCCTGCTGCTGCGAGTCTGACTATTCCATTTTATGGCAAGGCATCTGAGGATGTGCGTTCGTTTGTGGAGGACTTGGAAACTTCAGCAGTGATGAATGACTGGTCTGATGAACAGTTGTTACATGTAGCCAAGATTAGATTAACGGGTGAAGCAAAGACATATGTAAGGTATTCTGAGGCCTTAAGGAAGGCAGGACAGTTTAATCAGTTGAAGAAGGGGTATTTACAAAGGTACAAGAAACAGAATAGCGCTTAGTACTTTAGGGAGAGGTTGAGTACAATGACAAAGAGATAGGGGGAGACGGTAGAGAAATTTGCGGACAGAATAAGAGAAATTAACGAGTACACTTACAAGTAGGGTCAGAGCGATGGAGCGAATGGTGTTCTGTTGCAGGAACCCAAGCAAAGAGCACTTGATGCATTTTTGAGTGGGTTACTGGCGCATATGTTGTGGAAAGTGCGTGAAGGGACCTCGAAAGATTTGTCTTCGGTCATTCAGCTGGCAATCCAATGTGAGGAAATAGATTTGGCAATAGGGGTACGTGATAGACAAACAGTGTCTACAGCGGGTATAAAATGTTATAAGTGTAGTCGTACAGGACATGTGCATAGGCAATGTACCCAGTCACCGAGGAATAGAGGAAGGGGTGAAGGCCGGCCTTTGTGGCCGTGCGGTTCTAGGCGCGTCAGTCTGGAACCGCCTGACCGCTACGGTCGCAGGTTCGAATCCTGCCTCGGGCATGGATGTATGTGATGTCTTTAGGTTAGTTAGGTTTAAGTAGTTCTAAGTTCTAGGGGACTGATGACCACAGATGTTGAGTCCCATAGTGCTCAGAACCATTTGAACCATTTTGAAGGGGTGAAAATCAGCAAAATGATTCAAATGGCCTTGAGCACTATGGGACTTAACATTTATGGTCATCAGTCCCCTAGAACTTAGAACTACTTAAACCTAACTAACCTACGGACATCACACACCACCCAGTCATCACGAGGCAGAGAAAATCCCTGACCCCTCCGGGAATCGAACCCGGGAAAATCAGCAGCGTGGAGGATGGAGAAGTGGAGTTAGTAGAGGTGAACAATGGTTAAACGGCAGAGGGGGCCCAAGACCCACCTAAGGGAGCTCCCGTTTAATTTCAGTGCTACAAATACGTATACAGAGGTGGGATGTTCAGTGGCAGGATCCATAGGAACTAAAAAGTTAAAGATTTTGTTGGACACAGGGGCGCAAGTGTCAGTAGCTACTAAGAGTTTAATGGGAAGAAGGAAGTTACACCCACCACGTTATAGGTCGCGTGGAGTGGGGGATAAGGAGGTCATACCTTTGAGGTCAGTGATAGTTGACTTTCACATAGGAAAAGTCGGATTTGATGGATGCAGGGAGGTAGTACCGTGGGTAAGCGAGGGCTACGACATGATCCTAGGAGCAGATTTGTTGCATCAACATTATGCCAAAATTGACCATGGACAACGAACTGTGGAACTTGGTGGAATGTTATTTCAGCTAGGAGAAACTGTTGTCGATGCAGAGCTGTCACGAGCAGCATTCAACGTAAGGAACATACCAATTGAACCGCGTACATTAACATTAAGGATTAATTCGCATGAGTGTGTGTCTATTGGCACTGGGGAGTCGCTTTGGGTAAGTGTAGAGTCAAATCTACTTGCGGATATGGTATGTGTTATTGAACCATTGGAGGATAATGAATTTTTGGATCCATTAGGTTGTTTTGTGAAACATAGTATTGTACGCGTACAAGAGGGAAACGACGGGAGGGTGGTCCCTTTGAACGTGAGTAATTTTTAGCACTGTAGACGCGAATTTGAGAAAAGGAGTTTTAATAGCAAATTTGGATGTGCCAGATGACGAAGACTGGGGTTCGTGAGGTAGGGGAAGCGATCAACCACTAACTGCCGATAGAACTGCATTGCGTAACAGAATTAAGCATTTGAAAGGAGGAGAAAGAGAGCATATGGAAGAATTATTGTGGGAATTCAAGGATTTGTTTTTCCGCAAGGGCCGTTGGCAGCAACTCCATTAGTTCAACATAGGATACCAACAGGGAATGAAGCAGCTGTTTACGGTAAACCATACAGAATACCGAGGTATTTGCAGCCGCTAGTGGAGGATTTTATTGACCAGCAGCTTGCGGACGGTATTATAGAGCATAGTAACAGTTGTTTGGGATCAGGCAGTGTCGTTGTACCTAAGAAAATCTATAGATGAAACTAAGGAATACAGGTTCTGTTGTGACTATCGATACCTCAATAATAAGACAGTAATGGACGCATACCCCATTCCAAACATATCGGAGACTTTGGATCACTTAGGACAGTGGCAGTACTTTTCTACAATGGATTTGACAAGTGGTTATAATTAGTTAGAGGTGGCTCCAGAGGATCGTCCAAAAACTGCTTTCTCTATTCCCGGAGGCCATTACCAGTACATCAGAATACCATTCGGTTTGAGAAACGCTCTAGCAACGTTTCAGAGGTTGCTAGACAGTGTGTTGCGGGGTTTGAAACGACGGCAGTATCTTGTCTATTTGGATGACATTATAGTGTTTTCAAGTAGTATGGAGCGACATGGACAGAGGTTAAGGGAAATCTTATTGAGGTTAAGAGCAGCTCGTTTGATGTCGAGCCTGAAGAAGTGTCATTTCGCATTAGAAGAAGTAAGATATTTGAGTCATATTATCAGTAAGGACGGAGTGCGAACAGATTCGAGGTTGGTCCAGGCTGTAAGGGATTTTCGGGCCGGCCGCGGTGGTCTCGCGGTTCTAGGCGCGCAGTCCGGAACCGTGTGACTGCTACGGTCGCAGGTTCGAATCCTGCCTCGGGCATGGATGTGTGTGATGTCCTTAGGTTAGTTAGTTTTAAGTAGTTCTAAGTTCTAGGGGACTGATGACCACAGCAGTTGAGTCCCATAGTGCTCAGAGCCATTTGAACCATTTTTTTGGATTTTCGGGAACTGAAAACAGTTAAGGAAGTGCAGTCATTAATCGGAATCTGCAATTTCTATCGAAAGTTCGTGAAGGGTTTTGCAGATTTGGTACAACCATTGAAGCGATTGTTACGGAAGGGTGTGAAATTTGAGTGGACAGAAGAGTGTCAGAAAGCGTTTGAAAAATAGATGGAGTGTTAACATCAAGTCCGGTTCTTGTTTTTCCAGATTTTGAAAAGGAATTTATTTTAGCATGCTCTGCATCAAATCCAGCATTAGGCTGTGTTCTTAGTCATAAATTGATGGGAACGAACATCTTGTAGCCTATGCGTCTAGGCAGTTGAATGCAGCAGAGAGGAATTACTCAAAAACAGAGGGGGATGCTTAGCGGATTCTATGGGATCACATATTCTAAATGTTTTTTTTATATGGGAGAAGATTTAGGGTAGAGACAGATCATGCTGCGTTGAAGTGGTTGTCGGGGTTGAGGGATCTGTCCACTAGACTCGCTAGATGGGCTGTGAGGCTTAGTGAATTTGACTACGGGGTGGTGCACAAGCCTGGGAAGAAGCACGGTAATGAGGATGCACTAAGTAGGAAGGCGGCAAAAGTAGAAGTCATAGGTTATGACCTAGCGGTATGTCAAAAATTACAGGATGCAGACAACGATTGTAAAGTGTATCGGACAGTCACAATTTAATATGTGCGTCGGTCTGCTGTGCAGGGAAACGAGGTTAGGGTCAAGGGTAGTAGTGCCAGCGAAACTTAGTGATGAGGTTTTGAAGGAGGCACATGATCACGGGTTGTCTGGTCATGGAGGGTGTAGAGCGACGGATAGGAGAGTTGCGGAGAGGTATTGGTGGAGAGGTAGGAAAGTAAATATGGATCAGTATGTCAAGAATTGTATACCGTGTGGGCAGAGAGCAGATTTGAGTCGGAAATGGATACAACTACAACGATTCTCTATGTTGGGGATTGATGTCTTAGGACATTTCAGGCGAACACCATCGGGAAACAGATTCATTCTGACAGTAATAGACCATTCTTCGATGTATGTGAAGATGGTGGCTATGCCAAATCAACAGGCAGCAATGGTTGCGCAAGCGTTAGTAAACAACTGGATTTTGAAGTTTGGTGTACCAGAGACGATAACTACTGACCAAGGCACCAACTTCATGTCGGATTGAATGAAGGAACTGTGTACATTGTTCAAAGTAAAGAAGTTGAGGATGAGCACATTGCATCCACAGGCCAACGGAAGGACAGAATGGGTACACAGAACAATCGGGAAGATGCTGAGTTTTTGTGTGGTTTCTCATCACCACCAGTGGGACAAGCATTTGAAGTATATTGTATGCGCATATAATGCAAAAATCCATATAAATACCGGTTTGTCTCCATATGAGGTAGTGTACGGGCGAAAAATGCTGTGGCCGTTGGATTTGGTGAGACTACAGAAAGGAAGGACCGGTGAATCTGTACGTCAATTTGCGAGAACAATTCAGGATGTTTGGAAACGGGTATAAAAGGTGAATACGAAGGCTTTGGAAAGGCAGGAAGACGCAGTGAAGCTGAAAGGAAGTTTACCGCAGTATAGAGTGGGGCAATTTGTAATGCTGTCCAGCCCCTATATGCAAAAAGGGAAAACGAAGAAGTTCGTCACGAGGTATCAAGGGCCAAACCAAGTTGTTGATACCATATCCCCCGTTAATGTTAAGCTTCAGCTGCCACCTACACTCCTGGAAATTGAAATAAGAACACCGTGAATTCATTGTCCCAGGAAGGGGAAACTTTATTGACACATTCCTGGGGTCAGATACATCACATGATCACACTGACAGAACCACAGGCACATAGACACAGGCAACAGAGCATGAACAATGTCGGCACTAGTACAGTGTATATCCACCTTTCGCAGCAATGCAGGCTGCTATTCTCCCATGGAGACGATCTTAGAGATGCTGGATGTAGTCCTGTGGAACGGCTTGCCATGCCATTTCCACCTGGCGCCTCAGTTGGACCAGCGTTCGTGCTGGACGTGCAGACCGCGTGAGACGACGCTTCATCCAGTCCCAAACATGCTCAATGGGGGACAGATCCGGAGATCTTGCTGGCCAGGGTAGTTGACTTACACCTTCTAGAGCACGTTGGGTGGCACGGGATACATGCGGACGTGCATTGTCCTGTTGGAACAGCAAGTTCCCTTGCCGGTCTAGGAATGGTAGAACGATGGGTTCGATGACGGTTTGGATATACCGTGCACTATTCAGTGTCCCCTCGACGATCACCAGTGGTGTACGGCCAGTGTAGGAGATCGCTCCCCACACCATGATGCCGGGTGTTGGCCCTGTGTGCCTCGGTCGTATGCAGTCCTGATTGTGGCGCTCACCTGCACGGCGCCAAACACGCATACGACCATCATTGGCACCAAGGCAGAAGCGACTCTCATCGCTGAAGACGACACGTCTCCATTCGTCCCTCCATTCACGCCTGTCGCGACACCACTGGAGGCGGGCTGCACGATGTTGGGGCGTGAGCGGAAGACGGCCTAACGGTGTGCGGGACCGTAGCCCAGCTTCATGGAGACGGTTGCGAATGGTCCTCGCCGATACCCCAGGAGCAACAGTGTCCCTAATTTGCTGGGAAGTGGCGGTGCGGTCCCCTACGGCACTGCGTAGGATCCTACGGTCTTGGCGTGCATCCGTGCGTCGCTGCGGTCCGGTCCCAGGTCGACGGGCACGTGCACCTTCCGCCGACCACTGGCGACAACATCGATGTACTGTGGAGACCTCACGCCCCACGTGTTGAGCAATTCGGCGGTACGTCCACCCGGCCTCCCGCATGCCCACTATACGCCCTCGCTCAAAGTCCGTCAACTGCACATACGGTTCACGTCCACGCTGTCGCGGCATGCTACCAGTGTTAAAGACTGCGATGGAGCTCCGTATGCCACGGCAAACTGGCTGACACTGACGGCGGCGGTGCACAAATGCTGCGCAGCTAGCGCCATTCGACGGCCAACACCGCGGTTGCTGGTGTGTCCGCTGTGCCGTGCGTGTGATCATTGCTTGTACAGCCCTCTCGCAGTGTCCGGAGCAAGTATGGTGGGTCTGACACACCGGTGTCAATGTGTTCTTTTTTCCATTTCCAGGAGTGTAGAACAACGATAGTACACATCGGGCGGTTGGAGCCATTTAAGGGTTATCAAGATGTGATTCCAGGCATGTCCCAGGAAGGAAAGAGGAAGAAATAGAGAGTGAAGCGAGGTGCTAAGAACAGAGGAAAGCAGGAAGAGAGAGTACAGCATAAAGTACCCTGTGCTTTGTCATCCAGAAAGTAGTGGAGTATTTGTAGTTTTTTTGTTTTCTTGTTATGTATCATTGGGTTTGCGTAGATTAATTAGGCATTGTATTTTCATATGTTGTATGTGTTTTCGAGTATTGTGAGCCTGCTGGGGACAACAGTCTTTTTGAAGAGGGTGGAAAGGTGATGGTGATCACTGTCCTTAGGTCACTTAAAAGGGGAGTGTTGAGCAAGTTGGTAGAAGTAAGAAACTGAGGAGGTATTGTTGATCTCGGCAGGTAGCAACCGGTATGCTGAGATGAGAAGGGAGAAATTACAAAGCTGCCATAGAGGGAAGGCAACGGTATGTCCAGCCAGGCTGGTAAGCACCAAGCACCAATCCGGACACGTGGACGGTGCAGTTATTTTTAGATAGGGGGAAAGGAATAAACTGTTCAAGGGACATTGTGGAGCAAAAATTGAGCTTGCAACGGGTCAGGAAGCATTTGATCTTCTCCACCTATGAGAATTTTAAGTAATAGTAAGTTGTTCTGAGCGGGGAGTATTTGCAGAAGCGAAACGTATAGAGCTCTAGGGGAGCGGAATATTAATCAATGGAACTGCATGTAACATAATAGGACCAACCTTCCATCTGCCAGCGTCAATTTCAGAAGTCACGCAGTTGAATGTTACGCAGTCACAGCTGTACTGGCCAGAAGCCACTTTAGAATTTTGCCAAGGTAGAATCTGACCTTTTTAAATCAAACTCTGGAGCCAGGTCTGTTGAGATGCATAAACCAGTTCATTTTAGAGCAAGAGGAGCCCATATCAGCTGAACAGATTGTGCAACATGTCTCTCAGTACAGGGAAAGGCAAAGGCAAATAACGATCATGTTGAGCACCTCTGTGCCAAGTGTCTTTGCAGCCTTAACTTTGTTATGAGTTGTTTTCATTCTGATCAGGCGGAGAGCCAATTCCAAGAGGGAACCAAGGGTAGTCCAATGCCCAGTACATTGGATACTGAGGGCGTGAGATGAGTAGGTAAGGGGTTGATCGAGCAGTGTTCGTCCAGTAAGTAATTTTTAAGTTTTGTTTCATGTCATGTATTTTAAGGTGCACTAGACCACGTTTAAGTTTTCTAAAAGTAAGGAAATATGTCGTAGTGCTGACCCAGACAAGTCTTTCCCAAGGGGGGAATAATGTAGTGGCACTTCCGTTTGGGATAGGAAAAGTCAGTTTTGGTGCAATATTTCTGAATGTGCAAGTTACAGCCAGGCGCGGGCCTGTTTACAGTGAGTTATGCTCACCAGCAGTTGCGAAGTAAAACAGAGGCCACAGGGGCGTAGAACAGCTGGAAAAAGTACACACAGCGGTTTGCATGGCGCAAGTCACAGGCAGAAGGGGCCCACTGGGCAACCTAAGTGTTATTAGTACGTGAGGCGGAGCGGCTCGTTTAGCAAAACAAAGGCGCACAGCCACATATAAATAGGTGCTGGTTCACTAACAAAGCATTCAAGTGTGGCAGCTCTCCTGGACGGCGGGGTGTGTCAAACCACTGGCTATATGCAGCAGCACATGGTGCGTCAGCGTTCCAGTCCACTGAGGGTCGCTGGTTCGACCCTCTGAGGCCAACGCATAGTTAACCAGCAACGGGCCATCCCACGACTCGCTACCGCAGGCAGACTTGTTGGCTCCCAACACACCCCAGAGGCATCCTGAGGCGAGGGCCGCAGATTCGGACGTCGGATTGCAGGCGCTTGCTGTCGTCCGTGGTCTGAACCATGACGGCGAAGAAGCGTGCAGTGGGCCGCCTGCGGCTCCAGGAGAGCGGCGCTGAGGCAGCAGAGGCGAAGGCCGATAGAGTCAGCCACCAGCACATCCTGACTCGTGGTTGTACAAGGCCGACACACAGCAGTGTGTGCATGGGTTGCTGAGGCAGCCATTCTGCGCCAAGCCATTTCGCATACAGCGAAGTGGTGTGCTTGGCATTGCGGGACCCGGTGATGCAGACCGAGGGAACACTGCGCTGTAGTTGGAAACAATAAATCACTTGGAAAGCTCAGATGAGTCTTAAAACGGAGCCTTCTATCTCTTCCCGCTACATTTAGTGTTTCTGTTACATTCGGTGTGAGAAGTTGCCACTACATTACTTAATGCAGAAAAACAGAAATATCTACGGGAACTACAAAAGGGGAGAACCACTGAAATAATTTTTCCTGCTCCTATTTATGGTGTTCGAGTTGCTGTCGGTGCATCTGGATAATATTCGTAACTATGCTTTAGATCAAAATTATAGTAACAGAAATGTGGATAACGCTCATTGCCCTATTTGGTGTTTTTGCTCGCAAACACTGCAGTGTCAGCCGATGACGCCACGTCTTCGGAAGGCGACTACCTCCGGTGTCAGCTAGCTAAAGATTCAAATCAGTTGAGCAGCCGTATTTTGCCTGTTGTTAGTCTAATGGGGAGTTTGCAACATTGCAGAAAATGTTTAGCAACCATGTGGTGGTCGATTTAGCTCCTGGTTTGATTCACAAATATCCTGGTGAGGTCACTCGATATGTTCTTGTGATTTATATCGAATAATCTGAATTATTCTCACTTAAGAGATGACACAGAGGTAGCAAACGTATGGTTTTGGTTCCACAAAGCTTATTCCAACAGAAACTGAATCTTACTTCTCTTTTTACATTTCACATTGTCTGTGTTGGCCATCATTGGGACAACAAGGTAGCCGCTGTGTGATGTAGTTGTACGCTATATGGCGTTAAAGTGTTCACACATCTAGGAGAAGAGTGCGGTAGTTTTCGGTTCTAATCTCACTGGAAACAAGATTTTTACATCCTCTGTGAAAAATTCACTAGCAGGCAGATTGACAATCAGTAAAGAAATCCTAAGACAACCTCTCTCCCGTAAGTTTTGTCACTACCGTAATTCTGTACCGTTAGGTCTAAAGGTGATAAACTTGCTGAATTACACACTTGTGCCTAATTTTTCTGCTTCTGTCAATTTTACTGGGATAATTGTGGCACGGAACGATTTGTTAACTGAATTTTGCCATGTATCTAGCCCTACTACCACTTCACACACTTCTGTGGTACTCCTGGAAGACGTTTTTAATACGTGGGCTGAACGTAGACCGTTTTGAAGCCGTAAGTGTGCAATATCCTGCTAATGCGCAACAGTTTGGAATTCGCTGTATAATTAAAAAAGGCTTTTTCGTAACATTATCATGATAAATTGCAATTGATTTTTTTTAGTACAGTGCATAGTATGTAGTGGTTTTTCGTTAGTTCATTGAACAAAGCATATAACTGTGAGAAATAAATAAAGAAGCAGCAATATAGTCTCTCACATCATCTAGATGTCTGACAATGGTTCAAATGGCTCTGAGCACTATGCGACTTAACTTCTGAGGTCGTCAGTCGCCTATAACTTAGAACTAATTAAACTTGACTAACGTAAGGACATCACACACATAGATGCCCGAGCCAGGATTCGAACCTGCGACCGTAGCGGTCGCTCGGCTTCAGACTGTAGCGCCTAGAACCGCACGACCACTCCGGCCGGCGTGTCTGACAATGTTAGAACATTTTTTCAACTTTACTGCTAGACAATATGTTGGTGACACTTCTTCTCCTTACACGTAATGCTATGTTAACAGGCAGTAAAGCTGTCCAATCTAACGTAAGACACTGTGCTCTCCGGATTTTAGACACGTCTTTCCAGCTGTATAAAACGAGCAGAAAACTGAATAAAACCCCACTGAGTCTTTTTCCCATTTATGTGACTCTGCTGGGGGGTAATGCTTATCTAAGAACAATGTTTCTGCATATTGACGACAGATTACACTACAGAATAACAACAGAAAGGCTAACAAATAGTTTCAATAAAGACTCCCTAACATTAATATTTATCTTCGATGTTAGCATACAAATACACCGTAGAATAACAGAAGGTGGGCTGAAAAATACTCTCAGTAAAGTTTCTTTCTTTTCGTTACTGTCATTTCATTTCTCTGCAGCATGGGTGCAGAGGGTGGGCTGTTAGCGATAGAATTCGCCGCTATTCTGCTAAGAGATTACATGAAATACCATAGGAAAACATTACATTCATAAAATAGGTGAACACAAGATGAAATGTACACATGAGAAGAGGGAAGTAATTGGAGTTAAAATGTACAAAAAAAGCGGTAGTAGAAATAGGCATGTTTACATAAAATCCACATACAGTTAAAATGGCACTCAATGAAGATGTGGCACGGTAACACTGGCGGCACAAACAGCACAATTAAAAATGGCTTTCGCAGTAACGGACGATTACATAGAGCACACGCTGCACTGATGTTACATACACGGCGAACACCAAAACACAAAGTAATTGCAATAAAATTTGAAGGGCCTGCCAAGAGAGGGGAGGTCGTAAAGGGGGAGAGAGGAAAGAGAGATGTGTGGTGACAGAGGAGGAGGTAGGAAAGGGGGGGAGAGAAGAGGTGGAGTCTGTGGCACACCAAGGGGCATGAGATGGGGAGGGAGTGCAAGGTCTGCGAAAGGAGAGGTGAGGATGACAGGGGGGAGGAGGGGGAACAGCAGAGGCGGAGAGGGGAAGGACAGGGAGCTCAAGGGAGGAGTGGAGGGTAAGAGAAAGGTCAGAGTTGGAAGGAAGTGTAAACATTGGGGTGAAGTACATCATCCGGGATGGGTAGATAGTGGAAGTTCCTTTGGGACAGGAGGTGGAGGGTGTGGAAATGGAGAGGGGGGGACACATCTGTAAAGGCGCAGCATCAGGTGGGCAGTGGAGAGGAACGGAGGCACCAGGGGGTGAGAGGATCGAGGTGGCAGTTGGTGTAGAGGATAAGGATGTGTTCAAGGAAAAGGAGTAGATATGGGAAGAGGATGAGGTCATATAGAAACCTCGTGGGGGGTGAGAGACGGATATGGAAAGCGAGGAGCAGCACAGGATGTTCAAGGATTTGGAGGGCTTTGTAGAATTAAGAGGGGAGGATTTCCAGGCAACTCTGGCATAATAAAGGATAGGACAGATGAAGGATTTGTAGGTATGAAGGATGGTGGAAGGGTACAATCCCCATGTCGGCCAGACAGGAGTTTCAGGAGGCAGAGTCTATTGTGAGCTTTGTGCTGGATGGCGAGGAGATGGGGTTTCCAGTGAGGTGATGGTCAAGGGTGAGGCCATGGTATTTCAGAGTGGGGGTAAGTTGAGTAAGGGCATTCATAGATGGTGTAGAAATCCCGGAGCCAGAAGGAGAGTATGGTACATCCTATAATGGTAGCCTGGGTTTTGGAAGGATTGATTCGAAGGAGCCACTGGTAGTACCAAGCAGTAAACTGGTTTAGGTGGGTTTGGAGGGAGCACTTGGACTATTGAAGGTTAGGGCAGAGGGCAAGGAAGGTGGTGTAATCAGCATATTGAACGAGATGGATGGCTGGGGGTGGTTTGGGCATATTAGCGGTGTACACGAGATACAGGAGAGGAGAAAGTACAGTGCCCTGGGGTACACCTGCAGTGGGGTAGAAGGTACGGGAATTGGTATTATGAATGGTGACATAGGAAGGATGATGGGAGAGGAAGGTTGCAGTGAGATGGATAAAGTTGACAGGAAGGGCATAGGTGTGGAGTTTGAAACGGAGCCCACAATGCCATACATGGTCATAGGCATTCTGGAGGTCAGGGAAAACAAAAATAGCAGAGTGAAGGGAGTCAAGTTGGAGGAAGAGGAGATGTGGGAGGTTAAGGAACTGGTCATCGGCAGAGAAGGAGGACTGGAAACCACACTGGGTAAGACGGAGGAAGTGGTGTAGAGTTAGGTGGTGATGGATATGGCAAGAGAGGATGGACTCGAAGACCTTGTTGAACTCAGAGGTGAGGCCGATGGGGTGATAGGAGGAGGTGTCAGAAGACATTTTGGTAGGTGTAAGAAAGAGTAGGATATGGGAAGTTTCCACAGGTTGGGGTAGAAGCCAGTGGAGAGGAAGGTGTTGCACAGGGTAGTGAAGGTGACGAGGAAGGAGAGAGGGCATTCCTTGAGGTGCGATAGGTAATGCAATTGTGACCAGGGGCGGTGTTGCGTTTGGGGTGGAGGATGAGTATAATGCCATGTGCTGTGATAGGAGTGTCCAGTTCTGAGGGTGGTAACTGCTCCAAGTACAGGAAGCTGGGAGCAACTGGCAGGACAGCAGTATTAGTGTGGTCAAGGACATCGGGGAAGAGGGAGTAACCGAAGTCAGGGTCATCAGGTATGGAGAAGCCTTTGGAGAGGTGGTAAGCAAAATGGTTGGCTTTAAGGAGGTTGTCAGGGAAGGGGCAGTTGTTATGGAGCAGCAGGTAATACAGGGTGGGATGGCTGCCAGTAAGTCAGCGGAAGGCAGACCAGTACCTGGAGGAGTTGACAGGGAGGGTGGTGTTAAGTCAGGTCCATGTATGGCGTCCATCCAGGCGTCTCTTCGCTGTCAGGAGGTTAGGAACATATCTTTATAATAGCCAGTGGCGGAAGAGTTTAGTGCGGAGGAAGGAATGGTAGAGCAAGGAGGATTCACGGAGAAGGAGTACAGCCTGTGGATGGAGGGTACGATGGTGGGGGTGGAGAAGTTTGTTGGGAATGTGGGCCACAACATTGTCAGAGATGGTCTTGTGGAGGAAGGGCGAGGCGTGAGTGACGTCATCATGGTGGTGGAAGGGGAGGGGGTGATTCCCACCTGGGTATTAATGGATTCCCAGTAGGCAATCCAGTCTGCATGGAGGTAGCTGTGAATGACTTTGGGAGGGGCTGCAGGGCAGGGAGCTGGGGAACGGTGAGGGGTGAAGGAAATGGTGTGAAGGAGTGGGAGGTGGTCACTGCCAATGGGATCAAGGACTTCCACAGTGATCCATCACGGGTTGTGTTACTTTTGAGATGGATATGCTGAGGGAGGGGGACAACGTCGCCTTGAAGGCTGGAAAGGAACTGATGCCACCACCAGAGGGTGGAAAGGTCACGGCTATGTATGTTAAGATTAGTGGCAATCATGTAGGATGAGAATGCAGTCAGTATGGGAGGGGAAGTTAAAGCAGAGCGGAGCAACAGGACAGACATAGATTGTGGCATAGGTGAAGGTGAGGGTTGGGAAAATGACGCTGAGGATCAGGTGTTCAGTAGGATCATTGAGCAGGGATTGTGGCCAGACAGGGATATGCTTAAGGTGGCCAATAGCGACCCCACCTTGCGCTAAGTGGCGGGGATTATCAGTACAGTGAAGGACATAGAGAGAGGTGTGGATGATGCAGTAAGGTTAGAGGAAGGTTTCATTGAGGATGAAATCATCAACCTGGTGCTGCGACAGTACAAGAAGAAGGGCTTGTTGGCTGAGAAGGAGCGAATGTTTTGGTAAAGGAGATGATACTTTCATTGCGCCAAGATGGAGTGAGAGGAACGGGAAGGAGGAGAGCCGAGAAAGGTTTAGGTGTTGAGGCAGATAAAAATGAAGTGAGCTTGGTTGTGAGAGTAGGTGGTGTAGGCGTTCAGGTGGCAAATGGAACAGGTAGCGAGGGAAATGTGCAGGAGGGTGAGTGGGTGTTGGAACGGGTGGATGTTTTGAAGGATAGTAGGGAACCAGATGATGTCGTCAGCTGTGGAGAGGTGGACAGAGGGAATTGTTGGGGTGGAGGGGTTGATCAATGGGATGAATGGGGATGGTGGGTTCTGGTTTGGTTGTGGGTGAGGGGTTGCCTTACATTTAGAGAAATAGGTGGGATAAGCTTCATTAAATGTATTGCAGGAAGGAGGGGAGGCAAGGTTCGGACACTGTTTGAGAAAATGAGAGGCTTTAAAGTGGGGGCAGGTGGGAGGACTTTTGCAGGCAGAGGTAAGGTGGTTGTTATAGACCAGGCACTTTTGGCACCAGTGGGACTGTGTAGGGGAGTGGGAAGGGACAACAAGGTGGGGGCAGTTATAAATAAGGGCTCTCTGGGTGAGGAGGTGGTCGATGGAAGAGGGAGATCGATGAATACATGCATAAGGAAGGTGGGTCCAGAGTCATTGTAGATGTGGCAGGCAGAACGAATTTCGAGGCATTCATTTCTGCCAACACTTCAGACTCAGTGACTACAGAGCTGAGCTTCATGATCACTAAGTGAGAGTTGACGGACGGCGAGAAGGTTGGGGCTGGCAGGGAGAGGACGGGTAAGGAAGGATGTAAGAGTGGCATGAGGACCAAAGGTGATGTGGGAGATCTTTTTGAGAAGGTCAGTGTGGAGGGAGGGATTGGCGGTTTGATGAGGATGGAGTCCTTGCAGGGGAGGAGGAGGTGTAGATGATGGTGGTGGTAGAAGTGTCCATGTTGAAATGGTATTGGGCGTACCAGCGACGGGCGTCGCGGAGGTAGGGTAGCGAAGAGCGGCGTGACGACACAGAAGGGCAAAGGTGAGAACGAAGATGGGGATGTGGATGTGGCGACGGCGAGCATCGAGCGGCGACAGACGGCAGCAGAGGCTTCCTAAACTTCGATTTCGCCCTTGAGTGTAACCCAGGATGCAGAAATCTTCCGATTTGGAATTTGCTGACTCCAACCCACAGAATAATTAAAGACTCCTGAACATTCTGATTTATCTATGATGTTAGCATGTTTAGCTTTTGAGGAGAGCTTTGTTGCTGTTGCCAGTAGACATTTCATATCCTTTTCGCTTCTGCCACCATCAGGTGTTTCAGTGCCTACGTAGTAAAACTCCATAACCTGACTTAATTATATTACAGTGTATTGCCCTTCTATTTACGGCTATCCTTCAAAAAGACGATAAGTTCCATTTGCAGGTATTGTTTATCGCGTGGTCGCTCAGAAAACTTTATCAATAAATGCGAACAACGTTTGGTGAACGAGCTGTACAATTTGCAGAACACTTCAGACCGAAAGAAATAAAATAATATTAAGAACAGCATGTTTACCGCCTTGAGCGGGTGCAGGGTTGACGTAATGCCAGAAGTTGGTACCGTTTCCTCTCAGTTTACTACCGGATTGCTCCTAAGGGTGCTGTTAGTACAAAAATGTCGGCATTTTCGTATGGGAATAACTATCGAGGTGTAATCGATAAAATACCTTCCTACGTTACGTCGCATCCAGTGTTTGACTAATCTTACTTTCACCTTGTCTCGTGACGATGTACTGGATGGATTGCGAATTTCTCTCACCGGTGCCTGAGTCATTGATTTCGGAAAGCATTACTTCGTCTGGCAGTCAGAACGAAATTCAGGAAGTCCTTCAGTGTTGTATACCATGAAATCGTTTAAGTTACTAGTTGCTCTGCACGACAATTTGAAAATAAATAATATCTAAAACGCTAGGGCTTTTCGAAATCATTTTCAGTTTTTCTGAAAATGCTGTACTTTATCGCTTCCTTTCAATACTTCTTCTGTTGAGCTGCGAACTGCCTCAAGTTAGGTGAAGAATCTTAACACTCCATGTCACATGTCTTCTGTCTCCCACGCAGGAGTATCCATAGCGGCCGACATCGCAAATACGCAGTTACATCAACAACAATACAAAAGAAAGTGTCTGAACTGATTCGAAGCAACTGTCAGTGACACGCAACTGTATTTTGGTCATCATCTCGGTATCAAACAGGACGGGATAAATCGCGGAAGCAATGAACAAGCTTGTTAGTACGCATTACTTATTGTAGATCTGTAGGTGAAAAACGTATGAAAGGGCACGACTGCACATTTGCCTCTTTTGTTTCTGTTTTAGTAGTACGTTCAATTTTTCCCTGTGAATCCACAATCTGATTTATTACTCTGTGGCATCGATGTATTAGTCTATTATCCACAATGTCTACACATTTTTCTGGTATACCTGATGTTCTAATTGTGCATGACACTAGACTGAACGTAACTTGAGGTCAACAGTTTATTGACTTTTGGCCAACGTCGTTTTTGCACATATTTTCAGTTTTATTGAAATAAGTTTTCGCAAGAAACTAAATAGGATAAGTGCGCAACTTATCTGTATTTTTCAGTTTTGTAATCTACTGTCGGTTTGATGCTGCCCCTCATATCGGCATCTCGTAGCGCAGCTTCTCTGACGACTGGCTGGAGTAGGCTATGAATTGCAATGAGGACATTGTAAGCTGTATATGAAGTTCTTCATATTGCTTGTGCCGTTGAGAATTGCTAATATTGCTGAGTATGTTTAGCACCTCGTAATCGTTTGCTTGTTTTCGTGACTGATGCTGGGTGATCTTGCTAAATTCTCTTAATATTCTCTTTTCATACTCATGAAGTAATCTGAATAGTCATCGCATTTATATGAGATCGAGATCTTAAATTAAATTTCTCGGCCATATGCAGATAATTGCACGCTTATTATTCAATTGCTTTAGTATTTATGTATGTTGACCACCATCAGAGCGATTACAGAGAGCTGTTCCATAATTGCTCCATGGCGCAATGTTCAGCTCGTGATCAAAGGCAAGGGCAGTTGCTGGTTCAGATCCCGTTGAACTAAAGATGTTATTGAGTCATTTTTTGTTATCTCTGGAATTAGACTAAACGGAATTCAGTAACAAAATGCTAAGAAAACTTTCGCCGTCGTCAACTGAACGTCAACCTATTGTTACATATTTTTGTTTTTAACTGACGACATTCTTTTGTAACACAATAAACTTCATTTATTATTAGTTTCTTACTGTTTTTCGCAAGATCTGTCCTATTCCTATCTGCCAACGATGCACATGACCAGTGAAATGTAATGATAGCCGGAAGTCCCCACCTGGAGAAGCCCGGCCGGCGAGTTGCAAGTCTTTCAAGGAGACGCCATATCGTGCGACATGCGGGTCGACGATTATGAAACGATGATGGGGGCAACACAGCACACAGTCCCCGAGTGAAGAAAATCTGGAGAAGCAGAATGCTGTATGTTTTGTCACGGTGAATGTGCGACGTTAGAAAGTTCAGGAGATTACGCTGCATAAAAACCAAACGCGCTCGCTAAGCGCCGAGATAACATGAGCGTGATAAATATTTCGCTTCATAGCTATCCCTAGCACAGCTAAGAACTGGCAATATCATTGGTAATATTTGGCAACCCTTTGGTAGTGCCATTAGTTCTGCATATGGTACTGAATCGTCCACTAAAGTGACTTGGAATGATCTTTTCATTTCGATGACTTATGCCGTATGACCCTCGCGTAAGGTAAGACGCTGAGACAGAAAATGTAATTTTTGTACTCTAGGAATGCCGTACTTAACATAAGTAACAACTGTCCTTAGCCTTGTCGTTATGAGGATCAGCGACCAGTAAAGCGATGAGAGAGCGCTGATCCATGGCGCGTTTCCTTATCTCAGTGGTTCAACACATGTCTTGCGATATAAGGGCGGCTTGAGTCCAGTTCTGTTCAATCTGGTGTGGGGTGTGCACAGTTGGAGTGATATGGGATAGGTACGACGCTGGCAGAACGTGCTGTTTAAGGTATTCGGTTACCTTTAAACCAACAAAATTCCCACTTCTGAAACTACACAGAGTGAAAAATGTCGCTAACATCAAATTCGTATAGTTGACGGTTGGTTAGAAGTTCGAGTAATCAAGCTCCACTTTCTTTCCTTCGCCGAAGATGTAATCGACGGTCATTCCCTTCAACTATGTAAGCGCATGATATTTTATGAGGGGAAAGTAACAGTTATCGGGACACAGGAGGGTCTGAGGTTCAATCGGATTATGTGTAACACGTGGTAACAAATTAAGACCTCTGTGTCAGTCACCAAACGCACGTGAAGTGACGTTAATCAGTGTCCAGGAGTCAATAGTCAAGGCGAAGTAGGTAGTTCGTTAATTTGATAACGTGGAGCCAGTGACTCATTGCATATTGATGCCACGTCGCGCGCACGGTGGACGGCAGAATATGTCCGTGTATCGTTTTTTACGCTCGTGGTCGACTGACAGCTGGGTACTTGATTTATACCACGTTACACGGAACTGCCAGCAGAAGGGTGGTGTAAAAAGTCTCTGGCCTTCGTAGGCGTGTTGTGGGGAGATCCGAGGTCACACAGTTGTATTCTAGAATGAATGTCGATACATGGAAGAGCTGTGCCGTATTGTTCATCATCGAGACCACCGGTGAGTGAGAGACCGGCGACAAGAACTCTAATCGACAATCCGTGAGGGTGGTGTGTTGACTGATCCACCGTTTGCACATGTTGCTCGTGCAAAGAACAGCTACCAGTGACCAGACGTTAAACAGACCCAGGCATCCATCGCGTACGGGGGAGTGTGGGAGTGTCACAGTTTACTTTAAACACTTGACCTGTGGATAGGAAATAACTAAACGCCGCCTGAAGTATGCAACCAATCACTGCCAATAGGAGAAGGACATGTGCCACGTTAATGAGTTTTGACTCCACGTAGGGTTTCAGGTATTCCACACGTTGCAGCTGTTTCAAGTCCCAGAGCAGGGTCTGGAGCACCATCACGTGTACAATCTATGGTAACCATCGACAGTTTTCCGCAGCCGTTCCCCGCGCATCCTTTATAAATGTTGCTCCCAAATATATCAGTCCAATAAGAGGCGGGAGGGGGCGACACCATCTGGCCCAAGACTCTGCCCAATATCCAGCGCTGCCAACGTGTTGATGTTCAGAAGGCTTCCCGCAGCCTGTCCATATTGTTCGATCCAGTTTAGTACGCTGCAGACTTTATCGGTGAAACAAACCAGCAGTAGCAAGTCGTCAGCATACGCCCTATAGCGTAAAGTGATGTCCCACGTGGTGATGCCAGATAGCCAGTGGTTGAGATCCCCAAGGAGTGACTCGAGTACGACTGCATAAAAGTATGCAGAAAGGAGGCAATCTTGCCGTAGAGACCTCTTTATGGATATTGGGCCCACTGTCCATCCATTGACCTGGATCTGAGAGTTGGCTGCTGCCAAAAGGTGCTTCAGGGTGTCTATGAGCTTGAGGTGAAATCCCATACCGTCCATCACCTGTAGGAGGAAGTTATGGTGCACTATATCGAAGGCCCAATTAAAATCGGTGGGGACTGTCGCTGCTCTCAGGCGGCATGCCAAAGTGATTACTATTACGTCCCTGCAGTCACTTGCGACCATTTGTATGTTGGCATCTCCCCCATGCTATGTCTGTTCTGGAGCAAGAGTCATTGATAAAGTCTTCGTAATGTGGCATGCCAAAAGCCTGGCCAAGATCTTTGTAGTTGGCATTCAGTATTGTAAGTGGCCGATATTCATTGACCGACTGCCCTCCAATTAGGGAGTGAACAGATATGAGAAGTCCTTCTACTAAGGTAGGCGGTACTGTGGAGTCCAGGGACGTGAGTTCTCAGAATACTGCAACCCAGCAGAGCATCATGATGTCACGGAAGGTCGGGTTAAACTCGAATGGTAATCAGTTGGGCCCTGTGGACTTACTGACTGTACCTTTGTCCAAGGAGTCTCCACCTCCTCAGACCAGACTGCCTCCATTAAGACCGTCGCTGTTTCCATGTCGATAGTTTGTGTCACCTGTTGTAACGCTCCTGCAGTGGGCTCCTCGTCTGTGGTTCGTTCCTGGTAAATACGACGAAAATGATTCTCCAGGGCTCTGACTATGGTTGCTTGGGTCGATCAGTAAAGGCCATCTCGTGTTGCAGGGAGTGTGATTAACTGTCGGCGGTGTCGGCGCTTGTCCGGCACAACGTGGTGCATGGTGGGTAACTCTGTGGCCGTTGAGTCGAGCGGACTACGCTGCCTTCTTATCGGCGCTTCTTCGACGATAATATGTGAGCCTTGATTCGGAGTCGTTCTTGTTGTCAATACAGCGATGGCGGTAGGGTGTCGAGGGCTCTGAGCACCACATAATAGATGTTCAAGGTCTGTCAGTGTCATGCAGCCATGTCCTTGCCAAACTGCATTAGTGTCCTGCACATATCCTGTTTGGCGCAGAGGAGCCATCATGCCAAAGTGGAGTGGAATCGGAAGTGACGTCGTTCACAGTGGGCCCACGTTGCGGTGACTTTCCGACGGCAGTCTGGGTTCTGGAAGTGTGTTATCTTCATCTCCCAAAGGCCGTTACTATGCCAGACTTGTTGAGGGTAGAGACGCATCGTGCGGATACAGCCACTGTGTTCAGATAACGCTAGAGGCCATCGTTTTGTGGTCACCACTCCCCGAGCAAGACGTTGTGACACATACATATGACCCCGCCGGCTCTCTGAATGACTGGTAAGAGCTGTCGCTGTACTTCTTTTCCCACGTGTCGAACAAGTGAAGATCGTGAATCATTACGACCAGTTCTGGACAAGCCGTGTCGTGTGAGATTTGGTCCTTGGGATGAAGGACGTAATTAATATCACCAGTGAAGGCACCAATACCATCTTAGGAAAAGAGGGGAGGGGGTGGCGATGTCAGCGGAGTAGAATCTGGCCTGGTCACGAAGTTTGATGACGTCCACCTGTGTGTAAACGTTAATGAATCGGGTGTCGATTGCTGCGACCATTATTTCTTGTGGGGATGGATGATACGTGATGCGGGTGGCTTCGATGGTGATGGTGGAGAGAAGTGGATATAGCGAATGCCGTTGCACTCTGCCGACCGCGGCCGTCCCGGTGTTGTTCAAACCGTAGCGGGACTAATACCGGGGCCCTATCTAGTCTCGACGCCATCAGACAACGGCGTGGTCGTGGAAGTCTGTTCATGTTCCATAAGGTGGTGACAGTTGATAGGAAGGGACCGTGCGGCTTTGCAGCCTGCACAGGAACCTTCCTGCTGGACACTGTTCGCCACAGAGGACTGGCAGACGGACTCCGGCAGCCCCGCCGTCCGTTCTGCAAGAGTGGAATCGGTAGCAGTGCCATCAGCCTCATGGATGGCGTCCTGTAGGATCGGTTCTTCTTCCTCCTGTGAGTGGGAGTTGCCGTATTCCGACACGGTCCTACGGCATCATTTTCGGCGTTTTGGAGAACGCTGCTTTCGTGTGTTATCTTCCGTGCCGGACGATGGCACTGACTCACGCCTCGCTGGTACAAAGGCTTCTGTTGGTATGATAAATGTATCGATTGCCATCCAGCTGTCGGTAGTGCCTGCAGTGTTTGGTGGTATCAGTGGCGTTGTACGGCGTTCCGCCACTGGCCAGGCTGATTGATCGGCCAGGCGTTGGTCCGCAGTGGGTAGTTCCCGTACTGCGACGTCGGTCTGTTCCGTTTGGACAGACGGAGGCGTCATCAGCACCACTGCATCAGTTACTGGGAGGATCGTCAGCGCCAGTGAGGGTGCAACGTCCTGCAGTGGGAGTAGTATGATCCGACTTTGGAGGCACTCAGAACATTTTATGTTGGCTGAATATAAATATGTTCTAACAGCCTCCTATTTGGAGGTATGACGGTATGTGTCGTCTGAGTTCAATTCGCATCTGGCGTACTCCATTAAGGAATGGATACGTCTTAAATTGGGTTCACATTTCTGCCACATGTTCTTGTACTGTACCATTTCTGATATATTAGTCTAAAGCAGAGTAAAATATTTTTTTAAACTATTTTGGCCCTAGAAATAAGTCCCTAATATTGTTCCTTCGCCCAAATACCATGGGACTTTACTACGCTGTAGATCTAACACAGCTTGTTGTGATGGGAAATACTGTTACTTTAGCTATCACTATATATCTAAATTATTTTTTTGTCACGCAGTTCACGGAGAATTATGGCGATTCCTCGATGTGGCGGCGATTTCTTCGCTATTATACAGTCAGTATGGATAAGAGAGCAGTGCTGAAATAGCGTCCTCAATCTGTTTTCTGTCGCTTCCTCGTACAGCCATCATTGAACTGCAGAAATGGCACGACCCAGTACCATGTCACGCAGATACGCAGTACAGCACGAATGTGGATGGTAAGCAGCGTACGTTAACGTCATCCGTCCCAAATTCCACGAGGGAAGTCCTTGCTCTTGCTGCACAACGGAATCTCTGTTGTAGTTTATTGTTTGTAGACAAAAAAGAACCATGATGACTTACTCTTCCGACACTGAACTTTACACGGCACAGCAGATCTTATAGACTCTGAAGAACACGGCCATGCTATATTGTAGGTGTATTCATCTTTGTTGTTGTGGATGTGATTTTCCAGAGCTTCTGTTCTCTGCTGTTGTAAGCTGTTTATCATCCAAGTACCTTCTTCTTCTTCTTCTTCTTCTTCTTCTTCTTCTTCTTCTGTGGTGCTACAGTCCACAATGAACCTTGATCTTCCGGACGAGCTTCCGCCATTCATCGCGGCCACAAGCTTCCCTCCTCAGTTTTTGCATCCGAGCTTCCGTAGGTCTTCTTCCACTCCATCCAGCCACCTTCCTCGAGGTCTGCCTCGCCCTCTTTGTCCTCCTGGATTACCAAAGAGAGTCTCGTTTATCACCTCAGACTCTTCCATTCTTGCCACATGACCTGCCCATCTTATCCATCTTGATCGTATAATTTTTGTTGTAGGACCATCGGAATATATAGTGTACAATTCTGCATAGTACCTTTCCTGTTTAGTTCTTTGTCACACACAGGGCTAATTATCCTCCTCAAAACATTCCTCTCAAATCCGTCGAGCAGCCTTGCATCGGTTTCCGTCAAGGGTCATGTTTCCGAAGCATAAGTGAGAACTGGTCTAACAAGGGTTTTATAAATAGTGGATTTTGTTGGGCGGCTGAGGAGTCTTGACATGAATAAATTACTCAACGCAAAATATGCCTTATTTGCTGATACCAGCTTAATATTAATTTCAGTTGAGCTGTCATTAAAGCAAGTGACTGTGGAACCAAGATACCTGAAGCTATCAACCCTTTCAATGAAAGTTGACTGCATATTGGGTTGATATGCTTTCCCACAGGCCATGTATTTAGTTTTATTTTCATTTATCATAAGACACCTCTTCTTACTGGCTTGACTTAAGGCTGAAAAAGCTTCTTTCAGTGCTGGTGCTGTCCTTGCTATGATGTCTACGTCATCTGCATATGCTAAAACCTGCATTGACTTGTAGAAGATGGTGCTCCTAGTCTGTAGGCCTGCTTCCCTAATCACCTTCTCGAGTGTTATATTAAATAATAAGCATGCTAATGCATCTCCTTGACGTAACCCATTTTTTTAAGTTTTCAGTGGGTCTGAGTAATTTCCTTGAACTAGAATGCAGCTTCTTACGGCAGACATTATCATTTTAACCATTCTCAGGAGATTTCCATGTATGCCTATCTCCTGAAAGGCCTGAAACAACTGATTTCTGTTGATGCTGTCGTATGTCGCAATGTTTTACTCCCATAAAACGCTACACTCTGGACAAATACCTCCAGAAAAGACTTCCTACACTTAAATCTATGTTAGATGTTAAGAAATATCTTCTTTAAGGTATACTTTTCTTCCCATTGCCAGTCTACATTTCATGTCATCTCTACTTCAGTCGTCATTAATTATTTTACTACCCAAATAGCAAAATTCCTTTACTGCTTTTAGTGTACCATTACCTAATCTAATGCTCTCTTCATAGCCTTACTTAATTCAACTACATTCCATTACTCTTATCTTGATTTTGTTAATGTTCGTGTTATATCCTCCTTTCAAGATTCTGTCGGAAGTTCCACTGTTCCTTCAAGTCCCTTGCTTCCACTGACAGAATTACAGTGTCATCGGCAAATATCAAAGTTTTTACTTCTTCTCCATGAACGTTAACTCCTTCACCAAATTTTTCTTTGGTTTCCTTTACTGCTTTCTCAGGGCACAGATTAAATTACACGGCGGATAGGCTACAACCCTATCTCACTCCCTTCACAAGCACTGCTCTCCTTTCATGTCCCTTGCCTTTTGTAACGGTCGTCAGGTTTCTGTACAGGTTGTAAATAGCCTTTCGCTCCATGCGTTTTACCACTGCTGTCTTCAGAATTTCAAAGAGCGTGTTCTAGTACACATCGTCAAAAGATCTCTCCAAGCCTCAAATACTACAAACGTAGGTTTTCTGTCCTTAACCTATCTTCTAAGGTGAGTGGAAGAACCAGCATTGCCTTGCATGTTCCAGTATTTCTCTGGAACCCATACTCACGCTTCCCGAGGTCGGCTTCTACCCGTTTCTCCATTCTTCAGTAAATAACTTGCGTTAATACTTTGCAATGGTCACTTCTGAAACTGATAGTTCGGTAATATTCACACCTGTCAGTACGTGCTTTCTATGCCACAGGAATTATTAAATTCCTGCACAAGTCTGAGGATATTTCGCCTGACTCATACTTCTTGCACACGACGTGGAATAGTTTTATCATGGCTGGTTATCTACATCCACACCTATATGCATATCTACATCTACAGGGTGGTCCATTGACAGTGTCCGGGCCAAATATCTCACGAAATAAGCATCAAACGAAAAAAATACAAAGAACGAAACTCGTCTAGCTTGAAAGGGGAAACCAGATGGCGCTATGGTTGGCCCCGCCAGGTGGTGCTGCCATAGGTCAAACGGATATCAACTGCGTTTTTTTAAATAGGAACCTCCATTTCTTATTACATATTCGTGTAATACGTAAAGAAATATGAATGTTTTAGTTGGACCACATTTATCGCTTTGTGATAGATGGTGCTGTAATAGTCGCAAACGTATAAGTACATGGTATCACGCAACATTCCGCTAGTGCGGACGGTATTTGCTTCGTGATACATTGCCTGTGTTAACATGGACAGTTTACCAATTGCGGAAAAGGTCGATATCGTGTTGATATATGTCTATTGTGATCAAAATGCCCAACGGGGGTGTGATATGTATGCTGCTCGGTATCCTGGACGACATCATCCAAGTGTCCGGACCAATCGCCGGATAGTTACGTTACTTAGGGAGACAGAAAGTGTTCAGCCACATGTGAAACGTCAACCACGACCTGCAACAAATGATGCCAAAGTAGGTGTTTTAGCTGCTGTCGCGGCTAATCCGCACACCAGTAGCAGACAAATTGCGCGAGAATCTGGAATCTCAAAAACATCAGTGTTAAGAATGCTACATCAACATCGACTGCACCCGTACCATATTTCCATGCACCAGAAATTGCATGGCAACGACTTTGACCGTCGTGTACAGTTCTGACACTGGGCACAAGAGAAATTATGGGACGATGACAGATTTTTTGCACGCGTTCTACACTCCTGGAAATTGAAATAAGAACACCGTGAATTCATTGTCCCAGGAAGAGGAAACTTTATTGACACATTCCTGGGGTCAGATACATCACATGATCACACTGACAGAACCACAGGCACATAGACACAGGCAACAGAGCATGCACAATGTCGGCACTAGTACAGTGTATATCCACCTTTCGCAGCAATGCAGGCTGCTATTCTCCCATGGAGACGATCGTAGAGATGCTGGATGTAGTCCTGTGGAACGGCTTGCCATGCCATTTCCACCTGGCGCCTCAGTTGGACCAGCGTTCGTGCTGGACGTGCAGACCGCGTGAGACGACGCTTCATCCAGTCCCAAACATGCTCAATGGGGGACAGATCCGGAGATCTTGCTGGCCAGGGTAGTTGACTTATACCTTCTAGAGCACGTTGGGTGGCACGGGATACATGCGGACGTGCATTGTCCTGTTGGAACAGCAAGTTCCCTTGCCGGTCTAGGAATGGTAGAACGATGGGTTCGATGACGGTTTGGATGTACCGTGCACTATTCAGTGTCCCCTCGACGATCACCAGTGGTGTACGGCCAGTGTAGGAGATCGCTCCCCACACCATGATGCCGGGTGTTGGCCCTGTGTGCCTCGGTCGTATGCAGTCCTGATTGTGGCGCTCACCTGCACGGCGCCAAACACGCATACGACCATCATTGGCACCAAGGCAGAAGCGACTCTCATCGCTGAAGACGACACGTCTCCATTCGTCCCTCCATTCACGCCTGTCGCGACACCACTGGAGGCGGGCTGCACGATGTTGGGGCGTGAGCGGAAGACGGCCTAACGGTGTGCGGGACCGTAGCCCAGCTTCATGGAGACGGTTGCGAATGGTCCTCGCCGATACCGCAGGAGCAACAGTGTCCCTAATTTGCTGGGAAGTGGCGGTGCGGTCCCCTACGGCACTGCGTAGGATCCTACGGTCTTGGCGTGCATCCGTGCGTCGCTGCGGTCCGGTCCCAGGTCGACGGGCACGTGCACCTTTCGCCGACCACTGGCGACAACATCGATGTACTGTGGAGACCTCACGCCCCACGTGTTGAGCAATTCGGTGGTACGTCCACCCGGCCTCCCGCATGCCCACTATACGCCCTCGCTCAAAGTCCGTCAACTGCACATACGGTTCACGTCCACGCTGTCGCGGCATGCTACCAGTGTTAAAGACTGCGATGGAGCTCCGTATGCCACGGCAAACTGGCTGACACTGACGGCGGCGGTGCACAAATGCTGCGCAGCTAGCGCCATTCGACGGCCAACACCGCGGTTCCTGGTGTGTCCGCTGTGCCGTGCGTGTGATCATTGCTTGTACAGCCCTCTCGCAGTGTCCGGAGCAAGTATGGTGGGTCTGACACACCGGTGTCAATGTGTTCTTTTTTCCATTTCCAGGAGTGTATTTAGCGACGAAGCGTCATTCACCAACAGCGGTAACGTAAACCGGCATAATATGCACTATTGGGCTATGGAAAATCCACGATGGCTGCGACTAATGGAACATCAGCGACCTTGGCGGGTTAATGTATGGTGCGGCATTATGGCAGGAAGGATAATTGGCCCCCATTTTATCGATGGCAATCTAAATGGTGCAATGTATGTTGGTTCAAATGGTTCAAATGGCTCTGAGCACTATGGGACTCAACGGCTGAGGTCATTAGTCCCCTAGAACTTAGAACTAGTTAAACCTAATTAACCTAAGGACATCACAAATATCCATGCCCGAGGCAGGATTCGAACCTGCGACCGTAGCGGTCTTGCGGTTCCAGACTGCAGCGCCTTTGACCGCACGGCCACTTCGGTCGGCCAATGTATGTTGATTTCCTACGTAATGTTCTATCGATGTTATTACAAGATGTTTCACTGCATGACAGAATGGCGATGTACTTCCAACATGATGGATGTCCGGCACATAGCTCGCGTGCGGTTTAAGCGGTATTGAATAGCATATTTCATGACAGGTGGATTGATCGTCGAAGCACCATACCATGGCCCGCCCGTTCACCGGATATGACGTCCCCGGATTTCTTTCTGTGGGGAATGTTGAAGGATATTTGCTATCGTGATCCACCGATAACGCCTGACAGCTGTGGAGAATGTTGAAGGATATTTGCTATCTTGATCCACCGACAACGCCTGACAACATGCGTCAGCACATTGTCAATGCTTGTGCGAACATTACGGGAGGCGAACTACTCGCTGTTGAGAGGAATGTCGTTACACGTATTGCCAAATGCATTGAGGTTGACGGACATCATTTTGAGCATTTATTGCATTAATAATAATGGCGTGTGACGAGGGCATCCCGGCTGGTGCAAGTCTTTCGATTTGACGCCACTTTGGCGATGGGGATGAAATGATGATGATTAGGACAACACAACACCCAGTCCCTGAGCGGAGAAAATCTCCGACCCAGCCGGGAATCGAACCTGGGGCCCTTGGGATCGACAGTCCGTCGCACTGACCACTTTTTTTTTTTTTTTTTTTTTTTTTGTTCGATATTGATCGTTGTGTTCGGTCGTTGCGGACGTCGCAAGACATCCTGTTCAAGTTCTGTGGTTGATCCTTCCACTCAGTTTTTTATTACAGAAGCCAACCGGCTCTCTGACCGAACACGCTGAGATACCGTGCCGGCTTAATATAAAGCAGCGATTAAGGTTTAAACTCAGATCCTCTCACTTAGTACACCACTCACCTACCGGGGGCGTTGCATTAATGTGGTATTTACAGGTAATCACGCTGTAACAGCATGCGTTCTCAGAAATGATAAGTTCACAAAGGTACATGTATCACATTGGAACAACCGAAATAAAATGTTCAAACGTACCTACGTTCTGTATTTTAATTTAAAAAGCCTACCTGTTACCAACTGTTCGCCTAAAATTGTGAGCCATATGTTTGTGACTATTACAGCGCCATCTATCACAAAGCGAAAAAAGTGGTCCAACTAAAACATTCATATTTCTTTACGTACTACACGAATATGCAATAAAAATGGGGGTTTCTATTTTAAAAAACGCAGTTGATACCCGTTTGACCTATGGCAGCGCCATCTAGCTGGCCAACCATAGCGCCATGTGGTGTCCCCCTTCAAGTATAGACAAGTTTCGTTCTTTATAGTTTTTTTCGTTTGACGCTTATTTCGTGAGATATTTGGCCCATTCACGATCAATGGACCATCCTGTATATCTACATACATACTCCCAATGCCACCATATGGTGCATCGAGGAGGGTACCTTGTACAACTAAGTCATTTACTTTCTTATATTACTCGAAAACAGAGCGAAGGGAAAACGACTGTTTGCATGCCTTCGTACGAGTAAAAATTTCTTTGATCTAACCTTTGTGTTACTTGTGCGAAATGTACGTCGGTGGCAGTAGAAATATCGTATAGTCAGCTTCAGATGTCCATTCCCTACATTTTCTCAGCAATGTTCCTCGAAAAGAACGTTGCCCACCCTTTAGGGATTCCCAGTTGAGTTCCCTAAGCATTTCCGTAATACTTGCGTGTTGATCGAACCTACCGGTAACAAATCTAGCAGTCAGTCTCTTAAGTGTTTTTATGTCTTCCTTTAATCCGATCTGATGGGATCCCAAAAACTCGAGCAGCACTCAAGAATGGGTCGCGCTAGTGTCGTATACACGGTATCATTTACAGGTGAACTACTCTTCCCTAAAATTCTCCCAATAAACCGAAGTCGACCGTTCGCCTCTCTACAAAAATCCTTATAATTTACACTACTGGCCATTAAAATTGCTACACCACGAAGATGACGTGTTACAGACTCGAAATTTAACAGACAGGAAGAAGATGTGATATGCAAATGATTAGCTTTTCAGAGCATTCACACAAGGTTGGCGCCGGTAGCGACACCTACAACGTGCTGACATGAGGAAAGTTTCCAACCGATTTCTCATACACAAACAGCAGTTGACCGGCGTTGCCTGGTGAAACGTTGTTGTGATGCCTCGTGTAAGGAGGAGAAACGCGTACCGTCACGTTCCCGACTTTGATAAAGGTCGGATTGTAGCCTATCGCGATTGCGGTTTATCGTATCGCGACATTACTGCTCGTGTTGATCGAGATCCATTGACTGTTAGCAGAATATGGAATCGGTGGGTTCAGGAGGGTAATACGGAACGCCGTGCTGGATCCCAACGGCCTCGTATCACTAGCAGTCGAGATGACAGGCAGTTTATCCGCATGGCTGTAAAGGAGCGTGCAGCCACGTCTCGATCCCTGAGTGAACAGATGGGAACGTTTGCTAGGCAACAACCATCGGCACGAACAGTCCGACGACGTTTGCAGCATCGTGCACTATCAGCTCGGAGACCATGGCTGCGGTTACCCTTGACGCTGCATCGCAGAAAGGAGCGCCTGAGATGGTGTACTCAACGACGAACCTGGGTGCACGAATGGCAAAACGTCATTTTTTCGGATGAATCCAGGTTCTGTTTACAGCATCATGATGGTCGCATCCGTGTTTGGCGACATCGCGGTGAACACACATTAGAAGCGTGTATTCGTCATCGCGATACTGGCGTATCACCCGGCGTAATGGTATGGGGTGCCATTGGTTACACGTCTCAGTCACCTCTTGTTCCCATTGACGGCACTTTGAACAGTGGACGTTACATTTCAGATGTGTTACGAACCGTGGCTTTATCCTTCATTCGATCCCTGCGAAACCCTACATTTCAGCAGGATAATGCACAACTGCATGTTGCAGGTCCTGTACGGGCCTTTCTGGATACAGAAAATGGTCGACTGCTGCCCTAGCCAGAACATTCTCCAGATCTCTCACCAATTGAAGACGCCTGGTCAATGGTGGCCGAGCAACTGGCTCGTCACAATACGACAGTCACTACTCTTGATGAACTGTGGTATCGTGTTGAAGCTGCATGGGCAGCTGTACTTGTACAAGCCATCGAAGCTCTGTTTGACTCAATGCCCAGGAGTATCAAGGCCGTTATTACGGCCAGAGGTGGTTGTTCTGGGTACTGATTTCTCAGGATCTATGCACCCAAACTGCGTGAAAATGTAATCACATGTCAGTTCTAGTATAATATATTTGTCCAATGAATACCTGTTTATCATCTGCATTTCTTCTTGGTGTAGCAATTTTAATGGCCAGTAGTGTATATCGCCTTGCAATGTTACGCCTGGTCCGCAGCTCGTGGTCGTGCGGTAGCGTTCTCGCTTACCGCGCCCGGGTTCCCGGGTTGGATTCCCGGCGGGGTCAGGGATTTTCTCTGCCTCGTTATGACTTGGTGTTATGTGATGACCTTAGTAGGTTAGTTAGGTTTAAGTAGTTCTAAGTTCTAGGGGACTGATGACCATAGATGTTAAGTCCCATAGTGCTCAGAGCCATTTGAACCATTTGTTACGCCTAGATATTTAATCGACGTGACTGTGACAAGCAGCACACTGCTAATGCTGTTTTCGAACATTACGGGATTATTTTTCCTACTCGGCACCATTAACGTGTATTTTTCTACATTTAAAGCTCGCTGCCATTCATCACACCAACTACAAATTTTGTGTAAGTCATCTCGTATCCTCCTACAGCCATTCAACGACGACACCTTGCCGTACAAAACAGTATTATCAGCAAACAGGTGCAGTTTGCTGCTCACCCTGTCCGTCAGATCGTTTATGTAAACGCCGGGCTTTTTGGCCGAACGGTTCTAGGCGCTTCAGTCTGGAGCCGCGCGACCGCACCGGTCGCAGGTTCAAATCCTGCCTCGGGCATGGATGTGTGTAATGTCCTTCGGTTAGTTAGGTTTAAGTAGTTCTAAGTTCTAGGGGACTGATGACCTCAGATGTTAAGTCCCATAGTGCTCAGAGCCATTTGAACCATTTATGTAAACTGATAATATCAGCGGTCGTATCAGACTTCCCTGGGGCACTAATGACGTTATTCTTGTCTTTGATGAACCCACTTGGTCGTGGACAACATACCGATTCTGATACTTAAGAAGTCTTCAAGCCACTAACATATCTGGGAACCTCTCCGTATGGTCGCACCTTCGTTAACAGTCTACAATGGGGCACTGGGTCAAATGCTTTTCGGAAATCTAGAAACATTGAATTCGTCTGTTGCACTCCATCCATGGTTCACAGGATATCATGTGAGAAAAGGGCAAGCTGAGTTTCGTTCGAGTGATGATTTGTGGACAGGAGCTTTTCCGTGCCAACGAAATTTGTTATATTCGGGCAGAGAATTTGTTCAATAATTTTGCAGTAAACCGTTGAAGAAGATATTGACCTGTAATTTTGCGAGTCCGTTTCGTTACCGTCCTTATAACGGAGTGACCTGAGCTTTTCCCCAGTCGATTGGTACTTTTTGTTGGACGAGAGATACGCGATAAACGCAAGCTAAGCAAGGGCCCAATGCTGTATAATGGTCTATAAAACCGAACTGTGGTTCCAGCCGGGCCTTGCGACTTATTTATTTTCAACTGTTTCAGTTGTTTCTCTATGCCAGGGATGCCTGATACTATGTCCTCCACACGGGAGTCTGTGCGATAGTCAAGCGAAAGTATGTTTGTATTATTCACCTCCTTGAACGATTTCTTGAACGCGAAATGTAACGCTTCAGGTTTCCTTCAGATATCTACCACTGCTGCACCAGTTTGGTCAAGAAGTAACTAGATGCAAACCTTCGACCCGCTTAGGTATTTTCTAGGCAATACCTCGTGGAAAGGTATGACTATGGTAGTTGCATGCGTCGCTCATCGATCTTTTCACAGACGCACCAGTTTCTTCTAATTTTTGACTGTCATCATTTGATCGTCCTCTTTTGAACCGACAGTGCAACAGTCTTTCCTTGCACAACAATTTCCGAATGTTGTTACTAATCCGAGCTGGGACTTTTCCTTCCTTCAACCACTTACTTGCCTCGGCACATACATCTCCAGAGCTTGATTTACGGTTCGTTAAAGTTTGCCCATAATTCCTCTACGTCCATAATGCTGGGACTAAATGATGTCCATTAGTTGACTAAGTTTGATGCCTACAATTGATATCTGCTCTTTCTACTAGAAACACTCTCCTAAACTTTTTGATAGATTTATTAATTTTAGTAACCATCGTTGGTATGATGACTTCTTGCTCAATAACCCTTGTTTCTATACTGACGTCATTGATAAGGTCAGACCTGTTTGTAGCTAGACGGTTTCAAATATTTTCATTGCGCGTGGGTTGTCGAAATAGCTCCTCAGGACATTTTTCAGAAAACATGTTCAAAAGTACTTCGAAGATTTTTTGTCCGTACCCCGTACAATGAACCCATAGACGTCTCAGTAGGCTAAAGCCGTCTCAGTTAATATTGCATTATCTAGGTATTTCCGCGCTGCTGACCGTGGAATTTCTTTGGATGTCTGTAAAACTGTCACAGCGGAACCGTGTGGCCGGTAAAAACATCAGCAGTTAACTTGATTTCACCTAGATCTGTTATACGCATCCACATAACTTCACTGGCCACTAAAAGTCGACGTCAGAAGAGACAATATTTTGTGAACTGTAATGTACACTCCCCCTCCTATGGCGTCTCACCTGTCTTTCCGATGTACATTCTATGACTTAGAGATTTCTACTTCGGGTTTTGGCCTGCTCTTAGTCCCGAGAATAATTTGAGTGCGAGAAATTTCCTGGAGGATAGTAAATTCTGGAACTTTGTTACGGATACTTAGTTTACTGATACAATTTTAACGGTCGAATTGTCTTTACTCTGAAAGCGGACTGATTACCTATTTACGTGTCGATTGGCGAGTATTCATCAGAGTATCTCAAACTACAGCCTAGCCTAAAAACATTCACATGCACTCCATAAGCCCATAAGTACTCTACTACTCGAGTAACTGCTTCCTTTGCGTAGTCCACCCCTGGCCTATCAAGAGGTGTCCTACAATTTTCCACCCAATAACGCAGGTCCAGAATTCTGAAGCCAAGGCCGTCATGGAGTCAACGAATTCCGCAACCCACGCACGAGGCCAGCAGCCTTCACCACTTCCGCCGACTGCCTGTATGAAGTAGGGACGCCCTCGGAACCCAAGCGACAGGCGTCATTGATGCCTACGTGAGCCACAACTTAGGGATGGCTGCACCCTGTACGCAGGAAAGGCCTCCTCCTCCTCTCGGACGAGACCTCTCGGCAGAAATACCAACTGCATATTGATTTACTTTCGGCCCCTGAACGCTATTACCCTAAAAGGGTTCATAACGCACCAAATATTGGAGCTCCCGATAATTAGCTATCGCCTTCTCCCGTGCGCCTGCTAGAACCCTGCTAAAGGAACGGCCACTTTCCCTCTCACTGGGTGAATGGGCAAGATTAGATGACCATCTTCCACATCGGCGCACCGCCTAGAGGAATGCGAACGGATTACCATCCGCCACTCCCTTGGGATGAGCTTGGGCCCACAGCGTCGGTGACACTGGAAGGTGCCCCGGCAGAAGAGTCTGTTGGCGAAACAAGCGACACCGTGGTATCCCATGTGATGAGCCTACTCTCTGCCACCGCTGCACCCCGAGGCAGCATCCTGAAGACGGCTGACCGTAGCAAAGAGCCCCTTCAGCTAGGAACCTGACACACCAGCTTTACACTGGCTATTACTGTTGAGCCATCTACAGTTACGTATCTATCATTTACAAATATAAATATACTATAGTTTCCAGATTCTACTAGTAATTCGTCGTATTAAAGCATCTGCAGTTATTTCCCACATTTTGATGAAATAAAATAGGAAGACGTCCAGTCTCTGCAAAGTGAAGAATTACGTACCAAAATTATTTTGTTGAGCGACTAGATGTTTGAACATGACAGACTTTAAGAATATAATTGAATCGGTCACTGCAGAAACAGGATAAATCAAAAAATGTAAATTTGGAGATATTTACAATAATAAATTAGTTTTAGCCTTTTTCCCAGGTTTGGATCAGTGTTTAAGAAGCTTAATTGTGCATTTTTGAAGACCTACATATAAAAAAAAGTCCAGAATGTTCTTTATTCAAACTTTGACTTGTCCCCTTTTAGTAATGAAGTGTTGGATATGTAATAGGAATGTACCGAAACACATGTGTTTTCAGGAGGTATTACTGGAAAGCTCTAAATTACACTGAGGTGACAGAAGTCGTGGGCTATCTCTTGATATCGTGTCGGAGCTCACTTTGCCCGGCGTACTGCAGTAACTCGACGTGGCATGGGCTTAACAAGTCGTAAGAAGCCCCCTGCACAAATTCTGAGCCGTGGGGCCTCTACAGCAGTCCATAATTGCTAAATTGTTGGCGGTGCAGGATTTTTTGCACTAACTGGCCTCTCATTGATGTCCTATAAATGTTAGATGGGATTCATGTCGGGCTATCTGGGTGGCCAAATCATTCGCTCGAATTGCCCACAATGTTCACAAATCAACTGCAAACAGTTGTGGTCCGGTGACATGTTTGGGAACATGAAGTCCATGAATGGCTGCAAATGGTCTCCAAGTAGCCGAACATAACCATTTCGAGTCAATGACCGCTTCATTTGGACTAGAGGACCCAGTATATTCCATATAAACACGGCACACAGCATCGTCGGGCTACCACCACCATGCACACTGTCTTGATGACGACTCGGGTCCATGGCTTCGTGGGTCTGTGCCACTCTCGAACCTTGCCATCAGTCCTTACCAGCTGAAATCGCGACTCATCTGACCAGTTGTGTAGGGTCGAAATGATGTGATCACAGGCCCAGGGCAGGCGCTGCAGACTATATAATGCTGTTAACAAATGCACTCGCGTTGGTAGTCTGCCGCCATAGCCTATTAACACCAAATTTCGCCGCACGGTCCTAAGGGATACAAGCGTCGTACGTCCCACTTTGTTTTCTGCTGTTATTTCGCGCAGTACTGCTTGTCTGTTAGCACTGACAACTGTGCACAAACGCGGCTGTTGTCGGTCGTTAAGTGAAGGATGTCGGTCACTGCGTTGTCCGTGGTGACATGTAATGTCTGAAATTTGGTATTCTCGGCACACTCTTGACACTGTCGATCTCGGAATATTGAATTCTCTAACGACTAACATACTGCTTTCAGTCTCTTAATTCCCGTTCTGCGGCCATAATCACGTCTGAAGCCTTTTCACATGAATCACCTGAGTACAAATGACAGCTCCACCAATGCACCGCCCTTTTATGTCTTGTGTACGCGATACTACCGCCATCTGTATATGTGCATATCGCTAACCCATGACTTATGTCACCTCAACAACAATAAAAATTATGCAAGTGATATACCCTAAATTTCACACTATTTTCAGCTTATAAATCTATATCTAGTATTAAAAGAATATGTAAGGCATTGCATATAAAGTAGAATCTATGTTGCTGCATTCCAGAGAAATTAAACTATTCAATACAATAAAATGGAATATGAGATAATATATTTATGTAAACCAATAAACAGTTAAATCCAGTTTAACCAAAACTACTTTGATATGAAACAGCTTAATATTAAAGAAACGAGACAGACTTGCTTTGAGTAACTATTGCTTCAACTTAACAAAGAGTTATTTCAGTATTATGATACTTTTTTCAAAGTGAGCCTCCAAAGTTAATGGTAGAATACTGATTAAATGCAACGTAATATTCTTATACCTAATCCTCAGCATATTCCTTGTCGCAAGCTGGCCAATTCGGTATATCTTTATAGAGGGAACTGTCACCTGTTGGGATGCACTGCTACACTTTTTGAATGTTCTGGAGTTTTCCCACTATATGCCCTTTTAGGCATCCAGTGCCCGGTTTTTGCAAAGAAAATATACTGGTGTCCAAAATTAGAGCAGAAACGGAAATTCTGCAAGGTTGCGGTTATGTTGTCACAAAACATTGTAAACAGGTGACAGCAAAGCAGAAACAACGTAAAGAATACAGACCGTAAACAACTGCAACATACACAACAGTAGACGAAAATGTTCTTCGTTTTTCCCAGCTTAACAGATTCGTACACACATTGCGACAACTGGTTAATGTGTTCACAATGGGACGTGACCGCCTCTGGCAGCAATACAGTGCTGACAACAACGGAGCATGCTGTGAATAACATCACCAATCTCATGTTGCGGTAATAATGCCCATTCTTCCTGCAGAGCTGATCGCAAGTCTTGGAGAATGGTCGGTGGATGTTCACGTGATGCAACCCGTCTCCCTAGAGCATCCCAGACAGGCTCTATGGCATTCAAATCGGGAGAGTAAGCAGACCACGCCACGCGTGCAGTATCTTTCGTTTCCAAGAAAACATCAACTACTCGTTCTCTATGGGGTCGAGCGCTACGGTCCATCAATACGAACTCTGGGCGGAAAGCACCTCGCAACAACTATACATGAGGTCCCAAGACCTGGGCGCACAGCACCTCGCAACAACCGTACATGAGGTCCCAAGACCTCGTCGCGATTCCTAACAGCAGTTAAACCTTCCCGATTCACCCGTACAATTTCATAAAGAGATGTTCGAGTGGTCAACAAAATGCCTGACCACATCATTAGTGATCCTCCTCGATATCAGTCTCTTTCCACAACGTTCGGGTCTTGAAATCATGTTCAGATGCGAATCGGTCAAGAATCACTCTCCAGACCAAACCGGGACTCTTCTGTGAAAAGAACATTGGCGCACTGTTCGAGTGTCCAGGTAGCATGTTGATGACTCCACTCCAGACGTTCCCTTCTGTGAAGACGCGTCAGAGGCACACATACAGCAGGTCTCCGACAATAAAGGCCATTCTGTCGAAGCCTCCTCTAGATCGTTTCCTCAATACAACACGTCCAGTGGATGCTGCGAGGTCAGACGGAAATTGCTGTGCAGTACTAAGGAGGTACCGTCGGGCCCTTACAGCCAGATAATTGTCCTCTCTTTCTGATGTCGCACGCGGACGAACCCGCCTTGGTCTTCAGCATACAGTTTCAGTCTCTATAAACTGTCGCCACATTAGAAAAACGACAGAACGATACACGTTAAGCCATTGGGTCACATGAGTTTGCGACTGTTCTGTTTATTCTTCCTACGGCCCTCCAACGCATAGACCCTGGTATGCGTCTTCCCTGTGCCATACTGCACCGTCTGTGATTGTATACACAGCAATTGTGGATGTGGGACAACCCGGCAAACACTACCCGCTTGATAGGTGCCCTGAGGTCATCGTTGACGCAGCTTTCTGTTGTCCGAAATGCCATCTTCCGTGCAGAATACGATCGTACGGACATCTGTTGACAGTTTGTATGATTATATCGAGAAATAGGCACAGGACGGGTACATTGCCATTTGTTGCTTTAATTTTGGACACCAGTGTATGTGCTCAGCAGCATAATTGGCGATGTAAACTCTAGCACTCAAAAATCCAGGTTTATCGTTTGAGTAGGCAGATTCGGTAATTCTCTTTACTTTTTATCCCAAGTACGGCTGTTGAGCAGCAGATCCTCCGGTAAATTGTGTCGAACAGTCTTTAAGATTAAGAAAACCATTAGAAGTGACTCCGATTACAGCGAATTTGTTGTTTGTGCTTGCCAGATTGATTATGGCATTATAATGTTCTGGCACATACACTCTGTCTGATCTTTTGACTTTGCGTTTCACTATCAAAGTCACGATCATAAGGAAGAAATGAATGACATCTTTGGGAGAAATAGTGCACGATCTTATGAAACACCCCAAGTGAGTCAGTGCTAGCGAAAGTTGCATAACAGTATGATTTTAATTTGACCCTCACATTTGTCTGAAGAAATTGAAACTTCTTTCACTGGTGAGACATTAGTCTGAATGTAGTTATGAATAAATAAATACGCCTCATCTGGAGATTCACGGCCAGTGCTTTCATAATGTGCCCTAATATCTTTAAGATTATGAATGCAAAATATGCTGACATACAGTTAGTTATAATTAAAAATTTCCTGAGACAGATTCCTATCGCATATGCAAGAAAGTTACTGAAGTACTTAAAGAAAATATTTCTTACCAAGAACTTGAATATTTAACTTGCTTCTGGAAGTGTGACCATCGGGATTTGTTGCAATACAAACATATCCTCCCTCATCAGCTTGCTTCTGAATATCCTTAATTATTAGGGTTCCATTAGGGAAGATTTGTTGGCGATGGTTTTCTGGTAGAGATCTCCCTGAAAATAAATGCATTTTGGCAGTGAGTAAATTTTATTCCTTTTCTCAGCTCTCTCAGATTATGGCAAGTAATGGTAAATTTACATACTTAAAAGAGCCTTTCATTGTCTACACTGATGTAGGTCATTCCACATCCATATTTTAAAATTGTTGAATACAACATTACAGTCCTGGGACATTATGCACTATGAATACTGCATCAAATGCATTTAACATCCACTAGGTCACAATCAATGACTCTTAATTCTTGATTTTGAATTGAATATTGCGAACATGCTACAATTGCAAATTATGACAGGAGTTACCATCCATGTACCCCACTGGATAAATATGAGTTTTCATCTTTATCCACTTGGTCTCATGAATCATAGTCCACATTGTTTCAAGATGATAGCTACATTTGTACATGATACAGACTGCATTGTGTGAATACTGATTATCAGTAGGCCCCACAAAAGGCTGTTGACGACAATTATCTATCTCTTCATGATAATGATCATGCTTGGAGTAGACATTTCTGTACTAAGAAATCTGCCTCGTCTCTACATATCTCTTTTTTTTTCTTTATCATATTTCAATCCCCCATCTGGGGCAGGCTGGCAGCGGCATAGGCTCTGCTCTTCAGCCGAGAGACATTAAGTACATAACAGGAAGACACTGAAAACAACATAAAGGAGAATATATGCCGGAAAATAGGTATAAAAAGGAGGAACATAATGGAAGAGAGCACACAAAAAATGGGGTGAGTGCAAAAATGGAGATAGAAATGTGAAAAAGTAGTTAACACAAAAAAACCACACACAGTAAGGATTGAAAGAAGACAAGGTGAAGTATGGCTGGGGCATAAAAGTTGCAGAATGATTAAAACAGCCATGTGAGAGGTGGCATACCTCAGAACAATCACAGACAGCAAAACTATGTACAAGTCAAGCACACAATTAAAAGAACAGCACTTGACGCCACTGGAGAACGACACCTAACACAACACTGACCTAGCACACTGATGACGAAGAACAAACTGGGAGGATTTGCCGGGGTTAGGGATACAAGGGAGAATGGAAGAAAGGAGGGGAATTGGTGGTGCTAGAGGCATGGGAGAGAAGGGGAAATGGGGTGGGGGGAGCGACGAAGGGGCTGGGGAGGATAGGACAGGAGAGGAAAACAGCCAAGGAGGTAGTAGAGAGACCCGAGGGGGCGAGGTGGAAGACCACTCTGGGGAAAGGAGGGGAGGAGACAGGGGGGCCCTGGGGCTGGGGGACAAGGCCAGGCTACAGTTGGTAGGAAGGGTAGACGTCATGGCGAAGTTCATCATCTGGGAGGGGAAGGTGCTGTAAACTGTCCAGATGAAGGGTACAGAGGGTGTGGAGGTGAACAGAGGGGGGGATTCAGCAATAGAGGCACAGCAACGGATGGAGGGTGGAAAGGAAGGAGGACACCAGGGGGGGGGGGATCAAGCCTACAGACAGTGTAAAGGATGTGAATACGTTGGAGGAAAATGAGGAGGTGGGGAAGGGGATGAGGTCATACAGGAGCCATGTGGGAGACAGAAGGTGGATATGGAAGGCAAGGCGAAGGGGGGTGGGGTGGAGATCCTGGCAATGCTGGCATAACAGAGGATAGGACAGATGAGGGATTTCTAGGTGTGGTGGATGGTGGAAGGATGCAATCCCCATGTCCGGCAGGAGGTGGGTATGGGCTTTCTGTTGGATGGTTAGGAGATAAGGGGTCCAGGAGAGGTGACGGTCAAGGGTAAGGCCAAGGTATCTCAGGGTGGGGGTGAGCTGGATGGGATGACCATAAATTGTTAGGTAGAAATCATGGAGATGGAAGGAGTGGGTGGTCCGGCCTATGATGATTGCTTGGGTCTAGGAGGGGTTCATATGAAGGACCCACTGGTTGCACCAAGTGGTGAACTGGTCAAGGTGGGTTTGGAGGGTGTGTTGGGACTGTTGAAGGGTAGGATAGGGAGCCAGGAAGGCAGTGTTATCAGCATATTAAAGTAGGTGTACAGGTGGGGGTGGCTTGGGCATATCAGAAGTGTACAGGAGATATTGGAGAGGGGAGACGACGGAGCCTTGGAGGACGCCGGCGGTGGGATAAAAGATATGGGAGTTGGTACCATGGAAGGTGACATAGGAAGGACGGCGTGAGAGGAAGGAAGCGACCAGCAGGGCAAAATTGATAGGCAGGGCGTTGGTTTGGAGCTTAAAGAGGAGACCAGGATGCCATATGCGGTCGTAAGCATTTCAGAGGTCGAGGGAAACAAAAATGGCGGAGCGACGGGAGTTAAGTTGGAGGGAGAGAAGGTGGATGAGGTTAAGGAGTTGGTCTTCAGCGGAGAAGGAGGGGCGGAAGCCACACTGGGTAAGGGGGAGAGGTCGTGTTGATTAAGGTGGTGATGGATACGACGGGAGAGGGTGGATTCAAATACGTTACTGAAGACAGAGGTGAGGCAGATGGGACGATAAGAAGAGGCAGAGCAAGGGGGTTTGTTGGGTTTGAGGAACATGAGGACGCGGGGAGGTTTGAGGAACAAGAGGACGCGGGGAAGTCTTCCAACGGTCGGGATAGAAGCTGGTGGAGAAGATGACGTTTTATAAATCGGCAAGGACGGTCAGGAAGGAGGAGGAGGGGCATTCTTTGAGTTGGCAGTAGGTGATGTAGTCGTGACCGTGGGATGTATTGCGTTTTGACCGGAGGATAAGTTTAATGTCTTGTACTGTGATTTGAATGTTCTACATTTCTCTAAGTATATAAATTAAAGTTCCCTGCTCGCTTCTGACGATGTGTTCGAGATAATTTTAGGAATTACTGTAGGGGTTTTGATTCGGTTTTGACTAATAGACAGAGTGACTCATGAGGAATGTCGTGTATATTAATTTATAAATATTTAGTATAAATTGGCTGAACTATGACGAATTAAACTCCACCGTCACTGTAAATACGATGGCATTACCATCTAGCGGTACAGCTGCAACAATGCCAGAGGGCAGCGAAGCTTGAGTACAATACGAGTCGTG
The DNA here is from genome assembly GCF_023898315.1 of Schistocerca nitens. NCBI lineage: Eukaryota > Metazoa > Arthropoda > Insecta > Orthoptera > Acrididae > Schistocerca > Schistocerca nitens. Next base: position 505,114,732 of record NC_064616.1, on the reverse strand, counting down.
GCTGCTCGTATAGCCATAAAGCACCTGCCTGTATACTGAAGAGTCACAGAAGCAAATAGCGGTCGGACCACAGATGTTTTACTCTGTATTTTAACCTGGCACTGATCCCTGAATGACATGGACATTTACGCGAAAGGAAATTTGTTTCGGATTCAATGTTGAACTGTAGGTCTCCTTCAGTGGGAACCAGTTCGAATTATGACGTGGTAGTCTGTTTAGTGGTAAGTTCCACATTGGACATCAAACAGCTCGGACGTGTTATACAGGGTGGTTGTAAGTATACTTTTGCTACATAAGCGAGTGTAGAGGGAAAACTGTTAAACATATGATTATTAAACTTTATAAGAATGAAGTTCAGACTGTGCACTGTGCACTGCGGGTTTGCGTTATTAGTGACATTAGTGTAGTGCCGGTATTGATACGACGACGTAGGGTTGAAACACAAAAATCAGTGTGCATTGCAGTTGCAGACAGTCAACATGGGTCTGGACAAGGAGAGCAGTTTTATGAAAATAACAGCAGTACTGCAGCTGCTCTTCGCGAGAATAGACGCCTTAAAGGAATACGGAGAGGTCCTCTTTTCGCACTGGGGTTGAAGAACATGATTCGGAAGTTCGAATTAATTGGCGATTTATGAATATCTCCTTGGAGAGGCCGACGGCCGATTGCGCCACAAACTGTTGAAGAAGTTACTGTTGACATGACTGGGAATGCTGGATGCAATGTGCGACCTTCAAGCTGAACCTTCTATGGTCCACCGTTCTTAGAGTGTTACGAACAAATGTAAAATGATACCCGTTCAAACTTCACGTTCCTCACCAACTTTTGCCACGTGACACAGACATTCCCGTAGAATTTGCTCAAAGTTTCTTGCAAGGGTTGAAGTTGACAACATGTGGCCTCCTTGAAACATTTTGTGCAGTGATGAAGCACACTTTATTCGTTAGTTCTCTTCCGCATGTACTTACAAATGTTTCCACTAAGTTTCATTGTCATACGATCACTAGCTTTTGCTGGAGGGGGGGGGGGGGGGGGCGGGATATCTCAACTAGCCAAAGTTTAAATATTAACATTCTGTACATCCAATCCTTCTTAGCGTTTGCAAGCCACGAATAATATTTGTTGACTCCGTATTCGGTAATCATTTGTTGTTTACTCGTTGTCCTTCTGTTATAGTGTTTTGTGTTCTTCCATATTAGTGGTTTCGGCCGCTTATTATTCGTGATTATATCAATAATGTCCCTGAGGAAATGCGTACTCAGTTTCGAATTCGACAAGCAACAAGAAATGTTCAACCAAGTTTATTAGCAGTGCACTACTGGATCGCGCAAGTATCACATCAGATCAAGTTCACACTGCTTACTGTGACATGGAGCTCAACTGCTTTTCGTGAAATTCTTAAACCATGTATTGCTGGAAAGCACACAGCTAAATCACGGAGAGAAAGTTGAATTCCGTCACCGTGAAGCCTCGGTGAGTCCTGACATAATTTCAAAGGCTGACATAGAGTGCAAAAATGAACGCATGTTTAACCTGCCTCCTGAGGCCGTGAGCTGTTGTTTAAAAGAGGTTTCAACCAAGTATGGAAAAATGAAACAAATCCGTAACGAACGTTGGTCTACCCAACACAAATTGCAGTGTTTTAGCGGCATCAGATCAGTTGAAATGCAATTCAGACAGAATATTCCGTCTCATCCAATTTTTTGTGGATACGAGGCGCATGTAGTGGACAGATAGGAACATGCTTTATCTGAAATGAACACGGCAGTTAAAGAACGAAATGCCAAAGTGGAGTTTTCAATTAGAAAGATTCATTAGAGAAACGCAAAAAACTGTTAGCTAAACTACTGACGGAGAACCAAATGATAGATATGGAAGGATCAAGCTCTTGTGTCGTATTATAACAGGAACCAAAACTACCAGCTGCTCGTTTTCCTCCGTTACCGTCAGGATCGGGAGCAGATGCTCAGCTGCTAAAAAAAACAAGCGGCATCAAACGTGTGATAGAAGCAGCAGGAACGAGGACATACCTGATTTAGAACAGATCGCATGGAAAGGAAGTCCGAAACCGGCACCTGAAACGAACGCCTCAAAAACTACAGGACCAGAAGCTGAGGCAGCAGTACAGGACGTCACACAGAGCAACTTGCAGGCAGCTCCCGTAGGGCAACATTCAGAGGCCAATTTGATCCCGTAAATGCCGCTGCTAGTTTCCAAAACAAAACAAGCTGAACGACAAGGACGAACTCTTGACAACCAAAAAAAGGAAAGCAGTGCTTGTGCAGAAACAGACGTGTGTCCGTCGCAAACACAAAACAAATATGACGAAAGACTTACTGACATCAAGCAAGCAGGAAACGAAACGGAAATCGGAAGCTTATTGCCTGTAGCGGAAAATACGTCTGCGAAACAGGAATAAGAAGCGACTCGAGAACAGATGGATTCCGATATCGGCAAGACCCTCCGACTCCTCCATGTGCCAAGATATTCAAGACTAGCGGACGCCCGTGGAAACAGATTCCATTGAAATACCAATGCAGTGCGGAAGAAAAGCAAAAACAAAGACTCCAAAGACGTCACTATAGCCGCTCACCGAAAAGAATCCGTTTGATACTAAAATGGGGATGGAATGAGAGCGCCGTCGTTTAGTCAGCATTAAAATACTGAGATATGGATACTCAGAAACTACGTAAACTGTCTCTTAACATTTATTGACACTCTGGGATGGACACCGCCAAGTGAGAACTACCAAAGGTTTACTGAGACAGTTATCAGTACAGCAAAAGAAGTAATTTCTAGAGACTCCCGGTAGGAATATATCGCTAGTTGGACCGTCGAGTGCGAGAACTTGTACGAGCAATTTTAGCAAAGTGGAGATAAAGAGATAGCGGATGAATTAATTCACAGCATCGATACTGCGAGACGCGGGAAGTGGGTCGGACCGTTGAAAGCTTGGATTTTAAAAAAGTCAGGTAGGACAGCTTAGTCTTTGCTAAGGAAGTGTGGGGGGTGCTAGCCTACTGGAACGTGTATGCGACTTTATATCGCCAAATCAAGTCACTAATCATATCTTGACAGCGTCAAGCATACAAGTTTAAAAAAGAGCCCAGGACAGTAGTAAAAGCATCCTGAAACACACAAACCAATTACTGGGTCCCCTTCAGTTTGGAAGAAATCACAGCAAATCTTCAAGAAATGAAATTAGGAAAAGACCCTAGTTTCAATAGCATCTATAAAGAGTTCCTAATTGATTTCGGTAACTATACAAGAATGTGACTTGTCAGATTTGTCATGGATACCTTTCCAGAAAGGTAGTGTTCTCCACCAAGTCAAGGGAGCTAAGATCACCACCACCTTAAAACCAGGAAAAACAAATGATTCCCCACAAAACTATGGACCAGTTGCACTAAGCAGCATGATTTGCAAACTTTCGGGAAGATTAATGATAACAGGATCAGCCCTGAGATAATTAAACCTATTCCAATAGAACAGGCGGGATTTCGCCCTTGTCGAAGCTGTTCAGGTCAAATTCTCTCGTTAACAACGTTCATAGAAGCGGTTTACCAAAAACACCTGAAAACATCATCTATATTTATCAACCTTACAGCAGCATACGGCACAGTCTGGAGGCCGGGCATTATACTTAATTTCATGAAAGTAATATCATGCAGAACTACCACCAAAATTATTAATGCCATAATTTCTAATCAATTCTTCCAAGTGATCAGGGGTAATAGACTGAGCACCCAAACTAAACTAAACTGAACAATGACATCCAGCAAGCACCTGTTTTGGTTCCCCCGTTATTCAGCCTATAAACTCTACCGGAAAAAAAATTAGCTCATCTGGAAAGACGACTTCGATTGTGATCCAATGACGGCATATGCCACCTGAGGGATAGTAGATGTACTTATAACGGTTTCAACGTCGTCCACCAACAGATAACGTAGTGGCATAACAACCAGTGCCCTATCAGTGTCTACCCTTTAATAGGGAATGCTCACAGCCAGAGGGCTCAGTGTGGTGCAAACACGTGAAGCAAGCAGCTAACCATGTCTCGGAGATGCAATCTTGCACTCTACAGCCGACTGAGCGATTCTGAAAGGGGTCAAATTGTGGCCTTCCGAGTGGTGGGATGGTCCTTTGAGAGAACTGCCACACAAGTTGGACGTGTTGCGTCAGATGTGCAAAGACGCTGGTATCAGTGGTCAGGTGAACATTCTGATGCCTGTACCCGAGGTTCTGGACGTCCACGCAGCACAGACGCCCGCCATGATCGTCGTATTCTAAGGGCAGCAGTGACAGATTGTACACCTACCATAGCATAGATAAGAGGGCTCGTAAGCCCAGACATGTCAACACGAACTGTTGCAAACCGGTTGTTAGCACTGGGACTACAAGCACGAACGCCTCTAGCCCGTCTTCCAGTCATGCCACAGCATCGACGTTCACGGCTCGACTGGTGCTGTCAGAGGATCACATGGATGATGGAATCCACGTTCTTCAGCCATGAAACCAGATATTGCTTGCACGTAAATGATGGTTGTTTGCATGTACGACATAGACCTGGTGAGTGTTGTCTGCTCCACACCTGGACTTATGATCTGGGGTGCGATAAGTTACAACTCTAGTTCACCTTTGGTGTTTCTGGAGGGTGCGCTAACCAGCACTCGGTACATGTAGAATATTGTTAGGCTCATTCTTTTGTCGTTCTTGCTATTGGAAGGTGATGTGTTGTTCCAGTTGGATAATGCTCCCCCACACACCGCACACGAAACTTAACGTGCTCTCCGAGACGTGCAGCAATTTCCGTGGCCAGCACGATCCAGGGATTTGTCTTCAATCGAGCACGTGTGGGATATGATGGGATGAGAAGTGACTCGTGAGACTCGTCAAACAGCATCTCCCGCACAGCTACGCGAACAAGTCGAGCGGGTGTGGCACAGCGTATCCCAGGATAGGATTCGCCATCTGTAATATCATCTGGATGCCAGAGTCAGCGCCTGCATTGCCGCCCATGAAGACTGCACCACGTACTAACGTGGGTGTTTCAGCATGGCTCGATATCTGGTAGCTCATAACCGCTACTGACGTGTAAATGTAATCATTTCATATACTCCACATGCACTGTTGCAACAATTAACCTTTAGTGAACTGGAAACCTCTAAAAGAGTGTAAATCTTTTTTTCCGTCCGTGTATATAGCTGATATGCCCGAAACAACCTCACGGAAGTTTGTATCTGTCGACTATTGGGTCTTGGCAGTAAGTTTTAAGGATATAGAGGCTAAAGGACATATTGATGAAGGACCTGAAAGTTATTGGGAAATACTTTCTCCACAGAGACTGCAATTTAGTGCCTCAAAGACGGATATCTCTGCAATACACCTCAGAAACAAGTTAACCAACACAGAACTCAATATTTGCTTTGAGAACAATCTACTGTCCCACAATCGACATCCATAAATTTAGGTGTCACCCTGGATAGATCACTGAGGTTCAAGAATCATCTGTGGAACACAGTTTCCAAATTAAGAACTCGCAGCAACATCCTGCAGACACTTGGTGCAACTTCATTGGGATCTTCAGACACCATCTTACGAAGTTGAATCTTAGGTCTAGTCTATACAGTAGCGGAATATCGTATGCCGGTTTAGCTCAGCCTACTCACACTAGCTGCACCGATGTCCATCTCAATCGAACTATGTACCTTCTAACAGATACAGTAAAGGCAACCTCAGACTACTGGCTACTCAAGCTAATCAATATAGCTCCTTCCCATCTGCGAAGAGAGCAGTCACTCATTAGAGAACTCAAAAAGATCGAGGAAAAATCTCTTCTACAAATCCATCAAAACATCCCTCACAGTGCGAGAAACAGATTGCACTCTAGACATCCACCCCTAAAGAGTGCAAAAATTTCGGATGAAAATGGATTCAGCCTAAGCAATCACTGGAAAGACGAGTTGGACCAAATAGGCACCCCTGCAGTATGCCTTGCCTCACCACCATACTACTTGGATTCTACAAGCCTAGAAAACTATGGGCTGTTCTAGGTAGAATATGAATAAAGTGTGGCAAATGTGCTGCCTCGCTGTATGGATGGGGAAAAACAGCTTCTCCCAAGTGCGGTTGTGGCAGCGCTGCAGGGCAAACTGTAAAAGATATAACTGAAGATTGTCCTTGAAGATTTCACTGGGGACCACTCCGAGTTCTCGTACACTACCGAAAAGTTATTAGAATACATCTGCAATATGAATATGCGGGTGTAGTACACTACTGACCATTAAAATTGCTACACCACGAAGATGACGAGCTACAGACGCGAAATTTAACCGACAGGAAGAAGATGCTGTGATATGCAAATGATTAGCTTTTCAGAGCATTCACACAAGGCTGGCGCCCGTGGCGACACCTACAACGTGCTGACATGAGGAAAGTTTCCAACCGATTTCTCGTACACAAACAGCAGTTGACCGGCGTTGCCTGGTGAAACGTTGTTGTGATGCCTCGTGTAAGGAGGAGAAATGCGTAAAGGTCGGATTGTAGCATATCGCGATTGCGGTTTATCGTATCGCGACATTGCTGCTCGCGTTGGTCGAGATCCAATGACTGTTAGCAGAATATGGAATCGGTGGGTTCAGGAGGGTAATACGGAACGCCGTGCTGGATCCCAACGGCCTCGTATCACTAGCAGTCGAGATGACAGCATCTTATCCGCATGGCTGTAACGGATCGTGCAGCCATGTCTCGATCCCTGAGTCAACAGATAGGGACGTTTGCAAGACAACAACCATCTGCACGAACAGTTCGACGACGTTTGCAGCAGCATGGACTATCAGCTAGGAGACCATGGCTGCGGTTACCATTGACGCTGTATCACAGACAGGAGCGCCTTCGATGGTATACTCAACGACGAACCTGGGTGCACGAATGGTAAAACGTCATTTTTTTGGATGAATCCAGGTTATGTTTACAGCATCATGATGGTCGCATCCGTGTTTGGCGACATCGCTGTGAACGCACATTCGAAGCGTGTATTCGTCATCGCGATACTGGCGTATCACCTGGCGTGATGGCATGGGTTGCCATTGGTTACACGTCTCGGTCACCTCTTGTTCCCATTGACGGTACTTTGAACAGTGGACGTTACATTTCAGATCTGTTACGACCCGTGGCTCTACCCTTCATTCGATCCCCGCGAAACCCTACATTTCAGCAGGATAATGCACGACCGCATGTTGCAGGTCCTGAACGAGCCTTTCTGGATACAGAAAATGTTCGACTGCTGGCCTGGCCAGCACATTCTCCAGATATATCACCAATTGAAGACGTCTGGTCAATGGTGGCCGAGCAACTGGCTCGTCACAATACGCCAGTAACTACTCTTGATGAACTGTGGTATCGTGTTGAAGCTGCATGGGCAGCTGTACCTGTACAAGCCATCGAAGCTCTGTTTGACTCAATGCCCAGGCGTATCAAGGCCGTTATTACGGCCAGAGGTGGTTGTTCTGGTGTTCTGGGTACTGATTTCTCAGGATCTATGCACCTAAATTGCGTGAAAATGTAATCACATGTCAGTTCTGGTATAATATATTTTTCCAATGGATACCCGGTTATCATCTGCATTTCTTCTTGGTGTAGCAATTTTAATGGTCAGTAGTGTAAGTTTAGACCAGATGTGGCATCAACTCAAAGAAATAATATCGACAGCAATTGAGAGATTTATACCAAATAAATTAACAAACGACGGAGCTGACCCTCTTTGGTACACAAAACGGGTCAGAATACTGTTGCAGATACAACGAAACATACATGCCAAATTTAAACAGATGCAAAATCCCCAAGACTGGTGATCTTTACAGAAGCTCGAAACTTGGCGCGGACTTCAATGCGAGAAGCTTATAATAGTTTACACAACGAAACTTTGTCTCAAAACCTGTCAGAAAATCCAAAGAGATTCTGGTCGTATGTGAAGTGCGCTGGCGGCAAGACACAATCAATGCCTTCTCTGCGAGATAGCAATGGAGATACCTTCGAAGACAGTGCTGCCAAAGCAGAGTTACTAAACAATACCTTCCGAAATGACTTCACAAAAGAAGACGAAGTAAATATTTCAGAATTCTACTCAAGAACAACTGCCAACATGAGTAACGTAGAAGTAAATATCCTCGGAGTAGCGAAACAGTTTAAAGCACTTAATAAAAGCAAGTCTTCTGGTCCAGACTGTACACCAATTAGGTTCCTTTCAGAGTATGCTGATGCAATAGCTCCATACTTAGCAATCATATACAACCATTCGCTCTACGGGAGATCCGTACCTAAAGACTGGAAAGTTGCATATGTCACACCAATATTCAAGAAAGGTAGTTGGAGTAATCCACTAAGTTACAGGCCCATATTATTAACGTCGATATGCAGCAGGATTTTGGAACATATATTGTGTTAGAACATTATTATTTACCTCGAAGGAAACGGTCTACTGATACACAGTTAAATGGATTTAGAAAACATCGTTCTTGTGAAACACAACTAGCTCTTTACTCGCATAAAACGTTGAGTGCACTTGACAAGGTATTTCAGATTGATTCCGGATTTCTGGATTTCCGGAAGGCTTTTGATACTGAACCACACAAGCGGCGTGTAGTGGAATTCCGTGCTTTTGGAATATTATCTCAGTTATGTGACTGGATTCGTAATTTCCTGTTGTAGGCCCTTTGCTGTCCCGTATCTATACAAACGATTTGGGAGACAATATGAGCAGCCATATGAGGTTGTTTTCAGATGGTGCTGCCGTTTATGGATTAAATAAGTCATCAGAAGATCTAAACAAATTGCAAAATGATTTAGAAGAGATAACTGTATGGTGCCAAAATTGGCATCTGATCGTAAATAACAAAAAGTATGATGACATCCACATGAGTGCTAAAAGGAATCCGTTAAACTTCGGTTACACGATAAATCAGTAAAAATCTGTTGTTGTTGTTGTTGTTGTGGCCTTCAATCCTGAGACTGGTTTGATGCAGCTCTCCATGCTACTCTATCCTGTGCAAGCTTCTTCATCTCCCAGTAACTGCTGCAACCTACATGCTTCTGAATCTGCTTAGTGTATTCATCTCTTGGTCTCTCTCTACGACTTTTACCTTCCACGCTGCCATCCAATACTAAATTGGTGATCCCTTGATGCCTCAGAACAAGTCCTACCAACCGATCCCTTCTTCTAGTCAAGTTGTGCCACAAACTTCTCTTCTCCCCAATCCTATTCAATACCTCCTCATTAGTTATATGATCTACCCATTTAATCTTCAGCATTCTTCTGTAGCACCACATTTCAAAAGCTTCTATTCTCTTCTTATCCAGACTATTTATCGTCCATGTTTCACTTCCATACATGGCTACACTCCATACAAATACTTCCAGAAATGACTTCCTGACACTTAAATCTATACTCGATGTTAACAAATTTCTCTTCTTCAGAAACGCTTTCCTTGCCATTGCCAGTCTACATTTTATATCCTCTCTGCTTCGACCATCATCAGTTATTTTTCTCCCCAAATAGCAAAACTCCTTTACTACTTTAAGTGTGTCATTTCCTAATCAAATTCCCTCAGCATCACCCGACTTAATTCGACTACATTCCATTATCCTCGTTTTGCTTTTGTTGATGTTCATCTTATATCCTCCTTTCAAGACACTATCCATTCCGTTCAACTGCTCTTGCAAGTCCTTTGCTGTCTCTGACAGAATTACAATGTCATCGGTGAACCTCAAAGTTTTTATTTCTTCTCCATGGATTTTAATACCTACACCGAAATTTTCTTTTGTTTCCTTCACTGCTTGCTCAATATACAGATTGAATAACATCGGGGAGAGGCTACAACCCTGTTTCAATCCCTTTCCAACCACTGCTTTCCTTTCGTATCCCTCGACTCTTATAACTGCCATCTGGTTTCTGTACAAGTTGTAAATAGCCTTTCGCTCCCTGTATTTTACCCCTGTCACCTACAGAATTTGAAAGAGAGTATGCCAGTCAGCGTTGTCAAAAGCTTTCTCTAAGTCTACAAATGCTAGAAACGTAGATTTGCCTTTCCTTAATCTAGCTTCTAAGATAAGTCGTAGGGTCAGTATTGCCTCACGTCCTCTAATATTTCTACGGAATCCAAACTTATCTTCCCCGAGGTCCGCTTCTACCAGTTTTTCCATTCGTCTGTAAAGAATTCGCGTTAATATTTCGCAGCTGTGACTTATTAAACTGATAGGTCGGTAATTTTCACATCTGTAAACACCTACTTTCTTTGGGATTGGAATTATTATATTCTTCTTGAAGTCTGAGGGTATTCCGCCTGTCTCATACATTTTGCTCACCAGCTTGTAGAGTTTTGTCAGGACTGGCTCTCCCAAGGCTGTCAGTAGTTCTAATGGAATGTTGTCTGCTCCCAGGGCCTTGTTTCGATTCAGGTCTTTCAGTGCTCTGTCAAACTCTTCACGCAGTATCGTATCTCCCATTTCATCTCCATCTACATCCTCTTCCATTTCCATAATATTGCCCTCAACTACATCGCCCTTGTAGAGACCCTCTATATACTCCTTCCACCTTTCTGCTTTCCCTTCTTTACTTATAACTGGGTTTCCATCTGAGCTCCTGATATTCATACAAGTGGTTCTCTTTTCTCCAAAGGTCTCTTTAATTTTCCTGTAGGCAGTATATATCTTACCCCTGGTGAGATAAGCCTCTACATCCTTACATTCGACCTCTAGCCATCCCTGCTTAGCCATTTTGCACCTCCTGTCGATCTCATTTTTGAGACGTTTGTATTCCTTTTTGCCCGCTTCATTTACTGCATTTTTATATTTTCTCCTTTCATCAGTTAAGTTCAATATTTCTTCTGTTACCCAAGGGTTTCTAGTAGCCCTCGTCTTTTTACCTACTTTAATCTCTGCTGCCTTCACTACTTCATCCCTCAAAGCTACCCATTCTTCTTCTACTGTATTTCTTTCCCCCATTCCTGTCAATTGTTCCCTTATGCTCTCTCTGAAACTCTGTACAACCTCTGGTTCTTTCAGTTTATCCAGGTCCCATCTGCTTAAATTCCCACCTTTTTGCGGTTTATTCAGTTTTAATCTACAGTTCATAACCAATAGATTGTGGTCAGAAACCACATCAGCCCCTGGAAATGTCTTACAATTTAAAACCTGGTTCCTAAATCTCTGTCTTACCATTATATAATCTATCTGAAACCTGTCAGTATCTCCAGGCTTCTTCCATGTATACAACCTTCTTTTATGATTCTTGAACCAAGTGTTAGCTATGATTAAGTTGTGCTCTGTGCAAAATTCTACCAGGTGGCTTCCTCTTGAATTTCTTCCCCCCAATCCATATTCACCTACTACGTTTCCTTCTCTTCCTTTTCCTACTATCGAATTCCAGTCACCAATGACTATTAAATTTTCGTCTCCGTAAAATCTAAAGGCCGTAAATTACACTAAATACCTAGGAATGGCAATTACGAACAACTTAAATTGGAAGAAACACATCGAAAATGTTGTGAGGAAGTCCAGGAAGAAGGCTGACCTGCCTGTCATAACATGTGGTATTTGATTGTGAAAGTGTGTGAATCTGCAGGGCCATTATAAGCGATGGAGCTTACAACGATTAAGCAGTCACCCAGAATGTGTGGCCCAGATGAGGTTAGTGGGCCAGTTAGTTCAAAATCTTAATGTGGTAGTGTTGTTACGTAAGATATAAACCGGTTCAGGGTAGTGAATTATCGCTACAAGATTTTAACATTTGAGTATTTTTACGTTAGGTCTTCAAGAAGATACTTTTACGCAAGTTCTTCAAGAAGACAATTTTCGAGCTATTCTTTTAAACACAGCCGTGCATTGCCCAATTACCTAAGGTATGAGTAACTGCAAGCAGAGAAACAATTGGTTTGCTCGTGTGGTCTGCTGGTTAGAGAAGCTGCTACTCAGCAGAATATCCTCTAGATAAAGTCCCAATTGGGGGCTTATCCACGATATGAATCTAATCCCTTTAGAACTGCAGTTGTAACTCTAACACTTCACAATATTCTGTGACCCAGGTAACAAACCTGTTGCATGATAGGCAGTTTTCATGGCGACTCCGAGCATAAGATTTTTCAGCACTTATATGTGTGAAAATCTGTAGCAGAAATTAGGAGTAGTGAATAACTTAAAGAAAAAAGAAGAAGCTATGAAGAGGTGTGCAGAGTTCCAGTCTGGTGCAACCAACGGCAGTGACTTTGACGGAGGCCCGAGCAGCAGGAACAGCCACTGCAGCATAGGCATGACATTGAGTTCATTGACATTGCCATCAGCAGCATCTACAGTTTCGGCAGCAGCAGCAAAGCAGTAGCAGCGGTCAACGGTCATGACCGACAAGTGAAGTATATATGTGTCGAAAGTGTGAATATGTATGAATGTGCGGGGTCATTATCAGCGATGGAGCTTACAACGATTAAGCAATCACCCAGATGCCAGAATGTGTGGTCCAGATAAGGTTAGTGTGCCAACTCAAAATCTGAACGTGATAGTGTTGACAGGTACGATATAAACGGGACAGATGTCCAGAATCATAGACGGGCGATGTAAGGTGGTTGATTCAGTAGTATGGCTAAGAGAGTGACTGACAAATTTGAACTCTGTTGTAGGGGCTCTGAAACAGAACTAGGGTCAAAAATAGAAAATGTAGAGGCAAAAATTGGGAAAGTAGAGACGAATATAGAAAGTGTAAAAGCTGAGGTGGAAAAAATTAAATCACAGATTGGAGGGATGGTAGATACGAAACTAGAGGCTATAACGGCAGATGTTGGCAAAATTTCTCAGGAGGTTGGCGTGCTTAACACCAAGTCAACATAATGGCAAAAGATTTAGGGTCAAGTTAGAAAAGACGCAAAACGAATTGGGCAGGGAGGTAAAGAATTACATGCAGAGGCAATATGAGCTTGAGGAATTGACCACTAAATAGGTTAAGACTTCGGTAGGCAGAGAGGCAGAATGTGAGACAGAGGTGGTTAAAAATAGGCAACATTTTGAATCAGGAATAAATAACGAAGCTTTTCAGTGGGAACAGCAGATTCAAGATGCACGGGCAAAATTAAATTCTAAAGAAGTGAATCAGGCCACTACTGTGATAGGTGTTCCATGGGTTAATCCAGGAACGACAGTGTTTCGCAAATGATGGGAAATACCAGCGAGTTGATTTTATTGCTGCATGTAGAGATGTCTTTGTGTGAGGGATGTTGGAAGAAGCTAAAATGAAATTCACAAAAAGGCCTCTTGAGGGCAACACACAGTCACTGGAAAATTTAATGTGTTCTTCATTTACTACCAATGAAGTATACGAGAGTTGTTTCCTGAATTAATTCTGAACTGAACTGAAGCAAACGGGACTTCTACATGAGCTCCTAAATGCAGTAAATTTCAAACACGGATACCGGCCGATGCAGAATTTTTGTGTGTATGAGCTGGCTAAGTTGACATATGTATATCATTGTGCTGGGACTATTAACAGAGATCATGAAGCTCAAGAGATGCTTCCTGGAACTTTTACAATGGGATCTTTTTCATAGTCCGACACATTCTAACGATGGACTTTTAGGTTTTGTTCAAAAATCAGATGAAACACTGAAATTCAAGCCACCTAATGGGAACAGTAGATAGAGAAGTGAGTAGCAGAACGGGAACAACAATAATCATCAAAATAATCATTAGCATGACAGCCAAAATAATCATAATTGTAATGGTAATAATAATTTTCAAAGGAGAAATGGAAACCGGGAACTGGAGTTTAAGGGGCAGCTGCCTCATGACTTTCAACAGCAGAATAAGAGGTTGAAAATCTCGAGCTCGCCAAATCTCAGGGCAGGAGGCGGCGTAATAAACTGGCGCTGACAAGGACAAGTTATTTAAAAAAAAATTGTGCAAATTGAAAATTCGGGAAAGCCACAAATGGTGGAAATAGAGGTAATAAGAAGTAAGAATAAAATTAAGAATATTTTTTAAGCGGCACAACCATTAAGAGGGAGCAAGAAATGTTGTAAAATATATACAGGAATTTGATAATGGTGATATGGGGTGAAAACTTTATTTGGTGCAAGGGAAGTGAATGGTGGATTGAATGTGTGTTTGATGGATAATTCCGTGACCAGAAGAGAGGCTAAGTTGGATCTGAATTTGGTGGAGGTAAAATATATGAAGAATTATGAAGAGGCATTAGTCAGTAGCAACAATTATAACTATGTAGGTGAGAAAAATATGGATGGTTGTGTATCGGCGGAAGTGTGTTAAGATATTTGTGAGGGCGGCATAGCAGTAGTCTCGTTAGCTGGTAATGAAATTTATTATATATAGGCGGAAGTGGGTATTTTCTGCTAAAGGAAGGCTAAAAATGCTTTAAGTGCTGAAGTTACGAAGGTTGAAGCTACTGATTAACATAGTTCTATTGTGCTAAGTGAAATGAAGGATGTTGATGGAAACATGAATTGTGAGTGTAAGTAGAAATGTGAATGTGGAAATAATGTGTTAGGCAGTAAGTTAAAGCATTAAGCGACGGAGGCCTCTAAGACAAAAGGAAAAGCAACGGAAACAGAAGAAGATCAGAGTTCGGCGAAATTCGAGTGTACTGTGAATTCTGATGTGATGCAGTGCAGGAGCGGCAATTTGTGTGATGTATCGGAGGAGGCTGATGGAGTTATTGATGGTGATTTTTATAATATATCGAAGGATTTAAAGTAAGATTAAGCAAATAGGCTTATAGGTTACCGGCGGATGTCAATGAATTTAACTGTAATAAAGCCTGTAGTGATTCGGCGGAAATACGAGAGATTTTATTTAATGGAGATGAAATAAGTTTTGTGTTTAATTGTGAGGAGGGTGCAGCTTCTGATATCGTTACTTCAGAGGCTGGGAAGAATGTTTGATGCTAATGAGGACGACGATGTGACGAATTTACGGGATAATTTTGAGGCAGATCAGGAGAGTCTAGGAAAAGATAATGAGATTGAGGGTTTCTCTGAAGTTATAATGTGTACCATAAGTAAGGAGGAAAAAAGAAGGGTTGTTGAACATGATATTTTGAGAGAGCAATTTATAGAGGGGAATGTGTATACTAGACCTATCCAAACCCCACATGTACCACTTTCATTATGAGTTTGCGAAAGCCGGCCGCGGTGGTCTCGCGGTTCTAGCCGCGCAGTCCGGAACCGTGCGACTGCTACGGCCGCAGGTTCGAATCCTGCCTCGGGCATGGATGTGTGTGATGTCCTTAGGTTAGTTAGGTTTAAGTAGTTCTAAGTTCTAGGGGATTGATGACCACAGCAGTTGAGTCCCATAGTGCTCAGAGCCATTTGAACCATTTAGTTTGCGAAAACTGATTCTGCAGATCCTAAATTACTTTATATAGATACAGATAGATTCATCTATTGGGTGAAGAACTGTGATCCATATGAAGTAATGAGGTATCACGGTAACGAATTCGACCCGTCTCATTAATGGTCAATCCTTATAGAATTGTTCCACAGAACAAGGTTATCGGCCTTTTGAAAGACGAAGTGAATGGATTGCCGATTGTGGAGTTTGTAGGTCTGCAATCAAAAATGTATGTGTATCGCACAGTGGAAGGTGCCACACAGAGGCGGGCTAATGGTATGCGTAGTATGGCATCGAGAGCCCTATCTACTGAAGAGTATTTGTGGTGCCTGTACAGAGGTGTTCGCGGTGCTGCACTGCAGCTACCGCGTATGATATGGCAGACTAGTATTCGATCGACACGAGGTGCACACTGTGCTGCAGTCTAAAATCGGTCTGTGGCGTCATAACGATAGAAGAGTCCTTTGTGATGACGGGACTGGAACTCTCCCGTACTGACACTACTCATTTGTAGCGAGAGAAGGGGTGGAGGACTGATTGATGGAGAGGGAGAGCATGAGAGAGAGAGAGTGTGTGTGTCTGCAGAGTAGTATATGACCTTTTTATCATCGTGTAAGTAAGTCTGTTTGTGTGTGTGGGGGGGGGGGGGCAGGGGGTTGGGTTTGTGATGTAAATATTTTTTATTTATGTGTATGTGTACTATATATACGTGTATATATGTGCACAATGTGTGAAAAAATCATATATATATATATATATATATATATATATATATATATATATATATATATATATATATATAAAAGGTACGGCCACACTTTCAAGAAACAGTCCTCACACACAAATAAAGAAAAGATGTTATGTGGACATGTGTCCAGAAACGCTTAATTTCCATGTTAGAGCTCATTTTACTTTCGTCAGTATGTACTGTACTTCCTCGATTCAACCCCCGTTGGCCCAATTGAAGGAAGGTAATGTTGACTTCGGTGCTTGTGTTGACATGCGACTCATTGCTCTACAGTACTAGCATCAAGCACATCAGTACGTAGCATCAACAGGTTAGTGTTCATCACGAACGTGGTTTTGCAGTCAGTGCAATGTTTACAAATGCGGAGTTGTCAGATGTACGGGGCAATAGTCGTGGCGCGGTACGTTTGTATCGAGACAGATTTCCAGAACGAAGGTGTCCCGACAGGAAGACGTTCGAAGCAATTGATCGGCGTCTTAGGAAGCACGGAACATTCCAGCCTATGACTCGCGACTGGGGAAGACCTAGAACGACGAGGACACCTGCAATGGACGAGGCAATTCTTCGTACAGTTGACGATAACCCTAATGTTAGCGTCAGAGAAGTTGCTGCTGTACAAGGTAACGTTGACCACGTCACTGTATGGAGAGTGCTACGGGAGAACCAGTTGTTTCCGTACCATGTACAGCGTGTGCAGGCACTATCAGCAGCTGATTGGCCTCCACGGGTACACTTCTGCGAATGGTTCATCCAACAATGTGTCAATCCTCATTTCAGTGCAAATGTTCTCTTTGCGGATGAGGCTTCATTCCAACGTGATCAAATTCTAAATTTTCACAATCAACATGTGTGGGCTGACAAGAATCCGCACGCAATCGTGCAATCACGTCATCAACACAGATTTTCTGTGAACGTTTGGGCAGGCATTGTTGGTGATGTCTTGATTGGGTCCCATGTTCTTCCACCTACGCTCAATGGAGCACGTTATCATGATTTCATATGGGATACTCTACCTGTGCTGCTAGAACATGTGCCTTTACAAGTACGACACAACATGTGGTTCATGCACGATGGAGCTCCTGCACATTTCAGTCGAAGTGTTCGTACGCTTCTCAACAACAGATTCGGTGACTGATGGATTGGTAGAGGCGGACCAATTCCATGGCCTCCACGCTCTCCTGACCTCAACCCTCTTGACTTTCATTTATGGGGGCATTTGAAAGGCCTTGTCTACGCAACCCTGGTACCAAATGTAGAGACTCTTCGTGCTCGTATTGTGGACGGCTGTGATACAATACGCCATTCTCCAGGGCTGCATCAGCGCATCAGGGATTCCATGCGACGGAGGGTGGATGCATGTATCCACGCTAGCGGAGGACATTTTGATCATTTCCTGTAACAAAGTGTTTGAAGTCACGCTGGTACGCTCTGTTGCTGTGTGTTTCCATTCGATGATTAATGTGATTTGAAGAGAAGTAATAAAATGAGCTCTAACATGGAAAGTAAGCGTTTTCGGACACATGTCCACATAACATATTTTCTTTCTTTGTGTGTGAGGAATGTTTCCTGAAAGTTTGGCTGTACCTTTTTGTATGGTCCATTGATAGTCAAACGGATATCAACTGCGTTTTTTAAAATAGGAACCCCCATTTTTTATTGCGTATTCGTGTAGTACGTAAAGAAATATGAATGTTTTAGTTGGACCACTTTTTTCGCTTTGTGATAGATGGCGCTGTAATACTCACAAACATATGGCTCACAATTTTAGACACACAGTTGGTAACAGGTAGGTTTTTTAAATTAAAATACAGAACGTAGGTACGTTTGAACATTTTATTTCGGTTGTTCCGATGTGATACATGTACCCTTTTGAACTTATCATTTCTGAGAACGCATGCTGTTTCAGCGTGATTACCTGTGAATACCACATTAAAGCAATAAATGCTCAAAATGATGTCCGTCAATATATATATATATATATATATATATGTGTGGCACCTTCCACTGTGCGATACACATACATTTTTGATTGCAGACCTACAAACTCCACAATCGGCAATCCATTCACTTCGTCTTTCAAAAGGCCGATAACCTTGTTCTATTCCATATATATATATATATATATATATATATATATATATATATATATATATATATATATATTGATGCTGACATGCTTCTTGTCTTTCAGCGATGGATCCATGGGGGACTTTGCCAATGTGTCTATAGAGATGCCAAACTATTCTATTTACATGACGCACATGAATAGGTTTCGAGTTTCACCTGCTGCTAGCTGTCAAAGATTGATTAGTTTCTAAGTATACACAGTCCATCAGAATTATTGTTCAACCTCCGCTATTGATACTCTTGAATTTAGTTGTAGTAGTAAAGAAAAGTGTCTCCGCATTAGTTTTTAGCGTATATTTAAAAAAAATGTAAAAACATTCCCATCCAGTGCTACTGGAACATAAATTTTAAAAATTATTCTCAACCAATTTTGCTGTTGTAGCGTGTAAATTAAAAGTATATCTTCATTGAAATATCAGAGTCAAATTGTACCTCAAGAACTGAACTGTATCTCAAAAATGAAATTGTATGTCTGTCAAATGAATAAATGAAAAAAAATTCGTTACCACAAGACTTTGCTTTTATTATTTACAAAAAAACCATCCCCTATCACACTGTGTGCATATAAAGGAAGTGCTTGACACAAAGGACGTTAGTTTTTTGAAGATGAGTGATATTAAAGAAGTGCGGTTTAAGATGATAGATAACAAAATATATATAATGGTTTTATTGGATCACGACTATCGAGCAGCACGAATTGGCTTTGGGATAAGGAGGCTTCCAAAGACATATAGCAAAAGTGTCTATGATTATATCTCTTGTGCTTGAAGAAAACCTTAGACATAGCAGCTGGGCAAAACTGTGCACTATCAAAGTGGGAACAGGGTGAAGAGAAATCATACACGTATTAAGAGGTGAAAATTCATTTACTTCTCATCCGACGTGAAAGTAATTTTACATTTTCATAAGGAGACACAGCAACACTATTTTCACACTCATCTTCTTGAGTCGATGGAGAGCAGGACACCCGTAGAATTCCAGGTCTTGAACTGCAGAAAACTTGAAGATTCGACGCATCCATGAGATCTCCTCCTTCCCTTTCATATAGATGATGGTATCTGTATGTTCGAATTATCGAAGCGACGTCACCATATCTTTATAGGGTATGCTAGGATCATCCCAGTGAATTTCATGATCGAAATGTGATAACCACTTTGCACTCTTCCGTGTTTTAGCGCACTTCAATCCTTGAGCGACCTCGGTGATACAATATTTGCTGAGTATGTCTATTATTCCGGCATCTTCTGTGAAAGCTACGAATGCAACATATTTAAATATGAACTGTCTACGCTCATCATTGTGGAATTCTCTGGGTATGGTGCAGCATCTATTCATTTACACAGCTCGTTGCAAAACACTGGTGAGCTGGCTGTAGTTAACCATATGGTCATGTAGAACCAGACCATGAACTGTAGTTTGTTCCAGTAATTTGCCCAAGACTGAAATTCAATTCGTACTTCTATAGGTCCAGATTTAATTATCTCGTTCTGTTTTGAGCAGTTTATTACGATGGTCGGTTACAGCTCCTTGAATATCCGTGGAATGAGCAGACACCCTTCTTCTTCAGCACTTTCATAGTAAGAAGCACGAAACCTAGCATACATGTCATATGCTAGACTGTATACATTTTCATCCTAGCCGGCCGAAGTGGCCGTGCGGTTAAAGGCGCTACAGTCTGGAACCGCAAGACCGCTACGGTCGCAGGTTCGAATCCTGCCTCGGGCATGGATGTTTGTGATGTCCTTAGGTTAGTTAGGTTTAACTAGTTCTAAGTTATAGGGGACTAATGACCTCAGCAGTTGAGTCCCATAGTGCTCAGAGCCATTTTCATCCTACACCAGGTGTAAAATTTCATATGGGTAAAATTCTGAATTCAGGTAGACTCTGGCAACTTGCAGTTGTCAAATACAGTGGAATGATTTGTTATATTCCCCATTCTATCTGTCTGAAACGAAAGTATGATGAATCTAGGTGTCTCTAGATGCGAAGAGGTTTAAATAGTGTGTTTGTCTGCTTGCAGTCGGTAGCACTGGGTACTCGAAAACCTCCCACGAATGGAATGTTAGTGATAGATATGTACCGGAATTCAGAACTTTTAAAAGCTATAAAATCTCCTCCTTTGATACACTGATGTGAGGCATTTTCCACATTATCTCGCTTATTGCGATCATAGATGGAGAGGGAGAGAATGAGTGAGAGAGTGTGTGTGTCTGCAGAGTAGTATATGACCTTGAGCTCCTTTGATGTATGAGTTATTACCAGTCGCACTCCGTACCAGAATGAGTTCCCCTCTAGCATTCATAATAACCTGCTTCTTGTCCTCAAAGTAGCCCCTAAGCTCTTTTAGAGGTATGCATGCAGTAAATCGTTTGTACCCTGCAACTGTTCTATCTGTCAGTTCGTCTATGAGCCATCCTGCATATTCTAAACCATTCAGATTGGTGGGTGATGCAGAGACGTATCTTTTAAGGGTTGGTGTTACACTGACATTGCGTGTACGGTCGATCTCAGGCCCAATAAGTTCATATCGCATCTCTTGAAACAGTAACGCTAAAGCGTTACATGTAAGCTTGGATCCCACTGTGGCGATGCCGTTGGTTTCCTTGAATTATCCCTCCAAATATATGAAATTCTTGCACTGAAGCCTCAGCGCGTCTTGGTGCTGGATGACATTCATCATTCTTGTTAAAAGTGGTTGATGCATAAGGTTTATGCGAGAAGTATTACTGACGTATAATTTGCTCATCATACTCTGCTGCACTGGTTATACTGAGTGAGGATGTCATTGCGAGGTTTCAAGCCAACTGATTCAAGAAACTCGTTGTCCGCATGTGTCATCACTTTGCGGTTCGCCAGCGAAGTGGTGTGCTGTGGACTGCATGCTCTGATTTTATACCTTACGCCCATCCTGCCTTAGGTGTAATCTAAAATAATTTCCTCACAGCCAAAGTCAACAAGTTGATTATTCTGGTCCATAATACGCAACTCCAAATAGTCCAATGTCTGAACTGTCAGTGGAAGGTATACTCCATTGGTGAGAGCCTCAGTAATGTTACACCCTGTTGCAACTGAGGATAACAATCCGTAAATAGTATGAATCAGACCGTCGTTGAGATAGGAGTTCGTTACATTGCTACACTCGACTCGGGTTGTGCTGACTGGCAGTATGTGCACAGTCTGAACTGACTTGCAAAATTTACTAGGGTCCTTCTTAAAAACCTATCCTTTTGTGAAACCCCGTCGGTGCCCTACTGAACCTTTCTGGTTAAAGTCAGTCGTTGCATCCACAGTCTTTATTTCAGATTTAACTGTATTGATGTTTGCACCTAGCTCAATACCTTTTCCGAATAGTTAAAGACTTCGTTTAAATCGTCGATATCCTATGCACCAAGTTCTATTCCCACAATGTCTTTTTCACCATTAATATCCAGTTGTACGTCTCGAGTCCAATCAATGCAATACTTCATTCACCAATACTCAAATCAATTTGCGGGAAGTAATTTGCACGTAATACTGACGATCGTTCTTTTAGAGTCAAAGTATACGATATTATATCTAAACCTTAACTGATGAAGGATTGTTTAAAGCTTTTCCTTACATTTTCTTCTTCTTTGTAAATGTCATAAGAAACATGATGCATAGATGGCCGCAGAGGTGTGTATTAAAGTGCTGATAGCGCCGAAAATTGTAGAAAACACGTATTCTGCTAGTGAAGTACCGTTGCAATTCATCTGGCGGTTGCAGGTCACCGGATGAGTCGAAATAGTAGGCTGTATTTGCATTTTTCGTTATTTATGACACCCAATGGGTGCCAGACCTCCAGCAACATTTAAATTTACAAAACTAAATTCACCAGTTTTCCACATAGTCTTCGGTAATGTATCCCGTACAAACATACCACGGAATCTTCGAATGTTGATTTTTTTTCTGGCAAACTTAAGAAGATCACTATTTGTGTGTGGCTGATCTCGTAGGACCACTAACGGGCCTTTTTTTAAATTTATGAATAGACGAAGGCCTTTCCTGTACGGTTTCAAGTATAGTCCATTTTCAATGGCTGAGACTTCCATCATGCGGTTATGTCTTCTTGCTTCCTTTAACTGCGCTTGGGGGTTTTGCATGTTCTTGACTGTTCGAGCAATAGTTGCAGCATCACCAGCGAGGGTCCACACCGCCGAGAGAGCGGGGAGAGCTGGGATGAGGAATGGAATAGAACAACCCGACGTCTTGGGTACTGGTAAAACTCAAGGTGCTTTAACCGATTGTCTTCTTCTTTTCTCTCTCTTCTGATTCAGAGCGTTTTTAGCTGCATACATCAGGATGCAGTTCTTCAAACACCTTTGCTTCCCACTATCCTTCTGCTTTACTTCACAACATGCAGCATAAATAACTCGCTTGAAATTCATCACTCCTAAACCCGAATTAATTTTTCCACTCATGGTTTCATTAACTGTTTCATTAACTTCAAATGCTACGATGCGTTGCCCTATACCATTATCCTTTCTTCTGCATATCACCTTAGCTCTATGAGCTAAAATCCTGTCGGCAATGTGACAACTTGAGAGATCTTTATTTGTAGCGTATGCAACGTCGTGTTCCATACACGCTTCTTTGAGCAGATTAAACCCCTTATCACCTCATGCCAACAGTTTTTGAAGCTATGTTCCAGGTCCACAGTAATTATATCCCGGAATGTGTAATTCCACTGGCAGTTTGTCTAGAATACCACCAACAACTCTAATGCATCTCCTAGCACGCACGTTATGCTACTGCGGTGGTTGTGGACTGAGCGCCCCATTACATAGCAAATTGTTAGCATCAATCCAACAGTTTTTTGCTGCAAGAAAACCACGCCATTTGACTAGCGCTCGACCTCTTATGACTCTCTCCACAAGAAAAGCATACGGTTCTGAACTTTTCTGCAACTCTTCGGTGTAGAAGCAACCTGCTATTTCTTCACCTTTACTATCATTCAAGGTATGCGTTCTAGTATTCGTTCTCTGCAGACTTGAAACTGTAAATATCTCTGCTGACCAGTTTGGCAGGTATGGTTTCTCAAGTGCTGTCTTGTGTTTTGAGATATGTATCGAATCACCTACATTAAATTTCTGTTTACGTGGATGCAGAATTTCAATGCGATAATACACCGCGCCTGTGAGTTCATTATCACGAACATTGATTTGTTTCATTTTTATTGTGCTATGTTTAGTTCGATTATACTGAGCAATTATTTCTGGGAGGATATCTGTCCACTTGCATGAGCCGCGAAGAATAAAACGCATCCACATTTCACCTTTTTTTGTTCTGTTCAGATGATCCACGATACTCGCCTTCAGGTGGGTGAATGTTGAATACTGATGTATTCCATACCGCTGCATCACGGTCTTGAAATACCTATTGTAAACCTCTCCACCGTGATCGGTTTCGAGGTTTCCTGGCATCGATTTGCCCCGTCTGCAACAAATGCTCAGACACATCCTGAACATTATTCCCCGTTTTTATTTTAACAGGTTGTGTCCAGGCCAATTTGGAGTATGTATCAGTAACCATTAAAATATATGTGAATCCATTATTCTCATGAGAATATTCCCCCATATCTACAAGATCAGCCTGCCATAAGCCATCCAAACCTTTAATCATAACATGCCTACGAGGGTATGTTTTGTTCGCTGGTTTGTGCAGAATTTGAACTACTGCCTCCATACTTACTCGATGGTACCTCTAGTCTAAGCTCGGAGATTACTGAAACAACTTCATTCGAATGATCTGTGTTACCTGCAGCAGCCGATTCCATGAGCAGGGTAGTCGATCTACTAGTACGTTGGGGTCGTCATAACATACTGTATATACTGCGGGATTCGATTGTTCACTGCTATATGCTCAATATCAATACAACCACCGCTGCTGGTGTTGCTTTCACCATCGAGTATTGGTTTTAAAATGGTTTTATATTTCTTGTTGCTTCGGCTTTTTGCGATCTTACGTACATCAGTCAAATGTAGTATTCCACTGTACATTTCTCTATCATTAACTGAATCATTTATGGTTTTCTTCTTGGATCTTAGGAAAATAAGATTTATTAAGTCAGGTTTTCTCTCAAACTGCCTGCCACTAGTCTATATTATGTCATCAGTAAAATTTGTAGGCTGCGTACCCAGCATGTGCAGTCTTCCCCTGCTGACGCCGAATGTTCTATTTGCTATCTGGCCAAGTGCATATCGGATAATGAATTCGTCAGTAGCAAAACACTATCGTTATCGTGGGGTTTTATTTTTGCTGAGAGCAGCAAGTGGCTTAAAGGTCTCTCTTAGTGTTTGCTGTCGATCCATATGCCATAACCTTAGCGATCGTAATTACTCTCGAATGGCATTCCGCGCCTGAATGACTTTCTGCTTCGTTGAAATTTCGATGTATATTAAGCACACCTCTCTGCAGCGTTAAGCTTTATATATCCACACTTCTTCCTCGTATTGTGTGGCTGCTCCCCCATCTCAATAACAAGGGCCTCTACAGCTATTTTCCCCTCAACAGCGTCAACATTTTGAGTTAAATCAGTTACTTTCTTACCGATTTTATTTCCTACCTCATTTGTTTACTCTTAGAAGAGTCCAGTAATACATCTCTAGGTCCCTGCGCATAACTCCAACTTTATGCACGATAGTCTCAATTTTCGAACCCTTGTACAAGCGAATGATTTGTCTATGTACACCCATTCTCTCGCGTTGAGAGCCAGACATGTTCGCGGATTTGTCCATGGTGCAGCGTATACTGACGTACTCACCTCTCTTACCAGGCTACATATACAGAAACTCTTCGAAGTTTCAGCTACATCTACCATCATTCAGTTTTCTTGTTATATCAATAACGAGAAACCCATACTGTGAATTATTCCAGCAATCAGCACATATCTTTACAAAATCACTGAACGGCATATTATTCCTACATGCGCATGGTAAATGTGTTTTAAATTCAGATTGTCTGGTTTGAAGGCTATAACGAGGTTTGGATTATCTCTAACCAACTGTTTTGGGATTCTGGAATATATTTATCTTAGGTAAAATACATCAGCACCCATACAACGACCGATACAGAAATATTTTCGAATTTGGTATTGGTTTTCCACAGTAACATCGTCAACTATCAACACAGCGTTTGGCTTTACTTTTTTGGACAGGGGGATATCACTGCTTTCACTGAATGCCTTTTACACCGCGCCATATCTCCTGTAGTAGCTGATACTTGGCTTGAAACAGTATTTCTGAGAATACAGAAACATATTCAAATCGGACTCCACCTACCTATGTTAGCAGCGCCATGAGCACACTAGTCTTACCACAACTGGATGGACCTACAATAACTGCTCGTGTATTGTCAGGAAGGAGTATTTCATTCTTCTTCTTCTATTTCAGGTTTTCTTCTGCATCTTCACAGGACTAGTCACCAACAACAAAGCCCTTGGGATGAGGATGTTTCACCCATCCCGCCATGATACCGACTAAATCAGGTACGACAAGTAGTGAGCATATAGAAAGACACACGCGCGCACTCTCTCTCCCTCTCTCTCTGTCTCTCTCTCTCCCCCCCCCCTCTCCCGCACACACACACACACACACACACACACACACACACACACACACACACACAGTTGAAAGGATGGGAATAATATGTGTAGCCACAATAGCTCTGTCACTTAACCAACTGATCCACAATTGCTACACAGAGACCACCACTGTGGCCGAGCGGTTCTAGGCGCTTCAGTCCGGAAACGCGCTGCTGCTACAGTCTCAGGTTCGAATCCTGCCTCGGGCATGGATGTGTGTGATGTCCTTAGGTAAGTTAGGTTTAAGTAGTTCTAAGTCTAGAGGACTGATGACCTCAGATGTTAAGTCCCACAGTGCTTAGACCCTTTTTTTTTTTTTTTTTTTTTGCTGCACAGAAAATTCAACCACACACACACACACACACACACACACACACACACATATATATATATATATATATATATATATATATATATATATATATATATATATATATATATATATACATACTCTAGTATTGCACATGTTCATTTAACCTGTTTCCCTTTTGGCTCTGTGTTCATGCAGTAACAATGATACTGTTCCAAATCATCAACATGTCCAGTGTGCACGTGTATGAAGTTTACATCTCTGTATGCAGAGTCAATGCTTGGCAATCACCAACTCAGTCCCTCCAAATGTGTAGCACAGTATCCACATCGTACAATTTCATAACTGAGGTGTATATATATAGGGCGTCCCATTTATCTTGACCATGCTAAATAACTGTTTGTCCAGATGCAAACTACAAAACGTTTCAAGCAAATGCTATTTGGCCGTCAGGGGGACATCAGTCAGCATGATTGTCTTCGTTGTAGCTTTGTTTTTTTACAAAGATATGAACAGCGGTATGACTTTTTTAAATGGCACCCTGTATTTTTTGTTCGGTAATTCATTTTCTCTTCTAAAGACCTATTAAAATGTATCAGTGTACCATTCGCTGAAACACAACGTTATTAATTACATAACACAACACTGACTTTAATCCCGGGGGTCAAAAACTCGTCCACTAGATGGAGTTGTCAGAAAACAAATGAAAACCAAGTAAAAACATAACACAAAACTGACTTTGACCCTCCTGCACCATTGCCCAGGAGTAGAACATTCAGAGGTGCTCAGAGTGGTGACCCTGGACACAGATACACTGGGGCACTCGTTGAATTAAGGAATTATTTACTGCTTCCAGTGTTGCCTGCTGAAGAGAATTACAAGCAAGCACGATACGTTCCTGCATATCCTCTGGAGTTGGAATATCGCGACAGACAACGTTCTTAATGCAGCCCCAAAGAAAGAAGTCCAGACGATTTAAATCAGGAGACCTAGCAGGCCAAGTAACTGTTCCTCCTCGACCAAACCATCTGGCGGGATACCATCAGTTCAGAACACGACGTGCACGCAAGGCATTTTGGCTGGACACCCATTGTGTTGATATCACATAAGCATTCTGGTTCTTAGCGGCGCTTCATCCAGAAGACTAGGAAGAATTCGTGTGAGTGGGCGTACGCTGTGCCGTTTAGACTACCATTGATGAAATAAGGGCCAATAACTGTAGAACCAAGCATCCCACACCAGACGTTAACTCTCCATTGACGCTGATGTTCCACCTATCTAAGCCGTCGTGGGGTTTCGCTGGACCAAAAATGCATGTTACTTGTATTTACCTGTCCTTTGTTTGAGAAGGAACATTCATCGGTAAATAGAACAATGGAGAAGTTCGGGTTGGCGAGGATTTGCTGCTTTTGCCCTCTGACAGAACTGTACATGATTCTGGAAATCATTCCCATGCAGTTCTTAATGTAGGTGTACATGGTAAGGATGGAACCGGTGACGTGTAAGAATACGATGTACACTGGTTTTAGGAATGCGAATTTCTTGTTCAAGCTGTCGTGTGCTCACGTGTGGATTCATAGCAACGGGAGCGAGAACAGTAACTTCGGCAGCTTCGTCTGTGCGATTGCTACGACGATTGCGTTGTCGTGGGTTGAAACTTCCAATTTTCTGAAGCGTCGCAACAAGAGGAGAAAATATCCGTCGGGAAGGTGGTTCTTGTCAGGATATCGCTCTCTGTACAGTTCCGCTGCCTGCGTAGCATTTCGCCTACCTTCAACAACAACAATAAAAGATACGTTATCTCGATTCAGTTTGTAGGAAGGACAGCATTTACTGTATGCCTGCTCTACACAACATTATTTAAAAGGATTAAACTATTGTACTAAATGTACCCGTACATAAGAAAACAGTATTGCAATTACTGTTCTGCTAACTTGCGTTCCCCATAGATGAGTAGCATTTCTACCTTCTCTTCGTAGCTGTACATTCTACTTACACAACTCCTCCACTGGCGATGGTTGACGGAATGACGGGTGTGCATTCTACTTATGTTTACATATGTTCCCTGTCAACATTAGCACGTGGATGTGTTCCATTACCCCGAGTATATGCACTAAGTGCTGGGAGCGTCAACGTCAGTGTTGTGTTATGTAATTAATAACGTTATGTTTCGGTGAATGGTACATTGTGATACATTTTTGAATAGGTTTTTAGGAGTGCAGATGAATTACTGTATAAAAATACGGGATGCCGTTTAAAAAAGTCATACTCCTGTTCATATCTTGGTAAAAAACAAAGCTGAAACGAAGACAATCATGCTGATTGATGTCCCCCTGACGGCTAAAGAACATTTGCTTCAAACATTTAGTAATCTGCATGTGGACAAACAGTTATTTAAGGGTGGTCAAGATAAATGGGACCCCCTGTATATACAAGGTGAAGCGAAATTCGCGCACCCGGGCTTCGCAGTGCGATTCCTCACATGACAGGGACAAAAAAGGTCTCTCACAAAATTTCGTCCCGCGGGTACATCCGGCAGAGAAAAGACGTTAAAGAGTGGCAATCTGGCAACAGTTTCGTTTCAGCCGTGCTAGCGAGTGGCCGCTGTTAACTGTTGCGCTGCATTTCCGTGTTTACATCGCTGTACTTGGACTTCGCCCAGTGTTGTCCGTCCGTTAATTTCCGTGTTCGTCCCTATTCCTTGTGATCTCATCGCTCTTCCTGGTCTTGCTGCTGTTAATTGGAATTTCGGTTGTTTAACCGAAATTGCTTCGCTGGATTAACCATGGCTACAAACCTCAGGAAGACTACTCTGGTATTTGCTTTTGACAAGGAATCCCGTCCTGTTCAGCCGACTTCCCTGGAAATAGATCACTGGATTACACAGGTAATTGGTCTCAATTCTGAAACCGTCCATACCTGGCAACTGGATCAGGATAAATACTGTGTGGGGCTATGAAGTAGATTTTGTGCATAGAAATGGTTATATAAGTAAAGTTTCCATCTATAGAGCAGACATTCATTACAAAACCGTTCGTGTCTTGAATCTTCCCATTGAAATTGAAAATGATGAGATTAAGGAAGCTCTTTCAAACTACGGGGACGTTAAATTAATTGAAAATGAAAGATGGTCGCCTCGCTTTAAACTGCAGTGTTTCAACGGGGTCCGCAGTGTAGAGACGGACGTTAAGACAAATATTCCATCTCACATAACTGTTTGTGGGTATAAGGCACAAATTGTTTATACAGCTGAGGAAGCTACATGTCATATTATGTAACGAAACCGGCCACTTCAGACAGGAATGTCCGCGGCGAACTGTTGTTCTTAAAAGTAATTTGGTACAGCATCAGAAGCTTACCTTAAATGATCTGTTACCAAAGAATAGCCCGGATCAACTGGTTGAGGATGTTAACGCAGCGGGCCAAGCTAATGTCTCCCTTCCCGATAACAGTCAATTTCCCCCGTTAACAACAAAGAGAAACCCTGCTACCACTACTCGTGAAACTGAAATGCAACTGAAAAAACGACCTCTGGAGACAACTGATAGTTGTTCAGAGGACGAGCCGTCTTCTCCCAAGCCGGCCGCGGTGGTCTAGCGGTTCTAGGCGTTAGTCCGGAGCCGCGCGGCTGCTACTGTCGCAGGTTCGAATCCTGCCTCGGGCATGGATGTGTGTGATGTCCTTAGGTTAGTTAGGTTTAAGTAGTTCTAAGTTCTAGGGGACTGATGACCATAGATGTTAAGTCCCATAGTGCTCAGAGCCATTTGAACCATTTTTTTGTCTTCTCCCACTCCTTCACTTCCCCAGCAAAAAAAGGTGCGATGATGACGCAGAGGAACCGGAAGGCAAAATGCGAATGGAAACCTATGAACAGAAAGATAATACACATACGGTACCAGAAAATGATGCATTAATTTGTAAGAAACAACAGGCGCAGTAGCCGACTGCAAAGATCAGTAGCTATCTGTTAATAAGCAAATTCAGGGAGAGGTTGCAAAACTGCAGTCTCCATTTGTTTCCCACGATCAGGAAGTAAGTGAAATTAATAAAGAACGAGAAAGTGGTGGCCAAACGGAAATCACAGTCAACACCTCAGAGCAGGCGCCGGCAACCGAAATTGCGAAAGCGTCTGTTGCTGCTCCAGATAAGCCGCGAAGTAAAAAACCGACGCAACCAATTGAGAATGTAGCTCATAATCAAGGGAAGGGAAAATCCGGTAGGGGGACCCAAGCCCAAAGAATGTTCGGTCAGAAACGGTCCTACACGAATCACTGGAGGAAAAATCAGAAAGTTCACCAGGAAATCAGTATGCTTGCGGTACAAGAGAAAACATCAGAAGTAGAAAAAAAAACGTGACAGTAACTAATAAACTGATTGAAGTGTTATTCCATGTTCAACCTTCCGAGAAAACTGTTACAGCTTAACTGAACCCTGAACCACGGGAAACTAAATTACCTCACGAAAACAACTATATAGTGACAGTACAATGACGCAATCATATTCTGTCACCAATATAAACATAAATAAAATTACGACCGGTTTGAAATTATCGGCCCTTAAGGAATTTTTGTACGGATCCGTGACTGATATTGCCCTGTTACAAGAAGTTCTAATTTCGGACTTAGTATTTCCCGGTTTTGTCACTTACAATACATAAATATGTCTCCCGAAAGAAGTGTTGGAACAGCTGTTTTGGTGAGGGAAGGGATTACAGTAAGCGAGGTGGAACGACTGGAATCCGGAAGAGGACTAGGACTAAATATCTATGATGTGACTATCATCAACTTGTACGCCCCTTCAGTAAGTTCTCACCGAACTGACAGGACACGTTTCTTCTAAGATGACCTGATATACTTGTTAAGGAAAACTCCAAGACAGTTATTATTGGAGGTGATTTTAATTGTGTTTTAAATCGAAAAGATCAGTTACCTAATTTTAATTTCTCAAGTGAACTAAAAGAACTAGTTACTGCTTTAGAATTAAAGGATACATGGGAAATCAAATACCCCTCCATTGTTGAGATCACTTATGTCACGGCAACATCACGTAGCAGGATTGATAGATTATATATTTCTGAAAACCTTGAAACTTCCGTGACAAAAGCAGAAACCATTCCCACGTATTTTTCAGACCATTCAAGTGTCTTAGTTTGCATAAATCTAACATGACAGCCGGTTCGACGATTCAAGAATCAGTGGAATTTGAACACTTCCTTGTTAGCAAATCATGATTTAGAAGACCTAATTAAAGAAGCATGGGCAATATGCCTGCGTGCTCGTAGTAGATATGCCACTGCTATTGACTGGTGGGTTAAAATAGCAAAGCCAAAGTTGAGGAAGGTTCTTATTCAATACAGTGCCCAGAGCGCAAGAGAAATGAAATGCACTATAGAATATTACTATTCCGTTTTGAGAGATCTATATGATCAAGTCTTAGCAGGTTCCTCACTTCGGATAGCAGACATCAAAAAAGTCAAAGCCAAGTTACTTAATATCAAGAGAAGTCAAATGGAAGGGTTGAAAATAAAATCAAAGGCAAATACGGTGTCAGAAGATGAAACTACTCCCCTATAGCATTTAGTGAAGCATACGAAAAATGGGAGAAGGACTTCTATTGATGAAATTCGAACAAAAGACGGTAGGATTCTCAGAACCCAGCAGAGTATCATGGACGAGATTTATCGCTATTATTGTCTCTGAGCACTATGGGACTTAACATCTATGGTCATCAGTCCCCTAGAACTTAGAACTACTTAAACCTAACTAACCTAAGGACATCACACAACACCCAGCCATCACAAGGCAGAGAAAATCCCTGACCCCGCCGGGAATCGAACCCGAGAACCCGGGCGTGGGAAGCGAGAACGCTACCGCACGACCACGAGATGCGGGCTATCGCTATTATTGCGAGCTATATTCTGTACATCAAAGTAGTGATGCTTCCTTGGAAGGATTCCTTGACATACTAGCCCCACAGCTGACAGAAGATGACATCGAAAATTTTCTATAGTTTGTCAGTGAAGAAGACGTGTATGAGACTCTTTGCGCCTCACCACCAAAAAAATCCTCAGGGCCGTACTGTAGAGCATCTGGAGACAATGCAAAGGAAAAAAAAGTAAGATGTTAAATCTCAGAGGTTTTGATAATATCAACGTCAAGTGGACAAAATTAGTCCTACAACATGAAACACTTGGGATCACCCTGACAGCGTGCCCCATGAAACGAACGGCTTTAAACTGGAAAGTTGCAGCAGATAAAGTGCAAGGAGCCATTATAGAGAATTTAACTCGATATATGAACCAACTTCAAAGAACACAGTATATCAACTCATGCATACTTGCTAAAGCTTATTATACTGCCCAACTGTTTCTAATATCGAGAATGATAGCGAGGAGAATAATGTCCAAAATCACCAACTTTTTTTGGAGAGGTGAAGTGTTCAAAGTACCTGCTAAAGTAGCCGCTTTAGATCCTAAAAGTGGTGGACTAGGATTAACTGATACAACGGATAAAGCCTCTGCACTTTTTATTGAAAGGCAAGTTAATTTAATAAGAGAATCGCGAGAAAGCATAACCAGCCAACTTTTTGAGATCATTAAACCTCGAAGCCTGCTTTCCCCGATTGACGTGCAGAATATCGACAGTCGTTTACAGCAGATGAGGATTTTCTATGTTGAGTTTAGTTATGTAAGTGTCGAACTCAGACAGTCACGACACTTAACATCAAGAGCCATAATGCGGGAACGAAAGAAATGCGAAGGAAGGAACAAAATAGAGCGACAGTTTCCAAACATTGAGTAGACTGAGATTTGGAAAAAAAAATTAGTTCTAATGTGCTCACGCCTAATATAAAAACGTCATGGTACAAGACAGTTAACAACATAGTTAGCACCGATGAAAGACTGCACGCAATCGGACTCTGTGAAACAAATTTATGTCAACAAAGCCATCTAGTTGACACAATAATTCATAGACATACTTGCAGTGGTCACATGAATAGTTGGAAGTGGATCCGGGAGCAAATAGCTCTGATTACAAGAACGTCTCCTGAGTATATATCGCTGTCATTGATACACAGGCCTGACGCACGCTATTTCCCAGAAGCAAAAAATTACGCTGTGTACTGGATGCTGGGAAATTTTGTTAATTACGTCCTTAACGAATTAGGATCCGATAACATCATAGAGTTCAAGCTACACATACTGTGTGAATTCCACATAGTTAGAAGGTATTCGAACCACAAGAAAAAGTTCTTTAATATGTTAAAAATTGTATTTGAAAGAATGGGCATTGATTAATATAAATAAGAAGACTGTATTGACAGCGATTATTGTAGTGACCTTAAGGATACTATCTAAAATTTTGCTGTATATTTTTGGTCTGCGCTTTTTGAAATTTATAAGCTAATGTACAGAATTTATGTGACGGTCAGATTGTGTGTCTAATAGTGTCAAAACACAAAACATTAAATGTGCATTATTGGCTTATATTAGAAATCTGGAAATTGACAGTTTTTATGGAAATGTCCTTATCGATTGGTTAAAACCATAAGATTCTATCTGATATAATGTAACATTCAATGGCTGCCACATTACCCTATTCATTTTTGCACTGTGACGTGTAAATCAGTTTTGCAGTGAAAGACTTATTATATAGGTCTGATCACTTCAGATACTTAACATTCAATTAATGCCCAGAAAATGTAGATGGAAGGCTAGACAACTTTATAATATCTCCTTTCCGCCATTGTGAAGTATTTGAGAAATTTTCTAATATGATTATTAAATTGTTTTATATTTAAAATTACCCCACCAACTTGCTGATATCCTTCATAAAGAGCTATTTATGCTTCTGTAAAGATTGGAGCACATGTAATTTAAAGTGCAGATTTTTATTTCTTCATGTTGAAGTTTGAATTTCTTTAAAAATAACTTTTCTCGATGTTTAACTTAATTCTTTCTGGTAATTTAGCCAGTAACACAATCTTCTGTTGTCTTTCTTTAACATCAGCATAACTGAAATGATCGAACTGTTTTTGTTTAAATCACTTCATGTATAACATGTGTACATGGTTAGTACATGAGCATAGTATGTATTTGGAATGTGTAACAATGCTTTCTTTAATAAATGTTTTTATAAAAAAAGGTTGGTGCAGTGGACAGAGTTTTGGGGTAGCATGCAGGAGATCCAGTGTTCGATCCTGGGTTGAGGCATACTTTCTTTGTTTGGTAAACGTAGTCCAGATTGTACGCTATCTGGCATCTTAATCGTCAACAACGATTGCAGCAGGTCCTCTAAAAAACCTTTGCACTTACAAACTACAATCGTAGAAATGGAAGACTGGTCAGCTTTTAAAGAAGCCCTTTCCACGTCGTGATCTTGAATTTATTCGCAGCACTTCATCTATTAGGTGCGAAACCTGGTTTCTTTGGACCCTTCTCCAATGGTCCCATGGATTAGTACCAACTATTATTCTTGCCTCCTTGAGGTCCGTTACATTTCGTTAGGACCAGTAGGATTAGCAACGTGCTTTGAAAATAACGTCCAAAGTCAGTTACTATATGTATGTGTTATCACCATGGTCTCATTAA
The DNA here is from genome assembly GCF_023898315.1 of Schistocerca nitens. Classification (NCBI taxonomy): domain Eukaryota; kingdom Metazoa; phylum Arthropoda; class Insecta; order Orthoptera; family Acrididae; genus Schistocerca; species Schistocerca nitens. Next base: position 505,079,970 of record NC_064616.1, on the reverse strand, counting down.
TTATACACTGAGTCTGGTAACCGCATGCTGTTCAGTACGTATCTCAATGCATTATTATTATTATTGTTATTATTATTATAATTATTATTCCTTTCCTTTCTCAGACGTTATGTCTGGTTAAAAATGGAAAGTGACGCGGACCTTGATCAAGCGTGACCCTTTTAACTGTACGGTATATGTTACATTGCATTTAGGAACTTTCGGGTAATTGAACATGTATCAATAATTACAGATTTCTATACTTGTATATATACGTTTGGATGTAGCTGTATTGCACTGATGTACTGGTGGATGTTGTGTGGTATGACTCATGTAGGTTGATAATATAATTGGTATAATGTCAACTTTATCCTGATGTCACATGGCCTTGACTTCCTCAGCCAGTTGAATGTATTTTTCAATTTTTTCTCCTGTTTTCTTCTGTATATTTGTTGTATTGGGTATGGATATTTCGATTAGCTGTGTTAGTTTCTTCTTTTTATTGGTGAGTATGATGTCAGGTTTGTTATGTGGTGTTGTTTTATCTGTTATAATGGTTCTGTTCCAGTATAATTTGTATTCATAATGCTCCAGTACATTTTGTGGTGCATACTTGTATATGGGAACGTGTTGTTTTACTAGTTTATGTTGTATGGCAAGTTGTTGATGTATTATTTTTGCTACATTGTCATGTCTTCTGGGGTATTCTGTATTTGCTAGTATTGTACATCCGCTTGTGATGTGATCTACTGCTTCTACTTGTTGTTTGCAAAGTCTGCATTTATCTGTTGTGGTATTGGGATCCTCAATAATATGCTTGCTGTAATATCTGGTGTTTATTGTTTGATCCTGTATTGCAATCATGAATCCTTCCATCTCACTGTATATATTGCCTTTTCTTAGCCATTTGTTGGATGCGTCTTGATCGATGTGTGGCTGTGTTAGATGATACGGGTGCTTGCCGTGTAGTGTTTTCTTTTTCCAATTTACTTTCTTCGTATCTGTTGATGTTATGTGATCTGAAGGGTTGTAGAAGTGGTTATGAAATTGCAATGGTGTAGCCGATTTATTTATATGAGTGATTTCTCTGTGTATTTTGCTAGTTTTTGCACGTTCTATGAAGAATTTTCTTAAATTGTCTACCTGTCCTTAATGTAGGTTTTTTACGTCGATAAATCCCCTTCCTTCTTCCTTTCTGCTTAATGTGAATCTTTCGTTTGCTGAATGTGTGTGATGTATTCTATATTTGTGGCATTGTGATCGTGTAAGTGTATTGAGTGCTTCTAGGTCTGTGTTACTCCATTTCACTACTCCAAATGAGTAGGTCAATATTGGTATAGCATAAGTATTTATAGCTTCTGTCTTGTTTCTTGCTGTCAATTCTGTTTTCAGTATTTTTGTTAGTCTGTCTATATTTTTCTTTTAGTTCTTCTTTAATATTTGTATTATCTATTCCTATATTTTGTCTGTATCCTAGATATTTATAGGCATCTGTTTTTTTCCATCGCTTCTAGGCAGTCGCTGTGGTTATCCAATATGTAATCTTCTTGTTTAATGTGTTTTCCCTTGACTATGCTATTTTTCTTACATTTGTCTGTTCCAAAATCCATATTTATATCATTGCTGAATACTTCTGTTAAATTTAATAATTGGTTGAGTTGTTGATTTGTTGCTGCCAGTACTTTTAGATCATCCATGTATAGTATATGTGTGATTTTGTGTTGGTATGTTCCAGTAATATTATATACATACTTTATATTATTTAGGATGTTGGATAGTGGGTTCAGAGCAAGGCAGAACCAGAAAGGACTTAATGAGTCTCCTTGGTATATTCCACGCTTAATCTGTATTGACTGTGATGTGATGTGATATTATTTGAATTTGTTTGGATATTAAGTGTGGTTTTCCAATTTTTCATTACTATGTTTAGGAACTATATCAGTTTAGGATCTACTTTGTGTATTTCCAATATTTGTAGTAACCATGAGTGGGGTATACCATCGAAAGCTTTTTGGTAATCAATGTATGCGTAGTGTAGCGACCTTTGTTTAGTTTTAGCTTGATATGTCACCTCTGCATCGATTATCAGTGGCTCTTTACATCCTCGTGCTCCTTTGCAGCAGCCGTTTTGTTCTTCATTTACAATTTTGTTCTGTGTTGTATGTGTCACTAATTTCTGCGTAATGACTGAGGTTAATATTTTGTGTATCGTTGGTAGGCATGTTATGGGGGCGATATTTTGCTGGGTTTGCTGTGTCTGCTTGATCTTTAGGTTTCAGATAAGTTATTCCTTGTGTAAGTGTATCAGGGAATGTGTATGGGTCTGCAATGTAACTGTTAAATAATTTAGTTATATGTGAATGTGTTGAGGTGAACTTCTTTAGCCAGAAATTTGCTATTTTATCTTTTCCAGGGGCTTTCCAATTCTGCGTAGAATTAATTGCTCTGGTGACTTCATGTTGCAAAATTATCACTTCAGGCATTTTTGGTATCACCTTGTATGTGTCTGTTTCTGCTTGTATCCACCGTGCATGTCTGTTATGTTGTACCGGGTTTGACCATATGTTGCTCCAGAAATGTTCCATGTCTGTTATGTTTGGTGGATTGTCTATTTTAATGTGTGTGTTATCTATTGTCTGGTAAAATTTCTTTTGGTTTGTGTTGAATGTTTGGTTTTGTTTCCTTCTATTTTCACATTTTTTTGCATCTTCTAAGTCGTTTGGCCAATGCTTGTAATTTCTGATTCTTTTCATCTAATTGCTCTATCGCTTCTTGTTGTGAGATTTTACCTAACCTTTTTTGTTTTTTGTCTGATATTTCATTTCTTACAAATTGTGTTAGCTGTCCGATATCTTTTCTCAGGTTTTCTATTCTGATCTAAAGCCTGTGTTGCCAAGATGGTTTTGTGAGGTTTCTTCTGTGTGTTGGTTGGTTCTGATCTCTGCCTAGTGTGTATATTTAGTGTAGTGAGTGCTCCTATATAAACCAGTAGTTGTAACTATTCCATAGTTGTATTTTCATTTATTTTGTTGTGTATGACTGTGTTGATAGTTTTTATTGTTGTTTCGACTTGTGGGTTATTTGGTGGTCTATGCAAGAATGGTCTAATGTCTGTATTTGTGTCTTTATATTCTATATATGTCAGCTGAAATTTTTCTTCTATATCTACCATGTGTGTCACTTCGTGTTCTATTTGTGCTTGTTCTGGTGGCTGTCTTAAGATTTCGTTTTCCTCTGATTGTTTAATTGATGTGTGTTGTTCTTTGTTTGTTTGCTCTGGGATGTTTGGTCCATTACTGTATTTTCTTCTTCTTCTGATTGCACATTATTTTGTTCTAGTATTTGTTGTACTTGTTATTTTGTTTTCTAATTCTGTTAGGGGTGTCCTGTTATTTTTGATTATTACACGGATCTGATCAGCTAGTCGTTGTTCTGTTAAAAATTTTAATTCTGGGTATCTGGTAATAAATGTTGTGTATACCTGTGATCTGTATCCAGTTGTGTTGGTTCCTAAGTTTGTTGCTTGGTAATAACAGAATATGAGGTGTCGGTTAACTTCATCTGACCATCTCATCCTCTGTCTTTGTTTTCCTTCTAGAGTGGTTGCAGGAAGCATATCCACCAAAACACCTCTATTTGGATTTAAATCATTTTCCGTGTGGCTAGCAGTGTCGTTACCATTGTGGACAGGCATAGGGTTCACGCGTCGTCCCCGACCATGACAGCGCTTGTCCGAGGCTTCATTAGTTCTGTCCTGAACCAACTAATCACACTACAAGGGGGGTTAGCCCTATTAATGGTTTGTTCTTTTCGTCGCCGTTTACGACTGGCAGAACATTCCGGAGGCCTATTCTTTTCCCAGGCCTCCACGGGGTTTATTATTATTATTATTGTCTATGGGACTGTGGAAACGTCACGTCTATTACCGTTAGGGAAACAGTGTAATTCGAAAATGAACATTTCACAATTAAGTGTCGAGATGAATCATGCAGAACAGTAACTGTCAGAGGGATAATGCGCGTTAGGCGCAACAGAGTGCAGGACTGATGACGTGTTTATACTGTATGCGCTGTCCACCAGACAGGGAGTAGTTGCGAGCGGAGTAACGCGCCTATGACAGATTCCAATGTACACGCGTACATGTATAGAATTTTCTCATTGTAAACCTCTAAACCAGTGTGGCAGACGTATGGTATGCGCAAAGGATAAATATGTGGATATGCTTCCGGTCCTTGGTGCATCTGATAACCGGGCTGGTGTTGCAACTCGTGAATGTGCTGCTAGATATCCTCGTCGACGCCATCCAGATAAATATGTATTTCGTCACCTGAAGCTGCACCTTCGGGAGTCAGGTTCTCTCCTTCCACAATCGCGTGACAGAGGTCTTCCACAGACTCACCGTGCTCCAGCTACTAAGGAAGCTGTTCTGGATGTCATACACCAAGAACCTTAGCGAAGTACACGTAGTGTAGCAAGGCAGCTGCGTGTCTCGCAACGGAAGGTCGCTAATGTGCTGTACTAGCATGGGCTGCACCCCTATCATTATGCTTTCAGGCAACACCTGCATTCTGCAGATCGCCATCAGCGGATGCAGCTCTGTGAATGGTTCCAAGAACAACTGGAAGCCGACGATGTCTCCGTCAGCACCGTAACATGGTCGGATGAAGCAGCAATCACTCGTGAGGGTGTCTTCAATATGCACAGTGCCCACCATCGGTGTGAGGTTAGCCCTCACGTCACCCACGACTATGGCTATCAAGTTAGCTTTGGTATCAACGTCTGGTCCGGAATATTGGGCGACAGGTGTTTGGGCCCCTACATGTTGCCTGACAGGTTGACTGCACGAAAATATCATGCATTTCTCTCGAACTATCAACCTCATGTGGTGGAAGATGTTCCACTACATGTTGGGCAGAGGATATGGTTCCAAGATGATGGTGCACCTCCACACTCTGGAATTAATGTGCGACAGTATTTGTACAGAGCATTTCTATGGAAATGGCTCAGACGTGGAGGTCCAATTGTATGGCCACCGCATTCATCTGACCTAAATACCCTGGGTTTCTTCCTTGGGAACACCTGAAGAAGCACGTGCACTCTGCTCCGCCGGCGAATGTGGAAGAATTGATAACACGTATTCCTGCTGCTCTTGTTACTATGGATGCAGCTTTGCTGCGAAGGGTCCAGGCCTGTATGATCTGGCGGGTTGCGCAACGTTTGGACGTGCAGGGAGGTCGCTTTGAGCATCTCTTGTTCTGAGGACAACGCATTCTGTTGTGAAGGTCATGCGGCCATTAATACGGACATTATTATTGTCATTGGTTGCTAATGTACGAGTTCTGAGCTCTCATATTACATGTAGTATAAATGACAAGTAGATGTTGTGTTATTCCATTGTGCTGTCATCTTTAGCATCTCGAAACTGATAATGTTTTTGTCGTTATTCTGTCCTCTGACAGGTCATTTGTTTCAACTGTCTATTTCGTATTTGTCTAACCACGTATTTATTATGTTCATCGTTACAAGGAGTTGTAAATTTAGGATACATGTGAACTAAGAAACGGTGTATATTACAGTATGAAATGTCAGAATGAAATTAGAAAATAAAAAAGTGCACCCCCGACCCAGGATCGAACCCTCCACCTCCTGCATTCTAACCCCAAACTCTAGCCACTGCACCAACTTTTTTTTTTAATCTCATTTTGTTCCCTTGTGTTCGTAGCATCTGCTCGGGGCGGACGTCGTAAGACATCCGTTGAAGTTCGTTGTTGATCGATTAGCTCAGTTTTTTTATCACCAACTGGACAGTCCAACTAATATGACATAGCAGAGGTAGTTACTATACACGTGGTTATAGTGTTGTCACATTGTCACTCTTTAACGTCCTTTTTCTGCCGGATGTACTCGCTGGACGAAATTTTGTGACAGACATTTTTTATCACTGGCATGTGAGGAGTCGAGCTACGAAGACCGAGTGCGCGAATATATATATATATATATATACGAACAGTAATTTCATCATTCTGTTTGACAATGACATGTGAGGATGTATCTGAGGCAGTTTCTGCCGCTGCTTGATTATAGGCACATCATTGAAAATACTGATATTAATAAGTGTAATACTTGGACAGTAACAAGAGATGTGTGAAGTAAGACACAAACACAGTTTGAGATTATATATACACATTATGTATTTAAATATCGTACATCGGCTGCAGTATTTCAAAAAAATAATCAGACTCTTCCTTTATCTTCTTTACACCTGTACAATATATCTCAAATAAAACTTCTTGATAAGTAATAAATTCTGTGTGTATATCCTTCAAACCGATGGGCACCACACAGTACTCTGGTTTTTCATATGTACATTTAACCTGTTTTCCTTTCGGCTCTGTGTTCATGCAGAAACAAAGATACTGTTCCAAATTATCTACACGTCCACTACGCACGTGTATAAAGTTTACATCACGGTATACAGAGTCTATGCTTGGCAATCACCAACTCAGTCTCTCCAACGCAAGATATAGCACAGTATCCACATCGTACAAGTTCACAACTGAGGTGTGCTGTAGATAAACACATTTGTCATCCGATTTCACATATAGTGCAGAGCATCATACACTGTAATAATAGATAGTTTTACACCAGTAAGGCTCAGAGCACTATGGGACTTAACATCCCACCAGTAAGGCGAATATCCAGTGGGGTACGAGCTGGATAATACTCCATGGTCATCTGCTGATTGATGTAACGCTCTGCACGAAGCATGACACATTTCATCCCAGTCGAACTTAGAAATAGGCACTTTAACACCTATCATGATGTACTTCTATACCCACATATACACTTTTCGTTTCACTAAATTTTATATAAAACTGAAAAGCATGGGAACACTTGGTACCTTCTTATCTACAGAATAGCAACACACGAGGCTTTGGGAACATGCTATACATTCTAATCACTTAGATCAATGAGTAGGACAGGCAATAAGCTCCTTGCCCTACTCCAGTAATTGGGCTCCGTGTGAACCTTCTTATTTGCAGCATCTGCACTCTGCCTGTGTGGTACCACAGGGATGTGCTGGTGGGATGGGTCATATGTTGGTGACCAGTACTGACTTCCGTCTCACTTTTTAGAACCACCAACAGCATTCGAGGTTTTGGGGATAGGTCGAGCATCCTCATCACCCAAATCTGTGAGTGCGACAGACAATAACAGCTCCTTGTCCTAACCTAGCATGTGAGCAATGTGTGCCAATTTCTGCTTCCCTCAGATTAGCAATCGCAGTTTGCACCCTTAATTTACTGCAATTTCTTCGAACAATAGGCTGTGAGTTACTCAATTTTGAAGTATCGTAATAAGTAAGAGCAATAACGAAAGGATAACCGCCTCATCATAGGGCTGTGATGTGAAACTCCCAATTTGAAATAATCAAAAATTTGAACCAATAGTTTTCCTGCAGTCGTTTGAGAACAATTGCAAAGCGAAAAAACTTGCGAATCCAAAATATGTAGCCTGTTATAGTTTACACTACAATTATAATGATTTCCCAGAAACAGCTTCAGCAATTTTGCTTCGTTTTGATAATGTACGTTCTTTCGGCAGCGCAGCAGATGACTCAGCTTTCAGATTTCTGCCTTCCTTGAATCAAACGTAGATGTTTACACGATTCTTTACATGGCACGGCAAAGAAGTCTGGCATAAAGAGTCCACGACAAGGAACTGCGGTAATGAGTCTCAACAATGTATCACACTGCGTACTAACAAGGGAACCTCCCCATCGCACCCCTCTCAGATTTAGTTATAAGTTGGCACAGTGGATAGGCCTTGAAAAACTGAACACAGATCAATCGAGAAAACAGGAAGAAGTTGTGTGGAACTATGAAAAAAATTAGTAAAATATACAAACTGAGTAGTCCATGCCCAAGATAAGTAACATCAAGGTAAATGTTTGCTAAGGAGCGCCGTGGTCCCGTGGTCAGCGTGAGTAACTGCGAAACGAGAGGTCCTTCGTTCAAGTCTTCCCTCCACTGAAAATTTTACTTTCTTTATTTTCGCAAAGTTATGATCTATCCGTTCGTTCATTGACGTCTCTGTTCACTGTAATAAGTTTAGTGTCTGTGTTTTGCGACCGCACCGCAAAACCGTGCGATTAGTAGACGAAAGGACGTGCCTCTCCAATGGGAACCGAAAACACTTGATCGCAAGGCCATAGGTCAATCGATTCCTCCACAGGAAAACACGTCTGATATATTCTATGTTGCCGACCCACCTAACTTGTACACTTGGCGAATGGGTAAAAAGATTCTTCTACCTTCCCCGATTTAGGTTTTCTTGTGGATGTGATAATCACTCCCAAAAAGGTAATGAAAACGTAAGAGTTTGTCACATAAACTGAAAATAAAAAATTAAACTTTTCACTCGAGGGAAGACTTGAACGTAGGACCTCTCGTTCCGTAGCTGCTCTAGCTAACCACGGGACCACGGCGCTCCTTGACTCGCGTTCTCCTTGATGTTGCATATCTTCGCATGGACTACTCAGTTCGTATATTTTACTAATTTTTTTCATAGTTCCACACAACTTCTTCCTGTTTTCTCGATTGATCTATGTTCAGTTTTTCAAGGCCTATCCTCTGTGCCAACTTATAACTAAATTTGAGGGGGGTGCGATGGGGAGGTTCCCTTGTAAGCTTCACAATAGAAGTGCTGTAACACGAGCTAAACATGTACATCATCCGTGTTTTTTCTTTTTTTTGTTTTATTTGTGCCACATCAGCCAGATTCCGATACATATTGAATCATCCACACTCACATACATCGATGATTCACGAAGAATATTTACATTTGTTGTAAAAATATAACTTACATCACGATGGGCTCCAGTCATTGCCATAAGATGTCACTCCAAATATGGAACACATAACGACCACTCCTCCCGACAATTTTCCTACAGTGCACTGCTTACATCGCGTAAGTTAGATGAAAGTGATGAAATTTGGTGACTTAACGTTGTTCTTTGAAATTTATTCATAAAACTACGCAGTGACCCGTAAATAAACTACGTTACACCACGCAAGTCGACTGGTTGTCTGGTCGTAGATACGCAATGCTATCCGTGCGAAGTCGGGTCGGATCGCTAATCAGTAATAAAATATAACTGTATAGCTTGCTTATCATAGTGAATACGACGCTCGATGATGCTACGGTTGACCCCCCCCCCCCCCCCCCCCTCAACCTCCGCAAGTGAGCCACGCAGCATAACTTCTGTGGCAAGAGCTAAGTGATTGCGTAAACCAGTTGCAAGGTACACTATGACGAAGAACTGATTCTTTTACCTGTGTTTCTGAAAAGAAAATAAAGACGCCAATAATGTCAACACGAGATGTAAATTCATACGTCCAAACAACTTCGGAAAAATATAGACCTTTTTTTCTACAGTTGAAGAGAAATTAAGGAAAATCCCGCCAAAATCTGTCAAATACTTCAGAATGTGAGTGTCGTCCTTTGACAAGTTGTGTTTTGCACTGAGGTCGTAAGTAATAGAGGAATATACGCCAATGAATAGTATTATATCATCAGCAGAAGTACTAATGATTAGTTCACGAATAATTTATTTGTAAGGTATTTCATACATCCAAAATTGGTGGACAACGTACTACTTAAAAATGGAAAACCTACATCGCAAGTCGTTGTTCCACGCAAAAGGACAGACCCCATGAAACGATACAGAAAACGCACGTGATCAAAAATCAAAAAACATGAAATGTATTCACAGTTGCGAATATGGACAACCAAGAGATGTATGACGGAATGACGACAATCAAAATTTGTGCCGGACTGAGACTCGACCTCGGATTTCCCGTCTGTCACGAGCGGTCTCCTTACGATTAGCTTATCCGAACACAACTAAAGACCACACGCAAACTTCCTCACGTCGTCAACCAGGTGTCTACAACCTGTTCTCATAAATCCTTTACGTATATTCCCCTACAAGAGTAACATATTAACTAAATGTCGCTTTCGCGGATAAATACGATATTACAGTGCCTCTGTCGCTCAGAAATACGATGCAAAGTTCCTTTGGACATGCATGATTCTGAACGGCAATATAGTAAAAACCAAATGTAATGTGACGTCGTAACTGCCGTCTGCTACACGTCTGCTGTGCAGCGAGCTACGTTAATTTAAGTATTAACTGTATTTTTCTTACTTGTCACTTCTTCTTCCGTGTGTTTTTGCTTTTAGGAAGCTTTAATTGTCGAGTGCTAGTAATAGTGTTCCATAGATTTCATGTTTGTTTTGAATACAGTCAGAGAGAGTCCCTTTAGTCAACCATAGTGCCAGTAGTAATAGTGTTTGTTTCCAATACAGTCCAGAGACAGGTAGTGCTATTTTCATTGTTTTCTACAAGAAGTGGCTAGCAACCACAGTTTAGTAAACAATCAGCCGCCTTTAGTGAATTAGCAGTCTAGTTAAAAGTTGATTAACTCTCTACAGTAAATTGATTTCTTAGGATGGATAGAATGTGTGACTGCTGTGTACGGACGCAGGAGGAGCTGACCACTGTTCGCGAACAGCTGAACGTGTTGATGGCCGCGGTCAGCCGTTTTCAGGCTGCTGCTTCGGAGTGTAGCGGCAGTGGGGAGTCTGGTGCGTCGCATGGTACACCCCACGTGTTACATGCTTCGCCCACTGTCCCTGCTGTCGTGACATCTTCGCGGGTACCGGGCGCGGTTGGACCACCCTCTCCCCAAGGGGAGTGGCGGGTTCAGCGGCGTTCGCGGCGCACGAGGCGGAGGATCAATGTGGAGGCTGGCCGTGTGGCATCGCGTGCTCTGCCTGTGAGTGGACATGTGGCCATTCCTTCAGCAAGGTCCGAGCAGGCACACGGAGGGAGGGGTTTATTAGTGATTGGGAGCTCCACCGTTAGGCGGGTGATGGAGCTCCTTAGGGAAATAGCTGAAAGGTCTGGGAAGAAGGCCAGTGTTCACTCTGTCTGCTTGCAGGGGGGTCTCATCCGAGATGTGGAGGAGGCCCTGCCGGCGGCGATAGAGAGCACTGGGTGCACCCGACCGCAAATTGTTGCTCATGTCGGCACCAATGATTCCTGCCGTCTGGGTTCAGAGGTTATCCTCAGTTCGTACAGGCGGTTGGCGGAATTGGTGAAGGTGGAAAACCTCGATCGCGGGGTGGAATCTGAGCTAACTATTTGTAGTATCGTTCCCAGAACCGATCGCGGTCCTCTGGTTTGGAGCCGAATAGAAGGCTTAAACCAGAGGCTCAGACGACTCTGCGGAGAGCTGGGGTGCAAATTTCTCGACCTCCGCTATCGGGTGGAGAAATTTAGGGTCCCACTAAATAAGTCAGGCGTGCACTACACGCCGGAAGTGGCTACATTGGTAGCGGAGTACGTGTGGAGTGCACATGTGGGTTTTTAGGTTAGAGAATTCCCTCCCTAGGCCCGACAAGACGCCTTCTGAGACGAGAAGCGGCAAGGTAGGAGTAGGCAAAATGCAACAGGGAATAACAATATTAATGTGCTAATAGTAAACTGCAGGGGCGTCTACAGAAAGGTCCCAGTACTGCTCTTATTAATAAACGGTCACAATGCCCATATGGTACTAGGGACAGAAAGTTGGCTGAAACCAGACGTAAACAGTAATGAGATCCTAAACTCAGATTGGAATGTATACCGAAGAGACAGGCTGGACAGTGAAGGGGGAGGCGTGTTTATAGGGATAAGAAGTGCAATAGTATCGAAGGAAATTGACGGAGATCCGAAATGTGAAATAATTTGGGTGAAGATCACGGTTAAAGCAGGCTCAGACATGGTAATTGGATGTCTCTATAGGTCCCCATAAAGCGGCTACTGCATCGATGATTTCAGCCGTAAAAAGAAATATTAAAAAAGGTAGGAAGATTTTTCTGTTTAGCAAAAGTGACAAAAAGCAGATTACAGAGTACCTGACGGATCAACACAAAAGTTTTGTCTCAAGTACAGATAGAGTTGAGGATCAGTGGACAAAGTTCAAAACCATCGTACAATATGCGTTAGATGAGTATGTGCCAAGCAAGATCGTAACAGATGGAAAAGAGCCACCGTGGTACAACAACCGAGTTAGAAAACTGCTGCGGAAGCAAAGAGAACTTCACAGCAAACATAAACATAGCCAAAGCCTTGCAGACAAACAAAAATTACGCGTAGCGAAATGTAGTGTGAGGAGGGCTATGCGAGAGGCGTTCAATGAATTCGAAAGTAAAGTTCTATGTACTGACTTGCCAGAAAATCCTAAGAAATTTTGGTCTTATGTCAAAGCGGTAGGTGGATCAAAACTAAATGTCCAGACACTCTGTGACCAAAATGGTACTGAAACAGAGGATGACAGACTAAAGGCCGAAATACTAAATGTCTTTTTCCAAAGCTGTTTCACAGAGGAAGACTGCAGTGTAGTTTCTTCTCTAGATTGTCGCACAGATGACAAAATGGCAGATATCTAAATAGACAGAGGGATAGAGAAACAATTAAAATCGCTCAAAAGAGGAAAGTCCGCTGGACCTGATGGGATACCAGTTCGATTTTACACAGAGTACGCGACGGAACTTGCCCCCCTTCTTGCAGCGGTGTACCGTAGGTCTCTAGAAGAGCGTAGCGTTCCAAAGGATTGGAAAAGGGCACAGGTCATCCCCGTTTTCAAGAAGGGACATCGAACAGATGTGCAGAACTATAGACCTATAATTGTAACGTCGATCAGTTGTAGAATTTTGGAACACGTATTATGTTCGAGTATAATGACTTTTCAGGAGACCAGAAATCTACTCTGTAGGAATCAGCATGGGTTTGGAAAAAGACGGTCGTGTGAAACCCAGGTCGCGCTATTCGTCCACGAGACTCACAAGGGGAGGCCGCCAATTGTGAAATTCAGATTCGACTCATACTGTGCATCATAAAAGCTCATAGCCATAGGTGTAATGTGGCAAAGCACCAAGATGCACCTGTCAGCCGTTGTCGAGAAAATCGACAGTTAAAAGAAACCTTTGCGGTGAAATACTCTCTACGCTTATTAAATTTCTACAGCGTCGTGGCGCAGCGGTAAGCCCTCGGGTTCGTAATCCGAAGATCGCCGGATCGAATCTCGCGCCATGCAACTTTCTTTATTATTTGTTTTTTTTTTTTTTTGTAATTCAAATACACACACACACACACACACACACACACACACACACACACACACACACACACACACACACACACACACACATATATATATATATATATATATATATATATATATATATATATATATATATATATACTTGAAATAAAAACAATCCATCGTCCACCACCAATTGTCTTCTCCGATTTTTGCCGATATGATACGATACGCGTGGTATGCATCAAACCTGACGAACGATAGAACAATTTTTCAGAATGTTAATCAGGTGTGTTTCCCAACAGATAATTTAAAAAACAATTGTTCTTGTAAAAACGCATCGTTTATCAGATGTGCTCGATGTCGTGCTGTTTTCTGCTTTCCATGTTTCTATGATAACTATCACTCTGGTTCGTGCGATACTCCAGCTACTTCTGGTCAGTAATTGTTAATTATGTGCGAGTGTATACCGAAGTTATCAATAAATTGTATGCACTTGAATATTATTTGTGATATTGTGTTTTATTTCAAGTTTTATTTTTCCACGACAAACGACTTTCAACAACTTATTATATGCATAATTGTTGCAACTGATTGCCGGGAAGTGTGTGTGTGTGTGTGTGTATATATATATATATACATTTGAATTACAAAAAAACAAATAATAAAAAAAAAAGTTGCTTGACGCGAGATTCGATCCGGCGACCTTCGGATTATGAACCCCAGCGCTTACCGCTGCGCCACGACGTTGTAGAATACCAATAATCGTAGAGAGTATTTCACCGGAACGGTTTCTTTTAACTGTCGACTTTCTCGACAATGGCTGACAAGTGCATCTTGGTGCTTTGCCACATTACACCTCTGGCCATGAGCTTTTATTATGCGCAGTATGAATCGAATCTGAATTTCACAATTGGCGGCCTCCCCTTGTCAGAGGACCATAGACACGGGTTCACAGGTAGATGCCGTGTTTCTTGACTTCCGCAAGGCGTTCGATACAGTTCCCCACAGTCGTTTAATGAACGAAGTAAGAGCATATGGACTATCAGACCAATTGTGTGATTGGATTGAAGGGTTCCTAGAAAACAGAACGCAGCATGTCATTCTCAATGGAGAGAAGTCTTTCGAAGTAAGAGGGATTTCAGGTGTGCCGCAGGGGAGTGTCATAGGACCGTTGCTATTCACAATATACATAAATGACCTTGTGGATGACATCGGAAGTTCACTGAGGCTTTTTGCAGATGATGCTGTGGTGTATCGAGAGGTTGTAACAATGGTAAATTGTACTGAAATGCAGGAGGATCTGCAGCGAATTTACACATAGTGCAGGGAATGGCAATTGAATCTCAATGTAGACAAGTGTAATGTGCTGCGAATACATAGAAAGATAGATCCCTTATCATTTAGCTACAAAATAGCAGGTCAGCAACTGGAAGCAGTTAATACCATAAATTATCTGGGAGTTGGCATTAGGAGTAATTTAAAATGGAATAATCATATAAAGTTGATCGTCGCTAAAGCAGATGCCAGACTGAGATTCACTGGAAGAATCCTAAGGAAATTCAATCCGAAAACAAAGGAAGTAGGTTACAGTACGCTTGTTCGCCCACGGCTTGAATACTGCTCAGCAGCGTGGGATCCGTACCAGATAGGATTGATAGAGAAGATGCAACGGAGAGCAGCGCGCTTCGTTACAGGATCATTTAGTAATCGCGAAAGCGTTACGGAGATGATAGATAAACTCCAGTGGAAGACTCTGCAGGAGAGACGCTCAGTAGCTCGGTACGGGCTTTTGTTGAAGTTTCGAGAACATACCTTCACCGCGGAGTCAAGTAGTATATTGCTCCCTCCTACGTATATCTCGCGAAGAGACCCTGAGGATGACATCAGAGAGATTAGAGCCCACACAGAGGCATACCGACAATCCTTCTTTCCACGAACAATATGAGACTGGAATAGAAGGGAGAACCGATAGAGGTATTCAAGGTACCCTCCGCCACACACCGTCAGGTGGCTTGCGGAGTATGGATGTAGATGTAGATGTAGATGTACAACAAGAAACACAGATCAGCCTGGGGTAGCAGTAGTTGCTTACCCCTGTTATGATTTATCAGCATGGCTACGTTACCAGTGCGTAAGGACTAATGTTTTATTTTTTAAATGAAGGAAGTGACGAAGACGTGGGGATGAACTGCACAGCCAAAATGGTAGTGTGAAAGGAGGCTCACCTTCGCGCTCCCAGCGTATCTCGCTGATGGGGTATCCGGTAACGCGGCAGTGGAAGACGGCGTCGGCCCTGTCGACGACGCGGCGATCCTGCATGGGCCGCACGCGGGGCGGGCCCAGCACGCGCAGCGGCGCGCTGTGGCGGGCAGTGCCCACTGCGTTGCTGGCCACGCACTCGTACAGCCCGCCGTCCTCTGGCCGTGCGCCCGACACCGACAAGCGGCTCTTCGCAGACGCACTGCCTGCCTGCATCGTCACCTGTGCGCAAACGGCAAACCTGTACCTGTACAACTAAACTGCTTCCAGGTGTAATAAACTGAAAGAAAAATTACCTTACACAACCGAGTATGAATTTGTCAGACTGATAGGGGAAAGTTTAGTCCTCTTTATTAGTGAAATCGAAATAAATAGCTTTGTGGTTTGTCGATAACACTGCAATTCTGTCAGAGACAGCAGAGGACTTGGAAGAGCAGTTGACGGAATGGGCACTGTCTTGAAAGGAGAATGTAAGATGAACATCAACAAAAGCAAAACAAGGATAACGGGAAGTATTCAAATTAAATCAGGAGATGCTGAAGGAATTAGATGAGGAAAGGAACACTTGCGATAATAGTTGCTGCCCGTTCTATTGAACGGGCAGCAACATAATTGACGATGGCAGAAATGCTCTGAGGCGCCAAAAGACATGGGATAGTGATATGCACATATAGAGATGGTGATAGTAAGCCGGCCGGAGTGGCCGTGCGGTTCTGGGCGCTACAGTCTTGAGCCGAGCGACCGCTACGGTCGCAGGTTCGAATCCTGCCTCGGGTATGGATGTGTGTGATGTCCTTAGGTTAGTTAGGTTTAATTAGTACTAAGTTCTGGGCGACTGATGACCTCAGAAGTTAAGTCGCATAGTGCTCCGAGCCATTTGAATCATTTTGGCGTTAGTTGCGCGTACACAAAGTATAAAAGGGAAATGATTCATTAGAAAAGGTTTCCGGTGTGATTATGAATGCACAACGGGAATCAACAGACTTTGAACGCGGAATGTAGACTGAAGCTAGACGCAATGGAATTCCATTCCGGAAATCTTTAGGGAATTAAACATTCTGAGATCCAGAGTTCTGAGAGTGTGCCGAAAATACAACATTTCAGGCATTCACGGTCACCAAGGACAGCGCAGTAGCCGATGGCATTCACTTAACGGCCGAGAGGCTTCAGTGCGAACAGACAAGCAATACTGCGTGAAATAACAGCAGAAATCACCGTGGGACGTAAGACGCTTGTATCCGTTAGGACAGTGCGGCGAATTCTAGCGTTAATAGGCTATGGAAGACGACAGACGCTAGCGCGATGGCTAAGAGCACGACATCGCCTGCAACGCCTCTCCTGGGCTCGTGATTATGTCAGTTGGACCATAGAAGAGTAAAAAGCCGCGGGCTGTTCAGATGAGTCCCCGATTGTTGATAGTAAAAGCTGATGGTAGAGTTCGAATGTGGCACGGACCCTACGAAGGCAATTGTCAACAAGGCACTGTGCAAATGGGTGGTGGCTCCATAATGGTGTGGGCTGTGTTTACGTGGCACAGACTGGGTCCTCTGGTGCAACTGAATCGACCATTGACTGAAAATGTTTATGTTCGGGTAGTTGGAGACCATTTGAAGCCATTAATGAACTTCACGTTCCCAAACAACGACGGAAATTTTATGAATGAAAATGCGCCATGTCATTTTGCCATAACTGTTCGCGACTGGTTTGAAGAACGTTCCGGACAGTTGGAGCGAATGATTTGTCCACCCAGATCGTCCGTCATGAATCCTATCGAACATTTATGGGACTTAATCGAGATCAGTTCGTTTACAAAATTCTGTACCGGCAACACTTTTGCAATTATGGACGGTTATATAGGCAGAATGGCTAAATATTTCTGCAGGGGACTTCCAACGACTTGTTGAGTCTATGCCACGTCGAGCTGCTGATCTACGCCGAGCAAAAGGAGGTCTGACACGATATTAGGAGGTATTGGTAAGAAAAGCGTTTCTGAAGAAAAGAAACTTGTTAATATCGAATATTGGTTTAAGTGTGAGAAAGTCTTTTCCGAAAGTGTTTCTATGGAGTGTAGCCATGTACGGGAGGGAAACATGGGCAATAAACAGTGCAGTAGTTATTCGGAAATGAAGAGGCCTGATCAGGATAGAGTAGAATGGAGAGTTGGATCAAACCAGCCTTCTTACTAAAGCTCACAGCAACATCATTACTGAATATCTCGTGACATGGGAAAAGTTGTGTCAGACTAGTATTCGAGCCATTTAGGCCATACAAGCGCACCTCCAGAAGTAACACAAACATTCATTGTCAGAATTTCTCAGATGCCTTTGGAACGAACAAACGTTCTTTCACCCAGGAATAGAATACCAGACGAAGGGACATGACATATGACCTTGATTTACATTTCCTTTGGGATGTACTACAAACGATTTAAATTAGCTGAAATTAAATGAACTGGGTCAATGGGGTTGGAGTCAATGAAATGATCCTACACATGGTGTCCCACCCAGCAATAGAACGTGCAAGATCTAGTTGGTTGGTTGGTTGGTTTTTTGGGGGAAGAGACCAAACAGCTAGGTCATCGGTCTCAACGGATTAGGGAAGGACAGGGAAGGAAGTCGGCCTTTCCCTTTCAGAGGAACCATACCGGCATTTGCCTGGAGCGATGTAGGGAAATCGCGGAAAACCTAAATCAAGATGGCCGGACGCGGGATTGAACCGTCGTCCTCCCGAATGCGAGTCCAGTGTGCTCGTGCAAGATCTAGTTTAAGTTTATGTAACAAAAAATGGGTCAGATAAACGTTATTTGGTTTCAAAGGCCCTATCTACTTGCACTGCCAAAAACAGCTTCATTGCCTATTGTAATAATGCAACTGGCCATAGCACTTCTGAAATGGGGATAAGGTATTTTTTGAGGAAGAATAGCAGATCTCTATGACATAAATTCAGCAATGTAACGCTTGTATATATCTTATAAAAAATCCAAAGTAAAACTCAGTGACTATAGGGTCTATCGTGCTCTTGCGGCAGCCATTTCAAGGGAACTTTCGTATTGTGGCAGCCATTTGAATTGGGTGCTGTCTGGAAGTGCTACTCTCCAAGGAAACTAGCAACATCGGGGCAAAAGATACTTGATTCTTACATCATACATGACAGAGTGTTACCTCACAGTCTCATATACACTCCTGGAAATTGAAATAAGAACACCGTGAATTCATTGTCCCAGGAAGGGGAAACTTTATTGACACATTCCTGGGGTCAGATACATCACATGATCACACTGACAGAACCACAGGCACATAGACACAGGCAACAGAGCATGCACAATGTCGGCACTAGTACAGTGTATATCCACCTTTCGCAGCAATGCAGGCTGCTATTCTCCCATGGAGACGATCGTAGAGATGCTGGATGTAGTCCTGTGGAACGGCTTGCCATGCCATTTCCACCTGGCGCCTCAGTTGGACCAGCGTTCGTGCTGGACGTGCAGACCGCGTGAGACGACGCTTCATCCAGTCCCAAACATGCTCAATGGGGGACAGATCCGGAGATCTTGCTGGCCAGGGTAGTTGACTTACACCTTCTAGAGCACGTTGGGTGGCACGGGATACATGCGGACGTGCATTGTCCTGTTGGAACAGCAAGTTCCCTTGCCGGTCTAGGAATGGTAGAACGATGGGTTCGATGACGGTTTGGATGTACCGTGCACTATTCAGTGTCCCCTCGACGATCACCAGTGGTGTACGGCCAGTGTAGGAGATCGCTCCCCACACCATGATGCCGGGTGTTGGCCCTGTGTGCCTCGGTCGTATGCAGTCCTGATTGTGGCGCTCACCTGCACGGCGCCAAACACGCATACGACCAGCATTGGCACCAAGGCAGAAGCGACTCTCATCGCTGAAGACGACACGTCTCCATTCGTCCCTCCATTCACGCCTGTCGCGACACCACTGGAGGCGGGCTGCACGATGTTGGGGCGTGAGCGGAAGACGGCCTAACGGTGTGCGGGACCGTAGCCCAGCTTCATGGAGACGGTTGCGAATGGTCCTCGCCGATACCCCAGGAGCAACAGTGTCCCTAATTTGCTGGGAAGTGGCGGTGCGGTCCCCTACGGCACTGCGTAGGATCCTACGGTCTTGGCGTGCATCCGTGCGTCGCTGCGGTCCGGTCCCAGGTCGACGGGCACGTGCACCTTCCGCCGACCACTGGCGACAACATCGATGTACTGTGGAGACCTCACGCCCCACGTGTTGAGCAATTCGGCGGTACGTCCACCCGGCCTCCCGCATGCCCACTATACGCCCTCGCTCAAAGTCCGTCAACTGCACATACGGTTCACGTCCACGCTGTCGCGGCATGCTACCAATGTTAAAGACTGCGATGGAGCTCCGTATGCCACGGCAAACTGGCTGACACTGACGGCGGCGGTGCACAAATGCTGCGCAGCTAGCGCCATTCGACGGCCAACACCGCGGTTCCTGGTGTGTCCGCTGTGCCATGCGTGTGATCATTGCTTGTACAGCCCTCTCGCAGTGTCCGGAGCAAGTATGGTGGGTCTGACACACCGGTGTCAATGTGTTCTTTTTTCCATTTCCAGGAGTGTAGATTTGTTGTTCTAGGGCAAAAAATACCACAGTGCGATTTAAAAATATTTTTTGTAGTCTTATTATTTTTCACAATATGCCACTGAAGCAAATTTTGGAATCAATCACTGTCTGAACTACTTTCTTCTGCCACCAAAATGAAGACATCTCTCACAGATACCAGAGCAAATAGATTCTGCATATAGGGGTTTAAGCAAGAGGGCAATGACAACTCTGGATTAAATGTGTTAAATGTGACGTTAGGCGTCGATCTGATTTCTCACCTTGGACACTGACCTTGGCCTTTGGTGATCTTCAAATATGACAGCTTGTGACGTTCATACACCTCGGTCATAGACATATCAACAGATAGAAGATACAGAAGATTGACTGATGTTATAGGTTCTTCCGCGATGGACAAAGTACGTGGGCGTACCCAAAAAAAAAAATTTTTTCAAATTGTTTGCAAAACAACCTATCCCCTAGCAAATCTGGATAAGTTTCAAGATGTTGTTTCAAAGCACAACATATGTTCAAACTCGATGTTCCTCCTAATTGTCAGTCAGAACCCGAGGAACGCACCTGGCAGCGACCCTTTAATTCCAAAATGTTCCGTTACAATTCCCTGAACCGACCTCCAAGATAACCCACTAATCTCTGGCAGTTGATCAATTGTCTGTCGACGTTCTATGGGCACAAGCTCTGGAATTTTTTCAATATTTTCGTCGATTAGGGCTGTTGATGGATGCCCAGAACGAAGTTTGTCATCAATCGACATGTCGCCATTTTTAAATCGAGCAAACCACTCGAACACTTGAGTTTGTTTCACAGAGTCATCTTGATAAGCTGCTTTAAACATTAAAACAGTTTCAGCAGTATTTTTACCGAGTACAAAACAAAATGTCATTGCTGCACGTTATCTACTTAAACTTGCCATGATGACAAACGAAACAAGAACAAAACAGCGCCAGCAAAAACAATCACTACAGATGGACAGAACAAGCCAGGTCGACAACACAGGCGGCACTGAACTGGCAATGAGTTGCTCCATACACGCCTAGCGCGAAAATGCGAACTACACAATCTCCGCCCTCGGGAATGTTATTCCGGTTTTTTGGGTACCCCTAACATGACCTCCACATGTGTATTTTGTAGTTTCTTGTCAGTAGCGGCCATATTTATTTTTGTGATCAACTATCATAATCATGAAAGTACGCAATCATTTCCTCGCATTTATGACAATGTGTGTTTGATGGATAATACATGAAATGCTCATTGACATAATTTAGGCAACAGTATAGCCTTAATTAATTGGATGAATGTTATATTTCTCTGCACATTTATATATCAGGTGATTACTTTACAACGAACTGTCTGGCATGCAGGTTGGAACAGGCAAAATATTTTTCAGTTGTTTCTCTCTCTCTCTCTCTCTCTGTCTGTGTGTGTGTGTGTGTGTGTGTGTGTGTGTGTGTGTGTGTGTGTGTGTGTGTACGCGAGTGTGTACCTTATTATATTTATGAAACTATACATTTTCATAAATTTCACTTACACTTACATTTTTACAGAGACTATATAATGGAAAGTATGCAATCAATTCCTTGCATTTATGGCAATGTTTGTTTTTAATATTATCATAATACAACAGTTAAATCTCCCATACCTCCAGAGCCAACGTGTAGCATTATGATAATAAATAATGCACAAATGAATTAAAGGGTCACTTTTTTTGAAATTAGATCATTACCCTCCCTCTCCCCCTCCAAATGCAAAGCAGAAGTGTGATATTTGGCCCAAATGTGGCCACAAGGGATCTCTCTAATTTTGCAAAAGTGTGACGCGCTGCGACGTCACCCATGAGCTTAGTGAAGCAACAAATAGCAAGGTCTCAACACACAGAGAAGGAAAGGTCAGAGCTCAGAAGTTCGTGTGACGTGTAAGGTGGGTTAATGATCTCTCGTTGGCACCAAATTCCGGTAAAACTCTGTCCAACACCACCGCGGACGTGTCACATAATCGGAAGGTCGCCACATGCCACCCTTCCCCACATCTCGTTACTTTTCTTGCCACCTCTGCGTTGGAGGCCAGAACCGCAATGTCGCCGGCTGGAGTGGCCGAGCGGTTCTAGGCGCTACAAGGTGGAGCTGCGCCACCGTTACGGTCGCAGGTTCGAATCCTGCCTCGGGCATGGATGTGTGTGATATTATTAGGTTAGTTAGGTTTAAGTAGATCTAAGTTCTAGGGGACTGATGACCTCAGAAGTTAAGTCCCATAATGCTGAGAGCCATTTGAATAGCAATGTCCAGCGTTGAAGTCACGCTGTTTTCTTACAGGTAACCGACAAAACGTTTCAGACACACCACCGCTCAGAATCGACACGAAAAGACCTCTGGAGATGGCATAAGACGCGTCAGTGAAACCAGCACTTTACTTGAGGCGTTCATTTACACACATTTCGCGGTCAGAAACGACAGTTTGTAGTGCGATGAGCAACAGAACGACGTTATTGACAACCTTTGACACTACTGACATCCCCCCCTCCCGACCTGGTCTATTCAACGCTTTTCTAAGAACATCATGGGACAGCAGCACCACAGAACGTGGTATGATCCGTTTGGACTGTAGTGAGGTGGCAGTCGTGGCTCTGTTATAGCCGGGGAACCATTAGGAAAGTTTCAAAACCATTCGACGAGATTTCAACATGACTGAAAGCAGCTAAGTGTGTTTAAGGTTTCTCAGCTCTCCTGCTTTGCGCCCACCTGTGCCGTGATCACGGGAGATGCAACATTGACACATGCGTGAATGAAACGCCGAAGCATTCCTCGAAGACGCCGGCAAAACAATCGATGCAGCCTGAATAAATGTAATGTAATGTAAAGTACTGAGCACTTTAAAAATGTACCTGTACAGACACAAGCCTTTACTGATTCCCAGCCACCTGAGGGCGGGTCGCTCCTTTCACACCCCTCAATTTCTGCATGCCTGCAAGTAGGTGCTACAGCACCAGTGTAGAGCTACTCACCTGAAGGGTGTTAAGGGATTGTCTTCCACAGGCGTCTAGGAATCAGTCAGGGGTTGTCTCTGTACAGGTAAGTTGTCAAAAAAAGTGCGCGGGTGGCACCGAGAGTGTTGCTGAACTCGGAGGGGGGGGGGGTGAGGGACTTAGAAAGATTATTTGCCGGTTTATGCATGCACATGTCAATGTAACACCCACTCCCCCCATGATTATGCTAAAGGAGGGACCTGAAAAAGAACGTTGAGAAAGCCTAAATACTTTTAACTGCTTCGGATCACGTTCAAATTTCGTCGAATGTTTTAGAATAGCCCACAGTTGGGACGGTGACGCCGCAGGGTGCCACGTTTGCGCACCATTACAGAGGAAGGTTGTGGGGACATTTGAGCCAAATATCACACTTCTGTGCCGCAAAGTGGGGAAATAATGGAATTTCAAACAAATGTCTCTTCAATACCTTTGCGCAATGCAGTGTCAGTTTATGCTTCATTTTGTAGTAACAACTTCTGTCACCGAATGTAACAGCAACACCAAATGTAGCGGGAAGGGGCAGAAGGCACAGTATTAAGACTCGTCCGAGCTTTCCAAGTGATTTATTGTTTCCAACTACAGTGCCCCGTTCTTCACGGTATGTGTCACTGGGTCTTACAATGCTGAGGACACCACTTCAAAGTCTGCGAAACGGCTTGGCGTGTAATGGCTGTCTCAGTGACCCACTCACGCACTGCTGTGTGTTGGCCTTGTACAGCAGCTGAGTTGCCGCGTCGTCAGGATGCGCCGGCAACCGACTTAGCGGCCTTCGTCTCTGCTACCTCAGCCACCTCAGCGCCGCCCGCTGCAAGGTGACCCTGGCCGGTGTGGCTAACTAGGGAACCTCCCCATCGCACCCCGCTCAGATTTAGTTTTAAGTTGACACAGTGGATAGGCCTTGAAAAACTGAACACATATCAATCGAGAAAACAGGAAGAAGTTGTGTGCAACTATGAAAAAAATAAGGAAAATATACAAACTGAGTAGTCCATGCGCAAGATAGGCAACATCAAGGACAGCTTAAGCTCAGGAGCGCCGTGGTCCCATGGTTAGCGTGAGCAGCTGCGGAACGAGAGGTCTTTGGTTCAAGTCATCCCTCGAGTGAAAAGTTTAATTTTTTATTTTCAGTTTATGTGACAAACTCTTATGTTTTCATCACTTTTTGGGAGTGATTATCACATCCACAAGAAAACCTAAACCGGGCAAGGTAGAAGAATCTTTTTACCTATTCGCCAAGTGTACAAGTTAGGTAGGTCGACAATATATTCCTTTCATGTGACGCACATGCCGTCACCAGTGTCGTATAGAATATATCAGACGTGTTTTCCTGTGGAGGAATCGGTTGACCTATGACCTTGCGATCAACTGTTTTCGGTTCCCATTGGAGA
Organism: Schistocerca nitens; assembly: GCF_023898315.1. Lineage (NCBI taxonomy): Eukaryota > Metazoa > Arthropoda > Insecta > Orthoptera > Acrididae > Schistocerca > Schistocerca nitens. Next base: position 505,055,567 of record NC_064616.1, on the reverse strand, counting down.
GGCACGTCCTTTCGTTTACTAATCGCACGGTTTTGCGGTGCGGTCGCAAAACACGGACACTAAACTTATTTCAGTGAACAGAGACGTCAATAAACGAACGGACAGATCATAACTTTGCGAAAATAAAGGAAGTAAAATTTCCACTCGAGGGAAGACTTGAGCCAAGTACTTCCCATTCCGCAGCTGCTTACGCTAACCACGGGACCACGGCGCTCCTGAGCTCACGTCATCCTTGATGTTGCCTATCTTGCGCATAGACTACTCAGTTTGTATATTTTCCTTCTTTTTTCATAGTTGCACACAACTTCTTCCTGTTTTCTCGATTGATCTGTGTTCAGTTTTTCAAGGCCTATCCACTGTGCCAACTTATAACTAAATCTGAGGGTGCTGCGATGGGGAGGTTCCCTTGTAAGAACGCGGCGACAACGAGCGCCTGCGATCCAGCGTCTGAATCTGCGGCCCTCGCCCTGGATGTCTCCGGTGCATGTTGGGAGCCAATACGAATGCCCGCGGTAGCGAGCCGTGAAGTGGCCCATCGCTGGCTGGCTGCGGACCCCGCATCGGCCTCAGAGGGTCGTACCAGCGCCCCGCTGGGGACTGGAATGCTGGCACCCCATCTGCTGCTATGTGTAGCCGGTGGTGTGACACGCCCCGACGTCCAAGAGAGCTGCCACACTTGAATACCTTGATAGAAAACCGGCACCTATTTATACGTGGCTGTGCACCTCTGGTTTGCTAATTCGCTGCTCCAAGTCACGTACTCATAAGACCTATGTAGGCCAGTGGGCCACTTCTGCCTGTAAATTGTGCCATGCAAACCGCTGCGTGTACTCCTTTCAGCGGGTCTACAACCTTGTGGCCTCCATTCTACTTCGGAACCGCTGGTGAGCGAACTCACTGCAAACAGGCCCACACCTGGCTGTAACTTGCGCGCTTAGAAATATTGCACCAAAACTGACTTTTCCTATCCCAAACGGTAGTGCTGCCACTATTTAAAATCAGTATGCAATGTACATTTTTGCAATAACGTATTACAGGCATGGCATCTTTGCTGCCTCTACATGCAATATCTTACATTTCCATCATAGAATTTCTGTTATTGCTACATTTAAATGATCATAATACAAGTACTGATCATTGTACCTATAATCTACAATATATTGTTACACATAAAACAACTTTACATCACCTCCAGTTGCACACTTAGTGCATTATCTATCTGCTGACTTTCCCTGTCTTCTTATCACGGCAACCAAAAGTTTACCTAAACTAACATACCCATTTCACCCTCAAAAATGAATCACTTAATATGTTTTGTTCAGGAACGCTAGTTTACAATGCTTTATAGCCTAAGATTCATGTTGCTTGAATCTAATAACATACAGTCGAGTTCTTAACATAATTTCTTTGCTTTAAGCAATAGTAATATCGATATGTAACATCATACAGGGAGCTTGATGGAATGTTAATATTCTGTGAATTTCTCTATGAATAAGATTATTGTTGAGACACCATCTTAAAGTCTTGTAGTGAATAAAAAAATTTTATTATATAAAAAGAAAATTAGTTTCTTTCAAAGTCCTAGCTTGTTGGGAGTAGATGGTGGTAATTTTCTCCAGACTTAATAGCAGGCTGCAGTGAAATTCATGAATATTTTGTGGCTGCTCATGTTCTTTCTGTGTCAGACTGATCTGGTACACTCACTTCATTAAATCTCTGTATCATTTCTGCTGATAGCCATGCAAAAATCAGGCGTGATAAGTATTGCATTATTGTCCATTTGTAGCAACTATTTGCATCAAGATCTGTCAAATAAGACTGAACAATATATTTTCATAACTGAACACAAATTGGTCATTTGTAACAGCACTGCCTCTGACACCACACTAGACTATTTGTAATTGTTCTATGTCGACATCTACATCTACATCTACATCCATACTCCGCAAGCCACCTGACGGTGTGTGGCGGGGGGTACTTTGAGTACCTCTATCGGTTCTCCCTTCTATTCCAGTCTCGTATTGTTCGTGGAAAGAAGGATTGTCGGTATGCCTCTGTGAGGGCTCTAATCTCTCTGATGTCATCCTCAGGGTCTCTTCGCGAGATATACGTAGGAGGGAGCAATATACTACTTGACTCCTCGGTGAAGGTATGTTCTCGAAGCTTCTACAAAAGCCCGTACCGAGCTACTGAGCGTCTCTCCTGCAGAGTCTTCCACTGGAGTTTATCTATCATCTCCGTAACGCTTTCGCGATTACTAAATGATCCTGTCACGGAGCGTGCTGCTCTCCGTTGGATCTTTGCTATGAACCCTATCTGGTACGGATCCCACACTCGTGAGCTATATTCAAGCAGTGGGCGAACAAGTGTACTGTAACCTACTTCCTTTGTTTTCGGATTATATTTCCTTAGGATTCTTCCAATGAATCTCAGTCTGGCATCTGCTTTACCGACGATCAACTTTATATGATCATTCCACTTTAAATCACTCCTAATGCGTACTCCCAGGTAATTGACGGAATTAACTGTTTCCAGTTGCTTACCTGCTGTATTGTAGCTAAATGATAAGGGATCTATCTTTCTATGTATTCGCAGCACATTACACTTGTCTACATTGAGATTCAATTGCCATTCCCTGCACCATGCGTAAATTCGCTGCAGATCCTCCTGCATTTCAGTACAATTTTACATTGTTACAACCTCTCGATATACCACAGCATCATCCGCAAAAAGCCTCAGTGAACTTCCGATGTCATCCACAAGGTCATTTATGCATATTGTGAACAGAAACGGTCCTACGACACTCCCCTGCGACACACCTGAAATCACTCTTACTTCGGAAGACTTCTCTCCATTGAGAATGACATGCTGCGTTCTGTTATTTAGGAACTCTTCAATCCAATAACACAATTGGTCTGATAGTCCATATGCTCTTACTCTGTTCATTAAACGACTGAGGGGGAACTGCCGGCCGGAGTGGCCGAGCGGTTCTAGGCACTACAGTCTGGAACCACGCGACCGCTACGGTCGCAGGTTCGAATCCTGCCACGGGCATGGATGTGTGTGATGTCCTTAGGTTAGTTAGGTTTAAGTAGTTCTAAGTTCTATGGGACTGATGACCAAAGAAATTAAGTCCCATAGTGCTCAGAGCCATTTGAACCATTTTTTGATCGACGTTAGAGATATAGGTCTTTAGTTCTGCACATCTGTTCGACGTCCCTTCTGGAAAACGGGGATGACCTGTGCCATTTCCAATCCTTTGGAACGCTACGCACTTCTAGAGACCTACGGTACACCGCTGCAAGAAGGCGGTCAAATTCCTTCGCGTACTCTGTGTAAAATCGAACTGGTATCCCATCAGGTCCAGCGGACTTTCCTCTTTTGAGCGATTTTAATTGTCTCTCTATCCCTCTGTCGTCTATTTCGATATCTACCATTTTGTCATCTGTGCGACAATCTGGAGAAGGAACTACAGTGCAGTCTTCCTCTGTGAAACAGCTTTGGAAAAAGACATTTAGTATTTCGGCCTTAAGTCTGTCATACTCTGTTTCAGTACCATTTTGGTCACAGAGTACCTGTACATTTTGTTTTGATCCACCTACCACTTTGACATAACACCAAAATTTCTTAGGATTTCTGGCAAGTCTGTACATAGAACTTTACTTACGAATTCATTGAACGCTTCTCGCATAGACCTCCTCACACTACATTTCGTTTCGCGTAATTTTTGTTTGTCTGCAAGGCTTTGGCTATGTTTATGTTTCCTGTGAAGTTCCCTTTGCTTCCGCAGCAGTTTTCTAACTCGGTTGTTGTACCACGGTGGCTCTTTTCCATCACTTACGATCTTGCTTGGCACATACTCATCTAATGCATATTGTACGATGGTTTTGAACTTTGTCCACTGATCCTCAACACTATCTGTATTTGAGACAAAACTTTTGTGTTGAGCCGTCAAGTACTCTGAAATCTGCTTTTTGTCACTTTTGCTAAACAGAAAACTCTTCCTACCTTTTTTAATGTTTCTATTTACGGCTGAAATCATCGATGCCGTAACCGCTTTATGATCGCTGATTCCCTGTTCTGCGTTAACTGTTTCAAATATTTCGGGTCTGTTTGTCACCAGAAGGTCTAATATGTTATCGCCACGAGTCGGTTCTCTGTTTAACTGCTCAAGGTAGTTTTCAGATAATGCACGTAAAAGAATTTCACTGGTTTCTTTGTCCCTCCCACCCGTTATAAAGTTTGAGCCTCCCAGTCTATATCCGGCAAATTAAAATCTCCACACATAGCTATAACATGGTGGGGAAATCTACTCGAAATATTTTCCAAATTATCCTTCAGGTGCTCTGCCACAACAGCTGCTGAGCCAGGGGGCCTATAGACACATCCAATTACCATGTTTGAACCTGCTTTAACAGTGACCTTCACCCAAATTATTTTACATTTCGGATCTCCGTATATTTCCTTCGATACTATACTGTACTGTAATAAGTTGTAATTTTACATTAGTGAATCTCAAATAAGCATCCAATGCTTTAATATCTTAAGTTCCACGAAGGGCTGGATCCAGCTCATACGTTATGAGACAGCGTGCGTGAAAATTTTCGAAGACATCAGCCAATAACAAGACATCGGTTTTCAAATGGAAGTGGAATAATCTCCTAGTGCCTTGCAATCAAATAAATGCCACGCTTTGCACGCTCTTTGATATTCACAATCCTCTATTGTTGTTACTCACTAGATAGCGAGGTTCTGAGTGCTTTAGTTGCACACAAATAGTCGTCCAATAAAACGGACTGTTCAATTACATACTCATATGGTAGCACAGCATTCTTATATGTCACGCTAAGCCGCTTACTTTCGGAGATATATTTTCTTGTTTTTTCAGTTCATCGGATTTTAAAAATCATACTCGTTGTTCTAGTGAGCATATCAAAAAATTGAAGGATTCTCTGAAACGAAAATAAATATCGCAAATCTTCTCCACATATTTCACTACAACAGTTTTCGTAAATGATTTATACTTTTCCATACTTGTCACTACTGGATTTATTTTTAACTTTATATTATGTGTTGTTTATACATGTTCCCATGCTGAGGTTGTTGTGGTCTTCAGTCCTGAGACTGGTTTGATGCAGCTCTCCACGCTACTCTATCCTGTGCAAGATTCTTCATCTCCCTGTACTTACTGCAACCTACATCCTTCTGAATCTGCTTAGCGTATTCATCTCTTGGTCTCCCTCTACGATTTTTACCCTCCACGCTGTCCTCCAATGCTAGATTTGTAATCCCTTGATGCCTCAGAACATGTCCTACCAACCGGTCCCTTCTTCTACCAAGTTGTGCCACAAACTCCTCTTCTCCCCAATTCAATACCTCCTCATTAGTTATGTGATCTCCCCATCTAATCTTCAGCGTTCTTCTGTAGCACCACATTTCGAAAGCTTCTATTCTCTTCTTGTCCAAACTATTTATCGTGCATGTTTTTACTTCCATACATGGCTACACTCCATACAAATACTTTCAGAAATAACTTCCTGACACTTAAATATAAACTAGATGTTAACAAATTTCTCTTCTACAGAAACGATTTCCTTGCCATTGCCAGTCTACATTTTATATCCTCTCTACTTCGATCATCATCAGTTATTTTACTCCTTAAATAGCAAAACTCCTTTACTACTTTAAGTGTCATTTCCTAATCTAATTCACTCAGCATCACCCGACTTAATTCGACTACATTCCATTATCTTCGTTTTGCTTTTGTTGATGTTCATCTTACATCCACCTTTCAAGACACAGTCCATTCCGTTCAATTGTTCTTCCAAGTCCTTTGCTGTCTCTGACAGAATTACAATGTCATCAGGGAACCTCAAAGTGTTTATTTCTTCTCCATGAATTTTAATACCTACTCTGAATTTTTCTTTTGTTTCCTTTACTGCTTGCTCAATATAAAGACTGAATAACATCGGAGAGAGGCTACAACCCTGTCTCACTCCCTTCCCAACCACTGCTTCCCTTTCATGCCTCTCGACTCTAATAACTGCCATCTGGTTTCTGTACAAATTGTAAATAGCCTTTCGCTCCCTGTATTTTACCCCTGCCACCTTTAGAATTTGAAAGAGAGTATTCCATTCAACATTGTCAAAAGCTTTCTCTAAGTTTACAAATGCTAGAAACATAGCATTGCCTTTCCTTAATCTTTCTTCTAAGATAAGTCGTAAGGTCAGTATTGCCTCACGTGTTCCAACGTTTCTACGGAATCCAAATTGATGTTCCTCAATGTTGGCTTCTACCAGTTTAATAATGAATAAAAAAAATAGGAGTGCGGCTAAGCTACTACAAACAGCATAGTGAACGCATTATTGTGGCCAAGATAGACACGAAGCCCATGCCTACTACATTAGTACAAGTTTATATGCCAACTAGCTCTGCAGATGATGAAGAAATTGATGAAATGTATGATGAGATAAAAGAAATTATGCATGTAGTGTAGGGAGACGAAAATTTAATAGTCATGGATGACTGGAATTCAAGAGTAGGAAAAGGGAGAGAAGGAAACATAGTAGGTGAATATGGACTGGGGATAAGAAATGAAATAGGAAGCCGTCTGGTAAAATTTTGCACAGAGCGTAACTTAATCATAGCTAACACTTGGTTCAGGAAACATAAAAGAAGGTTGTAAGACATGTTCCCACATGTTCATGATTACAAAATAAGCATCCTAATTTGTCAGATTGTGAAAAACTACTGTTAATGTTTGTTGTTGTGGTATTTAGTCCAAAGACTTGTTTGATGCAGCTTTCCATGCTACTCTACCCTAGGCAAGCCCCTTCATCTCCGAGTAACTGATGCAACCTACATCCCTCTGAATCCTGCTTACTGTATTCATCCATTGGTCCCCCTCTACGATTTTTACCCCTCACGCTTCCCTCCAGTACTAAATTGGTGATCCCTTGATGTCTCAGAATGTGTCCTACCAACCGAACCCTTCTTTTATTCAGGTTTTACCACAAATTTCTCTTCTGCCCAATTCTATTCAGTACCTCCTCATTAGTTACGTGATCTACCCATCCAATCTTCAGCATTCCTCTATAGCACCACGTTTGAATAGCTTCTATTCTCTTCTTGTCTAGACTATTTATCGTCCATATTTCACTTCCATACATGGCCACACTCTACACAAATACTTTCAGAAAGGACTTCCTGAGACTTAAATCTATACTCGATGTTAACAAATTTCTCATTTTCAGAAAGGCTTTTCTTGACACTGCCAGCCTACATTTTATACCCACCCTACTTCGACCACCATCCGCTATTTTGCTTCCCAAATAGCAAAACTTATTTATTACTTTTACTGTCTCATTTTCTAATCTAATTCCCTCTGCATCACCCGACTTAATTCGACTACATTCCATTATCCTCGTTTCGGATTTGTTTGTCTTCATGTTATAACCTCCTTTCAAGACACTGTGCATTCCATTCATCTGCTCTTCCAAGTCCTTTACTACCACTGACAGAATTACAATGTCATCGGCAAACCTCAAAGTTTTTATTTGTTCTTCCTGGATATACTCTAAATTTTTCTTTTGTTTCCTTTACTGATTGCTCAGTATACAGATTGAATAACATCGTGGATAGGCTACAACCCTATCTCACTCCCTCCTCAACCACTGCTTCCCTTTCGTGCCCCTCGACTCTTGTAAGAGTCATCTGGTTTCTGTAAAAACTGTAAATAGCCTTTCGCTCCGTGTATTTTACTGCTGCCACATTTAGAATTTGAAAGAGAGTGTTCCAGCCAACATTCTGAAAAGCCTTCTCTTACTCTACAAATGCAATACAGGTAGGTTTGTCTTTCCTTAACCAACTTTTTATGAGAAATCGTAGGGTCAGTATTGCCTCGCTTGTTCCTACATTTCTCCGGAATCCAAACTCATCTTCTCCGAGATCACCAGTTTTTTCCATTCTTCGGTAAAGGATTCGTGTTAGTATTTTGCAACCGTGACTTATTAAACTGATGGTTCGGTAATTTTCACACCTGTCAGCAGATGCTGTCTTTAGGATTGGGATTATTATATTCTTCTTGAAGTCTGAGGGTATTTCGCCTGTCTCATATATCTTGCTCATCAGACAGAAGAGTTTTGTCATGGCTGGCTCTCCCAAAGCTATCAGTAACTCTAACAGAATGCTGTCTACTCACGGGCCTTGATTCGACTTAAGTCTGTCTTTCACTGCTTTGTCAAATTATTCACGCAGTATCATATCTCTCTTCTCATCTTCCTCTACGTCCTCTTCCATTTCCATAACACTGCCCTCGGATACACCTCCCTTGTATAGAAGCCGGCCGGAGTGGCCGTGCGATTCTAGGCGCTACAGTCTGGAGCCGAGCGACCGCTCCGGTCGCAGATTCGAATCCTGCCTCGGGCATGGATGTGTGTGATGTCCTTAGGTTAGTTAGGTTTAATTAGGTCTAAGTTCTAGGCGACTGATGACCTCAGAAGTTAAGTCGCATAGTGCTCAGAGCCATTTGAACCTTGTATAGACCCTCTGTACACCCCTTTCAACTTTCTGCTTTCTCTTCTTGGCATAGGACTGGTTTCCCATCTGAGATCTTGATATTCGTACATGTGTTTCTTTTTTCTCCGAAGGTCTCTTTAATTTTCTTGCAGGCAGTATGTATCTTACTCCTAGTGACATATGCTTCTACGTCTTAACATTTGTCCTCTAGCCATTCCTTCTTAGACATTTTGCACTTCCTGTTAGTTTCATATTTTAGACATTTGTATTCCCTTTCGCCCACTTCATTCATTCCATTTTTATATTTTCTCCTTTCATCGATTAAATCCAATACTTCTTGTGTTACTCAAGGATTTCTACTAGCCGTCGTCTTTTTACCGACTTGATCCTCTGTTGTCTTTACTATTTCACCTCTCAAAGCTACCTATTCTTTTTCTACTGTATTCCTTTCCCTGTTCTTGGCAATGGTTCCCTAATTCTCCTTCTGAAACCCTCTGCAACCTCTGGTTCATTCAGTTTATCCAGGTCCCATCTCCTTAAATTCCTGCTTTTTGCAGTTTTTTCAGATTCAATCTGTAGTTGATAACCAATAAATTGTGGTCAGAGTCCACATTTCATGCTTGATGTAAAATATGGTTCCTAAATTTCTGTCTAACTATTATATAATCAACCTGAAACCTTTTTGTGTCTCTAGGTCTCTTCCACGTATACAACCTTCTCTCATCATTCTTAAACCGAGTATTAGCTATGATTAAATTATGCTCTATGCAAAATTCTACCAGGCGGCTTACTCTTCTTTCCTTTTCCCCAGTCCTTATTCACCTACTACTTTTCCTTCTCTTACTTTTCCTATTATCGAATTCCAGTCCTCCATGACTTAAATTTTCAGCTCCCTTAATTATCTGAATAATTTCTTTTATCTCATCATACATTTCCTCAATCTCCTCCTCATCTGCAGAGCTAGTTGGCATATAAACTTGTGCTACTGGGGTGGGTGTGGGATTCGTGTCTATCTTGGCTACAATAATGCATTCACTATGCTGTTGATAGTAGCTTATCCGCGTTCCTATTTTTTTTTACTCATTGTTAAAATGATTCCTGCATTACCCCTATTTGATTTTGTATTTGTAGCCTTGTATTCACCTGACCAGAAGTCCTATTCCTCCCACCACCGAACTTCATTAATGTCCACTATATGTAGCTTTAACCTGTCCATTTCCCTTTTTAAGTTTTCTAACCTACCTGCCCGATTAAGGGACCTCACTTTCCACGGTCCGATCTGTAGAACGCCAGTTTTGTTTCTCTTGACAGCGAAGTCCTCCTGAGTGGTCCCCGCCCGGAGATCCGAATGGGGACTAGATTACCTTCGGAATATTTTACCCAAGAGGATGACATCGTCATATAACCATACAGTAGAGCTGCATGCCCTGGGGGAAAACTACGGCTGTAGTTTCCCCTTGCTTTCAGCCGTTCGCAGTACCAACACAGCAAGGCTGTTTTGGTTTATGTTACAAGGCCAGATCAGTCAACCATCCAGAGTGTTGCTCCTTTAATTACTGAAATGGTTGCTGCCCCTCTTCAGGAACCATGCGTCTGGCCGCTCAACAGATAGCCCTCCGTTGTGGCTTTACCTACGGTACGGCTGTCTGTATCGCTCAGGCTCGTAAGCCTTGCCACCAACGGCAAGGTCCATGGTTCATGAAGGGAAAAAAACGACTAGAAAAGTATAATTATATCTGTGATTTTAATTACATTCTTCGCGTGCAGCTGCAACATGTCTGTCAGCTAAATACAATGACCTCTGTGTTTCAGAGTAATTGCCTTGAAGTGTTCCTAGCTGATGTGGCAAATTTATGCTGCTCGAAATGCTACATCCTCTATATAAATAATATTCAACTGCTCGTTTTGCGGTGAATGCGTATTCTTTTGCGCCCCCAGCACTCTGATTCAGCTGTTTCCTAAACCATTAGTCGATATCTAAGTATAGCTAAAACTCAAACTCATCTGGGTTGAAGCTAGAGTGCAATACTATACAGTTAGTGTGTGAGAATTTTGTCAGTAACCATCTGTTGTAGGAAGAAATCAATATCAGAATACAGGGTGTATCAAAAAGAATCATCCGATTTAAGAAAAATCATAACTATTATGTTATTTGAGACATGTGTGTGTGTGTGTGTGTGTGTGTGTGTGAATAATGCAATATTGAAAAAAGCAAACTCTCGAGTTTTACATGGTTCCCGCTAGTTAGCATCACTGTGCGCCCACTTCAGCTCTAGTGAAAATGGCGTCGAGACAACAGAGAGCGTTTTGTGTTCTACGTTTTGCGCAGTGCGTGTCAGTAATAACTGTTCAGAGTGTCTTTCCTACTAGGTAAGGTGCGGATCCTCCTACAGCACAGAGCGTTAGACGATGGCAAGAGCAGTTCCGAGAAACAGGTTGTTTGTGCAAAAGCAAAGCGCCGGGCCGTCACCGAGTGTCTGACATAGACGGCGAACGTATCCGTCAAATCTCACAAGGAGTCCGCAGAAATCCGCTCACTGTGCAGCTCGACAGCTCAATATGCTCCCGATGTCGGTCTGGTGTGTGTTGTGTCGACGTTTGCACATGGAACCATACAAAATTCAGCTACTGCAACCTCTTCGTGAAGGTGAATAACAACAACGGGTGGAGTTCTGTAATTTCGTTCTTCGCAAGATTGAGGATGACAGTTTTCTTCCACGCTTAGTGTTTAGTGATGATGCAACATTCCATTTAAATGGAAAGGTGAACCGTCATAATGTGAGAATATGGGGTACGGAACAACCTCATGAAATTGTACATGGGAGGGACTCTCCAAAATTTAATGTGTTTTGTGCAGTTTCACGGGAATAGGTGTATTATCCATTTGTCTTAGCCGAGAACACTGTTACAGGAAGCACACATCTCGATGTGCTTGAGAACTCTCTCTTCCCACAGTTGGAGACTGATTCGAACCATTTTGTTTACCAAAAGGATGGGGCTCCATCACACTGACATCTGGAAGTGCAGGAATTTTTAAATCAAAGGATTAATGAACGATGGTTCGGTAGCACTGGTCCAAATGATTCAGCCTTACATTATGGCCTCCAAGTTCACTGGACCTGACTGTATGTGATTATTTCTTGTGGGGGTTTATTAAAGACTCTGCTTATGGGCCTCCGTTACCACCAACAATTAATGAACTGAGATATCGCATAACAGCAGCTGTGGAAGCTGCAACTCAAGACATGCTCGCTGCAGTGTGGGAACAATTTGAATGCCGCATTGACATACGCCATGCATCTCAAGGGGGTCATTTTGAACACCTATGGAAAGGTACGAAAAAATTTTTTTTGAGTTTCTCGTTTATCAAAAAACAAAAATCATTGTATATGTATATAAGTTTCAGAAATATAGACATGCCAAATCGGATGATTCTTTTGGATACACCCTGTATATGACTCATGCAAGCCTTAATTTGTTACTAAACTTACGAAATTTTATGTTGTGCTTTCCTACACAGGGAGTGACACTGCTGGCTCGTTTGAACTATGCAGCTAACTCCTTTTTATAATGACAGTAACTCAAGCATCTCTCACATATTTCAACTGGGTGTTGAGTAGTAGTAACGCTATTACGTTCTAACCTTGAAATACTTTTATGTAACAGAACAGGTACGTTTCTGAGGTTTCGACTTGCAAAATTAAATGTTTTACATGTTTCCAGTAGTTATGACGTTTTGTAATGTCTAATGGTACCTTTCAAACCGTTTATTTGCTTACTACAACCATGCAATATTGCTGTACACACTAACACAGATATTTGGTTGTTTTTGTGAAATATGTGTACATGTTACAATCTAGCAGGAAAATGAATGTTAAAGCATTGTCATAAAGAAGATAGTTGGACCCACAGTGTATACTGTCGTCTGCAGAACATAAACGATCTTCAATGGACCATTTGAAACAATAAATATCGAAACAACAACTACGATGATATATTTGTGTGCCGTCACGTTTGTTAATTTTCTGTAAATTCTCTAATGAAATCCTTTTGTTGACAGCGGCCGGTCGGTACCGTTGGGCCAAACTTAAACGGACGTAAAATATCCAAGGTTGGCGACCTTTTACAGATGCTAGAAATTTAGCGCGGACTTCAATGCGAGATGCTTATAATAGTTTCCACAACAAAACGTTGTCTCGCATCCTGGCAGAGAATTCAAATAGATTTTGGTCATATGTGAAGTGTTCTAGCAACAAGACACAATCAATGCTTTCTCTGCACGATAGCAATGGAGAAACTTTAGGAGGAAATGCGGCCAAAGCAGAGTTACTAAACAGAGCCTTCCAAAATTCCTTCGCCAAAGAAGACGAAATAAATATTCCAGAATTAGAATCAAGAACAGCTACCAACATGAGTAACGTACAAGTAGATATCCTCTGAGTACTGAAGCAACTTAAATCACTTGGCAAATGCAAGTCTCCCTATCCAGATTGTATACCAGCTAGGTTCCTTTCATAGTATATTGATGCAATAGCTCCATATTTAACGATCACATACGCCCGTTCGTTCGACGAAATATCTGTACCCAAAGACTGGAAAGTTGCACAGGTCACACCAATATTCAAGAAAGGTAGTAGGAGTAATCCACTAAATTACAGACAAATATCATTAACTTCGATATGCAGCAGGATTTTGGAACATATATTGTGTTCGAATATTATGAATTACCTTCAAGAAAACTGTCTATGGACACACAGTCAACACGGATTTAGAAAGCATCGTTCTTGTGGAACACAACTAGCTCTTTACTCGCACGAACTGTTGAGTGCTGTTGACAAGGGGTTTCAAAATGATTGCGTATTTCTAGATTTCCAGAAGGCTTTTGAGAACTTACCACACTAGCGGCTTGTAGTGGAATTGCGTGGTTGTGGAACATCGTCTCAGTTATGTGACTGGAAAAAATGGTTCAAATGGCTCTGAGCACTATGGGACTCAACTGCTGTGGTCATCAGTCCCCTAGAACTTAGAACTACTTAAACCTAACTAACCTAAGGACATCACACACATCCATGCCCGAGGCAGGATTCGAACCTGCGACCGTAGCAGTCGCACGGTTCCGTATGTGACTGGATTCGTGATTTCCAGTCGGACAGGTCACAGTTCGCAGTAATTGACGGAAAGTCACTGGGTAAAGCAGAAGTTATTTCTGGTGTTCCCCAAGGTAGTATTATAGACCCTTTGCTGTTTCTTGTCTATACAAACGATTTGGGAGACAATATCAGCCGAATCTGTCCGCCCTCTTTCATAATACTGCTGCACTGTGTGGGACCCTTGCCGGATAGGACTGACGGAGTACATCGAAAAAGTTCAAAGAAGGACAGCACGTTTTGTATTATCGCCAAACAGGGGAGAGAGTGTCACCGAAATAATACAGGATTTGGGGTAGACATCATTAAAACAAAGACGTTTTCCCTTGCGGTGGAATCTTCTCTCGAAATTTCAATCAGTCAGCTTCTCCTCCTAATGCGAAATCATTTTGTTGACGCCGACCTACATAGGGAGAAATGATAACCATAATAAAATAAGGGAAATGAGAGCTCGCACAGAAAGATATAGGTGTTCGTTTGTTCTACGCGATATACGAGATTGGAATAATAGAGAATTGTGAAGGTGGTCAATGAACTCTCTGCCAGGTACTTAAACGTAGTTTGCAGAGTATCTATGTAGAAGTAATTAACTGATTAGGTATTTAATTAGGGTTTAAAATCTCTTCAGTATTGCTCAATAAATGGCAGCACAGTTGAAACACAAACTTGTCTATTACCAACGCAAGAGTATGCAACTTCTGGAGTTCCCCCAAGGACCATGAGGTTTCCCATTTCAAATGGTTCAAATGGCTCTGAGCACTATGGGACTTAACATCTGTGGTCATCTACCCTAGAACTTAGAACTACTTAAACCTAACTAACCTAAGGACATCACACACATCCATGCCCGAGGCAGGATTCGAACCTGCGACCGTAGCAGTCGCGCGGTTCCGGACTGAGCGCCTGAACCGCTAGACCACCGCGGCCGGCGGTTTCCCATTTATCTACAACACTAGGATATGAGTTTCCGCTTCACTATCACATCAGAAACAATGGACCTAGGGATGTTTAGGAGTTTGGAAATCTCGCATACAGACGTATGACACAAGCGACACCCAGTCAGCTGACCACGTTCGAAGTCCGTGAGTTCCGCGGAGCGTCCCATTCTGCTCTCTCATGATGTCTAATGACTACTGAGATCGCTGATATGGAGTACGTGGTAGCAGGTGGCAGCACAATGCACCTAATATGAAAAACGTTGTTTTATGCTGTGTTCGGATACTTTTGATCACATAGTGTATCTAGATCCTCTGACACCGCTTAGCTCTATTGTGGAAGAGTTCTTACACTGTCCTAAATTATACGGAGTTTCTATAAAGTTAGGTAAGGTATATGCATCTGTCACACTTCTACCATTTGAGTAGCGATAATAATTTCTTTGCCCAGACGATGCCACTATGATACCCTGTGCAGCTGTTCCTAAAAGAATCTTGAGAGATACTGCTTCTTATAGCACTGCATGAAACCTTTCTATAGTTGCTAGAATGTATGCACGTTCTTAACACACGCGTTTGTTTCCCTCCTCTCTTACAGCGATGTTTTTCAGCACATACATTTTTTGTTTTTCATATGTTATCGGTTTTTATTTCCGTCTGTTGCGTATATCTTGGATGTTTGGAGTATATGCGAAACTTTGGCAGCAGGAGTTGATCCGTATTCTGTGTTATGTACATGTGAGAAAGTAAAAAATGGGCATCGTCTTTGTTACATGGTCATGGAGCGAGATTTTGTATGAAATCAATAAGCATAAAGCTATGTTTAAGGTAGCTTAAGTCAGCACACTCATATACTATACCATAACTAACATTACAATGCACTATACTTCCACCATAATCCGTGTGTTTTAATGTAGGCAATGGCAATGAGTATTGTGTGTTTACAGATGATTTCTGAGTAGACATTTTGTGGAAAAATAAGAAGTGATCTCGTAGGCAGTTTGTAGAGATTGTGGCTGGCTAGAGGAATCCAAGTGATTTTCGGATGCTAAAGGAAGGAAGTTACACCCGGTAGGGTGACGCATATACATTTACACACAGAACATTAAGACATTTGGTCACGAATGGTGGATAAGAGATATCCCCAAAAGGCATTAAATGATCTTCAAGCACATGTGTTCCAGCAGCGGTAGGAATAAAATGATAGTAATAATGACGGTAATAATCGAATTATCCGGTAACTTCACCCTTCACAGTGGATTTTCTCGAACTAAGAAATTTGCTCAATTTGGGAAAATTCAAAATGTCTTTACTTCGAGCCTATGATGCCTAGAAGAGCCTTTACATCCTGCTGACATGAGAACAGCATAATCTCCGCGTCCGAAGATTGCTTCTACTTAACCATTTAATAGAATCGCATTTTTTCCACCGTGACTAATTTTGTAAGCTAAGCGCATCATCCGTTTCAGCACACTCTTGAGGCTGGGAAATGTTGCCACAATGGTCTGGTGGAACGAATTATCACAGGTGCAATGCGTGGGTTCAGGCATTTACTTTTAAGAGGCAGAAACAGATTTATTTTACCTCTGGTAACCTCAAGAGAAAGACTTTATAATCCATAATCCGCATTAAACATCACGTTCCTTCATTACCAACTGGGCAGAACGGGTTTACGTTGGGAAATGACATAGCGGAAGTCATGGCAAACAGAAATACAGTCGCCAGTAAACTTACTTACATTAGAAAATTTTATATTATTTGATGAACCGATAGCCATTTAAAGGAACAGGGCTCTTATTTTACTTGTACTTGATTGAACTAGAGACCTTGAAAAATTTGGTGCTGGACTGTGATTCGAATTCGTATCTCCTCTTTCGAGGATCTGAATCTCTCGGAACAGTATAGTTCAATCATTTCGTTCCTTTTCCCAAGACTGCAATTTTCTCTAGGTCTCCTCCAAAGGATCCAGTACAAAAATATTCATAATTTCATTTCAAGCCCTATCAAGTGCACACCCACCTGCTAATGAAAATTAACGTGCATTTTTAATGTCTGTTCATGAGTTGCCAACAATCGCAATAGGTGTTGTTATTTCTGGTCAAACACGCACACATCTTTAAATGCATGCACACTTTGTTACTTCAGAATGGAGGTATATCAGACATCCTTCGTGGTTAGCTAACATGGACGAAAGGGACTTGATAGGAGTCCCAGTTTATTACAAAAATCGTCGTCTTTTATTTTCAAGTGTAGATTTGGTTACTGGTATTGGCAAAAATTTCGGTAATTCGTGACTCTTCATGGCTAGTCATCAATATGATGTGATTTGATTAGA
Organism: Schistocerca nitens; assembly: GCF_023898315.1. Classification (NCBI taxonomy): domain Eukaryota; kingdom Metazoa; phylum Arthropoda; class Insecta; order Orthoptera; family Acrididae; genus Schistocerca; species Schistocerca nitens. The sequence goes on along the minus strand of NC_064616.1, from coordinate 505,038,633 downwards.
TTACATTAGATTAATTCTTGTTCCATATATCATGAATACGACATTTCGTAATGATGTGGAACGTGTCATTTTAAATGAAAGATTTATTTACATACCATGATTCAATTTCTTTACAACAATTTTCTACACACACTCTCTCTCTCTCTCATTCTTTTTTATTTCTCTCTCTCTGTCTCTATTACACACACACACACACACACACACACACACACACACACACACATACACATTCTTTTTTATTTTTATTTGTTTGTTGTGCTCGACTATCGGCGACGCACGAAAACGCCTGTGAATGAGTTTCTTAGTTTTGAGTACACTAACAAAAGAAATATAAAAACAACTATGAGAGTTACTGATTTATGATGCTTAGTGTGCAGTCAATTCTGAGTGTTATTAGTAACTACGCTCCAGTCCCTAAACCTAGTTACAGAAATGCGAATCAGACGCATTACGTATTCCAGGCCGCAGCAGCTGCGAATTCGAGACACCAGCTACGGTCACTTCCCAGCCCGCTGTAGGATCACATCGGTTTGTCTTCTTCCTGCTGGTACTGTAAATGAGATTTGGCAACGTATGTTTGGCAACTCTGTGATCGACGAGTTACTTCCTGGTGTGCACGGAATTAAGCCTCAAAGTTCACTTGATTTTACCTGTCATTTCCATTGAATAATCTGATTTGTTATCGCTTGAGGTGTAACAAAAGATTGTAAACTTACGGTTTTCAGCCCAGGAAAATCGTTGCAGGTGGAAATCGCAACTAATCTCATCCTTTAAATAGCGGTTTACGCGTTCTAGCATCTATTGGCCTCTTAAGAATAACCTACGCCACATACCTCTTCGCCAGCTGTGTGGTAACGTGTTGAACTGTGAAAAAATTCCTTTTATGGTTCGCAGTTCCAGTCGCACTGACTGCAACGTTTTTATCCATTCTGTGAAAGAGCTACAAGCAGTCAGATCAAACATCAATAAGGAAATAGCAAGAAAATACTTTCGGCTCATAGTGCAATGGTGAAAAACTTACAATGCTGCACAACAGGTAACGCCTCTTTCCGCTGCTGACAAGCAAAAATTTGGGTTTCTAGAAATACATAACTTTATTTATGAAATGTCACATTTGCATACCTCTTGAGTATGACACAGCATACCACTTAAACACAGACACAATCAAAATCTAAGTGAGTAGTATTTTACTAATTCGTTTCGATAGAGGCACGCTTGTGTACAGATACTCAGTTTTATTAAAACAGGCTTACGTCGTACGGTTATCGTGGGTAGTTTTATTTCATTTCTTATAATACAGTGCACGATTTTCGTAAGGTTTCCTTTAGTGTTGTTGAAATAATAGTAAACATGAGAGCGAAATTAATCATGAACGAAATATGCGAATTCTCTGATGTTATCTATAACAGTCTATCAATGAACATGCAGTTTATTGATTACATGCATGTAGAAAACTTGTTCTGAGTTAAAGTTGTCAAACAATGTTTGAAGAAGAATAAACTGCCACTACCACAAGACAGCTAATGTGAGAAAATACTTTTCTAACGTATTTGGGCACGATGTGCTCTCCCCATACACAACACAAAAGCTTCGAGATGCATCTGCTTCCTGGCTGTCTATTAAACCTTAAAAGAACATAATGTCACAGAAGTTAGCCCTTTTTCCACATGCGACTATTTTGGGTTGAGAAGTGAAGGGAATTATGTTCAAAGTTCCATGAGATTGGTAACTACAGCAGACAGCAGAATTGCGATTTAAAAAAATTTAGCAGTAAATGTATTCGAACTCGCGACATCTTATCTACGGTGCACGACACCATTACGCTACTACCTGACGCATAGCTACAAGGGCTCCAGAGCTGAAGAACAATCCCTCCAGAACTTCTGCATCCCACAGCGCTGCGCGATAATGCAAATGGCTGGGTCTAGACTTCTGAGAGAAACAGTTACGGCTTTTCTTTTGCGCTGCACGACGTTTTCTACAAACAGATAGCGCAATAGCATAGCTCAAGTGGAAAGGAACACTTCCTATTTAAATTTCTGCATCCTACACTGTTGGCAGTTCTGTGTAGGTGGCAGTTACGTGATTTTATTTCGGTGATTACAAAATAGAGTCGAATGTATGCACTGGGTAGCCGAGGCAGCTAGTTCATGGTGATTCGGTCAACCAAGTAAATGAATTTACTGAACATGCTGCAATTTACTACAGGGAGCCTGTGTGTCAGAATTTTCATCCAGTGTGGCGCAACGGTCTTACGATAGAAAAATGAGTCAAAGAAATGAGGTTTTGGTGGTCTGTTGGACTGATGATAGGTTATTATACCTATGGTCTGGGTTCGATACCGACTTCTGTCAATAATTTTAGATAGGGAGAGAAAGATTCCATTCTCTTCTGGCTATACCGAATGAAGAAGATATAATGGCAGTGTGGTCTGAAATTCACATTAAAGATGATATTCCTTCGATGCCAAATAGACGTTAGGTTGAACCACAATAAAGTCTGGAGTGGCGACATGTAGAAACTCTATCACCAGTAACCTTTCTTATACTAGTCATTTATTTCTAGTGACGAAACAAAAGCTATGTAGGGTCACAGGACACTTATTCCATCTTTTATCTGAGCTTCTGTATGTCGATAAAATTGGTTCTGAACTGAGAATGCAACTCAGACCGCCCTTAACACGGAATTTGATCCCTTCGTGACAATACAGCTCGGCGACAATTTGTTGTTTGTTCAAAACTGCAGATTCCTCAACATCTCCACATATTATGCGTGAATGGGTTCGAATCCTGGCCCGGCACTAAAGATTTCATTATGTATTATCAAGCTCTAGCATGAGAACACCTATCTGCTGGTGGATAATAATTTTGATTTTTAATGTATTTTCATTCGTTGTCAACACTAACGATATCTGACGTTTCAGACTCCCAGTGGGACACAGAACTATTTGCGAGATCACTGTAAGTTCAAGATGTTATTCCGAGCTGCTGGTGGAGAAAAATTCGGTAGCTGACGTCTCTTTGTGTGTAGTCAACAACTATATGTGTGGGGCTCTATACACTGTGAGCACTCAACTCTTCGTCATATTATTTCTAGTTCAAACATGCTCACATGTCGCTGCTGGTGCAACAAAACCATATTTAACGTTCGTTTTCTCTAGAATATAACAGCGATAGGTGCTGGGTTGGAGTCCTGGGAAGGAAAAAATTAATGTTTCGTCTCGTAATTTCAGTTAAAACATCTACCTACTGCCGAGAAAATCCGATATGTCACAGTTGGTTGTGCTTCGATATCAGTCCGATTAGGTTCTGGGTTCGGATCCCTGTCCAACACAAGGCTTCACCTCACGGAATTTCAAGTAAGTTACTTGTGAAGAAGCAATATTTAACATCTCTCGTAGTTCGTTAACAGGGACAAGAGATGCTGGGTAGGAATTCGCGTCTGTTAAAAATATTTGCGTTATGTAATTTAAAGTTGATATTTGCTAACTGATACTGTCTAAAATCGAGGAATATCACTCTCTGTATGCCTAATTAGGAACGACTGTTAGTTTGCGTCAGTCACGAAATCTTTGCTTAGTCTGCCTGACCTGGGTTTGAATCCTTATGCAGAACGAGACGGTTCGTCGTGTCATTTGAAGTTCATACATATTCTCAACTAGCTGCTCGTTAATAACTTAAATTTTTAATGTCATTTTGTGTTAAATAATAAGTACTGTATGTTACTTTGAAGTGGAAATCATGAATACGACGAACTTACTACGTGCATTACCTATCTGACGTAATAATTAGAGTGGTAACATTTCAGGTATGTCATTTATTGTAATAAATGTGAGCTTACAAGCCTTAAGGACAGTCTTGTCTGTGATAAGGTGTTCCCTGATATTTGTAACATCGTGGTATTACTTTACATGTTGAGTTACTGCGATACAGAGCTGGGATTTTAGTGGTGACTTGTTGGAACCATTTTCAATAGTCAAACGACTGTACCAAGGAGCGATTTGAGGACCTGCTAGATAGCCGCGTTATGCCGGTTGCATGCGAATCAGGCGAAATGCAATTCAGGCCGTTCGGATACTTTTGAGCATGACTGTACATAATCCTGGATGGGGCACCCCGCAGAAGGTGCGTCATTACCGTGATAACGGCGACTGGGAAACCCATATGGTGGAGAACGGCCGTAACTAACGAATGGTCAACCCTATCAAAAGCTTGAATAAAGTCCAAAGACGCAAGTGACCCAGAGAGGCGTTGTGCCTGGGTAACGGCGGTCATATCCCTGTAGCGGCATAAAGCCATGCGGATATTATTATCCCCTCCCAAAGATGCTTGGTCTGGCGACAGAAGATATCGGGCAACATTTTTAAGTCGTGCATTCAAAAGGCGAGTGAAGATTTTCATATCACTGTTAAGGAGGGTGATGGGCCGATTAACACTGATATTGTTGCCACCTTTCGGTTTATGTACAGGAATAATAATTCCTTCCATAAAGGCGTCCGGCACAGGTACTTCCGGAGACATCAGTTCCCGACAGATGGAGGTGAAGGTGGACTCTAACAAATCACGGAAGGTGCGATAAAATTCGAGGGGAAGACCGTCAGGTCCTGGGGAGCGATTGATGGTTCCTGCCCAGATCCCATCGCGGACTTCATCATCAGTCACCTCTGACATCAAGTCAATCGCCGCATCTCCAGGGATACCACCGAAGTTGAGCTGTGAGACTTCCTCGATCAACTCTGGGGAATGTGGAATTGCGTCGTAGAGCTGCTGGTAGTGGGCGTGAAGCACATTCCCTATTGCAGATTGGGTTACGTAGCGACGCCCTTCTTGGTCTGTTAGGACGTGAATCAATTTTCGGCGTCGATTGTGGCGTTCTTGGATGATATGGTACATCGACGGATGTTCATGAGGCATGCGATCAGCAGTACGAGATCGTACTATCGCCCCTTCCAAATGCCTTCGCATGAGATTGGAGATTTGGGCCTTAGCATGGTTCATCCTTGTATGGCGCTCAGGGGAGGCTCTTCCTCTAGGCGACAACATCTTTGCCATACCGGATCAAAGTTTTGCGAAGAGCAGGTTTTGCACACTGGATCCACCAGGATATGGTAGACGGATACGTGGGACGACGTCTATTACATGTGATCCAAGTGTCTTCTATTAGAAGTCGACGGTCAGGTGAATTAAGAAGTGCCGTGTTCAGTTTCCATAAACCACGTCCGTACCATACTGCCTGCCTTGTGAGAACAACATCACAGAAGTAAGCCTCATGATCTGAGAAAGCAACAGGCCAGATTTCAGCCAGTCGAGTGTGTCGAATTAGGGATCGCGAGATGTAGATGCGATCCAGTCGGCTAGAGGAGTGTGCAGTGTAGTACGTAAAGCTCAAAAGATCACCGTGAACATGTCTCCACGTGTTAACAAATTGTAGTCGCGTGACGACTGTTTCCAGAGCTGCGCATGGTGAGTGACACAGCAATTGATCGTGAGGTCACTGGGTGCAGTTGAAGTCTCCACCCATGACCCAGTCATCGTGTGGTCCCATAAAAAGGGGTGTAACTTCATTCGCGAAGAAGGCATTGCGTCCACGACGGTAGCTGGAGCCCGACGGCGCATAAACGTTGACGATGCGTACACCGAAGAGAGTAAGGGCCATACCTCTGCCGCTGGGGAGGTATAGGACATCTTCGGCAGGAAGACCTTCTCGTAAGATGATGACAACACCACTACCGGTGTCCGAAGCGGGAGAAAGATGCGCCGTGAAGCCATGTGGTGGTGAAAAATCGGCGACATGCACTTCCTGAAAAAGCGCAATATCTATGTCCGCATCATAAATCATATCGCGGAGCAGCGCTAGTTTATGGGGCGCACGAATGGTCGCGAGGTTAATCGATAATTATGGTGTTGGAGTCCCACAGGCACAGGTGGGGCTCCTTCTTCAGGAGCGAGAGGTCGTCGATCTTGCCGGTCCGCTGAAGAGGCTGCTATTGCGGAGAGTTTGCGGGCGCGGTCGCAACCGATGGGGGTGCCCTCATCAGCACCGTCCACCCCAGTCCCTTCGATCTCCACGTCGTCTGCCCAGGAGACTCATACTGCGGTAGGACATCGGCTGTGCACATCATCCACGTGGAGAGGAGACGTAGTTTTCGGCTCAGCGGATAGGCTCTCTTCAACGTCGACCTGTGGGGGCGACGGCGCCAGTAAGGAGGGGGGTTCGTTGCCAGTGGTCGCCTGTGGCGGGTCGTTCGCATCAGACTTTTGGTCATCAAAGCGGTTCGTCGTCCATCTTCGGGTCTGCATCCCTGGTATCCATCTGTAGAACGGATTCATCAGGGGGTGTACGGCTACGTTTCTTTCTCTTTCGTGGCGACTCTTGTTTCCGAACATGTCGTTCAGAGTTCGATTGCGGGTCGCTTTCGTCTGACTCCGGACCAGTCTGAAGGAAAGCAGAAGCAGGTACCACTCCCGGATCAACGTCCATCTCAGTAGCATTTTCAGTCACCGTGCTGCGAAGATTCGGCAGGTCAGGATCTGACTTCTGTGACACCTCAGAAGGAATCTCAGTAGCGGTTGCATCTACCTGATCAGACGACGTCAACGGAGCAGGAAGACCCTGTGTAGAGGTGCTACCTTCCTGGGAAACCTTGGCATATGTGACAGGGATCTGAGTGATCACCGCTGGGGACGCTTCCTCGCCGACCGGCGTCTGGATCAGGCGGCGTCGCATGCAGGCGGATCTGACGTGGCCTTCCTATCCACAACCCGCACATGTTCGGGGTTGGCCGTCGTACATGACAATGGCTCACACCCCGCCATTTGTCAGGTATATGTTTTTTCAGTTCAATTTTGACCTGACGCACACTATTAAGAACATGGTAGGTCGTGAAGGTTTGCCATTTTTCCTCTACGTAACCGATGACGTTACCGTATGGTTGTAACGCAGAGACAACTTCGTCCTTCGGCACTTCAAAAGGTAGTTCAAACACCCTAATCGTGCGTTGACCGTACTCTGTGAGTTCAAGTGTTCAGTCTCCTGGGCAGACGACGTGGAGATCGAAGGGAATGGGGTGGACGGTGCTCCGACGTGGCCATCAGAGTATTTGAACTTAAGTCCATTGACATGTCGGCGAATAACATCTTCACACGCCTCGGTGTTTGTCATTTTAATATAAACGACACTACTCGTGATCGAAAAATGGATTCCGAGAACGTGGTTAGGATCTAAACGAACTTCATAACGTAGGAACGTTTCAACTTCATGTGCACGTGGTCGCGCATGTTCAGCTGGGAAGCAAACTTTAAGGGTCGCACGGCGGTAAGCGCTCGACATGTTGTTCACGGTGGACGGACACAAGCCTTAAATCTACGACGCGGAAGTAAACAACGCCGGCAGCGGAGCACTGGCCGGCACGCGGGGCCGTCCGCACGCTGCCACGGCTGAGAGCCGACTGAGCTGTTGGGTAGCTGTGTCAAAATCTATTTTTCAGTTTACATAGGTTGTGTGATTTGTATCTTTATTTTACAGTACAGCACTTTATAATGACCTGAGCACAAAAGTGCCGTAATATATAAATGTAATCATAGTATCAATTCAAGCAAACATTTCCTCATTTATAAAGTTCTGTCAGACTGTGAAAGATCTACCGTACGAAGTTAAGTAATTACATGAAACGATAACAGTGAAATTCTTTCTGAAATGCTGAACCTGCACCGCGTGGAATATTTCTTAACATATAATAATTTGTGGCAGACTGGTATTCGAAACTGGATATCCTACTTACAGATTCCATTGACGTTACTGCTGTCATGTGACGATGATGTGCTGCAGTGTCAGTTGTTTCTATCTGATGGACTAAAACGCCGGCCAGAGTGGCCGTGCGGTTCTAGGTGCTACAGTCTGGAACCGCGCGACCGCTACTGTCTCAGGTTTGAATCCTGCCTCAGGCAAAAATGTGTGTGATGTCCTTAAGTTAGTTAGGTTTAAGTAGTTCTAAGTCCTAGGCGACTGATGACCTCAGAAGTTAAGTCCCATACGCTCAGAGGCATTTGAACCATTTTTTGACTTTAAAACAAAGATTACCTATTTACCGCTTCGAAGGGCAATCTGAAAATTATTTTCACGCTTTTATAGGTTCACTCTCCGAACGATGGAATATTCTGATAGAATAATGCTAGGTCCCACAGGTCAAATCGGTTTAGTGATTTTCCCTATGAATTTCATATAACTGCTTAATTCCGGGATAATTTTTACAAACCAAACAGAGCGTTTACAAGAGCGAGATGGCACAGCGTTTAAGGTATTTGAGTCGTATTCGGAAATAGTAGCAGTGAGACCATGTCTACTCATTTTGTTTTAGGTTTTTCGTCATTTTCCTGAAATCTAAAGGAGAGTGACAAGATGAGTTATACACAGACCCAGAAGATTATTTCTTGCCTCATAGTTCTCCAATTCGTTCTTAACCTTCGTCTCTAATGACCCCAGGGTCAGAAGGATAAAAAAAGCCAAACATACTTCTTTCGTATTTCTATGGTGGCGTCTTTTTGTGCCTGATGTCCTCCTGCAGCTATCAGTACTTTCGGTCTGCGCCTCTACTGAGTTAAATCAGCGGACATTCGGGGGCTAGAGAGAGTCCTGCACAAAGTTAAAGTACTTTACGGGTGATAAGTCGGACCAATCTACAAGGTGGCTGAGAACGCTATCGACAAACTTTCAGAAGTGGTCCAGGAATGTATGTTGAGTGGTTTGACGCAAGGAACCCGTAACTACATCTACATCTACATCTACATTTATACTCCGCAAGCCACCCAACGGTGTGTGGCGGAGGGCACTTTACGTGCCACTGTCATTACCTCCCTTTCCTGTTCCAGTCACGTATGGTTCGCGGGAAGAACGACTGTCTGAAAGCCTCCGTGCGCGCTCTAATCTCTCTAATTTTACATTCGTGATCTCCTCGGGAGGTATAAGTAGGGGGAAGCAATATATTTGATACCTCATCCAGAAACGCACCCTCTCGAAACCTGGCTAGCAAGCTACACCGCGATGCAGAGCGCCTCTCTTGCAGAGTCTGCCACTTGAGTGTATTAAATATCTCCGTAACGCTATCACGGTTACCAAATAACCCTGTGACGAAACGCGCCGCTCTTCTTTGGATCTTCTCTATCTCCTCCGTCAACCCTATCTGGTACGGATCCCACACTGATGAGCAATACTCAAGTATAGGTCGAACGAGTGTTTTGTAAGCCACCTCCTTTGTTGCTGGACTACATTTTCTAAGCACTCTCCCAATGAATCTCAACCTGGTACCCGCCTTACCAACAATTAATTTTATATGATCATTCCACTTCAAATCGTTCCGCACGCATACTCCCAGATATTTTACAGAAGTAACTGCTACCAGTGTTTGTTCCGCTATCATATAATCATACAATAAAGGATCCTTCTTTCTATGTATTCGCAATACATTACATTTGTCTATGTTAAGGGACAGTTGCCACTCCCTGCACCAAGTGCCTATCCGCTGCAGATCTTCCTGCATTTCGCTACAATTTTCTAACGCTGCAACTTCTCTGTATACTACAGCATCATACGCGAAAAGCCGCATGGAACTTCCGACACTATCTACTAGGTCATTTATATATATTGTGAAAAGCAATGGTCCCATAACACTCCCCTGTGGCACGCCAGAGGTTACTTTAACGTCTGTAGACGTCTCTCCATTGATAACAACATGCTGTGTTCTGTTTGCTAAAAACTCTTCAATCCAGCCACACAGCTGGTCTGATATTCCGTAGGCTCTTACTTTGTTTATCAGGCGACACTGCGGAACTGTATCGAACGCCTTCCGGAAGTCAAGAAAAATAGCATCTACCTGGGAGCCGGTATCTAATATTTTCTGGGTCTCGTGAACAAATAAAGCGAGTTGGGTCTCACACGATCGCTGTTTACGGAATCCATGTTGATTCCTACAGAGTAGATTCTGGGTTTCCAAAAACGACATGATACTCGAGCAAAAAACATGTTCTAAAATTCTACAACAGATCGACGTCAGAGATATAGGTCTATAGTTTTGCGCATCTGCTCGACGACCCTTCTTGAAGACTGGGACTACCTGTGCTCTTTTCCAATCATTTGGAACCCTCCGTTTCTCTAGAGACTTGCGGTACACGGCTGTTAGAAGGGGGGCAAGTTCTTTCGCGTACTCTGTGTAGAGTCGCATTGGTATCCCGTCAGGTCCAGTGGACTTTCCTCTGTTGAGTGATTCCAGTTGCTTTTCTATTCCTTGGACATTTATTTCGATGTCAGCCATTTTTTAGTTTGTGCGAGGATTTAGAGAAGGAACTGCAGTGCAGTCTTCCTCTGTGAAACAGCTTTGGAAAAAGGTGTTTAGTATTTCAGCTTTACGCGTGTCATCCTCTGTTTCAATGCCATCATCATCCCGGAGTGCCTGGATATGCTGTTTCGAGCCACTTACTGATTTAACGTAAGACCAGAACTTCCTAGGATTTTCTGTCAAGTCGGTACATAGAATTTTACTTTCGAATTCACTGAACGCTTCACGCATAGCCCTCCTTACGCTAACTTTGACATCGTTTAGCTTCTGTTTGTCTGAGAGGTTTTGGCTGCGTTTAAACTTGGAGTGAAGCTCTCTTTGCTTTCGCAGTAGTTTCCTAACTTTGTTGTTGTACCACGGTGGGTTTTTCCTGTCCCTCACAGTTTTACTCGGCACGTACCTGTCTAAAACGCATTTTACGATTGCCTTGAACTTTTTTCATAAACACTCAACATTGTCAGTGTCGGAACAGAAATTTTCGTTTTGATCTGTTAGGTAGTCTGAAATCTGCCTACTATTACTCTTGCTAAAGAGATAAACCTTCCTCCCTTTTTTTATATTCCTATTAACTTCCATATTCAGGGATGCTGAAACGGCCTTATGATCACTGATTCCCTGTTCTGCACATACAGAGGCGAAAAGTTCGGGTATGTTGGTTATCAGTAGGTCCAAGATGTTATCTCCACGAGTCGGTTCTCTGTTTAATTGCTCGAGGTAATTTTCGGATAGTGCACTCAGTATAATGTCACTCGATGCTCTGTCCCTACCACCCGTCCTAAACATCTGAGTGTCCCAGTCTATATTTGGTAAATTCAAATTCCACCTAAGACTATAACATGCTGAGAAAATTTATGTGAAATGTATTCCAAATTTTCTGGATTTTCAATCCAGCCACACAGCTGGTCTGATATTCCGTAGGCTCTTACTTTGTTTCTCAGGCGACAGTGCGGAACTGTATCGAACGCCTTCCGGAAGTCAAGAAAAATAGCATCTACCTGGGAGCCTTTACAATGTAACTGCTTTTTCCGGAAAACTAGGACGAAACATTTCTTAAAATCTCCTTGATATTTACGAGAAGTGTTTCCTGAGTGTTACCACGTGAAATTCATGCCATTATCCGTCGCCAAAGTCCTTAGGGTGACAGATGCTATAGCATTGTTGGCCATTGAACAAAATACGATCTCACCGAATATAGGGCCACATTTATGTTTAGATTCAGGACTTACTTGCAGACAGAACTAAACACTTTTCTCATGTTTGAACATAATCGACACATTGAAAGGTAATTTCTGTTGTACCCCAAGGAAGTGTGATGGGGACATTACTGTCCGCTGAGGATGTAGGTGCCATTAAGAAGGTAGTGACGAAAGAAGACAGTAAAGAATTGCAGGAAGACCTGAAGAGGATCGTTGATAGCTTCAAGGACTGGCTGTTGACCCGCCCGTACTGCGAACAGATAGGCAAAGAAATCAACTACTGTTTGATTTCACTGTTGACGACAAATCAATGGAAACAGTAAATCACGTAGGATTAACCACTCGGAGTGAACTAACGTGTAATGGACGAATAAAAAGAAAGAAATTTAGGAGGATCAGGTGACCGACAGAGAATCTTCAGAAAATTTAGTTGCTCCACGAAAGAAGTGCTTTGAAAAACATATTCTTGGCTGAGTCTAAAGTATTACCATTACCTCGTTGGATAAGTAGCAGAGGTATGGGGCATTCAACGAAGAGCGGCGCGTTTCGTCACGGGGCAGTTTACTAGGCGCTAGAGCGTTAAGAGATGCTCAGTAAACACCAGTGGCTGTGTTTTAAGGGAGACGTTGTGGAGACTTACTATTGAAATGCCGAGAGAATATGTTTCGAGAAAAGTCGTACAACTTGTTACTTCCTTTCATATATTTCTTGTGAAATGACCACAAAGAGAAAAATCATCAGAAATCAGAGCTAATACGGAGGTTAACCTACAGCCATTATTGTCACGTATCATTCACGAATGGAACAGGGAAGGGGTAAAATAGAAGTACCCATCACCATACAAGATGGTGTGCAGAGCATAGATGCAGATGTAGAAAAAAATAATTTTGTGCCTGACAGATACCAGTGGCTAGCCAGTGTTTCCAACGGGCAAGCAATGACGCTTGACAAGGTTCTCCACGTACCTACAAAACAGCCCACTCGGCGATCACGCGGAGCTAGAGAAGGAACGACCCTTGGTTCGCGGCCGACCCCTACCAGTCGAATCACTGAAACATTTATGGAGGTATAGTTAGAGTTACGCAGCGCAGAAACCAACCTGCAGGCGCTGCTCGTCGGAGCTGAGCGGCGCGCCGTCACGCTGCCAGGAGAGCGTGGGCAGCGGCGAGCCGGCGGCCTCGCACTGCGCCGACCAGGCGGCGCCCGGCCGCAGCGTGCCACCTGCGAATGTCGCCACCAGCACCGGCGCCACGTCTGCAACACACCACAGGTCGGAGCCCGTTTCATTTCTCACTGATGCAAGGAGCTTGTTTGTTTGTTGACTTGTCTATCGTTTTCAGCCATTTATAAGGATGTACAATTTTACTAATATTTCTTTATCCATACACACACTGACGCAAAAAAAACGTCACACCAAAAGTAAATTAATGTAGAGTAATGAAATTGGGCGAATACATTTATCTACGTAACATATTTATGTGATTAACATTACAAGAATACAGGCTAATGTAAGGGCGAAATAAGCCAATGCAAATGTAAAATGCTCTCACCGCCACTAAATGCAAGCTTGCAAACATCCTTACATTGTGTATTACAGGTGCCAAGTGTGTGTTTATGGGACTGAGTTCCATGCTTGCTACATTCATCGGTCAATACAAGGACGATTAATGCTGCTTCTGGATGACGCTGGGGTAGTCGTCCGATGATGTCCCACATGTGCTTCATCGAAGACAGATCTGCCGATCAAGAAGGCGATGGCAAACTGTCGTCACTCTGAAGAGTATGTTGGGTGACGACAATGGATTGAGGGCGAGCTTCATCCGGTTGGGAAATACTCCCTGGAATGCTGTTCATCTGGTCGAATCACCAGATTGACGGACAGTTTTTGTGGCCAGGGTGCTTGGAATAACCACGAGAGTGCTCCTGCTGTCATAAGAAATCCAACCCCAGATCATAACTCCAGGTGTGTCCAGTTCCAAGAAAAAATTAAATAGGCAGTAGTTGTCAGATCAAATGAAAGTGGACTGCGCCAAGAGGCGCAAGCCCTGACGCCAAAGGAAGCTTTCCAGTATACGTAAGTGGTAACATCGTGTGGAAACCTATAAGAGAAATCGAACATTAAAGAGTTTACGTGTCGAAGGAGCCAGCAGATGGAAATATCCCAAACGGCTATTATAGAAGGTCAGCCTCGACTTAGAACGGCATGGTTCGAATGGCTCTAAGCACTATGGGACTTAACATCTGAGGTCATCAGTCCCCTAGACTTAGAACTACTTAAACCTAACTAACCTAAAGACATCACACACATCCATGCCCGAGGCAGGATTTGAACCTGCGACCGTAGCAGCAGCGCGGTTCCGGACTGAAGCGCCTAGAACCTCTCGGCCACAGCGGCCTGCTTAGAACGGCATATAAGCAAGAGATTCTGAGAGAGGATTCAGGGAGAGCAGTAGTGGTCGCTTTGAGGAGCCATCGTGTAGCTACGCCAGGCAGCAGCAGAAGGATGCAGAAGTAATATTCTCAGCGAGAAGTCGGTGATCAGATCTGGTGACACGCACATCAGCAGCAAGATAAGTAATCATTATCTGTTCTGGGGAATAGCTTTGAACATAGACGATCTCTCTTTGTCTCAAGGAATAGATAGCAGTTGTAGTTTCGTAATTAACAAGAATAATTTACGGAATAGTAATTGTCTCTAGTAAGCTTAGGAGAGTGGCCTGTTGATAAGAATAAATTGAGTCTGACATTTATTAAACAAGGGGTTAGGAACTGGTACCTCTTTTATAAGTTATCAAAGAGATAATAAATAAATTACTTAAATAAACACTGAACTCTTCAGCATACCCATCCTGCCATTAATCCTAACAGATTACCACTGCAACCAATAACCACAGTTCTACCTCGGAGAGCTTTCTCCCTCTCATCTCCGACAACAAAGGTTGACACCCCATGAACCCTCAGATTGTAGTCAACGTTCCTTCTGCACTACAAAACTGTGCTGGTACGCGACATAAAATGTATGGTGTCAGATGCGGGGTGGTTTGTCAGATATTTGATAGTTGATTAATTAGTTGGTGGGTAAGAATTGATGAATGAAGAATTAAGTGGATAGTTGAACATACGAAGCAGGAAAATAGGCAATTGCAGTAGTGTCCCAGAATCTCGCCGCAAGAAGAAGAAGCCATTTACGAACGGCAGAGCTCAAGATTCCGGAGAGCCTAGCAGACGATTCGAGCAGCGACGCCAAAACACAGCAGATCAAGAGAAGAACAAGAAGATCCAGCCAACAAAACAGGCAAGCCAACGCGACGAATTAATATTAAGGTCATTTGAACTTGTAACAGGATGACATCCTCCAGTAGCGATAATATAGGTATAAGTGCTAAGGATGCGGTAGTATTGATTCCGAAAACGTTCGATGGGAATAAGAGGGAATTGCAAGAGTTCATAGAAAACGCGAATGCTGCTTTCGAAGTAGTTAAAATCGAGGATACAGAATTACTATTTCAATATGTAAAATCTAAAATCACTGAGGATGCGAGATCAAAGTTAATAGTACGGGAGAACACAAAAAATTGGGTGGAAGTAAGAAGTGTGTTAGAAGAAAATTTTTCAGATAAAAGAACTATTGATTTTTATGCGTGAGATATGTTTAAAGCAACTTAGTATGCAGGGGAATCAATTGCGTCATGGGGTAGTAGGATAGACGAATTGTCAAAATCTTTCAAGGTTGCTGTAACTAGGGTAATGGATAGAGAACAGCAAAAAGGGGCTGTAGAATTAGTATTTGCACTAGGGCATGCATGTTTTATACAATGGTTAGCAAACGAGAGAATTCAAACTATTGTGTGCAGTAGAGGAGAAAATGTGAAGTTAGGATAGGCAGTAAAAATAGCCCAACAAGAAGCAACTTCCATTGTGTCAATGAAGGGATGGAATCAGGTGTCGAAGGGAATGAGTTGGCACAATAGCAGAAAGAAACCGATGAGACTAATGAAATGTTACCAATGTGGAAAAATAGGACATGTATCCAAACATTGTCGTAGTATTACGCAATTCAGATGGGTACCACCACCCAACAAAGCGGAAGAAGCGCGTAAATTTCAAAAACATTGTTATCACTGTGATAAACGAGGGCATATGGATGCAACATGTAAGAAGATAATTATTTGTCAAACATGTAGAAGGAGAGGACACAGGGCTAATGATTGTCGAACTCCAAGTAATAAATACTGGCATACAATGTTTAAAGATGGAGGAAACCGCGGAAGACAACAAGGAGACTGACCGTGAAATGAAGCAGGTGGCACGCAAAGCAGTGGCACGTAACCACTGTTAAATGGCCTAAAGTGCAGGTAGTAGACTGCGAGGCAGAAAATGAAATAATTACAATATACTTCAAAGAAAAAAATGGTTCAAATGGCTCTGAGCACTATGGGACTCAACTGCTGAGGTCATTAGTCCCCTAGAACTTAGAACTAGTTAAACCTAACTAACCTAAGGACATCACACACATCCACGCCCGAGGCAGGATTCGAACCTGCGACCGCAGCGGTCTCGCGGTTCCAGACTGCAGCGCCAGAACCGCGCGGCCACTTTCGGCCGGCCACTTCAAAGAAAGTTAAAGTTTTTAATCGACACAGGTGCTCATATAATTCTGCTCAAGGAAGAAGCAATAACCGCGAAAATACCTGTGAATTATAGAGAAATAAGAAGATTGAAAGGGGTTACGGAAGGTACAATGAACAGAATGGGCATAGCGGAATTGAATTTAAGACTAAACGGAAGAGTGCTGGGTAAGCAGACATTCCATATATTACGCAAGGGAACAGATGTTCCATATGACGGATTATTAGGAAGAGATTTTCTACAACGGCAGAGAGTTATTATCGATTACCACAGAGACAACTCAGAGTGAATGGGCATGGCATTCCGTTAGTGACAGAACCAGAAGGACAGCGATCACAGGCAGGGCCACGGGCACGTTACCAGGAAAATATGGAGCTGACAACAGAATTACGTAAGTTCAAGGGAGCATTAGCTGTGGACGGACAGACAAGAGGTAAACAAAAAAATGGCTCTGAGCACTATGGGACTTAACATCGGAGGTCATCAGTCCCCTAGAACTTAGAACTACTTAAACCTAACTAACCTAAGAACATTACACACATCGATGTCCGAGGCAGGATTCTAACCTGCGACCGTAGCGGTCACGCGGTTCCAGACTGAAGCGCCTAGAACCGCACAGCCACACCGGCCGGAACAAGAGGTAAACAGTACGGCACGTTAAGGTCATAGCGTAGAAGGACACCAGATCTGGAGCGCCCGCAATTCAAACTTACGAAAATAATTGAACCTAGGGAAGAAAGAGTAATGATAATTAGATTAGCTGAACACAAAAAAATTCCCGAGGGAGGCGACGTAATAGTACCGAAACAAGAATTAATTAAGCGTGTGTACATTCCAGGGGCAACGGCCTTGCCACAGTGGATACACCGGTTCCCGTGAGATCACCGAAGTTAAGCGCTGTCGGGCGTGGCCGGCGCTTGGATGGGTCACCATCCCGCCGCCACGTGCTGTTGCCATTTTTCGGGGTGCACTCAGCCTCGTGATGCCAATTGAGGAGCTACTCGACCGAATAGTAGCGGCTCCGGTCAAAGAAAACCGTCATAACGACCGGGAGAGCGGTGTGCTGACCCCATGCCCCTCCTATCCGCATCCTCACCTGAGGATGATACGGCGGTCGGATGGTCCCGATGGGTCGCTTGCGGCCTGTAGACGGAGTTAGTTTAGTTAGTTTAGTGTGTACATTCCAGAAGCAATAGCGAAAAACATTCAGGGGAAATGTATTATTAATATGTTAAATACCTATGAAGTAAAATGAGATGTGAGTTCAGTATGCTTAAGCACAGAACCATTATGTGTGGAAGCAACAGTAAGGAGGATAAAAGAAACGCAAGAACAGGCAATGGGCTACAAGAATCGTACAGCGCACGTTAGAGACGCATTATGAGTGGATCATTTAAACGAGGAAGAGAAATTTGAAGTGAAAAAACTGTGTAGTGAGTACTGTGATGTTTTCCATTTAAAAGGAGATAAATTATCATTTACAAAGATGATAAAGCATAGACTTCCGATACGGCCAAAGCATGCAGGAAAAGTAATCAATGTCAGACCATATAGGATACGAGAGTCCCAGAAAGAAGCATTACGAGAGCAAGTAGAAAAAATGTAAGCAGACGATATTATTGTAGTAAGCCAAAGTCCATGGAATGGGCCGATTTTATTAATCCCTAAGAAAATAGGTGCCAGTGGACAGGTAAAATATAGATTGGCGACGGATTGTCGTAAAGGAAACTAGATTTCAGTAGGGAAAGCATTCCCGATCCCGAATACATCGGATATATTAGACCAGCTAGGAAAAGCAAGGTACTTTTCAACATTGGATTTAGCCAGTGGACATCACCAGACATTAATGGAACCCAAGGAAATGGAGAAAACGGCGTTTAGACCAGCTAGGAAAAGCAAGGTACTTTTCAACATTGGATGTAGCCAGTGGACATCACCAGACATTAATGGAACCCAAGGAAATGGAGAAAACGGCGTTTAGAGCTAATTATCCACATTATGAGTATAAGAGGATGCCTATGGGCTTAAAAGGAGCGCCTAGTACGTTTCAGAGATTAATGAACGTAGTGTTATCAGGATTACAAGGAACCAGGTGTTTAGTGTATTTAGACGACGTAATATGCTATAGAAGTTCGCTAAAAGAACACAGTGAAAAATTAAGAGAGGTTTTTGATAGATTACGAGAACACAGGCTGAAGTTACAGCCAGACAAGTGTGAATTTTTACGAACTGAAGTCATATTTTTGGGGCATAAGATAACAAATAAAGGAGTACAGCCAGATGAGCGGAATGTAGAAAAGGTAATGATATTCCCAGTACTAAAGACGAAGAAGGAATTAAAAGGACATTTAGGTGTCATAAGATACTATCGCAAATTTCTAAAGGATTTCAGTGAAATAGCAGCACCGATACATAAATTATTAAAGGATGACGAACAGTATGAATGGGGAAGGGCACTGTGGTGTTCGTCTGTTGTAATTGTAAAGAAGAAATCAATTTCTGAAGAACCACAGTTCCGTTTTTGTGTTGATTACCGATCTTTGAAAGCTGTGACCACACCCGACATTTACCCCTTACCAAATTTAGTGGAAACCTTGGATTACTTGGGCAGATGTCGAATTTTTTCAGTATGTGATTTAACAAGTGGTTATCACCAGTTAACAGTGCATCCAGATGATCAAGCCAAAACTTCATTTGTAACAGCAACAGGAGAATACAAGTATCTTCGTATGCCGTATGGACTTCGTAATGCTCCAGGTACATTTCAACGCCAGATGGATTCAGTTTTACGAGGGCACACACCAACACAAGCACTTGTTTACCTTGATGATGTAATAATTTTTGGCGAAAACGTGAAGCAGCATACTGAGAGACTACAAGCTGTTTTTGAGTGTATAAGAAGCGCAAACCTGTCTTTATCAATAGATAAATGTCATTTTGCACAAAGTAAAGTTAACTATATTGGTCATGTTATAACCAGTGAAGGTGTTCGACCAAATCCAAAAGTAGTTGAAGATGTAAAGAATTTTCATGAACCACAGAATTTGAAAGAACTACAATCATTCTTGGGATTGTCAAAGTTCTACAGACGATTTATAGCCGATTATGCAAATATAGCACGTCCAATGACGCAGATACTGAAGAAAAGAGACACATTTAATTGGTCAACAGAGTGCAAAAAGGCAATGGTAGAACTTAAAACTGCTCTAACCACAGCCCCAGTGTTAGTCTATCCGGATTTCAGTAAAACTTTTATTCTTCCAACACATGCATCCAATGTTGCCATAGGTGCAATCTTGTCTCAAGAAGTTGATGGTTATGAACATCCAGTCTCATTTGCTTCAGACAATTAAACAAAGCAGAATTATACTACTACTGAGAAGGAGCTTTGTGATTTGGTTTTTGGTATAACACATAACAGACGTTTCTTAACTGGAAGAGAATTTACAGTTATTACAGATCATGCCGCACTTAAATGGTTATTGATCTTAAAGTATCCAATTCCAGATTAACACGATGGGCGTTAAGACTGAGTGGGTACCAATTTAAGGTTATTCACCGATCTGGTAAGCAACATGTGAATGCTGATGCAGTGAGTCGAAAAGTCAATGTTTGTGTTACAATAAGTCGAGAAGATGAGTTAAAGGCAGCTCAAGAAGAAGATCCACAATGCAAATTATGGAAAAATGATAAACGTTTTGTCGAAATAGATGGATTATTGTACAAAATCACTAGTAAAGGAAACCGCCTAGTTATTCCAGAAAGCATGAAAGAGCATATCATGAGAGAACAACATGATTCTTCAAAAATGGTTCAAATGGCTCTGAGCACTATGGGACTTAATTTCTGAGGTCATTAGTCCCCTATAACGTAGAACTACTTAAACCTAACTAACCTAAGGACATCACACACATCCATGCCAGAGGCAGGATGCGAACCTGCGACCGTAATGGTCGCGCGGTTCCGGACTGAAGCGCCTAGAACCGCTCGGCCACAAAGACCGGCCATTGATTTTGGTCCTGGTTATGGTATCATAAATGCATCGTTTAATGGTGTTGATAACACCGGGGTTAAGAACAGAGAATGATGAAGTATGCAGAAGATATTTATGTTTGATCCTGTTGTACGTATTCTTGAAGCCTAAAATCCCATGGTTATTGAGGTTTTAGCTGCTCTCGTCATATTTACGATATCTTTGTCGAGAGCGAGGATACCGAAAACTAAGCGTCCTATGAAATTACCTTCAATTTGGTATTTATAATGTTTGTTAGAAGCTTAAAATCTCTGATGCACTCTGCGAAAATCTGTGATTCATTCTGTAAATGCATTGAATAACCCGTAAAGAGCTCGTAGTACGTAATCTTCAGTGCTTCCGTAAGGTATGTCAGTATCTGTCACAAAACTCGAACCGAAGTACATCCGCACCAGGGGATTTGTTGGAGAGTTCGCTTGAAGAGCGAGCTTTAGTTCTTCATCTCAGATTTAAAAAAATAATAAAAAGAAGAAGAAGGAACGAACAGGACAATGCGAGCACGATTAGAGCTCTGAGGCTCCCGTACAAACATAATCATTTATACACTTAATAATAATAATAATAATAATAATAATAATAATAATAATAATAATAATTTCGTGTGGCTCAGTGGCCTGGTGCAAGACTTCCTTTCGGCGAGTTGCGTGTCCCTGACCTAACCTAGTTATCCAATCGGGGAAAGGAGACCTACAATTTAGCGTGGAACCCGAACCACATGTAGTGTCTGGCGACTACTCACTTCGCTGAGAGGTAAAGGTTAAGTTAAACCGAAGACAAAGTCCGTTGTCCGACCTATATTCGACCTCTCAGGTTCAAGACACGTGTTTTACCACTAGCTCACCAGGCCCAACAACTATGTACATGGTTCATCTAAAGGTTTTTATGAGTGACTTTATGAGTATCAAAATGTGCAACTTACCTGGTCGTATCTTTTGATTGCATTGACTTGGAAGATTATATTATTTACACCGATAAAAGGACAGTAGACCTTAGTATCTAACATAAATTTCAACTTGATATTGCTAACCCTTCCTGAGAAAAGGGGGTCTTAACAGACAGACGGAAAACAAACAAAAAAAGAAGAAAGTGATGTAATTATAAATTAACAATTTTCGGACGGATTGCTTTACTTGTACTGTGAAACTTTGATTCTTATCAGATTTCATGATTCTCGGTCAATGGGAAGTATCCTATATGTTTTGATGAGTGAGTTTCCGAGTGTCGAAATGTGTGACATAAAGAGCCTTATCTTTTGAGTGCACTGACTTACAAGTTTAAGTGTTTTATACAGCTAACGGAGCTTATCTGGCATAAATTTCAACCTGATGCCTCTACCTGTCCTGAGAAAAAAATGGGTTCCAAACAGAGGACAGAGAGAGGGGCGGATAACAGGGTGATCATATAAGGATTCCGTTTTTACCGATAAAGGTAAGGAATCCTGAAAAAGGAAAAAGAGTTAACGAAGACAATTTTAGACCTTTGTCTGTGCTAGTGGAGTTTGCAAAAGTTATTGAATAGGCTGTGATTTCGTAGGCTATCCCGGCGTAGAAACTCTTGAAAATCTCTTCGGGTTGGCTGCCGGATCCTAAAATCAACTCTATTAGATATTTCGGCGATGAAATTGTTTGCCATCTTCAGGAGAATGTTGCTTCTGCTGATGAGTCCTGCTGAGAACTGACGCCAGGCTGCAAATCGACGTCCAATATAGGCCACCATACCGTACATGGCGCATGCTCCGCCCATCATGGTTGCTGCCCTCCAAGACTAGGTATGTGGCGCCGCTCTTAGTAGAAAACCGGCGACAACGATATATTGCACTCAGGGATCAGGGACAATTTTCGAACACTAGGACTGGCCGCGCCGTAGAACGTTCTGTTTTTCCACGTCCTGCTAAGAGGAAACCCAAATATAACAGTAAGACTCAGTTTTTACAGTTTATAAGTGAGCTGGAACTGACATTCTGATTACACCTACGGATACATAATAATAATAATTTCGTGTGGCTCAGTGGCCTGGTGCAAGACTTGCTTTCGGCGAGTTGCGTGTCCCTGACCTAACCTAGTTATCCAAATAACTGTATGCTGCTATTTCTACCAGTAGAACAGTCTCTGCAATAGGAGATAGACCAAAACGAAAGCTATTCTGCTTTGCATTTTCATTCGCGTATGAAATACTGAATTATATTCTGGGGTGCTTCTTTGTATTCAAAAAGAGTAGTTTTGGTTCAGAAACGGACGGTTCGAGCAATAAGCGCTGTTAGTTCACTAACTTCGTGTTGATCTCTGTTCAGGAGTCTGGGAATTCTGACACTGGATTCACATTATATATTTCCTTTAATGCCATTTGCTGGTAACAGCACGAGATTATTCACAAATGTTAGTAGCTTTCACTCACTTAGTACTAACCAGAGTCACACCTGCATTTGGGTTGCCCCTACTTGACTCTTGTGCTGAAAGGTGTACGGTATTCTACTGCATACACTTTCAGTTAGCAACCACAAGAATTTTAAATAAAATCTTAGCAGTTTTCGTCGTAGTTTGAAGTCTAAGTGGCTCACTCCTATTTATTTTGTTATTAACTTTAATGGTCTGATTTAATGGATTGGCTCGTTGTTCCGTCACCGTGAATATTGCTTCCTCAATTTAGTCCTACAGAACTATACGTGTGAATAAATAAATACATTAATCCAGTGTGATTGTTCTAAGGGCGTTCAAATCATCAGTGCTGCATCAATCGGTATGTGGGCATTGAGCAAAGGCTTCTGATGCGGTCAACTTAGATGAACTCGGAAGATGATAAACCAATTGTGAACTCAGAACAGCAGTTGGTACGACAACAGTCTGTGTAAGATATAACCGTTCACCAAAAGCTGGGTTCTGTTTCTCTGGAGTTGACTTCAGGGAACGTATATGGGCTACTGCTCCACATTTGATCGGCTTTGAATATTTTGTAGTGTAGAGGACAATAGGAGACATATATTTTTATAAAACTTCCTGGCAGATTAAAACTGTGTGCCCGACCGAGACTCGAACTCGGGACCTTTGCCTTTCGCGGGCAAGTGCTCTACCAACTGAGCTACCGAAGCACGACTCACGCCCGGTACTCACAGCTTTACTTCTGCCAGTACCTCGTCTCCTACCTTCCAAACTTTACAGAAGCTCTCCTGCGAACCTTGCAGAACTAGCACTCACTCGGGCGTGAGTCGTGCTTCGGTAGCTCAGTTGGTAGAGCACTTGCCCGCGAAAGGCAAAGGTCCCGAGTTCGAGTCTCGGTCGGGAACACAGTTTTAATTTGCCAGGAAGTTTCATATCAGCGCACACTCCGCTGCAGAGTGAAAATCTCATTCTGGAAACATCCCCCAGGCTGTGGCTAAGCCATGTCTCCGCAATATCCTTTCTTTCAGGAGTGCTAGTTCTGCAAGGTTCGCAGGAGAGCTTCTGTAAAGTTTGGAAGGTAGGAGACGAGGTACTGGCAGAAGTAAAGCTGTGAGTACCGGGCGTGAGTCGTGCTTCGGTAGCTCAGTTGGTAGAGCACTTGCCCGCGAAAGGCAAAGGTCCCGAGTTCGAGTCTCGGTCGGGCACACAGTTTTAATCTTCCAGGAAGTTTCATATCAGCGCACACTCCGCTGCAGAGTGAAAATCTCATTCTGGAAACATCCCCCAGGCTGTGGCTAAGCCATGTCTCCGCAATATCCTTTCTTTCAGGAGTGCTAGTTCTGCAAGGTTCGCAGGAGAGCTTCTGTAAAGTTTGGAAGGTAGGAGACGAGGTACTGGCAGAAGTAAAGCTGTGAGTACCGGGCGTGAGTCGTACTTCGGTAGCTCAGTTGGTAGAGCACTTGCCCGCGAAAGGCAAAGGTCCCGAGTTCGAGTCTCTGTCGGGCACACAGTTTTAATCTGCCAGGAAGTTTCATATCAGCGCACACTCCGCTGCAGAGTGAAAATCTCATTCTGGAAACATCCCCCAGGCTGTGGCTAAGCCATGTCTCCGCAATATCCTTTCTTTCAGGAGTGCTAGTTCTGCAAGTTTCGCAGGAGAGCTTCTGTAAAGTTTGGAAGGTAGGAGACGAGGTACTGGCAGAAGTAAAGCTGTGAGTACCGGGCGTGAGTCGTACTTCGGTAGCTCAGTTGGTAGAGCACTTGCCCGCGAAAGGCAAAGGTCCCGAGTTCGAGTCTCGGTCGGGCACACAGTTTTAATCTGCCAGGAAGTTTCATATCAGCGCACACTCCGCTGCAGAGTGAAAATCTCATTCTGGAAACATCCTCCAGGCTGTGGCTAAGCCATGTCTCCGCAATATCCTTTCTTTCAGGAGTGCTAGTTCTGCAAGGTTCGCAGGAGAGCTTCTGTAAAGTTTGGAAGGTAGGAGACGAGGTACTGGCAGAAGTAAAGCTGTGAGTACCGGGCGTGAGTCGTGCTTCGGTAGCTCAGTTGGTAGAGCACTTGCCCGCGAAAGGCAAAGGTCCCGAGTTCGAGTCTCGGTCGGGCACACAGTTTTAATCTGCCAGGAAGTTTCATATCAGCGCACACTCCGCTGCAGAGTGAAAATCTCATTCTGGAAACATCCCCCAGGCTGTG
The DNA here is from genome assembly GCF_023898315.1 of Schistocerca nitens. Lineage (NCBI taxonomy): Eukaryota > Metazoa > Arthropoda > Insecta > Orthoptera > Acrididae > Schistocerca > Schistocerca nitens. Next base: position 505,013,873 of record NC_064616.1, on the reverse strand, counting down.
GCTAAGCCATGTCTCCGCAATATCCTTTCTTTCAGGAGTGCTAGTTCTGCAAGGTTCGCAGGAGAGCTTCTGTAAAGTTTGGAAGGTAGGAGACGAGGTACTGGCAGAAGTAAAGCTGTGAGTACCGGGCGTGAGTCGTGCTTCGGTAGCTCAGTTGGTAGAGCACTTGCCCGCGAAAGGCAAAGGTCCCGAGTTCGAGTCTCGGTCGGGAACACAGTTTTAATCTGCCAGGAAGTTTCATATCAGCGCACACTCCGCTGCAGAGTGAAAATCTCATTCCTATATTTTTATACTTTTTCATACGGCCGTTAAGGAATGAAATACCGGATTGAAAAAACTGAGTTTAGATTGAGAAAACTGAGTTTAATATTTCTCAATGAATACCGTTCAAACAGTAACAGATTAAAAAAACTTCAAATAAAAGGTCTATGGTTTTTAATGTGCGTTATAGTGGTGCATCCAGTTTTGTCGAAAAGGTCATTGTTTCGAAACACCCTACCGAAATATTTTGTTTTTGATTTCGACATTTGACTAGCACCAAATCATACAGCATCGTTAACACCAATTTCAATCATATATGATTAAATAGTATTCCAAAGACGCATTTGCCAGATATAAGCTAGAAATATCTCTACATCGCTGTGCGCGCGCCTTATGTGTGTTCGCTTCAGTGCCAGTTGTCATGTTGGGATGTTCAATAAGTCTTTTCAAAATAAATATATTCTAAATGTATATTCTACATTTATTTCTCTAAATACATATTTTCTTTAATTTTATGAAATATAAAATATCTTGTGTTTTATTTGGGTTCTATTTTTACATTTCGTACATTTTTTTTTCAAGTTGAAATCTTTTCACATTTAATTATGTGCTCTTTGAAATTGTTTGTACAGTTTTGTTGTAACACTATTATAAATCTATACAATAATGAGAAAGAACGGAATTGTTCGGCTCAAAAGAATGCTGAATGCATTTTGATTTTGCCCACGAAGAACATGGACAATTGCACTTTCATGACATTAGTGGAAAGGAAGAAACAATTCCCCATCCCTTTCTCTCAACCGACAAACCTTTCCCACGTACATGAGCAGCAGAATGAGGACAAGTAGTGTGGGGGGAAACGCTGTGTGGCGGGACGCCTATTTCGCATCACTGATTGTAATGCCCACACGCCGTGTGTTGGAGGCGCTGTTTACTATTTCCCTTGGCTCACGTCTTCGTTTCTGCCACTACAATTATGTGTACAGAGAAGATGTCGATGAACCCAAACAATATTTTTCATTTACCATGTACGAATTATGATCACGCACAATATAATGTGGACTCTGACCTATGATCACAAGCGATGAAATTACTTTTGCAGTACAGGTAGAAAATTTGATAAAAGACGCTGTTGATAAAGACGTATTTATGGAAAGTCACGCCACCTGAAGGGATGAAGACGAAAGTGCATTTTCAGAGCCTATTCTTATTCAATAACATTATGAAGAAGATTATGAAAAAATGGTAACAGATGATAAAAAAGCAATATGTGACACAGACTTCAAGTATAAATAAAAAGCCATTACTTTTTGGCCTTCTGGTAAAAACGAACTTGAAACTGTAAAACAGAGATACAGAAAGGTCACAAAGAGAGAAAGTCTATAAGAATAGGAAGCACAAATTGCAGGTGATATGAGAAATGAAAAGTTATTAGGTATTTCGAAGTCCGCATTAGATAAATTTAAAATTGCTGTGGACAAATCATTACCGATACATGATCTGGCAATAAAGAGGTGGACTTCATAACCTATTTATTATGGTAATTTATCACAACATTTATTCAGGACTTCCTCAAAATGGTTTCATAATTTCAAAATAAAACACTGGATTGTTTCAAGTAAAATCAACAAATTCATCATTCAACCGCAAGTAGCCAATAAAGAAGGATGGAGGTGAAAAGCTTACGAATTTGTGGAGACTGCGAAATCGAAAACTGTGTTGATTGGAGAGGTCAATGTGTATAATTCAGCCTGTCATGTTTCAATTAGGAAATGCAAGCAGAACGTAAAATATCTTTCAGAGGAACGTTAAAGGCTGAAATTCTAAAATCCCTGAATGAATTAACACATAGTTATAGGATACAACCCATTACATCTGCAATCGGAAATTTAACGTCCCCCTTGCTCATAGGTTTGCAAGAAAATGAGACAAGTTCCGACAAAAAGATTTATATAAATCAGATAATATCCTTGTGTTCGATTCCACGTCCGGTAGAGTGACATCGGAGCTCGTAAGGAAGTGGTTTTAACAGGTTTGTAGACCTAATACGAATGAAAAATATGTCTTGTTTTTAGATTCATGGACTAGGAAAAACGAAAAAAATATTTAACACCATTGATGAAAGTGGAAGAGAGGTGAATATCTTAACAGTTCCTGCCTGAACGACTGATATAATTCAGCCACTAGACGCATATACATTTCAGACGCGAACAAATTCTTGAAACAGATTTCAGACGTAATAATATTACACTACTACGACGTTTACTTACATTTAAGAAACAATATCCTAAAAATTCAGTCTCACATTCACAATCAGATTTCTTCTGTCAGATACGTCAAGTTGTTTAAATATGCATTGTACAAGATGATTAAATTTCACAGAAACTCCTAAGCGTGATAAACCTGTTCACTTTTGCTTTAAAAACTATGATACTGTTTGTGACTATTGTCATAAAATTGCAATTGTCTGATGTGCTTGTTGCGAAAAATCTAAATGCATTCAGCATTCTTTCCAGCTGAACAATTCTGTGCTTAGTCATTATTGTACAGATTTATAACAATAATACGTAAACAACTTCAAAGAGCGCATGATTAAATCTGAAAACGTTTCGACAAAAAAATGCAAAGAGAGAACACAAATAAAACAAGATATTTTATATTTCCTAAAATGAAAGAAAATATGTATATAGAACAATAGATGTAGACTATGCCGTTCAGAATATATTTCTCTGGAAAAGACTTGTTAAACAATCCAACATGACAACTGACATTAAAGCGGTCACATACCGGGCACGGGTACAGCAATATAGATACAATTCCAGCATATATCTGACAAATGCGTCTTTGGGATACCACTTCATCATATAAGACTGAATTTGGTGCTAACGATGCTGTACGATTTGTTATTAGTCAAATGTCGAAATGAAAAACAAAATGGTGGGGGCAGGCCATTTCGAAACAATGACTTTTTAGACACCACTGTAACGTACATTAAGAACCACAGACCTATTATATGAAGCTCTTTTTAATCTGTTACCGTTTCAACGACATTCGTTCAGAAATATTAGATTCAATTTTTTCAAGTGGGTGTTTAACCCCTTAAAATGCGTGTCTCCTATTTTGCTCTACACTACAACATATCCAAAGCCGATCAAAACCGAAGCGTATCCCTCGGGTAAGTTTACTTGTTGTACGTGCGTATCCTGGAACTATGGGTGTAACTTCATGTGTACTGTAACCATGGATGTTCAGATATGGTGATATATGCTTTTTTAGATCAACAACAAATCCTGAGCTTCATTATTCGAATGACGGTGGCTTTTAGTAGCCAAATTTTCACTCTCTACTAGTAGAACTGTGCTACAAGCGGATATTGCTAGTTTTATCTCCTCATTTAATGTCTCCAAAAGCATATTACAAAACTGTGAAAGTTATCGTTACATTACATGTTTTCCCTACGGACATTAAAAAGTCAGTTATGTCATTGTATTTGTGTGGTGTGCGTACTGTAAGACCTTCGGCACACACACCATCAGATTATTTGACTTGTCGCTCTAACGAAGTAGGCGAGTGTCAGCTATATGTCTCGTGGTCTTATTGTGGCGTGTTTGTCTTCTGCCGTTAGGTCAGACGATAGAAATGCCACTTGCACGCTTAGAGTAGCAGATTGACGGTGACCAACTTTAAATAGAACTTGATTAATTTTCACACACATTTATTAAAATAATAACAAGCGTAAAAATAACTTAACTTGGTTCTGGATGCTATTTACAACTGACAATCTGAAGTTCCTTTGGTCTTGGTACGTTACTCTTATTCTCACATATCTCTGATACTTGACAAAGTGTCTATTTATTTATCTTCATGGCTACTCTTATTCTCACATATCTCTGATACTTGACAAAGTGTCTATTCATTTATCTTCATGGCTATGTACAGGAATATGGTAATCTTATAAGGCGCAGACTGAAACTTGACTATAACTGGTACAGACAAATGCAGACTAATGCAGACTGACTAATCGGAGGTCTGTTCACTCGTTATAATACCTCGAGTGTTCAGGTATCACTGCGCGAGTGTGATCCGCGAGGAGAAATGGTTCTACGTTAGCAGCAATCTCATTGGATGCGTTACATATTAATACGCGGATCGGCGGAAACAGAATTTGGTCCGTCTCTAAGATAGCGCCATCTCGTAGTGCGGAGACGGACGAGCGCTGAGCCTGCGCTGTTGTGCTTAGCGGGGCACGTTCTAGTGGGAAAGTTGTGTACGCGCTGACTACGCGGAACTATGTACACAACAATTTGTTGGCAACATTTGTACAAATTTAATCACTAATACCTTTCACGAAGACAGTGTTTCCCAAATTATAGATCAAACTATAGATCAAGTGACTCATGATGGCGTAAATCATTTGTCTCTACCAACCAATCACTCATAATATTAATCATGGATCTTTCCCAACTGTAAGGAGATCCGAAATGAAGTGTTTTCTGTTGGGCGAACCATGCCATAAAAATAGTTGGCTACAGGTTTTCACGCTGAGTGCAAAATAAAAAAATAAAGAACTAAGTACCTTAGGTGCGTGAGCAGGGTGCAATCGGCGGGAGCAGAACTTGTTTTGTATGTAAACATCTATATCGGTTGGCAGCTGCTGTTACGCTGGTCCGGGTCCGATTACTGCCGCAAGTGGACTACCCAAGAGCAGATAAAGCACATGAACAGGTCGAGCGGAAGACAACACTTCCTCAAGAAACTTCCGGGTCCTGTGGTGCTATCAGTCTGTAAATAATTCTGAGAAGTGACACTTCTATTGCCACATTAAGTGAAAGATCCGGACTTAGACTTTGTGTCGATCGGCTGGAGGCCAGGTTGTATGTCAAACACTGTACATGCTTCATGCGGGACGCTAGGAGTTGTTATATTACATGTCCAAAAACTAGTACTCCAATCGTTTCGAAGAATTTCGTTGTGAGCTTCTTGAAAAACTGAGAAGGTGTGATCGTAGTTCCACTAAGTTTTTGCATTCACTAAACAAAACGTATTACAAATATCGAAGTATTTGGAGTCTGTGAACGACATACATGATTGTACTCATTAACAGGCAGCTATCATCGATGTTACGGTGTGCTGAGCTTCGTCTCTACACGCAGTTTCCTGGATTTCCTACTTGCTGGAGGGCTACGTCATTAATTATCTATTAATTATCCGTTAACAGGTTTGGAGCACAGCATTGTTTGGTAATGAAACAAGGGCAGTGGGAAAACCGGAAAAGAGGAGAATCCGAGCATCTGAGATGTGTTGCTACAGAAGAATGTTGAAAATCAGGTGGACTGATAAGGTAAGGAATGTGGAGGTCCTGTGAAGAATCGTAGAGGAAAGGAATATATGGAAACTACTGACAAGAGAAGGGACAGGATGATAGAACATTTATTAAGACATCAGGGAACAGCTTCTGCGTTCCACTGTACTAGAGCGACTGTAGAGGGTAAAGAGTGTAGGGGAAGACACAAGTTGTAATACATCCGATAAATAACTGAGGACGTACATTGAAAGTGCTACTCTGATATGAAGATATTGGCACAGGAGGGGAATTTCTGGCGAGCCGCAACAAACCAGTCATTATCATGATAACACAAAAAAAGGTAATGGCCTTTTTATGGCCTGTTAATCATCTCATTAATCAAATACAATCTTGTATGATATGAAATGCAGTTTTCATGTTGGTATATGTAAATAAGAAACAATCCTTCCCATCTCCATTAAAATATGGGTGGCATTTTTCTCTTTTAAGCATGGCATCAGAAACAAAACAAATTGTTGACGTACCGCCCAGTCTCAGTTCAGCTGTTCCCTGTGCTGTCTCGTCGTTGTTGGACACGACGCACTGGTACATGCCTTTATCCGACCTCTCCACATGCTCAATTCTCAAAATCTGAAAAAAAGAAGTGAAATTAGTAGAACAACAAACACTTAACCGTCAGATTTTAACGTACATATTAGATATGTACGTTAAAACATCTGAAACATTTGTTTGTCCAATATATGCACAATAAATAATGATTGTGAGAGGACGCATTTCACGCTGTTCTAGAAATGACTAATACACATAGATTATGGAACTAGCTTCCTCAAACTAGAATGAATGAACATACAAGCTAAACAAACCGCCAAAAACAGCGTGCTGTAGTATAGAATTCTCAAGAAAATTAGTGATTTAGAGTTTATTTCTTTGTAACCTCAAAATCATTTGTATAATGTACTTGGTAACTGAGGACCAACAACATTAATGATGTGTCAAGAAAAAGTATGAATATATTATATTTTCCGAGAATCACTGATTTACAGAATATGCTGTAATATCTCTGGCTTTGCAGCCATCATATTCAGATACAAGAAGTTCTTCGTAGAGCAGTTGAGAAGGCAGCAGTGGGAAGATTATGTAATGCGGTGTGAGGCACCGATGACATTGTTTGTACAGTAGGGATATCGCGAGAAAAACTGCCTAAACTGTGGTCCTTCTCCGCGATTGGCTGCTGCGTTCTGAAGTTGCGCACCAAAATGATAATATTCTGTTGAAGTGGAATGTAATTGTTCAGTTTTCGTGTTCTGCTAATAAAAAGCGAGTGCATCCCGTGTAAATAAACGAATTGGAAATTTAATTACCTCTAAAATATGTATTCCTCGATAAGAGCCTTAAGATAACGGATTCACGACCTACGTGCTGTTTTCTGCGCAGAAGGCAGCAACTATAGAAGACTGCAGGTTGGTGAACATTAATTAGAACTTACGCATTCTACTCAGGGCGGTGAAAACAAAAAGTCAGATCGCTTGTACTGCAATACTAGTACAAATGAGATCAGTGACACGTCATCTGTCGCAACACAGAGAAGGTATGGAAGAGAGATTTTTTGAGGGAGGGGGTTTATTATATATCCCACCTCATCTCTCCTTCCCTCTCTTCTTCAACTTGCCGTACATGGCATCGAAGTGCTTTGGAATTATGATACTAGATTTTATTTGCGAGAACTGGAACTGTAAACGACCAGCGAACTGCGTAAGGACTGCGATACGGGTGAACTGTGAATGACCAGAGAACTGCATGAGAACTGTGATAAGTAGGCTTTGAACTGTGTTTAAGCTGTTTTTGAACTTTAGTTGAACTGTCGTATATGATGCCGCAAAATCAAATTATCCGTTACAACGAAAGTAGTATCGGTGACTGAGGAACAGAAAGTGCGGAAGTGATCATCATCATCATCATCATCATTTAAGACTGATTATGCCTTTCAGCGTTCAGTCTGGAGCATAGCCCCCTTATAAAATTCCTCCATGATACCCTATTCAGTGCTAACAATGGTGCCTCTTCTGATGTTAAACCTGTTTCTTCAAAATCATTCTTAACCGAATCCAGGTGCCTTCTCCTTGGTCTGCCCCGACTCCTCCTACCCTCTACTGCTGAACCCATGAGTCTCTTGGGTAACCTTGCTTCTCCCATGCGTGTAACATGACCTCACCATCTAAGCCTATTCGCCCTGACTGCTGCATCTATAGAGTTCATTCCAAGTTTTTCTTTGATTTCCTCATTGTGGACACCCTCCTGCCATTGTTCCCATCTACTAGTACCTGCAATCATCCTAGCTACTTTCATATCCGTAACCTCAACCTTGTTGATAAGGTAACCTGAATCCACCCAGCTTTCGCTCCCATACAACAAAGTTGGTCGAAAGATTGAACAGAGCACAAATAGCTTAGTCTTGGTACTGACTTCCTTCTTGCAGAAGAGAGTAGATCGTAGCTGAGCGCTCACTGCATTAGCTTTGCTACACCTCGCTTCCAGTTCTTTCACTATGTTGCCATCCTGTGAGAATATGCATCCTAAGTACTTGAAACCGTCCACCTGTTCTAACTATGTTCCTCCTATTTGGCACTCAATCCGTTTATATTTCTTTCCCACTGACATTACTTTCGTTTTAGAGATGCTAATCTTCATACCATAGTCCTTACATTTCTGATCTAGCTCTGAAATATTACTTTGCAAACTTTCAATCGAATCTGCCATCAGAACTAAGTCATCCGCATATGCAAGACTGCTTATTTTGTGTTCTCATATCTTAATCTCACCCAGCCAGTCTATTGTTTTCAACATATGATCCATAAATAATATGAACAACAGTGGAGACAGGTTGCAGCCTTGTCTTACCCCTGAAATTACTCTGAACCATGAACTCAATTTACCGTCAACTTTAACTGCTGCCTGACTATCCATGTAAAGACCTTTAATTGCTTGCAAAAGTTTGCCTCCTATTCCATAATCTCGTAGAACAGGCAATAACTTCCTCCTAGGAACCCGGTCCTATGCCTTTTCTAGATCTATAAAGCATAGATACAATTCCCTGTTCCACTCATAAGACTTCTCCATTATTTGCCGCAAGCTAAAGATCAGGTCCTGACAACCTCTAAGAGGCCTAAACCCACACTGATTTTCATCCAATTGGTCCTCAACTAATACTCGCACATTCCTTTCAACAATACCTGAGAAGATTTTACCCACAACGCTGATTAAAGAGATACCTCTGTAGTTGTTACAATCTTTTCTGTTTCCATGTTTAAAGAGTGGTATGATTACTGCTTTTGTCCAGTCTGATGGAACCTGTCCCGACTCCCAGGCCATTTCAGTTATCCTGTGTAGCCATTTAAGACCTGACATTCCACTGTATTTGATGAGTTCCGACTTAATTTCATCCACCCCATCTGCTTTATTGCACTGCAACCTATTGACCATTTTCTCCACTTCCTCAAATGTGATTCTATTTCCATCATCATTCCTATCCCATTCTACCTCGAAATCTGAAACATTATTGATCGTATTTTCACCTACATTGAGCAACTCTTCAAAATATTTCCTCCATCTGCCCAAGGCATCCACAGGATTCACCAGCAGTTTTCCTGACCTGTCCAAAATACTTGTCATTTCCTTCTTACCTCCCTTTCGAAGACTGCTAATTACACTCCAGAATGGTTTTCCAGCTGCTTGACCCATAGTCTCCAACCTGTTTCCAAAGTCTTCCCAAGATTTCTTCTTGGATGCTGCAATTATCTGTTTGGCTTTGTTTCTTTCTTCAACATAACTTTCTCTGTCTACCTGAGTTCTAGTATGTAGCCATTTTTGATACGCCTTCTTTTTCCTTTTACAGGCTGCCTTGACTGTGTCATTCCACCAAGCTGTTTGCTTCATCCTACTTTTACACACTACTGTTCCAAGACATTCTTTAGCCACTTCTAGTACTGTGTCTCTGTACCTTGTCCATTCCTTTTCCAATGACTGTAATCGACTACATTCAACTAACTGGTACCTTTCTGAGATCGCTGTTATGTACTTGTGCCTGATTTCCTTATCCTGAAGTTTCTCCACTCTTATCCTCCTACATATGGACCTGACCTCCTGCACTTTCGGCCTCACAATCACAATTTCACTGCAGATTAAATAATGATCAGTGTCATCAAAGAATCCCCTGAATACACGTGTGTCCCTCACAGCCTTCCTGAATTCCTGATCTGTTATCATATAGTCAATGACAGATCTGGTTCCCCTGCCTTCCCAAGTATACCGGTGAATGTTCTTATGTTTAAAAAAGGAGTTTGTGATTACTAAGCCCATACTGGCACAGAAATCCAAGAGTTGTTTCCCGTTCCTGTTGGCATCCATCTCCTCTCCAAATTTACCCATAACCTTTTCATACGCTTCTGTTCGATTTCCAATCCTGGCGTTAAAATCACCCATGAGCAGAACACTGTCCTTGTCCTTTACTCTAACAACTACATCACTGAGTGCCTCATAGAAACTATCTATCTTATCTTGATCTGTCCCTTCACAATGCGAATATACTGACACAATCCTAATTTTCTTGCTAGACACTATCAAATCTATCCACATCAGGCGTTCGTTTACATACCTGATTGCAACTACGCTGGGTTCCATTTCTTTCCTGATGTAAAGCCCTACACCCCATTGTGCTATTCCTGCTTTGACTCCTGACAGGTAGACTTTGTATTCTCCCACTTCCTCTTCTTTCTCACCCCTTACCCGAATGTCACTAACAGCTAAAACGTCCAGCCCCATCTTACTTGCAGCCTCTGCCAGCTCTACCTTCTTCCCAGAGTAGCCCCCATTGATATTAATAGCTCCCCATCTCATTACCATTTGTTGTTCCAAGTCGTATCTTAGGAGTCACTGGTTTGTCAGTTAGAGGTGGGACTCCGTCACCTCCAAATGTCCGAGGCACTTTGCTCTGATTGTTGCCAGCATCATATTTAAAGTACAAGGGAAGAAGGTTGCTAGCCTTACTTGCCCCGAGTCCCATTGAGGTTTACCCCTAACGGTTGAGGGACTAACCGTTGGATTTGGTAGTCTTTGCCGTATGAGCACAAAGGTGACCACGACTCAGAATATGTCCGAGATGCCCAGCCTTATTCCAAAGTAACTGGTATCCCGACTATCGGGACCACTTACTTGGCCACTCATACGTTGCCCGTGGTTCATGAACTAGGACATGACTACAGGAACCCACGCCATGAACCACAAGTGATATGAGAAGAAAAGTTAACGTTCTTTGCGTGGTCAATGGGATTATGTTATTAATCATCACTTCAAGATTCTTGCTACGAGATGGCGCAGCGTGCAGAGCAGCATGAGACAGCCATAGACAACAGGTGCGGAGGGGGCAAGCAGCGGCCGGCGCAGTTGGCAGTACCGGGCGCGTTGGAAGTGTCAGCTTCAGCACACCGCGACAGTGGAGATGCAGCCAGCGGTGCAGACCACGGCTAAGAGAATCAGCGGCAGTACGTCGGGGAGGAAAAGCAGTGTAAGTGTTGCGCTTGCATATAGCAATCATAGATTTGTAATTGGAACATTAGTATTAGAAAAATGTGTGGGCAATAGGAAGTAAGTCCTGGCACAACATCAACCGACACTTTTCCAACTCAAGACGATCAAGATATAAGGTCTATGCTATAATCAATTTTATAACAACAAGAAGAAAATAAGGAGGGGTTAAGAAAAGTATACAGAAAATATAAGTAGGGTTAAAGGAAATTAATGTAGCAACAGCTCAACTTAACGCTAAATTCGATGCCTTGAAACAAAAGCTCACACATTTTGAAGCTAAAACTGTGAGATGTAGCAGGGAAATAGAATATGAAGCAAACGAATGGGGTAAAAAAACAAGAAGTTTGAAAGTCAGAAATAAATCAAAAGCTTGACCATGAAATATTTAGTTGTAACATTTAACATGTATAATCCTCTTGTAAAGGTAACCTAAGTGCGATTCAGGATAAACAGGGCGAAATAGAGCAGAAAGTGCCTCCTGAAATGCAAGAGATAATAGTTAATGAAGTTAAAGAAAAAGTAGAAATTTGGTGTGAACAAGAAAGAAAGAAAGATGTTGTTCATGTTAGTGACGTAGGAAATTACGATAATGCTTATTCATACGATCATTTCTCTAGTAAGGAAAATACATACCCAGTAGCCTTCATTGGACACTTTGAGGGGATCACTCCTGAAAACATGACTCAACAACAAAAAATCGAATTCGTGGTCAGTAGCTTAGAAGGAGTAGCGAAATCATGGGGAACAGGGGTCAGTAACGCTTGTAAAATAATGTAAAGACTTTGTTCAAGCATTCTTCGATAAAGACTGGTCTTGTAGCACACAAAACAGAGCGAGAGGTGAAGTATTTGTGGACAGAAGGTTTGGTGGTGGAAAAGTCATTGTACGACAAATAGATAGGAGTAAGGTCCGTAGCGAAGTTTAATGGCGCCATTATACCAATAAAACTAGACTTGACAGCCAGTTTCTGTCAGAGGCCGCTGGCAAGAAAAAGTAAAATGTAAACTGAATTCTTCTATGGAAGACAAAGTTATCAGTTCATTTCTAAGAAGCATCATATCGGAGTAGATTACGTGGTTGAATTTGAGAAAGTTGTGAATGAAGTGCCTTATTCTACCACGGAAATAATGCCACAACAATAATTAGGTGAAATGTCAATCAGTGACATGAAAAAATATTACGAATATTAACATCAGGGGCCAATAACGTTCTTTGTATTGCTAAGTAACTGACGATTACCACGAGCCCGAGTTAACTGATAGCATACTTCACTTTCTTTTCCTGCTGCTAGTTCTTCCCCTTCTTTCACTGAGAACTATTACCTGTCTTCTTAAACATTCTTCTCTCTCAAGGATAATATGAAAAAAAAATCTTATACTGAATGTGATAACAAAGAAACAAGCTATGACATAAACAACGTAACCCAGCAGAATAAACATCTGCATATCAAGGGTGAAAAACAGACATTTGACGGAATGTAACAGGCCAGAATATACGAGAGATAGGATTACAGATGCAGCAACAAGAGGACACAGGATATAGTTACAACAATACACTAGTAGCAGATTAATGCACATGAGAAAAACATGTCATGCAGTATGTAGTGGAACAATTTTTAAATAGTTTTAACAGTGATACACAAACTATTATGTCAGAAAATATTCTGAGAATAAGAAAGCAAGAGAAGAGCTATTATATATAATACAGAAATAACGCAAAATAAATCAGCTGAAGGCTGCAGAAGAAGAGGATGACGCTAGACCAGGTTAGTGAATATGAAAATGTACAATAGCAGAAATTCTGGTGGCAAAATTAATGGCAATCAACTAATGTTGTCTTAAGATGATGTACTTATTGTGTCACAGTAAACATACAGTTACTCTTCAGTATGAATTGAAACGGCGAATTGCTCTTCGTTGTAATGAATTATGATACACTGATAGGCTAGGAAGAGTCCTGAAATAAAGGTTTATGGTAAATGGAAATTTATGGTTATTAGGAGACAGAAAAGTCGGTCAATCACTTACAAAGACAAAGAAAGGAGAAGTATTGTTGTCAGGCAACAGGAAAGTCGGCCAATCATTTATGAAGAGTGGGAGAGGAAAGGCAAAAGGGCACCTGTAAGTCGGGCGTTAAGCTGTATTTATGGTCGAAGTGGTTTCCGCCAACTATCTTCTGAAGTACAAGAGAGTAGGTATATCGTCGATATAGTACACAAAACTGATATGGAAATCTCATAAAAGACATAAACGCATTAAATAAGGTTTAAATAGAACACCTCGTAATATGAAAGATAGAGACTAATATGAAAGGAATCTGGAATAAATGTCTGCCGGCCGAGGTGGCCGAGCGGTTCTAGGAGCTACAGTCTGGAACCGCGCGACCGCTACGGTCGCAGGTTCGAATCCTGCCTCGGGCATGGATGTGTGTGATGTCCTTAGGTTAGTTAGGTTTACGTAGTTCTACGTTCTAGGGGACTGATGACCTCAGAAGTTAAGTCCCCTAGTGCTCAGAGCTATTTGAACCATTTTTGGAATATAGGTCTAGCTAAGAGTAAGATAATTAGTGCCTACATATTACAAAGCCATGCTCGTATATGAAAGTCAGCAGGAAATACACAGTCATTACATGAATAGCGTTCCACTAATACTTTCCGTAGCAACAATGACAGTCAAATGTAGAAGGAATGATACCTCATACTGTTGGAATGAAGCAACGATTTGATAACTGAGTGATTGCGATTTAGTTTGAAGCAGGATTCTAAAAGGTTCTCTCGGAGTATCTGTGAATCGCAATTGTAAGCCTCCATAGGTAAGATTTAAAGAGCATAGTAAGTGACGCCGGGTAGCGGCCTGAGTCATTAGCGAAGAAGGTCAGTATTAAAAGATGGTGCGAGCAAGCAAAGAGCTCTTACGTAGTGCGAAGGACAATGACCCAGCTGTATGTAGCTAAAGATGTGACCAAAACAAAAACACTGATGAACCACTGTCGTAATACGATGTAAACAGTGGTATTATTTATGAAAAGTCAAAATCAAACCAAAAGATTACGTATCATGTATTTTTGTTGTAATAGTGTATGAAAACATGCTTATTTCCAATTTGATTAAAATTACTATGAAACTAATTTGTGGCATTTTGTATTGATTCATGAAATTGTACTGGAGCTGTACGCTGAGGTTGGGGATTGGAGAATGGACTGAAAGCTGTTGAACACAACACCTGCTGGGAAAGTCTGGAGTTTCGCAATGCAAGACCACATCATGGACAACAGTATCACCAATATGGGTTGCTGTTCTGAGTTGCTTGGGTATGTTGTGGTGGAAGGTCTGAGTGAAAAGTTCCTCCGTCTCTATGTATTTGTGAAATTTATAGGTGTTGTGTTTGTATTATTTGGAACCATGTGAAGTGGACGTCTTTATGACGCCTTTAAATATAATTAAGTGCAGAACGGCATGGTGTGGAAAAGTGTAAAGTGTAAAGAATGTTTCATAGATTTGAAAGGACGTCAACGCCCCGGTAGTAGTGGTATAGAACTTGGTCAGTTTAAAGAACGGGTGTGTGCCAAAAGTGAATAACAATGTAAATTCTTCATAAGAACTTTTTTTTAATTTAACGGACGGCAGTGCCCCGATAGTAGCTTAGCTTAACAGCAGTATAAAATTTCTGATTGACTGAAACTTGCCTAGGAGACAGTGGACTGCTATAGAGTATTATAGCAGAAATCGAAGACTGTAAGTTAATAAAAGACTATCAACAACATAAAGGTGCAGAATAATACTACTCTGAAAATCTTTACTACGAAAAGAATAATGTAATTACTATAGAAAGTGTTACTAAAGATTAATGATTTTGTGATATAAGGTTATACACGGAGTGACAGCGGATAGTAATCGGTTTTTCTCATCATAAAATAATTAAATGTATTATTATATAAGTAAATTAATAATCTGAGAATGAAAAAGTATAAAGTAGATTCAACTTCTGAAAAACAATAAGAAATTAAAAGTATAGTGAATGGTATGGCTCTTGAGAGATGATAGCTAAAAATTTATAAAGATCTGAATAAGAATTTATTTCCAAAACTGATTGTTGCCTGCAAGAGCATCACAATTCTTGGAAATCTTAGGAGAGGGATGTATAATATTTCTGGATTTACAGCCATCATATTCAGGTACAAGAAACTCTTATTAGAGCAGTTGAGAAGGCAGCAGTGGCACGATTACGTAATATGATGTGAGGTAACGATGACAGATGGTTTGTTTGGTATGGGTATCGTGAGAAAGATTGCCTAAATTGTGGTCCTTCTCCGCGATTGGCTGCTGCGTTCGGAAGTTGCGCGCCAAAATGATAATCTTCTGTTATTAGTTGCGTGGAAAGGCCGTGCAGTCTGAGGCGCCATGACACGGATTACGCGGTCCCTCCTGCCGGAGGTTCGAGTCCTCCCTCGGGCTTGGGTGTGTGTTGTTCTTAGCATAAGTTAGTTTAAGTAGTGTGTAAGTCTAGGGACCGATGACCTCAGCAATTGGGTTCCTCAGAAATTCACACACATTTGAACATTTTTTTTCTGTAATTAATATTAGACAAACTAAACAGCTTATATTTTGCATTTCACATTAATGCATCTCTGAGTAGCGTGCTATCATTCCATTATTTTACATGTATTAATAACCAGCAGAATTATAAACAAATGCTATACGAAGAGGCAGACGAAGCACTTCGCAGATTTTCGGATCGATCCTAGCTTGTATGGCGGGCGAAGTGATTCGGCTATAAGATTAGAGCTATTTCGGCAGTCTCGAAGAACAGACATGCTTTCTGCCGCAGCCGGTGTCAGTTACGACTTAATTACACTACTGGCCATTAAAATTGCTACACCGAGAAGAAATGCAGATGATAAACGGGTATTCACTGGAAAAATATATTATACTAGAACTGACATGCGATTACATTTTGACGCAATTTGGGTGCATAGATCCTGAGAAATCAGTACCCAGAACAACCACCTCAGGCCGATATAATGGCCTTGGTACGCCTGGGAATTGAGTCAGAGCTTGGATGGCGTGCACAGGTACAGCTGCCCATGCAGCTTGAACACGATACCACAGTTCATCAAGAGTAGTGACTGGCGTATCGGAGAATGTGCTGGCCAGGGCAGCAGCTGAACATTTTCTGTATCCAGAAAAGCCCGTACAGGACCTGCAACATGCGGTCGTGCATTATCGTGCTAAACTGTAGGGTTTCGCAGGGATCGAATGAAGGGTAGAGGCACGGATCGTAATACATCTGAAATGTAACGTCCACTGTTCAAAGTGCCGTCAATGCGAACAAGAGGTGACCGAGACGTGTAACCAATGGAACCCCATACCATCACGCCATTTCTCCTCCTTACACGAGGCATCACGTTTCACCAGGCAACGCCGGTCCACTGCTGTTTGTGTATGAGAAATCGGTTGGGAACTTCCCTCATGTCAGCACGTTGTAGCTGTCGCCACCGGCGCCAACCTTGTGTGAATGCTCTGAAAAGCTAATCATTTGCATACCACAGTATTTTCTTCCTGTCGGTTAAATTTCGCGCCTGTAGCACGTAATCTTCGTGGTGTAGCAATTTTAAATGGCAGTAGTGTAGCAATGCAAGTTTATTTGGCCATGTAGTTGAGAATCGTGTGATAGTAACTACAAAAATGCGCAATTCATTATTTTGTTGAAGAATGGAAATTATCTGTGACTTTAAAGTGGAATGTAATTGTGCAGTTTCTCGTGTTCTTCTAATAAAAAGCGAGTGGCACCCCTTATAAGCAAACTAATTGGAAATTTAATTATTTCTCGTTAGGAGACTATTACAGCCTCATTATAACGGATTCACGACCTACGTGCCGTTTTCTGAGCAAGAGACAACAACTACAGAAGGCTGCAGGTTGGTGAACATTAATTAGAACTTACGCATTCCACTAAGGGCGGTGGAAGCAAATAGGCAGATCGCGTGTCTGCAATCTTAGAAAATGAAATCAGTGACACGTCATCTGTGGTAACACAGAGGAGGTATGATGGAGAGATATTTTCGAGGGAAGGGGTTTATCATACGCACATACATATCCCATCCTCCCTCCCTCCCTCCCTCCCTCCCTCCCTCCCTCCCTCTCTCTCTCTCTCTCTCTCTCTCTCTCTCTCTCTCTCTCCCCCCCCCCCTCCCCCTCTCTTTTTCAACTTACCGTGATTTATGCCACAAAGCACACGATAGGATGAAAGAAAAGTTACTTGGTATAATTTAATGCACTGTTACGTTCGACATGTAACTTTAGTTTTCAACAACATTTTAGTTACATGTGACCTATCTTTTAAAATCGCTTTTTATGTGCATTCAACCTCGTATATGCTATCCATCAGATCATTTATACATATCATGCAAACTAAAGGAAATATCTCACTTCGTTAAAGTGCAAAAGTAAATAATTTTACGTCCGGTAATTTTGCCTCATTAGGAACGACCTGTTAAGTTTATTTTTCTGAGAGGACCGATATTCCATAAGTTCGCAATGTGTTCACTAGGTGACTGTAGTGAACTCTATCGAATGTCTTTCAGAAATATAGGAACACAGCATCAAAGTGGGTATCGTTATTTATTGCCTTCAGTGTGTCACGTACGAGCAGATTGTCTGAGGAGTATAGAAGGTTTAGACAAAAATATTTTTAGAGACTTTTCTTCCGCTTTTGGTTGAAAGGAACTCCCCACAAATGTTTATACTATTGTTTATGCTACAGCAAGATATGACACAACAAGAGAATTAGTCTATACCTTGTACTTCATAGTAATACGCAGAGTGTAGATATAAATGTAAATATAATGCATAACCTTTTTTGTATAAACACAATGGTATCGTATGGGTAATGTGAAAATATTAATTTTTGTTCACTAAGGGAGCGTTTACCTAGTTTTGTATGTATGTAGTTTCTAACCATTTTCTCTAGAATTTTTATCAAATACTGCACGATTAATTGTCTGATTAATAACGATATTTCAGTCTAAGATTTTGCAATGTTATAAACTTATTGCTTCTTATTGTTATGGTTCCACTGCCATAGTTACCATGTGTACCATACCTAAAAAAAAAAAACATTAACGGGAGAAGGACGAAACTTCAGACCCAGTCAGAGAGGTATCTATGACTCAATGTAATGAAACACATTTTTTGTATTTAAAGTACTTTTAATTTTACAAAGGCAAATGCATTTTTAATTTATAATTTTCAACTTTCTTAAAATTAAAATAATTCTATTTCTTTACTCATGCGAAACATTATAAAATTGGTTATTTGGATGGTAGATAGTAGCAACAAGAACCTAATCTCAACGTTTTACTCAGTTATGACGGACAGACCTTGAGAATAGGTATCTTACATAAGCAAAAAATTAGGTTACAAAAAAAAAAGTATTTAAAGAAAACTAGAAAGGATTCAGATTACATATAAACATAGACTCTAAAAATAAGCTCCAACATGTAGGCAAGGGACTAGTATGGCATTCGTATCTTTCCGACGCATGTGTGGTACATTCGGAACTCGTGAACTATGGCGATGTTATTACCAAACGCGTCCAAACAGGACCAATGTGCAGTTATTATTCTTATCTTCTGGCTGCCGAAGGACAAACATCGCTAGACCCAGTCGACGAATGAAGAATGTGTATGGGATTAGACGGCCGTCGAAAACCATCGTTGTGTAATGGTGCACCGAGGAGTACTGTTGCTTCATGATAACGCACGTCTCCAAATCGCGAATGTCATAGCCAGAAGTTACGTCATCTCAAGTGGGAGACACTCGAGTACTCGCCCTATAGTCCTGATATCTCCTCATGCGACTATCACACCTTCGGTTCCTTAAAAAAGGGTCTTGAAGGGTCGATGATTCCTGTCGGACGAGGATGTGCAGCAGGCAGTTATGGATTTCTTCACGCTACAGGACACGATGTATTACCAAACGAGTATCGTCAAACTGAACCTAACCTAACCTAACCTAACCGTGCTCACGGCGATTTTGCCTGATTGGAATACCGTTTTTGGAGTGTACGGCCTTCAACGGAAACTTTTTGATCGCTCCCTTACACACACACACACACACACATACACACACACACACACACACACACACACCACACACACACACACACACACACCGTTAAATCAAAACATTATGATACGTGGCTGACAGCGTGAAGATCCACAGTCGGAAAGCAATAAAGCATCGATTCTACGTTGCACGGATTCGCCAATTCCTTATCAGGTTTTCGGCGGTAAGCAGCACAAGATATGTACGAACGGATTAAAAAATTCCCGTAAATTACGGGCCAGTGGTCTGCGGGCACCAAACTGGTGCCCAAAGCGCGCCAGATGAGCACCACAGGGTTAAAAAAATGTTCAAATGTGTGTAAATTATTGAGGGACCAGCTGAGGTCATCTGTCCCTAGACTTACCCACTACTTAAACTGACTTCTGCTAAGGACAACACATACACACATGCCCGAGGGAGGACTCGAACCTCAGGCGGGAGGGGCCGAGCAGTCCGTGACCTGGCGCCTCAAACTTCGCGGCCACTCCACGCGGCCACAGGGTTCAGATCAAGAGATTTCGGTAGTCAAGACATAAGTCTGAGTTAACTATCATGCTTCTCAAGTCATTGTACCACGATTCTAGCCTCGAGACATGGACAATTATTCTGCTGGAAGACGTCATCTCTACTGAGGATTACATAAAGCGATGTACGTGCTCTACATTAATCTTCATGACATCCACAGCTCTCGTGTTGCCTTCGAGTACTATTACAGGTCGCATGGAAGCCTAAGTGAATGTACCACATAGCGTAACAATGCTCGCACTAGGATACACGGTGCATATTTCGACCAACCGTTCGCCTGTATGAAGGAGAATCTGGACATAACCATCGACATTGAGCACTAAAAATAAAAAAAAAATTCATCCAACCAGGAGACACGTTTCATTATCCCATGACCCAATTTTGATAATCCCGTGTCGACTGCAATCATTATTTACAGTGACGTTGGATCAGCATAAGAAGACAAAGGGGTCGTCTGGTGTGGAGATCTATGTGCAACAATGTGCCCTGTAAGGTGTGCTCTGAAACACTTGGGCCTGTACCAGCTCTGTATTCTGTCTTCAGATCTGGCACAGATCGGCGTCTCTCGTGCTTTATACTGCGGGATAGCCTCCTAACTGCACTATCTGTCATGAGGAATAGATGTCCAACACCTTGTTGCTTACTCGTGGTTTCGCCATCCTTCAGCCACTTTCCATGGATACTCGCGACAGTAGTACTCGAACAGATGATCAACTTCTCCGTTTCCATTGCCACTCGCCCACAATGCCATCAGGCGGTGTTGAGTCTCCCAATGGACAGTTATAAAGGTTTGGCTCATTAGAGAGTAACCATCATAGAAAGCATAAATTCGGCAAAACAAAAGTTTTGATAAGGAAGTCATGTTCGAAACTGTAAGGTCTGCATATGAAATAAGTTTGAAGATCCGTTCATTTTACATCATACGCTACATGGTGCACGAACAAACTGCGAAAACGACGCCGTCATCAGTATCTGTTGTAATCATGACATCACGTACCACTTTCGTCCGTGAACAACAACGGCTCCGGGAAACTAGGGCTTTCGCGACTAGGAGAATTGACACTGAGTAGGGGGACAAGGGCTGTGCAGCCCCAAGTGTTCAAATGTGTGTGAAATCTTATGGGACTTAACTGCTAAGGTCATCAGTCCCTAAGCGTACACACTACTTAACCTAAATTATCCTAAGGACAAACACACACATCCATGCCCGAGGGAGGACTCGAACCTCCGCCGGGACCAGCCGCACAGTCCCTGACTGCAGCACCTTACACCACACCGCTAATCCCGTGCGGCTTTGCAGCCCCACATTCCAATGTTGCCAGATGTATCCAAGATGGCGGCGATGACGTCATCCAAGATGGCTTGATATAGACTTGGCAACAGCACATGACATCATCCAAGATGGCGGATTTTGGCGGGAAGATAGGTCACTCGGACTACCTCCACTAACCTAACCCTCCCCTCCCCTCCCCCAGAAAAAAGGTGGAAGTTCAAATTCAAACAGGATAATGCACCACACCCTGTTACCTCTACTAAGAAAAGAAAATCGCGGGAAGATCGCTCACTTGGCCTGCCTCCACTAACCTAAGTCACCCAACCGCCACCTCGTCCTAAGGATTCGTGGGAAAAGGACTTGGACATAAGTCTTTATTTAAAAAATTTCATGCAGATGTGTTCACCACGAGGTCCAGACTCCAACTGACTTAGTACACAGCGCCACCAGCAGACGGCACTACCTTGACGTCAGGTGATGACGCAAGTACAGTTATCCAACATGGCGGCATTAAACAGTGTATTCATATTGGGTAAGTAAAGGGGTTCACTATACTTTCAACTACCTAGTTTCAACTACTTTTTAAGGACCAGACCACCAGCTCTTCCTTGGAACCAGCGCCGAGTTTGAATTTTGGCAGTAACGAATTGTCACTTGCGCTTTCGCTACCAACCTAAGAAAATTGGTGCAAACCAAGCTCACCACCACTAACCTAAGCCTCCAGGACGCAACCTCTTCCTAGGGGTTGCTGGTAAAAGGACTCAGCCTGCACCAGGCTGATGGAGAGAAGAAGGAGTGTACTTTACTTATTTGGGGGAATTTTATTTAGACATGGAGTATATGTATCACAGAACACATGGTCTGACATGCCCTACAGCATACAGAGCTGCAAACTACTCCCACATAACTCGTGTATAAGGCTCTACACACACTCTTGCTAATTATAAACCGTCAAAAATAACGCACTGAAAAATCTACAGACATGCGAACCACTTATAAATAATGCAATACATTTATGGCCAGATAGCCAAACAACTTCTATATCGTCAAAATAATAATCCATGTAAAATACTCTGTTTCCTAATGATCAACTGTCGAAATCATACACCAGTCTTTATTTAAACAATCAGACTCAGGACCACCACCAAGTGTATTCACCACTGAGTCTATAGCTCAACTGACTTAGTTCATATCGATGCCACTAGAGGACACTGTAGTGACATAAGGTGATGACGCAAGTACCGTAATCTAAGATGGCGCCACCTAATGGGTTCACTATGAGCTCCAGACCCCAATTGGCTTAGTACATTTCGTCGCCGCCGGAGGACGCCACCGTGACAACAACTGATGATGCAAGTACAGTTATCCATGATGGCGGCAAAGAGTGTGTTCTCCACGAGGTCTAGTACTCAGTACCAGTGTAAAATAGTACTCAGTACCACCAGCAGAGGACGTTGTCGTTCGTTTCCTGACGTAAACCAAGATGGTTAGGGAAAATAGTGGCAAAACGACTCAGCCTGTTCTGGGCTGCTGGGGAGAGTAAGGATTCATTGCGCTCTATTTATTTTGAAACAAATATTTTAACGATAGAGTATATGTATCACACTGATACAAAAGATCCACCCTGATGTGCCTGGGGCCATGTTGCACAGCCCACAGATATACAACCAACTCGTAATTTTAGTACACAATAGCAAACTGCCCCTAAATAATTCATCACACTAATATGTAGACACGCTCAGTACTCGTAAACTGTCCAAATAACACATAGCATGACCTACAGAGCTGCTCACGAAATAATGCAATCAACGCGCACAAGCGCAGTCCACCACCCCCTGTCCAGTAGAGTACACAGGAGGTAGCGGTAAGTGACGCATCAGTCAGATATAAAACCGTGCACAAGCCCCTGTTGGGCTTCCGCAAGCATGAGGTGGCGGCACCCCCATTCATACATAACATCTCAGAAATTCCTATCTGCTAGAAGCCGATGACGACACAATTGCATGTACGCCTGATGTGGCCGTCAGCTGTCAAAGCACTCACTGACCTCTATTTACGGCAGCGCGGCACAACCCCTACGAAGTGAGGCAGCCGCAGCTCGAGTCCGCACACTCTGTCACAGTCTCCGAGCCGGCGTCGTCGAACACCGGTGAATGTTGCATACCTCTATACAGTTACCGTTATATTGTCATAGCATTCCAAAGTCCGTTCGCGCCTGTCTCATATCTGAGGCATCTCCAGGCGCCACTTGTCTCTACCATTGGAGGCAGAATAGCACAGAGTGTTGACACACACGTTCAACTGCACGTACGCGCCCTAGTACGACTGACACATCGCCATCTGAAATATTGTCAATATTATTCTTACATCACATTGCTTTGTGAAAAAAAAATCTGCCACGTCCAGCTCTCCCTAATTTTATAGTGCCCCAGAAATAGTTAATGCTCCCTTTCTTGTTGTCTCAGCTCGTATGCGCCAGAATTCCTACCCTAACAGAACCTGTTTACCAAAATATCACCGAGTCCAGTCTTCTTCCTGGACAAAACGTGATAGCCTTCCTGCTCTCAGCATACGCAAATGTTATCACTGCTCTAATATCCCACCACAATCAATTGCGCATTTTCTTTCTGGTGCTTGCTGTCGTTATTTTGCAAAGATTGCAATATTGCACCGACAGTTCCCTCAATCTATAAACCCCCAACCTGTTCTTTCTTTCTACAGACGATACACTCAGTGGTAATAAACTATTTTACACTGATTACCATTTAGCACCGACAACTAAACATCGCAATATTGTCTACACGTCATCAAATACATACGATACTCGCAAGGATATTGGAGTGTCACACTGATATCCAACCAGGGAATATATCACCGAGTACTGTCTCGAGCTAGTAAACATGCAGTTTATATCCCCCACCATACCAAATCACCCCCTTTACATCAGCGAACCGAAGTCACACTCTCAGAACTGATATGCAAAGTCAGGCTCGTTTCGCCCTGGCACAAACGCATTACTGTTTCCACCTTCTTGCTCGCATTTCTACAGACATCTCCAGATTCGTCGATTAAAAGAACAACCATATTTTCGTCATAATATTTTAAAATTTTCGCAGTACTTCTGGATATGAAGCACACAGCAGTAGCCTTCCAATCGCTAACGCAACATAATGCACAAGATTTAGACTGTAAGTCTTTTCTACACAAACACCAAACATTAGCGAGGTGCAGCTTACTGCAAACCACTGACTAACTAGAAACAAATAGAGTAAACTGATATTTGCACTCTCGAATACCGAAGTCGTGATGTAACAGATTCCAGATGATCAATATTGCTTACAAACCAATTCGGGTCTTTCCCACGTCTAGAGAACAGGTAAACGTGTGTCCAACACACCACAATCGATATTCCCTCAACTAAATAATGGCGCCAAATGTGCAGAAGCTATCGACCGAACAATTTACATGGGAGGGAATAACGCTCCACCCGAAACGCACCATCTTCTCAAAGATCACGAAAGCCACCCAGAACATTGTAAGTATTAGTTCGTTATTGGGTCGTCTAGAAGATGGTAAAGTTAACTATGATTACATTCCTACACTCCAACATTCCTCTGCATTCGGAAGACTGCTGTCCTTAACATGGGAACACGAATCAGTACCACCACAGGCTTTGCATACACGAACATATTGTAGAAAAGCCCTCATATATATCTTCTATCATTATGTTGGGTACATGGTTCCGCGTAGTCAGCGCGTACACAACTTTCCCACTAGAGCGCGCCCCGCTAAGCACAACAGCGTAGGCGCAGCGCTCGTCCGTCTCCGCACTACGAGATGGCGCTATCTTAGAGACGGACCAAATTCTGCTTCCGCCGATCCGCGTATTAATATGTAACGCAGCCAATGAGATTGCTGCTAACGTAGAACCATTTCTCCTCGCGGATCACACTCGCGCAGTGATACCTGAACACTCGAGGTATTATAACGAGTGAACAGACCTCCGATTAGTCAGTCTGCATTAGTCTGCATTTGTCTGTACCAGTTATAGTCAAGTTTCAGTCTGCGCCTTATAAGATTACCATATTCCTGTACATAGCCATGAAGATAAATGAATAGACACTTTGTCAAGTATCAGAGATATGTGAGAATAAGAGTAACGTACCAAGACCAAAGGAACTTCAGATTGTCAATTGTAAATAGCATCCAGAATCAAGTTAAGTTATTTTTACGCTTGTTATTATTTTAATAAATGTGTGTGAAAATTAATCAAGTTCTGTTTAAAGTTGGTCACCGTCAATCTGCTACTCTAAGCGTGCAAGTGGCATTTCTATCGTCTAACTTAACGGCAGAAGATAAACACGCCACGATAAGACCACGAGACATACTGCTGACACTCGCCTACTTCGTTAGAGCGACAAGTCAAATAATCTGATGGTGTGTGTACCGAAGGTCTTACAGTACGCACACCACACATTATAATTACAATTAAATCTTAGGATCGCGTTCTCGACTGAACTGTATTCGGCAGGGAGCGAAGTATTGGAAATACACTCTGTTTACCGCTGTGGCTCTGGAAATACCTGTACCTTCCTTACCACTAGACATACTCTTCCCTTCGCCAGCACAGTACTCCAAGTCAAATTCATACCCTCCGTACAACAGCACATAGACATTTCCTTTACACAAACAGATATACTTTATAAACGTGATCCTCAAATGCGAACATATCACCCACCCAGTACTAATATTACCTCCTCAGTAACTCGATGCATACGACACCAAATAATACTGACCAAAAATCAATTATGGCTGTGCATGTCTCTTTCGATCTTCCTGGGAGTAATACCCCCGTGTCATAGACTAAATCGAGCACATGTTAAAGAAAAAATCCTGATCCCAACAACTATTGCATGTTACTCTCACAAGCGCTCTTCTTTCTACAGGTGCACCCAAGTATCCATGTTAAAACCTATAACCACTTCATGAATCGAGGTACGACATTACCTCTGAATGAGGTGGTGTTTTCCGGACAAATACCGTGACAGTGATCGTAGAAATGTGTGTATTATGAGTCAACGATGCAACCTCACGATAATGAACTTTGTATGTCATTCGGCTAAGGAACGTGGTATGCAAACGCTATTTGCGACTCCATCACACCGCACGCAACTACATAATCATTAGATTTTTCAACGCATTCTGTCTCGAGACCATATCAGACGTTCCGCAATATATCTGCTGAGTTGTAGGTGATGACAGACAGTAGTAGTAGATGATGTGCTGATTGAGGTACTAAGAAGAAAAATATAGACTAACTTCTCAGATTTCTAGCGTTATGCTATATATTAGAAATTACATCCTTTTCAAACACATACGCCGGCCGGTGTGGCCGTGCGTTTAAAGGCGCTTCAGTCTGGAACCGCGTGACCGCTACGGTCGCAGGTTCGAATCCTGCCTCGGGCATGGATGTGTGTGATGTCCTTAGGTTAGTTAGGTTTAATTAGTTCTAAGTTCTAGGCGACTGATGACCTCAGAAGTTAAGTCGCATAGTGCTCAGAGCCATTTGAACCATTTGAGCCAAACACATACTTGCATAGGCTCACACCCACAAGTCAATCATATTTCACGCACTCTCATACCTCTAAACGAGTCACCTTCCTCGAATCTGTCTGCTACAGTAAAATTACAACCTCCTTTTAATCACATCCTATACATCTTGCAGTCTAACTCATTTCTACAGCTTTCCACAAGTGCTAGTTCCAATTTAAGTCGGAGAAAGACATATCCAACACCTTCTGCAACCCGTTTAGAAACAGATCGATCTGAGTTACTGCAACAGGACCGTGTTTTGAGCATTCGGTGGAAATGCGCTCAATGTGTTACATACCCAAATTAGATACAAGTACTACAGATCCCCAACATGCTATCTTCGTTATTCTGTACCCACCCCAACATAGAAAAATCACAAACTATAGAAGCTCATCCTATTTACAAGTCACCTAGGCGTCGATGTGGGCGCAATGATGTATGGCCACGGTGGGCCTCCAGCGTGTAGAAAGACATTTCACAATACTTCCCCAGAATAGTGTAGCATGCAGCCATCCAGGCATTCCTAACGGTTCACCAAGTCCGACACCTCAAACCGCAGATGCGTATGTGAAGACAATCATATTAAATATACAAATACCGCAGAGACCACTTTAAACTTTCATCACCTACACTCTAAGCAAATTATCGTATGAGACGCTCCCTGTGGTCCTGATTCAAACACTGTTCTCTAACACGCTTTCGAACATTGCCAAACATTTCATTTTCTGCCATGACTTCGAGATCTGTGTCAGATTCTATGCTGAGATTAAGACGCTCTGATCCACGACCTCTCACAGAAAACTACACTTTACACGGTGTAAATCATATTCTTACGGCAGATAGCATAACACTGGATGATTTTTAAATAAAACACACTAACGACATAAGGAATGTAGAAGAGTTTGGCAGCGTTGTGGAGAGTTTCCAAACTAGCCGTCCGAAAGTTATTCATGACCTCTAAATTTAAACTCGTATGTCACAGTGTTGGAATAGATGATGGCTCTGCATTCCATTTCGAGTTATTCCTAATTTTGCACTCATGTAAGCGGTCGCTGTTTAGCTGATAGCAACCCCCAAAGTTGTTACCCATCCACAAAACTTATTCCCCAGCTCAAACAAACGATATCACTCAATCATTATGTGGTAATCAATGCGCAGATGTGATGGAAAAGACACCGTCGATATACTGTAATATTAAGCAACAGACTTGATAGGGCGAAGAATTTTACACTAAGTACAGCACCGGCCAATGATGTGACACATGTTTCCCCAATTTCAGTATCATAGCTAAACCATGCCCTCTCCACATTGCGAGTATCATTGCGAACATCGATAGATGACTGAGCTGTACGTGCATTAACTCTTAATTCTCAAACACCTAAATCATCATAGTATACGAGACAGCGCTCTACATATTTTTCTATCACCTCGAGCATAGTGTTTAATTTACGATCTATCTCTCAGTGTATGGGAGTCACAGAGCATTCTCGCCATCTTAGGGTAAAAGACCATCTTCACATTGTCATTGACCAACCAGCCCTGCAGCATAGTTAGCTAATTAATCTGCAGCTGACCATAAGAAGGCCTCTACATTCCACGCCTTGTGAATGAATTGAGCTTTCCAACCTGTCCAAGTGCACGAGATTTCTCGAGATGCGACCATGTCTAGGAGCTTAGTACCTCTTATCGAAGCATAGTAACACATTCCAAAGTGCGGTCATATAATAGCGGACAGTTAAGAACAACAACAAAGGATTGATTTTTATAGGCGATGGAGCCCCAGACGGATGGAGCTCAACGCATTTTTACGTAAATCAGCCAAGCTATCAACTCTAAAGCATTGTTCTAGATTCTAGGATCCGCACCTGGAAGGTATTCCTTAGAGAGAGAACATAAACACACACACTCTTAAGACTACAACGTTCTGCACTTAAAAACTGGCTATAATGTTAAATCCCATACGTTTCCGACCTATCAGACTCACATCCTTCTTCCCCACTTCTCTGCTTTTAACCATCTTATCAAATCGTAAAACATTTGTGTTGCATGATACGAGCACAATATAGCATTGCGGAGATGTATAGTGTTCGCTGTTCACATCCGATCACAGTTCATAAATTATATGATGCCTGCATCAGGCCCATATATGAAATGATAGTAGCGGGGGATACATCCTATAAGGAAACAGATAAACGCATAGCAGCAGCGTCCGACAAGTGAAAATTACAAGTCATTTCGTCACTAACTCTGTAAACAGCACATCAGTCGGGCAAATGTGTACACAGGGATTGCAGCGCATCACAAGCTCTTACCGCTAAGTTAGTTATGACTCTGAAGTCTCGATTTTACACCCAAGATGCGACAGGGGGATTGCATAAAATCAAAATTCGTTTAGAGGAATGTGTCAAGCTTCATGACACCGAGAGGTTTACCGTTAAAGATCGCAATTAGACACTGCTTCAAACCACATATGGAACATGTAGCTGTATACGAGTAGAACGCAGGCTATGTCACGTGACTCATGCATCCAGATAGAACACTGCAAAAAAAAAAAAAATACCTGCACCAACTTCTCCTTCTGTAGAATGAATTAGTCAACCTCGTTACAGCTCTTTCTCAATCGATCAAACCCTCCACTCTCTGTTATCCTATAACGCAGATGCAAGTAAGTTTAGAGGTGCAACGATCTCTGTACTGCTCAAAAGCATGAAATACACTAGTCAACTTGCGTGTATCATTGCTACCTCAATAGACATACAGTAAAATACTGACTCAACGGGAAAAAATTGACTACCTCTCTGATTCCCCTTCGTTTAGATGTCAACGTTTTCTCGCATTACTCTGTTGGTGCATACTTTTTCCCATGTAAAAACAGTTAGGCGTGAACCAGAACATACACAAGTACTTCCTCAATTTCCCTGCATTTCGGTGTATATTCGATCAATTTATACCTATTCCCTAGACATTTTTCGCAATTCCATCGGTTTTACGTCAGATCTGTCCATGCGATCACGACTTAACTGCTCGTTCTGGGTTCTAAAATTGCCTGTAAATTTAACACAGCTGCCAACACCTAGTCCAAATGCACTAATTGGGAGGCGTAATATAGCAATGTACTCGAATGTATCTAGTCACCTTCTCACTTGGGGAGCGTTTGCTCTGTTTTCTGCATGTCTGTGTATATGCACACCTCGCAGACGGTTCCCAGGACCCAGTCCCCTCCGATGGTGGACCAAACTTCGAACATAGAATACACGTGGTTGGTCCACCCGTGAACCCTATCGCAGATGTGGCGCGTGGTGGATCCGTCTCTGAGCATAGCTCCGTATATATGGTTCAGGGCATATCCACACCCGAACGCTAACTCGGATGTGGTATATTGTGGATCTGCGTCCCAACACCGCTCCGTAAATTGTGTGTGATGGATCCACCTCCAAACCCTATCCCATGCGTGGCATATTGTGGATCCTCAACTGAACACCGTTCCAGATATTAGTTGTAGTGGATCCACATTCAAACGCTAACTCAGGTCTACTACAGTACAGGTATGTCCAGAGCCACAGCTGGTCACAGAGTGTATTTCCAATATTTCGCTCATTGCCGAATACAGTTCAGTAGAGGTCGTGATCGTAAGATTTAATTGTAAGTATAATGATACAAGATAAATGTGGGGGCTGTTCTAGAATGTGTTGAAAGGGTACAGTACCGCCCAACATTGAGAATAGGTACGAAATTCTGTCAGAACAACACATTTTTTTTGTAAAAGTAACTCAATAATTTCAATTAATACAGCGAAGCCGGATACCAGTGTGGGAAAGAATGACAATTTATTTATTTAATTGATCACATGTGCACTTCCTCAACATAAATCCTTACATCCAGTTTGGTGAGATCTGTGTGGTGTAAATGAATGAATGTATGGTCGTCTGCTAACCACAGATAGTGAATCGACATGAGCATCTTTGAGTCGATCCTTTGGCTACCTTTGGTGAGACCAAAGAGATGGAAGTTACCAGAGCTTTGAGCGTCTGAAATGGGGCTGACCAATAAGGTAGCAAGGTGCTTCTCCCACTTCGAGAGAGGTGCGAGAGAACGAAAAGACGGCCATTTTTCAGACTCGGCACTCTGGCGCTGAACCTTCTGCTGTGAAGACCTGTTTTTTGTTGTGCTCCGTAATGAAAGCGTGGAGGCATGGTATGGATGTGGAATACTTAAGAGTAGTTAGAACTAATCATTTCTCTTTCCTAGGATCTTTTGTGGGGAAAATTACAAAGTGAGGCAGGTAATTTTAAAGGGATTATAGTAAACCAACGGTCACAAAGGGACCACGTGTAGTTATAAGTTGAGATACTAGCGTGGGTACAATAAGCTGAAATATTTAAGAATTAATATCGTGTGTACCATAAGCTGAAATATTTGAGAATTAATAGCGTGTGTACAATAAGCTGATATATTTAAGAATTGCGTGTGTATCATAAATTGAAGTATTTAAGAAATATCATTCCGTGTGACGCTGAATTTAAACTCTGAGAGAAAATCAAGGTGAGTCGGCCGTTTTTCCAGCAACGCCACTTGGCTTGCATTGCACAGGAAGACGAGCGTTTATCCCCAGAGTTCACAGTAGGAAACTGGAATTACAAATTGGGGCAGTGTCGAGTGAAACTGGGTTAAATATTGATTGAAGTGGGAAAGCGGAAAATGATGAAGTTGTAACGGTTCTTGTGTATTATTTCAGATTGTTGTATTGGGTATGTCTTGTAATTTGAATATGTGTGTTTTGCATGGGAGTAGCAAGGTAGTTTCGGAAGATTTTGTGGGTATGCCTGTTCCTTCTGCATCGCTCGATCTGGAGGAATGTTTCTGGAGAATGATTGTGAGAGGCGAAGTGTGAGGTATAATAAAAGATCCACCATCCGATCCAGGGAGTGCACAGTTGTGGTAGATAGATTACGAGACCGTAGTATGGAAATTCTCTTATGATATTGTCGTAGGTTGTAGAATTTGTGTGCTAATGAATAAATCAAATAGTGAAAAGAAAGAGATTAGTGGCCTATTTCATTAAATTGTATGTTATCATAATGTCCCGAATTTGTATAAAAGCCGTTAAATCAAAGACAAAAAGTAAGTGTGGTATTGCCAGTGCGTAGTGTGCAGACAGAGTTCTATAGTCAGATGCGTGTTTCCGTTGCGTATTATTCATGCAGGAGGATAATTTATAACAAAATCGTAAGATACGAGAATTCATGTTGCTAATCCACTCGCTTGGCAAACCACCCATCTTGCAGGCCTGACTGCTTGATGCCACAGTATGAGAAAGGCAAGTGGGTGCCTCTCATAATTTCGACCCTGCCAGGATTATTTTTGTTAGGATATTTAATTTGATGCCAGGATTAATTTGATGCCAGGATTATTTATTGGTCAGGATATTTAATTTTGTTGCCAGGATTCCGTTTTTGTCACGATAATTTTGTTGCCAGGATCATTTTTGTTAGGATATTTTGTTGTTAGGGTTTGCTGTTAATTTTTTTTGATGGAATATATTGTGATAGCGCTAAGAAGTAAAGTTTTTTCCGTTTGCAATTTCTTTCTGGATTGGTGAGGATCTTTTATTTTATTTTATGTAATTAATTGCAGTATAGCACAAGGCTAGAAGATCGTTTTATAATTTTTTTTTTGCGTAATGTCCGTAGTAACTAGGTCGCAGGCTAAAAGTATAGTCACCATGGAGAATAACGATTCTGGCGTGAATGTAGCAGTGCAGCGGGAAGTAGGTGTTGACCGTGAGTTAATGAGAGGGGACGGCAGGCACTCCGAAGAGGCTGTATTGTTCAGTGGACCGCTGCAAGGGGAGCCTTTGTGCAGGGGGCTTTGTTCACTATCGGGGGCCTTTCCGAACGACGCGGGCGAGCAGGGACTCGGTCAGGTAGAGAGTGAAAGTGCAGCTACCCTTAGCGAAGCAACGGTTTCTCAGGCGAACGAGGTGAGCGCGTCGAAAGTAGGAAATAACGATGGGCTACTGCAGTTTTTACAGAGGATGGATAGAGATAATAAGGAAAGATTGGAAGCGATGAATAGGGAGAATAAGGAACGATTTGAAGCAACTAAAAAAAAATTGGAAGCAAATAACGAAAGATTAGAAGCAATCAATAGAGATAATAAGGAGAGAGATAGGGAGACTAAGGAGAGATTGGAAACAATGGATAGGGGAAATAAAGAGGCAATGAGGAAGCTCCACACAGTTATCGATGAGCGTTTGCCCGCAGTTAATAATCGGTTAGATGAGGGGGAGAAGAATCTGGATGCGTTGAAGCAAGTATGTGATGCCGTAAAAGAAAAAGCCAATAATCTGGAGGTACGAATAAGTGCAATAGAGAGCGATGTTACAGAACGTAGGGACGTTTTGCCGGATGAGCGAATCGAAGAGGTAGTGGTCAGAATGAATACGATTAGCGCAGATGTAGAAAAGATCAGTATAAGAGGCGAGACAGGTTCTGACAGTACGCAGCGAGAGGTTTGTGCCGATCAGGAGGAGATACAACCACCATTACAGTTTAAAGAGGGACAATTAGAAATAAGTAGGAAACATAGTGAAGAACTAGCACAGTTGCAATTAGCGTGCAGTAGCGGAGGTGACACACCACCAGGTAGATTGCAGAAGGAGAGTGAGATAAACTCAAAAGGCGAAAATAGGCAGAAAGAGGAAGACGAATTCACAGAGTCAGAAGAACGGTTGTGTCGGATAAAACAGGTGGCAGACTCAACTGGGTATAGTCCAAGGCTGTCTCAATTTCAAGATTCATTACCTTCATCGAGGGGACTGCTCCGCAAAACGAAGTTTGTGTATAACTATTTGAGGGACGAGGCTAGAGCGAAAATGCAGGAAGACCTTAAAGACTGTAGTAGCTATTTAAATGAATTCTGGTCGAAAAGTAAGCAGGACCAGGTTACGCAAAGCATATTGATGATGCCAAATCGTAACGAATGTGGTATAAGGGATTCAGTGTCATGCTATCAGGAGATGTTCAGACGAAACAGGTACTTGGATGTGACATACGAACCAGCGGAGTTCATTAGGATCCATATAACGAAGTTGCCAGTGAAATTGCGCAGAGGTATAGGGATGGCAGGCAGAGGCTTAGACGATTCCGCGTCATTTCAACACTTGGGTAATGAGAGCGATATCGTGAACGGAGACACGACTCATAGGTCAGTTAGTGTCGAGGATAGGAACGGCAGAAACTATCATAATGACAGGAGAGCGTGGAATCCAGGCATTTCATTCATGTCGTAATAGATTGAAAAATAGGAGAAACTAATCCAACATATCAGCCCTTAATATCTTGCTCTAAAACACATGCAGCTGGCACTGAAAATTGTCTATGTAGCAGACAAACTCAACAGAGAAATGAGGAATGAAAATACCATACTTCTGATCAGAGAATAAAACGGCAGTAATGGAATCTGTTAGGCTGGTATCTCAGTAAAATTTGCAAATTTTATTTCGAACAGTAAAGTAAAAGAATTGTTATGTAATAATGCCAATGAGTCCAGTTGAATTAGTGTGATTCGACTATTGTAGATACTAAACAAGTAATGTAAGAGGTAAACATTGTGATCGAAGTTTTTAAATTAGATGCCATCTGATCTATAGTATGTCATTGTCGTGGTGACAGTTATAATGAAGTGCTGTGTATGGTTGTTCGAAATCTGGTGTTAGTGAGAGAGGCCACTAGCACCTAAGTTTCTAACACTTGGGCTGCCCAATTCTCCCAGCTTGTATATTCTCGGCACACATTTAATTTTCGTGTAAGCACAGATTCCTAACTAGCGAATTCTTTATTGTGTATAGTGGACCTTTCAGAGTGAGGCGGATTGTACATGAAAATGCTGTACTGATTGAGACGATCAAGGGAAAACAATCTCGTGGGCTTCATCACATTTCCAACATCAAATTATGGAAAAGTTAAGGATAGATCTAAAGTAGGTAATTTATGGTAGATAGTCAGTGTATTTATTTGTGGTGTGTAACGTTGTGCAGGGTCAAATCGAACATAAGAATTTTCAGGCGGGATGTCAGGAAGTATGACGGAATAGACTGGTCAAAAGAGTCATGAACAGGAGTCGACAGAGTGGTGTATGTACGTGTTTTTTTTGTCGTATGAATAAGGATCAAGCAGAAACGACGTGATGATTAATGAGTGAATAAAGATGGTAGATAGAGAAGCGACGTGATAAATAGTAGTGGATAAAGGTGAATTTTTGAGGAGAGAATCGACGTGAAGCAGTGTGAATGATGAAGGGAGATTCGACGTGATGAAGCAGCGGTAAAATAAAGGTGAGTAGAATTGAATAATGTGGAGATGTCTTAGATGTATGTTACAGAGAGGCCTGTGTATGCTGCAATAGAGATTGATGCCAATGGCGAAGGAAGACCAGGAAATGATGGAGTAATGGACGGACGGAGAGCCGAAATACGAATGAAGAGATGAGGACAACTGCACAATGTGAAAGGACGTAAAGGGAGTATGAGACCCAGATGGTGAACGTTGTGGAATACTGACGAAAGATGTAATGTAGGTGTAGATCTAATTCTTAGCATAACAATTGCGATTTGAGAAAAATATTTTTTGTTGTTGTTGAAGCCTCGTACCAGTATAACTAATCAAAACGGTACCAAGAATGTGTACAGCTATTTTTTGCAGGATGAATAATTTGTGTATTTTTTGTTCTTAGATGAAATGTCGCAATTCTAGGTTGATATTAGCATAAAGTGAATGCAGAGGTAAGCCGATGGAGAGAGGTGGCAGAGTGAAAGGACGAATTCGGAGACTGGAAAGCTATCTCCGAAACAGCTTCATGTGTTATGTGGTTGAGTATAAGGGAGCAAAGGTATGGTATGTTGTAGTGAGTGTGGTGGTGTTAAGGTTAACTGACTTCTAAACCTATTCTGTTAGTGTGTTGATGGAATGAATGAGAGGGAAAATGTGATGTCTGGTGAGTGAGAGTCGTAGAGTAGTGTGATCAATGCGCACACTCCTGAAAAGGGGATGCTACCGATCCATAACTAAAAGATTATTGTGTTTTATTGTTTGTTGGGATGAACCTTGATGTGAGGTCAGGATCTGTCATACGTGTCCTAGAAACGTTGTTATATATAATGAAATGTAAAGTATGTGAAGAGATACGAATTTTCAGTCTGTCACAAGCACAGAGGTGCATTATATGTTGTAGATTTAAAGTCACCAGTTTCTAAAATGTTTATTGTGTTAGGATGTTAAAGTAGTTTACTATTTAATAACATGTGGTAGGTAATTGAGAGTTGTGTAGATTATTTTCTCATTTTTTTGTTAGAACACTTTCAAGGGATTTTAATTTCAGCGTGTCATAAGCACAAAAGGTTCATTGTATATTGTAGCGTGAGAATCAACAGTTTCTAATATTTTTTCACTGTGATAGGATGTTAGAGTAGTTTACTATTTTGTATTGTAATTATGAGTTGTATAGATTGTTTCTTATTCATTTTGTTCTTTATTTTACACCTTCATGTTTTGTATGAGGGACGACAGGTACAAAGAATAGCACGAGTGTGGGCTATCTATAGAAAAAAGGATAGATAAATGTATGTTGTCTGTGTAGAAAACTAGGGTGTATAATTTTATGTTCTTTTTAGAACAAAGATTCTTTTGTTACCAATGTAGCTAATAGATAATACATGTAATCAATGAGTATTTAAATGCTGTATATCCTTTTGTCTGTAATGTTGCGAGATGCACGGAAGATCTGGCTAATTGGGTGTCGTAACGCCCATACCGCTAACGGGCCGAGCTGACGTCACCACGACGACAGGCGACACAGCCGCGGCACTCCCCACTCCATTGTCGGGACGAGGTACACTCCACGCGCCCGCTACAGCAGGTCAACGGCCTGGGGCGACACGCACGTATCACTGGCCATTCATGAGTTCCGCCACCCTTACGACTGGGGAAGGTATCCCGCGGAGGCAACAGCGGGTGGTTTCTTCTGCTCAACGGCGCGCGCAGCGACGCTACTGCTGAATGGACGAGGCGCGACAGAGCCCGGCGAGCATTTTTTACCTGCAGCTATTAACTTGTACTGGACTGTGGAGCCGTGAAACAAGATGACTGCGACTTTCCATAAGGTGGAAAGTGAAGGACTGGTGTTTCCACATTGTGAGGGGTGGAAAAGATGTTGTCCTTAGCAGACAGGACGATTGTTTTGTTTTGTCTTGACCACTGAATGGTGGGATCCATAAACTTTTGGCAGTGACTTGTTAAGTGTGCTTTGTGAATTGCATGTGGGACACTTGGTATACTTAGAGGACAGTTGTCGTTTGGTGAACAATTAGAGTGGGACATTGACATTTGCGTCTGTAGTAGGAGACATTTCTTGGATTGGCGCGGGAATAAGTGCTGTTTGTTGAAACTTACGACTTTTAATTACACCATGAACTGAAAGGACAGAACCGTGGGTAATAGTAGTTGTAGGGCCATTTTTTTTGGACGAACAGATTCGTGTGGATGGTACTCTGAGAGTGACTATGACATTTGTGCTTAATGAGAGATACAGTTTACTGTTCAGTGCGTGTTCAAAATGCCGAATTGAGTGACTCAAAGACTTTCGTCCGGGTAACCATGGGAGAGCTTTGACACCGAGACAGTGGTTCTAGGAAAATTATCAGCAACTTTTTGACCCCAAGAAAATCACAGAATGAAATGTTTCCGTGTGACTCGCAAGATAGGGAATAATGTATTTGTAATTGTGTAAATGTTTTTTTTATATGTTTCATTCCTGAAGGGACAGCAAGCGTAATTGTACTTTATTAATATTTGTGTTTAGAATAGTTAGTGTTAGTTTTTTGGTTTGTTCTGGGTTATCAAGTTCACGTAGCATGTTTATTAGAATATTTGGTACAATGATGCTTTAACTATTAGCCAGTGGCGTAATACTAACGTAGCGGCTCTTGTAGTATTGATCAGTAAGATTGTCACAGGGGACAAGAGTTTGCATTGCACAACAAATATCGGAATTAACTGATGTATTTTGATGTCGTGCATAGTAATAATCTTGTTGGTGTTTTGACTGAAGCCACTTATTTTTATTATCACAGTGGTGATATTTCACATTAAAGTGTAACGAAGGCTAGTCGAAATGCAAGTTCTTGTCGTGTATATGTGTGACAACAGAGAAATGAACAGTAGAGTAAGATAAGAGAGCTACTGGTGGATTCAAGCACTTATTGATAAACTATTTATTGCGAGTATTGATCAAAGTTGATGGACTGACTAGCTCAGCAGCAGGTATTTGTACTGATGGATATAGGATAAGGTTAAACTCACTGTCGAGTAGCTGTGGCAATTGTTTAGGTGATGATAGTTAATGAGGTGTGACATGATGTCTTAGACGAACTATATTACGTAACCAGTATGTAACTTGTGGAATATTTTATTGTTTTTCTTCTCAGTTTTTATTTCTCTGTAGGTTTGAGGTATATTTTAGAGTAATGGTATGGAGCCTGACATTCTACGTGTAACTAGTGTACGAATTTTTTTTCTTTTGTTGATTTTGTTTTGTATTTAGACTTTGCTATGTAAGGGTTTTTACAGCGCAATTTATGAATGTCAGATTACTTGCTCTGTGTTTGGACGGTGAGCCATTTAAAATTTCATGAGTAACGAAGATCCCAGTAACTAAAGCAAATTTTTATCTCAATATTATTTTTTTATTTCTATGATGTGATGTTTTATTTGTCATGTGGATTGTTATATATTTGTATGTGTACGTTACTCCGGATTGTGGAGAGTACAATATAATTTGATCGTCTATTTGAGGTCACCAGGGGCTAAGGTCTCCTCCTGGTTATTTTGATGAATTGCTACGTTTGTTTTAATACAGTTTTCTTAAAAAAATGTTCGGAACTACCCTCGCATTGCAAGGATAGTACCGTGCCATTTTTTTCTGCATGGGTAGCCGGTGATGAAAGGGTACAGTACCGCCCAACATTGAGAATAGGTACGACATTCTGTCAGAACAACACATTTTTTTTGTAAAAGTAACTCAATAATTTCAATTAATACAGCGAAGCCGGATACCAGTGTGGGAAAGAATGACAATTTATTTATTTAATTGATCACATGTGCACTTCCTCAACATAAATCCTTACATCCAGTTTGGTGAGATCTGTGTGGTGTAAATGAATGAATGTATGGTCGTCTGCTAACCACAGATAGTGAATCGACATGAGCATCTTTGAGTCGATCCTTTGGCTACCTTTGGTGAGACCAAAGAGATGGAAGTTACCAGAGCTTTGAGCGTCTGAAATGGGGCTGACCAATAAGGTAGCAAGGTGCTTCTCCCACTTCGAGAGAGGTGCGAGAGAACGAAAAGACGGCCATTTTTCAGACTCGGCACTCTGGCGCTGAACCTTCTGCTGTGAAGACCTGTTTTTTGTTGTGCTCCGTAATGAAAGCGTGGAGGCATGGTATGGATGTGGAATACTTAAGAGTAGTTAGAACTAATCATTTCTCTTTCCTAGGATCTTTTGTGGGGAAAATTACAAAGTGAGGCAGGTAATTTTAAAGGGATTATAGTAAACCAACGGTCACAAAGGGACCACGTGTAGTTATAAGTTGAGATACTAGCGTGGGTACAATAAGCTGAAATATTTAAGAATTAATATCGTGTGTACCATAAGCTGAAATATTTGAGAATTAATAGCGTGTGTACAATAAGCTGATATATTTAAGAATTGCGTGTGTATCATAAATTGAAGTATTTAAGAAATATCATTCCGTGTGACGCTGAATTTAAACTCTGAGAGAAAATCAAGGTGAGTCGGCCGTTTTTCCAGCAACGCCACTTGGCTTGCATTGCACAGGAAGACGAGCGTTTATCCCCAGAGTTCACAGTAGGAAACTGGAATTACAAATTGGGGCAGTGTCGAGTGAAACTGGGTTAAATATTGATTGAAGTGGGAAAGCGGAAAATGATGAAGTTGTAACGGTTCTTGTGTATTATTTCAGATTGTTGTATTGGGTATGTCTTGTAATTTGAATATGTGTGTTTTGCATGGGAGTAGCAAGGTAGTTTCGGAAGATTTTGTGGGTATGCCTGTTCCTTCTGCATCGCTCGATCTGGAGGAATGTTTCTGGAGAATGATTGTGAGAGGCGAAGTGTGAGGTATAATAAAAGATCCACCATCCGATCCAGGGAGTGCACAGTTGTGGTAGATAGATTACGAGACCGTAGTATGGAAATTCTCTTATGATATTGTCGTAGGTTGTAGAATTTGTGTGCTAATGAATAAATCAAATAGTGAAAAGAAAGAGATTAGTGGCCTATTTCATTAAATTGTATGTTATCATAATGTCCCGAATTTGTATAAAAGCCGTTAAATCAAAGACAAAAAGTAAGTGTGGTATTGCCAGTGCGTAGTGTGCAGACAGAGTTCTATAGTCAGATGCGTGTTTCCGTTGCGTATTATTCATGCAGGAGGATAATTTATAACAAAATCGTAAGATACGAGAATTCATGTTGCTAATCCACTCGCTTGGCAAACCACCCATCTTGCAGGCCTGACTGCTTGATGCCACAGTATGAGAAAGGCAAGTGGGTGCCTCTCAGTGTTCGTGTATGCAAAGTCTGTAGGGGTATTGATTCGTGTTCCCATGTTAATGGTAGCAGTCTTCCAAATTCAGAGGTCTGTTGGAGTGTAGTAATGTATCATAGTTAACTTTAGCAATTTCTAGACGACCGAATAGCGAACTAATACTTAATATGTGCTGGTTGGCTTTCGTGATCTTTGAGAAGATGGTGCGTTTGCAGTGGAGCATTACTCCCTCCCATGTAAATTGTACGGTCGACTGCTTCTGCACATTTGGCGCCTTGATTTCGTTGAGGGAATAACTTTGCGATGTTTAGTTGTCGGTGCTAAATGGTGATCAGTGTGAAATACGTTATTAACACTGAGTGTAGCGTCTGTAGAAAGAAAGAACGGGTTCGGGGTGTATAGATTGAGGGAACTGTCGGTGTAATTTAGCAATCTTTGCAAAATAACGACAGAAAGCCCCAGAAAGAAAATGCTCGATTGATTGTGGTGGGATATGGGAGCGGTGAGAACATTTGCGTATGTTGGGAGCAGGAAGGTTATCACGTTATGTCTGGGAGGAAGACTGGATTCGGCGATATTTTGGTAAACAGGTTCTGTTAGGGTAGGAATTCTGGCGCATACGAGCTGAGACAACAAGAAAGTGAGCGTTAACTGTTTCTGGGGCACTATGAAATTAGGGAGAGCTGGACTTGGCGGATTTTTTTTCACAAAGGAATGTGATGTAAGTATAATATTGAGAATGTTTTAGATGGCGATGTGTCAGTCACGCTGGGGCGGGTACGTGCGGTTGAAAACGCATGTCAACACCTTCTGTGCTATTCTGTCTTCAATGGTACAGACAAGTGGAGCCTGGAGATGCCTGGAATATGAGACAGGCGTGAACGGGCTTTGGAATGCTATGACACTATAACGGTGACTGTATAGGGGCATGTAACATTCACTGGTGTTCGACTACGTCGGCTCGGGGACTGTGACGGAGCATGCGGATCCGAGCTGCGGCTTTCTCACTTTGCAGGAGTTGTGACGCGCGGCCCTAACTGGAGGTCCGTGAGTGCTTTAATAGCTGGCGGCTGCGTCGACCGTGCGCTCGATGACGTCATCATCGGTATCTAGCGGATAGGAATTTCTCAGGTGTTACATATGAATGGGGGTGCCGCCACTTCATGCTTGCGGAAGCCGAGCAGGGGCTTGTGCACGGTTTGATATCTGACTGATGCGTCACTTACCGCTACCTCCTGTGTACTCAACTGGACAGGGGCAGTGGACTAAGCTTGTGCGCGTTGATTGCATTATTTCGTGAGCAGCTCTGTAGGTCATGCTATGTGTTATTTGGACAGTTTACGAGTACTGAGCGTGTCTACATATTAGTGTGATGAATTATTTAGGGGCAGTTTGCTATTGTGTACTAAAATGACGAGTTGGTTGTGTATCTGTGGGCTGTGCAACATGGCCCCAGACACATCAGGGTGGATCTTTTGTATCAGTGTGATACATATACTCTATCGTTAAATAAGTGGTTTCAAAATAAATAGAGCGCTATGAATCCTTACTCTCCGCAGCAGCCCAGAGCAGGCTGAATCGTTTTGCAACCATTTTCTCTAACCATCTTGGTTTACGTCAGAAAACGGACGACAGCGTCCTCTGCTGCTGGTACTGAGTACTAGACCGTGTTGTGAACACACTGTTTGCCGCCACCATGGATAACTGTACTTGTGTCATCAGTTGGTGTCACGGTGGCGTCCTCTGGCGGCAATGAAATGTACTACGCCAGTTGGGGTCTGGATCTCGTGGTGAACCCACTAGGTGGTGCCATCTTAGATTACGGTACTTTCGTCATCACCTGATGTTACTACTGTGTCCTCTAATGGCATCGATATGAACTAAGTTAGTTGGGCTATGGACTCAATGGTGAATACACTTGGTGATGGTGCTGAGTCTAATTGTTTAAATAAAGACTGGTGTATGATTTCGACAGTTGATCATTAGGAAACAGAGTATTTTACATGGATTATTATTTTGACAGTTTAGGAGTTGTTTGGCTATCTGGACGTAAATGTTCTGCATTATTTATAAGTGGTTCGCATGTTTGTAGGTTTTTCAATGTGTTATTTTTGACGGTTTATGTTTAGCAAGAGTGTGCGTAGAGCCTTATACACGAGTTATGTGGGAATAGTTTGCAGCTCTGTATGCTGTAGGGCACGTCAGAGCGTGTGTTCTGTGATACATATACTCCATATCTAAAGAAAATTCCCCCAAATAAGTAAAGTACACTCCTTCCTCTCTCCATCAGCCTGGTGCAGGCTGAGTCATT
Source organism: Schistocerca nitens (assembly GCF_023898315.1). Classification (NCBI taxonomy): domain Eukaryota; kingdom Metazoa; phylum Arthropoda; class Insecta; order Orthoptera; family Acrididae; genus Schistocerca; species Schistocerca nitens. The sequence goes on along the minus strand of NC_064616.1, from coordinate 504,971,292 downwards.
TTACCACCAACCTCTAGGAAGAGGTTGCCTCCTGGAGGCTTAGGTTACTGGTGGTAATCTTTGTTTTGCAACAATTGTCTTAGGTTGGTAGCAAAAGCCCAAGTGACCTTTCTTTACTACCAGAATTCAAACTCAGCCCTGGTTTCTAGGAAGAGGTGGTGGTCTGGCCCTTGAAAAGTAGTTGAAACTAGGTAGTTGAAAGTATAGTGGACCCCTTTACTTACCTATATGATTACACTGTTTACTGTCGCCATATTTGATAATGGTACTTGTGTCGTCATCTGACATCATGAGGGCACCCTCTGCCGGTGGCGCTGTGTACTAAGTCAGTTGGAGTCCGGACCTCGTGGTGAACACATCTGCATGAAATTGTTCAAATAAAGACTTATGTCCAAGTCCTTTTCCCACGAATTCTTAGGAGGAGGTGGCGGTCGGGTGACTTAGGTTAGCGGAGGTAGGCCAAGTGAGCGATCTTCCAACGACTTTCTTTCCTTAGTAGAGATAAATGGCGTGTGGTGCATATTCCTGTTGGAATTTGAACTTTCCGCCTTTTTTCTGGTGGAGGGGAGGGTTAGGTTAGTGGAGGTAGTCCAATTGATCCATCTTCCCGGCAAAATCCGCCATCTTGGATGACGTCATATGCTGTTGCCAAGTCTATATGAAGCCGTCTTGGATGACGTCAGCGCCACCATTTTGGATACATCTGACAACAATGGAATGTGGGGCCGCACCACCCATGTCCCCCTACTACTGTGGTGCTAGACGTACGTCTCGCATTCTCAAATTTGAGGCCTGTGGCCTTCCTCTCGTAGAAGAGAACCCAGTGACAAGTACTCCAAACATGGCCACGTTATGTGCTCCTACAGCACACATATCAGAAGCTCATTGTCTCCACTACGTGAACAGCGCGAAATGGGAGATTTGTAGGTAATCCGATCTTCAAACATGTTTTAAAAAAATGGTTCAAATGGCTCTGAGCACTATGGGACTTAAAATCTGAGGTCATCAGTCCCCTAGAACTTAGAACTACTTAAACCGAACTAAACTAAGGACATCACATCCATGCGCGAGGCAGGATTCGAACCTGCGACCGTAGCGGTCGCGCGGTTCCAGACTGGAGCGCCTCGAACCGCTCAGCCACACTGGCCGGCAAACATGTTTAAAATCCAAACCGTACATTTCTGGATAAAAATTATCAAAACATTATGTACTAAGTCCCCTCTACAACCCTTGATTGCCTGTGATAGGAATTTCGAAATATCTTGTACATACGATCAATGGAAAAGATTTTTGTATTACGACATCTTTTCGATATAACAGCGCTGTGTAATCCATTTTTGCTTTGGTTGGAACATCATACACTCTGAGAATCCAAAGAAAGATGTAGAGAATCCCTTTGAGATGCGACTATTCGAATGTCAGATTTCATGTCTCGGAAAGTACGAGAGTGATTTACGCCTAACGACCTTTCCAGACAACTGTGACCTTTGGTTTATTCAAATATGCAAAAAAGTGACATTCAATGTATTGAACATAAAAAGTAAAGCTGTCATCAACCCAAAGTCTGGTATGAACACAACAGTCTTATACTAAGCTTGGGTCTATTGGAGGTTTTTCCCTCTCTTGCATCTTTGAAGAGACATACAGAGGCAGTTGGTGGAAGATGCACAGGTTGACGTGGAGACCACACCACAATGTAGCCTGTCAAACATGACCTCTGACAAACATTGTCAGAGGGGAAAGAAGTGATAGGCGACACATAAAAATCCTACGATTTTCCAGCGATCGAACTCGAGACCTGTGGATTCTTGGTCTAGCACTTTACCAATTTCTTTCTATTTATTATTATTCTTTCCTGTTATATAATTGCTACGTTCAACGTGAACAACTGTAGTTGCAGGAAAACGTCGTTGAAGAAACATGTGCTACAGATTATTGATAAAACAAGAATTAGAAAAATGAAAAAAACGTTACATCCAGACACAGATTATTGATAAAACAAGAATTAGAAAAATGAAAAAAACGTTACATCCAGACACAGAATCGAAGTCTCGAACTCTACCACTCCAAAGTTTAATTGTACCCACTGCCCTCCCTTTCTTTTCTTTTTGTTTTTCTACTTTTTTTCATACTACACTGGCTTTTTCCTTAATTAACAAAATACTTTTTCTTTAAAACTAACTAAAACTTCTATTTATTAAAACCAAAACTTTATTCTTTTAAGTGTGTGTTATTATTTGATTTATAAGCCATTTTTTACATTTTTCCCAAAGCTTCTTCTTAGAAGTTGACTTCTTTCTTCATATCAAGTAAATTACTGTAATTGAAATTCGCAACTTAAAAGGTCCTTAAATGCTAAATGATTAATAAATTAATTAATGACTAATTACCTGTCATCAATTCCTTAAAATACGTTATTTGAGGTCATATAGCTTCATTTGCAGAACTATGCATGATATAAACTTCTTTCTGTTTCAGTAAAGAAATAAATATGGTACCAAAACTCATACAGTTTTTATTACTGTATGAAGTAAAGTCCATCGCTCGGTTCTTGTGGAACTGAATGAACCCATTCTTCTTGAGTTCAGTAATACAGAAACTTTATTCCCCTTCTTGTGATACCGCAATAACAAAAAATTCCGAAGGCATATATGTTATTTCGTATGTTTGGTTACACGGTGTCAATCTTCCAATATATAAGTTATATATTCCAATAGTTTTGGCTCTTCTTCTGTCATCACGAAATAATGAACCAGGTGTAACACTTATTCTTTGTAGAAATGTATGATTTCCAGTCAGGTTTTATAACATCTTCGATCACTATAGATGTCTCGGTTGTCCATTAATGACAAAGCTATTTCTTAGTCCACTTCTGTATGCGTTTGCGAACACTGCATATGAAAATTGAAACGTGGCAAGCATTTTGCATGCTGGTTTCATTAATAATTAGAATATGTTTATCGTTCTGAGACTGACAACAGAGAAACATGTTTAAAATCCAAACCGTACATTTCTGGACATTTCTGACAGTAGCGTGCCCTTTGTAATTTGCATGTCTCATTTTATTAGTTCGTTGGAGGTTTTTAACGGATTATGAATGTCTGGGGCGCGTGCGAGTGTGCAGAGGATTCGATACAGAACGTAAGGAAATGTTTCGACCGAACAGGTCGGGACCGCAGCCTGCGTGGCGTAAGATTCTGTGAAGTGAGGTCGGGCCCGAACCTATAGGGGTTGGCATGCCTTATCCTCCCACAACGTGCGCTGGCGGCATCGGGCTGTACTGCACCGCGTGTAGGAGTTGGGGACGTCTTTTCCATATTTTTGTAGTTTCTTTTGGAGATAAGTATCTGCCACTTGTAGAAAGCGCGGGCCTCCGGAAAGAAACTCCAGCCTCCTAGCAATGCTCTCTGAATTTCTGGAAACCGGTTGCGCGTCTATAGAAACGTGCGATTGGCGTAAAGAATCACATAGCAGAACTGAAGTGAATACTTTTTGGTAGTAGGGGCGAGTTTCACATTGTCATTGGAGGTCCGAAAAGACGCACTATGTTTGGCGAGATTCTCTGTTCGAGGGAACCTTCGTGGTTGGACCGCAGTGATTCGTGATTTTGCGATTGGTGACAGGACCTGTTTTAGCTGCAAGGAATACATAGGGCGTAAGTGAGCGCCACATGATAATTACTGGCTGGTAGGACGCGAAGGCGTTCCCATCCGAGACGTAGTGGTCGGTAGGACGAGGAAGTGTCTGCATAGGAGAAGCGCTTGCGAGTGGGACGCAAAAGTCTCTTAATCGACTCCGTGTATCAGCGTGATTTCACTGTCTTTCTAACAGTGAGCATAAGTAGCAGCACCGGCAGAGTAGTTAGACTGATTTGACATTTGTAGAATCCAGAACGATCGCCTGTCTCATCTCCTTTGCACTTGTAATGAATGTATAGTCTTCTGGATTTTTAATCACCATCTTCCACACATTGCTCCGATCAAACTTTATGGGATTTAATAGTTTTCAGTTGTCACTGAACATCAGGAAAGAGTAAATTCTCAAGAGGGCAAGAAGTAACAACTGATAGGGGAGTGACACTGCTTTCATTTAATATTCATATAAATTTGGATAGAGCTAAATATCACAGCTTTTGATTGTTTATTAATATGTTGATCTCATAAATATGTTTATGAATAAATGTAAATATTGAGTTTAATCATTGTTTCTGATCGACATTTTCGCATACATTAAGTTGTAGGCTTCTAATTTATATCCTGGAAGATATTAGCAATCAGCTCAAAATCGTCACCAACATACTACTCCTGTCAGATGGCGATAGTCGGAGTGAGATATTTGTTTTACAAATTCCCCACATTAAAAGCTTTGACTAGGGCCGTAATTTTCGAGTTATCGATTTTAACTTTACGCACAAGCGTGTAGAGTTGAGTTGTTAAAGAGGTGACCTGCCCACAATTAATTTTGGAGGGTTCAGGGAAAATCATCAGGGCAGGGTTTTGAAAAATATGTGCTAACGTAGCGACAGTGTTATGCTTCCACAATGCGGGTTCGGCCTGAGATTCATCTTATACTGTTTGTAAAAGGAAGAAGGAAGGCTGGGTTTAACGTCCCGTCGACATCGAAGTCATTAGAGACGGAACACAAGCTCGGATTGTGCCAAGGATGGGGAAGGAAATCGGCCGTGCACTTTCAAAGGAACCATCCCGGCAATCACCTGGAGCGCTTTAGGGAAATCACGTAAAACCGACATTCTGATGACCGGACGTGGGTTTCATGGATTTCAATCATCGGTGTCCCGAATACGCATCAAACGTGCTAACCACTGCGCCACCTCTCTCGGGTATACTGATTGTCACCTGTGTGATCTCGTCTACTACGTCGTATCATAGTGCAGCCAGGTTGAAACATAGCGTGGGATTATACTTTCCGTTAAAAATATTGAGTTTCTGTGAGAGTTTTTCTTTGCGATGTGGTTAACAGTGCATGAATTTGTGATGAGACTGTAACCTGACTGGTATTAAGATTTTGTGCTTTTGTGGGCTCTCTTGCAGATAACTGATTTCCGTGAGATATCGACGAATGATGTTCGTTGGTGAAGTCCTGTTGTTAGAATTTAAAATAGCAAGTAATTTCCTTTGTAATGCTTGTCCGTGATTGGATGAGATTGGATGATCCCCCTGTCTGCCCTTGAGTCACCTTAAAGCTGTTGTCTTTTAACTAACTTAAATGAGACTCCTTTTCCAGGTATACTAAGAGGCGAAGGCTAATATTTTATTTTCTGTATTCGTTGTAATGAGAAGTATAGCTGAATAGTGATATATTCTACTAATCATGTGAGTATGGAGAAAGGTGACCCTCTGTATTCGATCAAAATTCCTTATAGTGTTCTCTTTGATCGTATTACGTAGTGAGCTAAGTTTCACTTCCCCATTCAGTTTGAAGATATCCTTCGGGTTTCTGGGCAACGTGATTCCCTGAAGTTTCATCTCTTTGGTGTGCTGTAGGCAGATTTTATCTACCTATTAAAATTTGGGAGCCTAGAAGCATTATTATTGATCGGTCGGAACTGGATTTTTGTCCAGTCACATCTGCATATTATTTTATTACTCATCTAACAGTGCCTCCCTCTTCTCCAGAACTGACGATCACATTCACGTCATCCGCGTAAGCTTTGTGCATTGCTTTTATTTAAAGTGTCTGAAAGACTTCTATGGAACTACTGAAATTATTACACTACTGGCCATTAAAGTTGCTACACCACGAATATGCAGACGCGAAATGTAACCGACGGGAAGAAGATGCTGTGATATGCAAATAATTAGCTTTTCAGAGCATTCACACGAGGTTGGCGCCGGTGGCGACACCTACAACGTGCTGCCACGAGGAAAGATTCCAACCGATTTCGCATACACAAACAGCAGTTGACCGGCGTTGCCTGGTGAAACGTTGTTGTGATGCCTCGTGTGAGGAGGAGAAACGTGTACCATCACGTTTCCGACTTTGATAAAGGTCGGATTGTAGCCTATCGCGATTGCGGTTTATCGTATCGCGACATTGCTGCTCGCGTTGGTCGAGATCCAATGACTGTTAGCAGAATATGGAATCGGTGGGTTCAGGAGGCTAATATGCAACGCCGTGCTGGATCCCAACGCCCTCGTATTACTAGCAGTCGAGATGACAGGCATCTTATCCGCATGGCTGTAACGGATCGTCCAGCCACGTCTCGATCCCTGAGTCAACAGATGGGGACGTTTGCAAGACAACAACCATCTGCACGAACGGTTCAACGACGTTCGCAGCAGCATGGACTATCAGCTCGGAGACCATGGCTGCGGTTACCCTTGACGCTGCATCACAGACAGGAGCGCCTGCGATGGTGTACTCAACGACGAACCTGGGTGCACGAATGGCAAAACGTCATTTTTTCGGATGAATCCAGGTTCTGTTTACAGCTACATAATGATCGCATCCGTGTTTGGCGACATCGCGGTGAACGCACATTGGAAGCATGTATTCGTCATCGCCATACTGGCGTATCACCTGCCGTGATGGTATGGGGTGCCATTGGTTACACGTCTCTTGTTCACATTGACGGTACTTTGAACAGTGGACGTTACATTTCAGATGTGTTACGACCCGTGGCTCTACCCTTCATTCGATCCCTGCGAAACCCTACATTTCAGCAGGATAATGCACGACCGCATGTTGCAGGTCCTGTACGGGCCTTTCTGGATACAGAAAATATTCGACTGCTGCCCTGGCCAGCACATTCTCAAGATCTCTCACTAACTGAAAACGTCTGGTCAATGGTGGCCGAGCAACTGGCTCGTCACTAAACGCCAGTCACTACTCTTGATGAACTGTGGTATCGTGTTGAAGCTGCATAGGCAGTTGTACCTGTGCACGCCATCCAAGCTCTGACTCAATTCCCAGGCGTATCAAGGCCGTTATATCGGCCAGAGGTGGTTGTTGTGGGTACTGATTTCTCAGGATCTATGCACCCAAATTGCGCAAAATGTAATCACATGTCATTTCAAGTATAATATATTTGTCCAATGAAGACTCGTTTATCATCTGCATTTTTTCTTGGTGTAGCAATTTTAATGGCCAGTAGTGTAAGTAACAGTTATACTGCTACAGTGAACAGCGGCATTGCGGAGGGGCATGACTGTCGTACTCATTCTTTAATCGGCATCGGAACTGTCAGGTGTCATTAATCTTCAGCCTCCATCCTATGCCGTTTATGCATTGTCTTATCAGCTTTCTGACTGGATTACTATAGCCATTTACTCGACAGTTTTGACTGAAAACGCTTGATTAACCCCGTAAAAGGCTCTATTAAAAATCTAGGAATGCTATTGCATATTAATGTTAAATGTACAGTATGTCTTTACTCAACTAAAAGATTTATCATTGACTGCGCTGCCGGTGCACTGGTTTGCTATGGTCCAGTTTCTGCATAGAGTATTTGTTTTATTCTATTGTTTGTAACGAGGGTTAGAATTTTAATGCCAGCGTTGGGCAAAGTTAGACAATGCAAACTTTCCTGGCTGTTTCTCTAAAAAGAGTTTGGCACAATACTATTATTTCCTTTATAAATTGTGAGAGGAAGGCGTTATTTACTAAGAGTTAATTGTACATTTCAGTGGCTCTTCTCCTGTGCTAAGCAAAACTGTTCGTAACTATATATCTAATCCATCAGATTTCCTCTTGGGAGCGTTGATAACGATTTGTTTCACGCTCTTTCTTTATCTGCCCCTTTTTGTTTCTTTTATTATATAGTAGACAGATACAATTCCATGGCTGATGCCACTGATATATCGAGCCCATGCTTTAATGCCAGGTAAAGTTCCGCGAACTCGTGCTGTTATGTGTGAATTAATTCTTTTAATTTTAATTAAGTTGTCCGTTAGAGCAGCTGGCTTATTGTATAATACACGTAAAATTGAAAAGAATATTCCAGGGTATTTCTCTTCCAGTACGCTGTTTTTCCGTGCAAACTGGATAACGCATATCTTTATTTGCAACACTGCCCAGGGTGTCCAACACAACAGATGTTCTCCTTTTCATGTCCCGCCTGTTTAAATTTTTCCTCCAAACCTCTTTAACATAATGTCGTCTAATAACGACGCGTTCAATTGCCACAAGCCACGCCCTAGAAAAATTTTTGTATGAAGTGCGTAACGGTTATACGGCAAGCGTAATCGCCATTAAAGTTTAGCCACCATATCTCACAGGCTTTTTGTTTATTTAAAATGTCATTGGAGATATAGACTCTATCTAGTGTACTGGCTGAATGGCTGTTGATTCAGGTGATATGTATAACATTAGGAGGCAGATTGATTCAGGTGTCTCTGCAGTAGCCGGCCGGGGTGGCCGAGGGGTTCTAGGCACTACAGTCTGGAACCGCGCGACCGCTACGGTCACAGGTTCGAATCCTGCCTCGGGCATGGATGTATGTGATGTCCTTAGGTTAGTTAGGTTTAAGTAGTTCTAAATTCTAGGGGACTGATGACCTCAGAAGTTAAGTCCCATAGTGCTCAGAGCCATTTGAACCATTTTTTTGTCTTTGCATGCAAGCCATGTATTAAAATTTTTAAACCTGGGCGGAAGTTATAGTTCGGATTCCAATCGTCTTTCATTACTTCGCAATTTCAGTCTCTTAGTATTAAATTTCGACTTGCATTAGTAAGAAGGACTACGGCTCCGTCTCGAAATAACTCACTTCTCGCTCTCCAACCGTTTTCACCCGTTGTGCGTATATGTTAATGAAGAGCATAATTTCTATCACGGTAACAATGACTCTTCCTGGTTCTAGGCACTTCTTCCGAAAGGCAAGGAAAGAACGTTAGGCTTTAACGTTCTGCCGACAACGAGGTCATTAGAGACGGGACAGAAGTACGGATTGTTTCCAGGAAATCAGCGATTCTAGAGTGCATATCACTGAGGCATCTTGTTCAGTCACTTTTTGAATAAGAGCTACGTCTACAATTGCGAAATAATAATAATCCATTAAGCACTTCAATTTTACGTCTGACTGAATGAGATTTATGTTGACAATCGCTTTTTTATACGACTGCTTGTTCACGTCCAATATTCGAACTCCTCTGACCATATTAACTTGTTTTCTATGTTTTGTAGTGGTATAGTGGCCATCGGTTGTTTCTGTCATTCATCTGTGTTTGTAGTAACATCCTAACATGAAGAGAGCCAGCACTATCGCTCTGTCCTTTGCAATCTATCTCTCTTTTTTTTCCCTCCCATTCTCCAAAATAAATTTCTTGACCCGAGTCGTTTCCAGATTGTTGACTTTCCATTCTCCCTTATCGTCATCTTTGTATCCCTTTTCGCTTCTTTCTTATTTTTTCTACGTTCCACATTTCGGTTTGTTTGTATTTCTCTCTTGGTGCACTGGAAACACCTTGAGGTTTCGTAGCTTCCTGGTTGCTGTTACTTCCCTCAGCTGCCCTTACTAACAAGGGAACATTCCCAAGTGTAATACGCAGTTCTGATGAAACTTGGCTAGTGTGTAGAGGGGGCAAAGTAATGCAGCATCTCGTTTTGTTTGTACCCAGTTTCACTATTAAGAGGCAAGACACACCTCAATAGGTAATTTGGTGTATTAGGTATGGAGCGAATATCTTCGAAACGATGATATATGAAAAACGTTTATCGTATAAAAGTTGATACGTAATCAACGTTCTTGAAAACTGTATAATCGCATTTTGCAATAATTCGAAATTTTGCAAAATACTCCACTACCATTAAATAATTGTGAATAATGAAGACTTTTGTTACAACATAAATTGAAGCTGTTTTCTGAAATACTATTTTTGCAACATAAACCGTAAAAAATGTGCTGTCAGAGTATTTTCAACATACCTAATTGAAATATCTAAGCATTTATTATTAGTCTGATTATTTACTTTACATGTATTTGTTTTATGTTTTAAATTGTTATTTTAAGTTTTTCACTCATTGTTTTTAGTTTTCGGTTTTTAGTTCACCGTTTCACATCAGCGCGTTTTGTTAACTGAAAGTAATAAGTAACTCATCATTGTGATACAAAATCGTTACAATAATGATGATCTCAGCGCGTTTTGTTAACTGAAAGTAATAAGTAACTCATCATTGTGATACAAAATCTTTACAGTAATGATGATCTGTAAATAAATGCTTAAAATATAACGTGTTCTCACACTATGCAAATAAAATGAACGAAATTTCTTCATGTAATGTACGCGGTACAGATCACAATATATAACGGAATGCATCATTTTTCAAATTGTCGCGGGTGATTCTCTGAATATCCTGATTTGTATCAGACATATTTCTGTATATTGGTTAGTAGTGGCGAAAATAATTGATAATGTTGTAGTGACAGCAGCCTAATTGTATTGTTTCTCAAGTGGAGACTGACATCAAAATCATACAACAGAACTAAACACATCAACGAAAGTTTCGCATCACCCAGTTTCCCAGAACTCCTGATGATAGACGTTGACTGTGGATGTTGTATCACAGACACAGTCCCTTTGCCTGTTCAGAGATGTCACTAAATCCGCCAAAAGATGTAAACAACCACGCATGAGCAGCGCCTATTAGACGGAGGGGGTCCGACAGCCGATCAGTTGATCAGTTCCAGTCATTCCACCAGGAAGAAGGTACACAGCCCATGTTGTCGGTAGTTCAACCATGCTTAGACGGTCGATACCGCGGTACAATCGCGTCCACATTGTTACTTTGTGCCAGGAAGAGCTCTCAACAAGGGAAGTGTATAGGCGTCTAGGAGTGAACCAAAGCGATGTTGTTCGGACATGGAGGAGGTACAGAGAGACAGGAACTGTCGATGACATGCCTCGATCAGGCCGCCCAAGGGCTACTACTGCAGTGGATGACCACTACCTACGGATTATGGCTCGGAGGAACTCCGACAGCAGCGCCACCATGTTGAATAATGCTTTTCGTGCAACCACAGGACGTCGTGTTAAGACTCAAACTTTGCGCAATAGGCTGTATGACGCACAAATTCACTCCCGACTTCCATGGCGAGGTCCACCTTTGCAACCACGAGACCATGCAGCGCGGTTCAGATGGGCCCCAATAACATGCAGAGTGGACCGCTGAGGATTGGCATCACGTTCTCTTCACCGACGAGTGTCGCATATTTCTTCAACCAGACAATCATCGAATACGTGTTTGGAGGCATCCCGGTCAGGCTGAACGCCTTAGACACATTGTGTGTGCAGCAAGGTGGAGGTTGGCTGCTGTTTTGGGGTTGCATTATGTGGGGCCGACGTACGCCACTGGTGGTCATGGAAGGCGCCGTAACGGCTGTACGATACGTGAATACCATCCTCCGATCGATAGTGCAACCATATCGGCAACATATTGGCGAGGCATTCGTCTTCATGGGCAACAATTCGCGCCCCCATCATGCTCATCTTGTGAATGACTTCCTTCAGGATAACGACATCGCTCGAATGGAGTGGCCAGCATGTTCTCCTCACATGAATCCTATCGAACATGCCTGTGATAGATTGAAAATGGCTGTTCATGGACGACGTGACCCACCAATCCCTCTGAGGGATCTACGCTGAATCGCCGTTGAGGAGTGGCACAATCTGGAGCAACAGTACCTTGATGAACTTGTGGATAGTATGCCATGACGAATACAGGCACGCATCAATGCAAGGGGACGTGCTACTGGTTATTAGAGGTGTGTACAGCAATCTGGACCACCACCTCTGAAGGGGTGGTACAACATGCAATGTATGGCTTTCATGAGCAATAAAAAGGGCAGAAATTATGTTTATGTTGATCTCTATTCCAGTTTTCTGTACAGGTTCCACAAGTCACTGAACCGAGGTGAGGCAAAACGTTTTTTGACATGAGTAGATCTGGAATTCTTCTCACAAAGTTCTTGCAGCATCTATAGCGGTATACGTACCACGTCTGTACCTGTGCCGCCTAGACCTTTGGGACCACCAGGTGAATAAGTTTCTTGTCCTCGGGTATGATGATCAAAATGTTTTTCTTTTCTTTCACAATGACCACCCACCTTTTCATAGTTTTAAAAGAAACTAATGTTACGTTTGGGCAGAAATATCGAGAATCTGTTTTTGAAACCTCAAATGTTCTTGTGACAGCATGGAAAACTGGCAAACAAACGTCTGCGATTGTCAGAAGATATTTGAAAATGTTTTCTATTCCAGTTAGGGAGAAAAGTCTGTATTATTGTTAGATCCTGCAACATGAAATAACCGTACAGAGCATCGTACCTGAAGCCAAGAAACTTGTTCATCCAGTGACCCCAAACGATTCGACGGCACAGGTACAGTCGTGAGATGTAAGAATATTTCCGATCTAGTTCTGTTGAATAATTTTGATGTCAGTCTCCACTTGAGAAACAATATAATTAAGCTGCAGTCACAAGTACAAAACTAATTCTTTTCGCCATGGTTAACCAATGCGCTGAAATATGCCTGAAACAGCAGGGTATTAGCAGATCACCCACAAAAAATTGAAATCCTGCTGAATTTTATTTTATATTGTGTTCTCTGTCGTGTACAGTCGTGGACAAAACGAGCGAGACCCCTCGCCTTTTCGTTATGCTGATCCGCACGGCTTTAAAGTCTGCTACACAGCATAACAGGCAAGGCGACGAAGTGCTACCAACATACTATGCACAGGCGTGAAATTGACAAACTATCTGAACTTTTTTAGACTGTTTTCCATAATTTGTAAGACTATATTAATGCTGATTAGTGTGTTAAATACAACACGTAAATATAAGACAGAACTGAAAGAAGTAACGCTAATTGGTATGAACTGGACAAATAAAAATGAATTTCAACTTATCGAGATGACTTAACTGTTTCAGTAAGACAAAGAACCCCAGATCGTTACGAAGTAGCAAAATAATATCCGCATTCGGCCGCGAAACGGTCTGTGTCAACGTTCAGACCAGTCATACTGGATTACCGTTGCTGACCTACCATGAAAGTGTGCAAATTTAGCAATGCGTGAAGATTCATAACGAAATTCAGTTAAAAATCATTCAGTGCCACGCTTAAGTCAATTCCATTATTGACAGAAGCGGTAAAAGTAGGCAGTAACATGTATGAAATTCTACAAGAGTGTCATATTGACATCCACAGAGCGCCAGTACAGAATAAAGGTAGCGATAAAACGTATTGGGTGCGCGAGAATTTCTTAAAATTGCTTTACTGATATTCTACCTGCCTCCATAGAGATTAGAACCGAAAACAAATCAGACCTTCCTTTCACTATGCTAGCAGACAACCCAGGCAAACAGCCCTCTATTATTACCCCAGACATGAACAAGCAGGCAATTTCGCAATGAAAATCTGCAGTTTCTGTTGCATAGAGCTTTCTGGACTCAAAAACATGAATTTTCTTCCTTTATGTCACCACTTATGTGACAATCATTCCGGATGATTATCGAAATTACAAATTACTGTTATCAGAGAGTAAATTTTGTAGGATAATTCTGCACCACCCCAGGAAATAAACGGCTACATAGCTGCCAAACGTATTCTGCATTTTTTCGAATTCTCCACTAGACTCGCCACAGACAGAAAACGTTCATTAGCCGAAGTGTTTCTTAAGCTAGCTAGCAATGAGAATGTTCGCAGTTCTAAAACGCGGTGGCATTAATACTGGGATGTGAATTACCACGTGTATAGGCAAATACATTCTATTTGCATTCCTGTAAACGTGATTTGGATCGAAAACGTTGCTACGATTAATATGCTTATGTATCGACAGCAACTAGAACATTTCGAATAAAGAGTAGCGGGTGTTATTTATGCGGCCCTCATCTTCAGTGTTTTCGTTGTTAGGATTTCGTCACCTAAACCGGTAAAAACGGAACCCTACTAGTCTCACTTTCTTGACCGTCTGTCGGTCTACCCAACCCTTAAAACCCGTTTACCTCCAGAACGGATGGACATAATAAGTGGAAATGTATCGCACTTCTTGCGGTAACCGGTCCCCTGGTGGAGTAAAAAAGTGAGCTTCTATGTCAACGCAATCAAAAGATACGACGGTTTATGTAAAGAAAATTTACACGAAAGGACAAAAAATGGCTTCAAGAACTGTGCGACCTAACTGCTTAGGTCATCAGCCCCTACACCTAGAACTACTTAAACCTAGCTAGCCTAAGGGCATCACAGACATCCATGGCCGAGGTAGAATTCCAACCTGCGACTGAAGCAGCCGTGCGGTTCGTCACGAAAGCGCCTGGGCCCGCATCTCGTGGTCATGCGGTAGCGTTCTCGCTTCCCACGCCCGGGTTCCCGGGTTCGATTCCCGGCGGGGTCAGGGATTTTCTCTGCCTCGTGATGGCTGGGTGTTGTGTGCTGTCCTTAGGTTAGTTAGGTTTAAGTAGTTCTAAGTTCTAGGGGACTGATGACCATAGATGTTAAGTCCCATAGTGCTCAGAGCCATTTTTTTTAAAGCGCCTGGAACCGCTCGGCCACCGCAACCCGGCGAAACCCTACTCACCTCATGTATAATGATAATATATACTGTCTAGCTAGGATAAACTGTATTCGCCAGCAACTCAGATCGTTTGATCACGGAACTTTTACGAAGCTACATTCAAACTTTTTTCGAAGTCGTCTGCAATATCCATTTATAAACACCCTAGGAACGTCGTATGCGATATCCACTTCTGAAGACGCTGGCAGATACTGCAGTACTATAACAAGTAGGTGGGAATTTATTGTTATTGGTCCACGCATGACACTTTATTTCAATATCAATTTAACGCGCCTAGGTATTTGTATATGGCTGAAACTATTGAACAAGAAGTAAATAAACAGCAAACAACTTCGATGTTTAAATCAAATGAAAGTCACATGTCGTAATTAAAACATAATTTCGTTGTTACATCTACATGACTACATCAACAGGATTTCTTGGCAATCCGGACTTACGTGCCTGGCAGAAGGTTAGGGTTATTTCTCTACCGTCCCACTCATTAACAGTGTGATGGAAAAAGGACCACTTAAATTTTTTCTTGCGAGCCTTGAATTACATTATTACTATGGTTTCTTCCTGTGTAAGTTCCCGAGGAAATACCCTGATCTTGCTGAAACTTCGCTCAGTGAAAGCGGGGACAAAATAAGCGAACACGTGTCTCGGCTTATCTGCTTACACTCTACCGCTTCTGAGAAAACGACGGTCAAAGTGTTGAATGAGTTGTTGCTATAGTGTAGATACCTCTTAGCGGGTAAGGATTCAACTGAAGCGGTGGCTCTGCGGCTACCATAGCGACTTCGGAACTTTGCGCTGCGAGTTCGAAACCCGGTATTTCGCCGGCCGCGGTGGTCTCGCGGTTCTAGGCGCGCAGTCCGGAACCGTGTGACTGCTACGGTCGCAGGTTCGAATCCTGCCTCGGGCATGGATGTGTGTGATGTCCTTAGGTTAGTTAGGTTTAAGTAGTTCTAAGTTCTAGGGGACTTATGACCACAGCAGTTGAGTCCCATAGTGCTCAGAGCCATTTTTGAACCCGGTATTTCCTTTTTTTTCCCTCACTCTCTGAATTATCTACGAATGTTTATTCCAATTTATGATGAAACACTGTTGTCGTTATTCGTCAGTTAATTTACTGTGTAAAGAAATAAGTTAAAAAGGGAACACACAGTGCGTATTGGGGCGATCACTCTGTTGTAGAAATAATTCAGAAGCCAAGATCGCTTAAATATTGTTTACTGGATAATCGGTTTCAACACACTAAAGGTGCCATCATCGGATCTGAATGTAGATTAACATTTATAAAATATTTGGTTATAACGATACATGAGGCAGCCCAGATGATTTTAGATCAGCTTCTCTCATTCGTTTATTACTTTTTAATTCATTAATTACACATAAAGTTAATTGGCGAATAATGACAACATTATTTCAACATAGAAAAACACATTCGTAGATAATTCTGATAGAGAGGCAGGAAAATAAAATAATAAACAACCCAATATGGTCTCGAACACGGGAATCAATGTTAAGAAGGAACGACGGTAGCCACTGAGCCACCGCTTCAATTGCGTTCTCGGCTGCAGAAGGTATCTACACTAGAGCAACAGCGCGTTGATAACTTTGACCGTATTTTTCTTGGAAACGGTCGAGTGTCTGCAGATAAGCCGAAACACATGTTCGCTTATTTTGTCCTCTCCTTCACTGAGCAAAGTTTCGGGACAATCAGCCTACGACATTTGGCGAGTTCCCCTCGCTCGTCGAGTCGCTTCTTACGCCCGGCGAGAATTATGTATGCCTCCGAGTAAACTGCGCCACCTGGAAACACGGCGAGCGGGGATAAACACGTTTTCCTTCTTATAAGGCAACCTTCTACAGATAAAATTCACGAAATGTTCTTCAGGTTGCCTCAGATATTTCAGAAATGTTTCTTGCGTCAGGCCTGACGCATATGCAAAACGTAAACATTTCATTTCATGTAATATTTATCAGGATAAGACATGACAAGACTGGACCAGTCCCTTCTGAGAAAAATTAGAGATTCTAAGTTGCTCCACTATGTAATGACACGGGTACGGGCTTGCGATCTCTCTTTTATGCCATCGATTTCCGTGTTACACATACTTGGCCACTGCGTTGCGGCTGCCATCTTGGAGGAGGCAGTCTGTTTCCTGCCAGCGCTGTTTCCGCAGCCAATATTAACCGCGACGAATCATTCAGTCAACGCTAAATGGCCCATCTGGCTGAGGCAGACAAGGGCGCTATAATACAACTCAATGCAGAGGGATCTTCAAATGCCGACATAGCAAGAACTATGGGTTTTCACAAGTCGACGGTAGCCAGGTGGATCAGACGAAAGGAAGAGAGTGGTAACCTGAATGGGAGGCCTCATGGCCGTCGCCGCAAAACAACAGCAGCTCAGGATCAGCAAATACGCCGTTTCAGTGAGAACCATCCATTTGTCAACGCACGACAAATCAGCAAATTCATGACGCTTGGAATGAGTTACTTGAATCTCCTAGTTCTGTGGCTCGAGTTGTGGGCTCAATGCCCACAGACTTCCAGCTGTTGTGGAAGCCAAAGGAGGCTATACGCGATTTTTTTTACAGAATTATATTTTATATAATTTCAAGTAAACGCAGTAAGTGGAATGGGGACAAACAAATTAATTCACAGCAAGATATGTAATATTTAATTTGATAAGAGAAGAAATACTCACCTTATATATTCATTCAGTCTCTATAAAATACGTGACACACGTGTGTATGCAAGAAGGGTACAAAACAGTTCAGCACAAAATAAAAATATTGAGGAGAAGCTCGCCGATGAAGACGTAATTTCAGAACAAAGGTTGGGCTAGAAGGAGAGGTAAGGAGGCCCGAAAAAGCAGAGCAAAATCAAATACCCAATAGACTTTGAGTCGTTGTCGCAGCAAATGGCGGTTGGTATATGCGATTCGGAGCAACTGTACAAGAATAGTTTTATTTACTGATTTTTGAGGCTTTACTTTGTGACGGCTAAACAGTGCTGCATCATGAGACCCACAATTTTTCCACATGTGGCTAAACATCAGAGCTGAAAAAATTTTGAGAGGTACCGAAGTTCTCTGGAAGAGTAAAGTGTTTTAGACAAGAAGATGATTTTTAGTTCATTTCATTTTAACCATTCACACTATGCTTTGACATTCTAATCTTTGATTTCATTTTATTATTATGTATCTTTCCTTCAGTGAAAGTCAACGGTAGTAAGTTTCAAGATATGAAGAATAACTGGAAGTTTTTAATTTGTGGAATAGCGTATTTAGATCAGGAACCTAATCCAACTGCCTTTAATTTTATTCTCACGGATGACATTGGGACAGTAAATAACAAGAGAAATAACAAAACTCTCAGAATCAATATATAGAATTCAAGTGTCCAGTGGATTCAAAAGTTTGCTATAATAGCGATTAATTGCTTTTACAGACTCCTTCATGCCTACGTTTCCTATCTGACAATGTTTGAAACTAGGACTAACAAGGTAAAGAATTTTTCCACAAATTGTCAAATTGGAAGTCGGAGAGCCAGTTACATAAATTACGATGACAACAAACGTTTTTCAAGTAAACTGATCACAGGAGGCATCCAACGCATTTATTGTGAGTTACATGCACAGTATGTAAACTGGCAACGCCACCAACACACAATACCACTAACAAGGGAACTTCCCCATCGCACCGCCCTCAGATTTAGTAATAAGTTGATACAGTGGATAGGCCTTGAAAAACTGAACACAGATCAATCGAGAAAACAGGAAGAAGTTGTGTGGAACTATGAAAAAAATAAGCAAAATATACAAACTGAGTAGTCCATGCGCAAGATAGGAACATCAAGGATAGGGTGAGCTCAGGAGCGCCGTGATCCCGTGGTTAGCGTAAGCAGCTGCGGAACGAGAGGTCCTTCCTTCAAATTTTCCCTCGAGTGAAAAGTTTAATTTTTATTTTCAGACAATTATTATCTGTCCGTCCGTCCGTCCGATGCGAGGTAACCGCGCCGTAGTATGATGACGCTACACCTAAACAAACATCGAAAGACATGACGTCAGTCGACTACAGCGCACGGAAGAGAGAGTATTCCTGCTAACGAGGCTCCCTGGCTGGCAGTTAACGGTTCGCTACTTTGGACGAGGGTGTATTAAATACGTGAGATGCATTGCGTGGGCAATATGAATCCAGCAAAAATAACTCGTGACTTCAATAACAATGTCAATGAATATTTTCCGAACAGTAAGGCATCGGAAAGTTCCTTAAGGGATCGAACGATTATCGAACATCTGTATGATTATTTCCTACATTTGTTGATAAACAGTACGTGTGGTGATGATTGTCTGAAAATAAAAAAATCAAACAACTCACCCGACGGAAGACTTGAACCAACGACCTCTCGTTCTGCAGCTCCTCACGCTAACCACGCGACAACGGCGCTCCCGAGCTCAAGCTATCCTTGATGTTGCTTATCATACGCATGGACTACTCAGTTTGTTAAGTTTGATTATATTTTTCATAGGTCCACACAACTTCTTCCTGTTTTCTCGAATGATCTGTGTTCAGTTTTCAAGGCCTATCTACTGTGTCAACTTATAACTAAATCTGAGGAGGGTGCGATGGGAAGGTTCCCTTGTTAGCTATGAAACAACTGTAGCAAAACGGAGCATCCTCGTTATCCATGTGATGGATAAGACGACTAATTCGCAACATAAATGTCAATGTAAGCATCAGTTTCTGTTGGAACGTGCTTCCCGGACCAAATAACATACATTTCCTACGTCTTCAATGCGAATCATGTAGCAAATGTAATTTAAAGGACATAAAAATATCGAGTGAATTTACTAACATAATTATGAACCACTTGAATTTGCATTCAACAGGCAATGTTCAGAAGTCTGGTGCAGGAGTACTGCATGCTCTAATTCGAAACAACAAAAATCAACGGAGTAACTATTATTGAACGTCATCAGGTCACTCATCGAGCATTCCTATGCAGAACTGTTACTGGTGACGTGTTATGATGCCTTTAGCGTTAACTTCCTAAGAAGAAATGAAAGGCTGAGCCCCACCAAAAGACGTAAACTCGAGGAGAGAGTAGTGTGAACAAAATATTTTACATCTGATAAATCCAAAAGTGTGTTTTGGGCTACGAATTCTGCCCCCAGGGTGTGTGCAACACAGCTGGAATTTGTTGCCAACAACTGAGACACCTTTCGGTCACAGTGTAAGAAAATCGAGCAACAAAACTACATCACCTGTACTACTGCATGATAACGCACTATGTTGATTTGAGAAACAAAACTATCCAGGAGATTGATAGGAAAGTCGTCTCTCAGTCACTTGTATTGATAGGGAAGTCCTCTCTCAAGCACTTATCCCTCTCGTCATATATTTGTAAAATTTTACCTTTCCCACTCTTGATCGATCAACCGTCAAGGCAATTCATTTCTAGACGAAAATACTGTTTAAACTACTCTGAATTAACGACATCGTTAGAAGCAGTAGGTTTCTACAGGCGTAGAATTTGTAAACAACTTTAGCATTGTCATATCGTTTTAGATATCGTGAAAGAAAATTCTGCTGCTAATTAATTTCTCTTTGATAATTACTGTTGCGTTTAGTAAACTAATGGAAAATGCAATTAAAATATTCACTGTACTAATACAAATTAAATTCAGCTTACTACAGAAACATCACGACGGAAGTCTATCTTAATAAAGCATTAAGTTTCTGTGAGACGATTGAGCCTATTTTAACACGAATTAGTAGGATATTACAGACTTTACACTTCGAAAAGATCTGTATTTATTTCATTTCCTGTACCATTCGTAAGTATTATCAAAATGTGACATTTCATAGATAAAATTATGTGTTCACAACAACAACAAAAATGTCGTCAGAAAACAAAAGTGGCGTTATGAATCTGGCAGTACCGTAAGGTTTTCGCTCTGACACTAAGAGTTACTGAAAGTAGCAAGACGAATTTTGCTCGAGCGTTGTCTTACGAGTCCCTTATTAAGTTTTTATCTGCCTGCTTGTAGATGTGCTACAAAAGAATTAAAAATCTGGCTTTCAGCAACTCTCGAAAGGCGAACAAAAGCAGCTTGCACCTGGTTACTAAGCATGTTACCTGGGAACTGGTTTTTTCTTAAAGTGGGAAGACATCCTTTTGTGGTTCAATTGGCAAATGTCAGTCAGACGTGTGACGTTAGTCTAACCGTTTCGGTGTGTTGAATTTGTACCAATGATTTTTCTACAGGTTTTTTCTGTCCCAAATAGAGAGTTGAAGTCTCCCATTAGTATCTTCACGTCATCTTGGTGAATTTTGCTCATGGTATTTTCGAGTGTGTTCCAGAATTTTTCAACATTGTCGGTGTTTTTCTTATTTTCGATGTTGGTGGGTTCAAATGGTTCAAATGGCTCTGAGCACTATGGGACTTAACTGCTGTGGTAGCGGTCGCGCGGTTCCAGACTGTAGCGCCTAGAACCTCTCGGACACTCCGGCCGTCGATGTTGGTGGGGACACGTGCATTGATGAGTGTATATGTTTTACTGGGGCTCTGAATGACCATAGTCATAAGTCGCTTGTTGACGGGCCAGCCGCGGTGGCCGAGCGGTTCTTGGCTCTTCAGTCCGGAACCGCGCGACTGCTACGGTCGTAGGTTCGAATCCAGCCTTGGGTATGAATTTGTGTGATGTCCTTAGATTAGTTAGGTATAAGTAGTTCTAAGTTCTACGAGACTGATGACCTCCACTGTTACGTCCCATAGTGCTCAGAGCCATTGGAACCTTTTGATTGTCGATCGGTGTGATTTCTTTGACAGAGTTGATAGATCGGTGTTCGAGAAATGCAATGCCGAAGATTGGTACGCCTTTCGCTACCTTTTGTTGTATTCTGCTCTTGAAGATGCAATGGTTTCCCTAATGCACGGTTTCATTGTCAGTTAGTCGTGGTTCTTGAAGTGCAAGGATGAGAATTTTTTGTCGGTCCATTTCTTTTGTGAGATTATTTAGTTTTCGTGTTTGGATCAAGGTATCGATGTTTACTTTTAAATGCATGTTTTTTGCTTGTAGGGAAATTTACCAGAGATCTTCGATATTCTCTGTCGTGCTAACCTGGACTCCCCAGAATCCGAAAATCCAACTGCCGCCTGTCGACAGCCGGGTTGTGTACCACCTGGGATAAAGTTGACTTTGCTTGCATAGTTTACGTTTGCTTGTGTTTCATTGGTTGTGCTTGGGTGATACCAGGACCGGACAGGACCAGAGGGTGTTGAAGCCTTTGAAAGCAAATATTTTCAGCCAAGCTCATTGAGCTAACAGACGGTGACCAGAGTAGCGGTGATTTTCACTCAGACGTGTCTGGATTTTGCGTTCAACGGATTGAGTAGCCGTTCAGGATTGTGTTAGTATTTGGTTCACCCCTAGTATTTGATTTCCTCGGTGCCACCCATATGGGGGAGGGTTTCCACTATCCGCCACACACGATTATTATTATTATTATTATTATTGTCATTATGTCTCAGCAAATCCGATATGGTGTATCTTCCCACCACTGAAATAGATGTGTATTGTTCGATTCAGTATTTCCATCACTTAAATGTGGTTTATAATTACGTTACATTGCTACTAGTAGCCATTTTCTCACTTTTTCTTAGACAGTTGCTACCTGTTACTCCATCATAGGAATTTATGTGCGAAGCATTGTTGCAATACAGACGTTCAAATTATCCGATTTCTGTAATTTCATTTCGATACCTGATCGTTCTAATCGGATTCAGCCAGGTAGTCTTAATGTGGATATCCGACCACGACTGTCATCATATGTTAGACTGTGTAAATCACATTCTTTATCGGACTGTTGAATATAGATCACTTATCTATGACAGGACCTGAATTCTTAAACACTGTGGAAAATAATAATCCGATGTGCTTATTACAAATACGTTATTTCAATATAAATATGTGAACTAACGAGATAACAGTTTATTTACAGGAGCAGAACTAAAGTTCAAATGTTCAAATGTGTGTGAAATCGTATGGGACTTAACTGCTAAGGTCATCAGTACCTAAGCTTACACACTACTTAACCTAAATCATCCTAAGGGCAAACACACACACCCATGCCCGAGGGAGGACTCGAACCTCCGCCGGGATCAGCCACGCAGCTCATGACTGCAGCGCCCCTGACCGCTCGGCTAATCCCGCGCGGCTACTAAAAGTATGCTCGTCCACAAAACCCATGTAGACAATTATCTGATAATCGGTCAAGCTTTGCTTTGTCGCAGCTTTTTAGGATACAAGTCCATTTACTTTCAGGGGTCTCCTTACAATTCTTGCAATGCAAGGTAATTGAAAAATCTCATCCACTCGACGCCAACTGAGGAACTGACTGGTGCATGTGTTGTTCAACACACAGTAGTTGTCACCCTCACTGGAATCAATGAGTGTGTGCGTGTGTGTGTGTGTGTGTGTGTGTGTGTGTGTGTGTGTGTGTTTGTGTGTGTGTGTGTGTGTGTGTGTGTGTGTGTGTGTGTGTGAGAGTGAGTTTTCGTGTTCATGCTCAATCTGAATCAATACTATTAACATTAGACAGACAACCGGCTATAAATATTGCATCAAATATGACTGTAAAGTATGTTAATGCGATGGGAAGTTACAAACTGAATTTTCACCCAACCCACGTCCTGCATATTACGTTAAGTAAGATGTATTAACTCCATAGTATCGTTAGCAGAGAGTGCGCTCTTGTTGTCGAGGCCTGCGACAAGCGCAGCGATCAGCAGTGCCCAATGCCGCCGCGATTTGTTTATGTTGGCTGAGCGTGGACACTGCAGCAGATGCTTCGCCATAAACAGAAAGAAATCACCTTGGCTCTGACTGCAGTGAGCGGATATCACTGCCTGCGTGTTCTTATAGTAACCAACGTGAGACTCTACTCACAGGTGCCATGGAGCAATTGCAACGAGTATCATGTCATTAGTCATGAGAATATTAACCAGTGATGAAATGTCCACTCTATTTGAATCCTAAGCAAATAGGAACCTTCTCACAAAGGAATGTGAGGTGATATCAAAATTTATCCAACATACAAAAATTAACTGCAGGACTTTCATGTATGCAGTAGTAGCACACAAGGAAATATTATGTCTTGGAAGCGTATATTTCATTTCCTCTTGTCATATTAACGTCCTTGTTTTAGAATGAAGTGAGAAAATTAACACGAAAAACTTAAGTTCCTGAGAAGCATATAAGTCATTTACTCTTCTCATATCATAGCTTTTGTTTTAGTATGAGGTAAAAAAATAAACAGTTTACGGCTCTGAAACATAATATGACACCAGATTCTTATCGTAGGCGCTATCGGAAACGCAAAAAGCAGGGAGCTGTCCATTCTTTTGTCCTAAAGTCTGTTTCCTTTCATGCATTACTCACGCTAGGAGGTTCTTATTTAAGGACTTGTGGGCATCAAGTTCTTCAGCAGAACAAGCCTTATGTTATTGTGCTAATTACGGCATGGAAAAAATGCAAAAAAGACGAGTTCCCCTAGAGCAGTGAGGATATTTGCACATGTCTGTATTCAGCAATGACTGCCAGCTGCCACAGCACTTCACAGAATCCTTGCGGCAGGCAACATAACTGTGCGTGCACTTCAGACTTCATTCAGTAAGACGTCAGGAGATGGTTGGAAACCTCTAATTAACGTTGCTTTCCGAGTCGTATTCAATCCAGAATGAGGTGTTATTAAGGTAGTTGAACGTTCTAGCAATTACACTTCTATAATTCCCATATGAGCATTCCGATAGCCAAAAGAACCCGTTAGTGTGAAAACATTTGGAACTGCATTAACATCAAACTGCGAGAACTCGAGACAATACGTGGACTCTTCTCTTCGCTAGGTGACCTATTACTGATATTTAGGATTCTCTCCGTCCTAGGCGTAATGGAAATGGAACTTCAGAGGCGCTTTCCGATATTCTTGACAAACATGAGAAACTTGTAATCACTGCGAGTTACAACTGCGTGATGATAATGGTTCAGGTTGTCAGTAGTTGTGGTGGTGTTATGCTGTCAAACAGCTTACAGCAACGTTAATGGTGGCGCTCATAATTTAGCGCTGACTACCTACTTATGTAGAGATAGTGTTGTGGCGTCGTCGCTTGACTTTATTTGGCCTCAGCTTGAGTAATCCAACTTAACGAACATAGTACTACATTCGCGGGCTGCTAATGATACAGTATGACTACAGAGATCATCGTGCGGATATTACATTAATTCTGCAATGAATTGCTTAAAAAATATTACCCTCAGCTATGCAGGTGGAATGACTCATTACGCAGGTACTCTATGTTGCACTTGGTTAAGTGATTAGTTCGCTGCAATCCTGCTTCTACTGCTTGTAAATACTTGTATACTTCAAAAATGGTTCAAATGGCTCTGGGCGCTATGGGACTTAACGTCTGAGGTCATCAGTCCGCTAGAACATAGAACTACTTAAACCTAACTAACCTAAGGACATCAGACACGTCCATGCCCGAAACTGGAGTCGAACCTGAGACCGTAACTGTCGCGGGGTTCCAGACTGTAGCGCCTAGAACCGCTCGGCCACACTGGCCGGCATACTTGTATACTGACCATACGTTATTTGACTAAATATGAACTACAATCTAATTCGCATGTATATGACATGGGTTAGCGCCGGCACAAAGGTATGACTAAGGATTGGATGCCGTTGGAGTCCCGTTATTTTGATGGCAAGACAAAAGTTCGCAAATCACCTCTATCGCCTCAAAAAATATCGAAGGACCGACGTCCACACTGTCACAGCGCGTTGAAATACAGCAACGACGGCAGATGAAAATTTGTGACCGACTGAGCTTCGAACCTAGACCTCCTGCTTACTTGACAGACGTGCTGACCACTGCACTATTTTTTTTTAAAAAAGTTTGAGAAGACTTTCCGCACCAGGTAGGTGGAGGCAAAGAGGGCAGGGGTCGAAAATCCGAGGCCTGGCCACAATGCCTCCCCCATACCTGTCACTGAGCAGCTGCATTATTCACATGTATTCCATGTTTGCTACTCATATATTCCTTTAAATTGTAGAACAAAATTGAAGTAGTAATTAAGGTAAAATAAATTACAGATTGTCGCCTCCAATGGCGTGCGTTCCTTGTGGAACATAACTTATAACAGTGAACAGGGTGACGGAAAAATACATAACAAACATTCATTCAGAAATATATTCACAATTTAAGTTATTATGCACTGGGTGCATATGAGGTCTGTACGGAAGCCATATATTTTTCAACAAATGAAAAAAATTTCGGAGCCGGAGGGGTTTTGCCAAATTAGAACAGTTCTGATTTTAGAACCAACGTAAAGGAATATTCCAGGAATAAAAAAAAGTGGAAGAATAGTGTTCTTCTTCTAATAAAAAAAACTGTCCACCTCTCCGTAGCCCACATAAAACAATAGATAAAAAAATTTGAAACCGTTCGTTATATTTGTTATTCTTCTTCAGCGTAAAATGTTCTTCTGCAATATAAAACATGTACTCTTCTAAGTTCTAAGTTTATACCCAGAAGCCACGAATAACTGTTATTCTTTGCGGACGGGTAAGTCAGTTCCTCAGTTGGCGTCGAGTGGATGAGATTTTTCAATTACCTTGCATTGCAAGAATTGTAAGGAGACCCCTGAAAGTAAATGGACTTGTATCCTAAAAAGCTGCGACAAAGCAAAGCTTGACCGATTATCAGATAATTGTCCACATGGGTTTTGTGGACGAGCATACTTTTAGTAGCCGCGCGGGATTAGCCGAGCGGTCAGGGGCGCTGCAGTCATGAGCTGCGTGGCTGATCCCGGCGGAGGTTCGAGTCCTCCCTCGGGCATGGGTGTGTGTGTTTGCCCTTAGGATGATTTAGGTTAAGTAGTGTGTAAGCTTAGGTACTGATGACCTTAGCAGTTAAGTCCCATACGATTTCACACACATTTGAACATTTGAACTTTAGTTCTGCTCCTGTAAATAAACTGTTATCTCGTTAGTTCACATATTTATATTGAAATAACGTATTTGTAATAAGCACATCGGATTATTATTTTCCACAGTGTTTAAGAATTCAGGTCCTGTCATAGATAAGTGATCTATATTCAACAGTCCGATAAAGAATGTGATTTACACAGTCTAACATATGATGACAGTCGTGGTCGGATATCCACATTAAGACTACCTGGCTGAATCCGATTAGAACGATCAGGTATCGAAATGAAATTACAGAAATCGGATAATTTGAACGTCTGTATTGCAACAATGCTTCGCACATAAATTCCTATGATGGAGTAACAGGTAGCAACTGTCTAAGAAAAAGTGAGAAAATGGCTACTAGTAGCAATGTAACGTAATTATAAACCACATTTAAGTGATGGAAATACTGAATCGAACAATACACATCTATTTCAGTGGTGGGAAGATACACCATATCGGATTTGCTGAGACATAATGACAATAATAATAATAATAATAATAATCGTGTGTGGCGGATAGTGGAAACCCTCCCCCATATGGGTGGCACCGAGGAAATCAAATACTAGGGGTGAACCAAATACTAACACAATCCTGAACGGCTACTCAATCCGTTGAACGCAAAATCCAGACACGTCTGAGTGAAAATCACCGCTACTCTGGTCACCGTCTGTTAGCTCAATGAGCTTGGCTGAAAATATTTGCTTTCAAAGGCTTCAACACCCTCTGGTCCTGTCCGGTCCTGGTATCACCCAAGCACAACCAATGAAACACAAGCAAACGTAAACTATGCAAGCAAAGTCAACTTTATCCCAGGTGGTACACAACCCGGCTGTCGACAGGCGGCAGTTGGATTTTCGGATTCTGGGGAGTCCAGGTTAGCACGACAGAGAATATCGAAGATCTCTGGTAAATTTCCCTACAAGCAAAAAACATGCATTTAAAAGTAAACATCGATACCTTGATCCAAACACGAAAACTAAATAATCTCACAAAAGAAATGGACCGACAAAAAATTCTCATCCTTGCACTTCAAGAACCACGACTAACTGACAATGAAACCGTGCATTAGGGAAACCATTGCATCTTCAAGAGCAGAATACAACAAAAGGTAGCGAAAGGCGTACCAATCTTCGGCATTGCATTTCTCGAACACCGATCTATCAACTCTGTCAAAGAAATCACACCGATCGACAATCAAAAGGTTCCAATGGCTCTGAGCACTATGGGACGCAACAGTGGAGGTCATCAGTCTCGTAGAACTTAGAACTACTTATACCTAACTAATCTAAGGACATCACACAAATTCATGCCCAAGGCTGGATTCGAACCTACGACCGTAGCAGTCGCGCGGTTCCGGACTGAAGAGCCAAGAACCGCTCGGCCACCGCGGCTGGCCCGTCAACAAGCGACTTATGACTATGGTCATTCAGAGCCCCAGTAAAACATATACACTCATCAATGC
This sequence comes from Schistocerca nitens, assembly GCF_023898315.1. Lineage (NCBI taxonomy): Eukaryota > Metazoa > Arthropoda > Insecta > Orthoptera > Acrididae > Schistocerca > Schistocerca nitens. The sequence goes on along the minus strand of NC_064616.1, from coordinate 504,943,281 downwards.
ACGTGTCCCCACCAACATCGACGGCCGGAGTGTCCGAGAGGTTCTAGGCGCTACAGTCTGGAACCGCGCGACCGCTACCACAGCAGTTAAGTCCCATAGTTCTCAGAGCCATTTGAACCATTTGAACCCACCAACATCGAAAATAAGAAAAACACCGACAATGTTGAAAAATTCTGGAACACACTCGAAAATACCATGAGAAAAATTCACCAAGATGATGTGAAGATACTAATGGGAGACTTCAACTCTCTATTTGGGACAGAAAAAACCTGTAGAAAAATCATTGGTACAAATTCAACACACCGAAACGGTTAGACTAACGTCACACGTCTGACTGACATTTGCCAATTGAACCACAAAAGGATGTCTTCCCACTTTAAGAAAAAACCAGTTCCCAGGTAACATGCTTAGTAACCAGGTGCAAGCTGCTTTTGTTCGCCTTTCGAGAGTTGCTGAAAGCCAGATTTTTAATTCTTTTGTAGCACATATACAAGCAGGCAGATAAAAACTTAATAAGGGACTCGTAAGACAACGCTCGAGCAAAATTCGTCTTGCTACTTTCAGTAACTCTTAGTGTCAGAGCGAAAACCTTACGGTACTGCCAGATTCATAACGCCACTTTTGTTTTCTGACGACATTTTTGTTGTTGTTGTGAACACATAATTTTATCTATGAAATGTCACATTTTGATAATACTTACGAATGGTACAGGAAATGAAATAAATACAGATCTTTTCGAAGTGTAAAGTCTGTAATATCCTACTAATTCGTGTTAAAATAGGCTCAATCGTCTCACAGAAACTTAATGCTTTATTAAGATAGACTTCCGTCGTGATGTTTCTGTAGTAAGCTGAATTTAATTTGTATTAGTACAGTGAATATTTTAATTGCATTTTCCATTAGTTTACTAAACGCAACAGTAATTATCAAAGAGAAATTAATTAGCAGCAGAATTTTCTTTCACGATATCTAAAACGATATGACAATGCTAAAGTTGTTTACAAATTCTACGCCTGTAGAAACCTACTGCTTCTAACGATGTCGTTAATTCAGAGTAGTTTAAACAGTATTTTCGTCTAGAAATGAATTGCCTTGACGGTTGATCGATCAAGAGTGGGAAAGGTAAAATTTTACAAACATATGACGAGAGGGATAAGTGCTTGAGAGAGGACTTCCCTATCAATACAAGTGCCTGAGAGACGACTTTCCTATCAATCTCCTGGATAGTTATGTTTCTCAAATCAACATAGTGCGTTATCATGCAGTAGCACAGGTGATGTAGTTTTGTTGCTCGATTTTCTAACACTGTGGCCGAAAGGTGTCTCAGTTGTTGGCAACAAATTCCAGCTGTGTTGCACACACCCTGGGGGCAGAATTCGTAGCCCAAAACACACTTTTGGATTTATCAGATGTAAAATATTATGTTCACACTACTCTTTCCTCGAGTTTACGTCTTTTGGTGGGGCTCAGCCTTTCATTTCTTCTTAGGAAGTTAACGATAAAGGCATCATAACACGTCACCAGTAACAGTACTGCATAGGAATGCTCGATGAGTGACCTGATGACGTTCAATAATAGTCACTCCGTTGATTTTTGTTGTTTCGAATTAGAGCACGCAGTACTCCAACACCACACTTCTGAACTTTGCCTGTTGAATGCAAATGTCGCATGATGGTAAAATGGTAATCTATCACATATATCAGCAGTCGAGACTTCCTTAATGTGGAAAATCATTCATGCCAGAACGATCTTTGTTAAAACACCAATATCTTTTTCTGGCGTATTTTTCCCAAAAGCACTCGCTCCAAACACAGTTCAAATCTTTCTAGCTGCCTCCTCTGCATTCACCCCTCTGTTATACCAAAAGTAAACGTTATGTTGCAGATGCTACACCTACTTCCACTTGGGACTCAACTTTGCAATGCTTAACTGTATTTCATGATTGTCAAGTATGCAAAATCCAGTGATTAACTGCAAGTCGATAACTAGAACCTCAAATTCGAAAATGACAGTTGATACATACACTGAAAGCGCGGCGCTGCGTTCACGTGGGCGGCCCCGGATTTCAGGCAGCGGGTGGCGTCTGGCGGGTGGCCGGTAGCCGCTGCAGCGCGAGGAAACTCTCGAGAGTAAGCTGTTATGATCGCGTTGCATCCACGAGCTGTCCTGCGGAGTTGTTTCTGGAATACTTGTTATTGCTGGTGGGTAGAATGTTTAGCGAATTATCTTCGATACTCAATCAGACTCATAACTTTAGACCGAAGTGTGATATTGAAATAAAGTGTCATGCATGGACCAATAACAATAAATTCCCACCTACTTGTTATAGTACTGCAGTATCTGCCAGCGTCTTCAGAAGTGGATATCGCATACGACGTTCCTAGGGTGTTTATAAATGGATATTGCAGACGACTTCGAACAAAGTTCTAATGTAGCTTCGTAAAAGTTCCGTGATCAAACGATCTGAGTTGCTGGCGAATACAGTTTATCCTCACTAGACAGTATACATTATCATTATACATGAGGTGAGTAGGGTTTCGCCGGGTGCGGTGGCCGAGCGGTTCCAGGCGCTTCAGTCACGATCCGGACGGCTGCTTCAGTCGCAGGCTGGAATCCTACCTCGGGCATAGATGTCTGTGATGCCCTTAGGCTAGCTAGGTTTAAGTAGTTCCAGGTCTAGGGACTGATGACCTAAGCAGTTAGGTCGCATAGTTCTTGAAGCCATTTTTTGACGTTTCGCGTAAATTTTCTTTACATAAACCGTCGTATCTTTAGATTGCGTTGACATAGAAGCTCACTTTTTTACACCACCAAGGGACCGGTTACAGCAAGAAGTGCGATACATTTCCGCTTATTATGTCCATCCGTTCTGGAGGTAAACTGGTTTTAAGGGTTGGGTAGACCGATAGACGGTCAAGAAAGTGAGACTAGTAGGGTTCCGTTTTTACCTATTTAAGTGACGAAATCCTAACAACGAAATCAGCTACGACAGCTACTGAAGATAAGGGCCGCATAAATAACACCCGCTACTCTTTATTCGAAATATTCTAGTTGCAGTCGATACATCAGCATATTAATCGTAGCTACGCTTTCGATCCAAGTCACGTTTACAGGAATGCAAATAGAATCCATTTGCCTATACACGTGGTAATTCACATCCCAGTATTAATGCCACCGCGTTTTAGAAGTACGAACATTCCCATTGCTAGCTAGCTTAAGAAACACTTCGGCTAATGAACGTTTTCTGGCTGTGGCGAGTCTAGAGGAGAATTCGAAACAGTGTAGAATACGTTTGGCAGCTATGCAGCCGTTTATTTCCTGGGGTGGTGCAGAATTATCCTACAAAATTTACTCTCTAATAACAGTAATTTGTTATTTCGATAATCATCCCGAATGATTGTCACATAAGTGGTGACATAAAGGAAGAAAATTCATGTTTTTGAGTCCAGAAAGCTCTATGCAACAGAAACTGCAGATTTTCATTGCGAAATTGCCGGCATGTTCATGTCTGGGGTAATAATAGAGGGCTGTTTGCCTAGGTTGTCTGCTAGCATAGTGAAAGGAAGGTCTGATTTGTTTTCGGTTCTAATCTCTATGGAGGCAGGTAGAATATCAGTAAAGCAATTTTAAGAAATTCTCGCGCCCCCAATACGTTTTATCGCTACCTTTATTCTGTACTGGCGCTCTGTGGATGTCAATATGACTCTCTTGTAGAATTTCATACATGTTACTGCCTACTTTTACCGCTTCTGTCAATAATGGAATTGACTTAAGTGTGGCACTGAATGATGTTTAAGTGAATTTTGTTATGAATCTTCACGCATTGCTAAATTTGCACACTTTCATGGTAGGTCAGCAATGGTAATCCAGTATGACTGGTCTGAACGTTGACACAGACCGTTTCGCGGCCGAATGCGGATAATATTTTGCTACTTCGTAACGGTCTGGGGTTCTTCGTCTTACTGAAACAGTTATGTTATCTGGATAAGTTGAAATTCATTTTTATTCGTCCGTTTCATACAAATTAGCGTTTCTTCTTTCAGTTCTGTCTTATATTTACGTGTTGTATTTAACACACTAATCAGCATTAATATAGTCTTACAAATTATGGAAAACAGTCTAAAAAAGTTCAGATAGTTTGTCAATTTCACGCCTGTGCATAGTATGTTGGTAGCACTTCGTCGCCTTGCCTGTTATGCTGTGTAGCAGACTTTAAAGCCGTGCGGATCAGCATAACGAAAAGGCGAGGGGTCTCGCTCGTTTTGTCCACGACTGTACATTACGTGAAGAAATTTCGTTCATTTTATGTACATGGTGGAAGAAAACATTATATTTTGAGTATTTATTTACAGATCATCATAATTGGATTGATTTTGTATCATAATGATGAGTTACTTATTACTTTCAGTTAACAAAATACGCTGATGTGAAACAGTAAACTAAGAAACAAAAACTAAAAAAAAAGTGAATGTAGAACGTAGAATAACAATTTAAAACACAAAACAAATATATGTAAATGAATAACTAGACTAAAAATGAATTTTTAGATATTTAAATTAGACCGGCCGGAGTGGCCGTGCGATTCTAGGCGCTAAAGTCTGGAACCGCGGGATCGTTACGGTCGCAGGTTCGAATCCTGCCTCGGGCATGGATGTGTGTTATGCCCTTAGGTTAGTTAGGTTTAAGTAGTTCTAACTTCTAGGGGACTGATGACCTCAGAAGTTGAGTCCCATAGTGCTCAGAGCCATTTGAACCATTTTAATTTGATATGTTGGAAATAATTTGACAGTATGATGTGTACAGTTTATTTTACAAAAATGGTATTTCAGAAACCAGCATTATTCACATATGTGTATGTAGTTTGAGAGCATCTTTAATTCACGTTGTAATAAAAGTATTCATGTTTCAAAATTAAGTAGTTGTGGTGTTTTTTTTTTTTTTTTTTTTTTTGCAAAATTTCAACTTACTACAAAATTCTATTTTATAGTTTTCAGAAAGGTTAATTACATATAAACTTTTATATGAGAAACATTTTTTACATGCGATAGCTTCCGAAGATATTCCCTCCAAACCTAATACGCCAAATTACCTTTTGGGCTGTGTTTTATCTTGTAAAAGTAGCAAGGACACGAACAAAAAACTACGTACTGCATTACTTTGCCTCCTCTACACACACGCCACGTTTCATTGAGACCGTTTAGTGACACTTAGGAATGTTCCCTTGTATGTTGTTCGCTGATTCTGTGGCGATAGTGAAATCTGTTTCCATACGATCTTTCATTTTACTTTCCTGTGTACATGTTTCAGTGACAACTTTTGTGGTTTCATTCAGCAAATTCTATGTTGTTACCAGACTTACTTTCTCCTGCATTGTTTGATGTTTATGTTCCTGCTGTGGACGGCTTAGGGGGACCGTTACGTGTGGTTATTGTGACCAGTGAACAGATGTTGCTGCATGATTTCCCCTTTACAGAACGGATCCGTGGTGGTGGTGGAGGGGCTTGTTGTCCAGCTCTATAAACAAAAACGAAATGCACTGGAAATGGATTTCAGTACTCACTGCATGTGTTCCAGAGTACCTGTGTGCGTTGCTCTGAAACGCTTGGAGCAATTCCTATCAGACTTGGTACATATGTCACCTAGTGTCAGCAGACCATAGCATTGGTTTGGAGATGGGGAGCTATGAATGTGTCGATATGTAAAAATTAGACTGGAATGCATAGTGCACTTTCAGCCAAGCTTGATAAGTAAATGAATTAGTATCAGAAAAAAATGTACTCTTGACTTAAGACACCACTAGCAACCTTCACAGTGTGGTGTGAAAGTGAAGTAGATGACATCAAGTACAAATAAATGAAAACGAAGGTACTGGTGGAGAATCAATAATTTCCGAGGTCGCTAGGCTGATTTCTCACAGTTCAGATGGCACCTATCCCGCAGTAGTGGGAGTAACGTCATTTTTAAAGCGTGACTATGTAAATAATGGAGCAGTTTCAACCAAAACTGGTATGCATATGATTTACCACCTCAAAAAAGGCGAGTAATCCTAGAGAAACGACGAAACACTCTTTGTATCAGAATACCTTTTATACAGACGGATCTCCATTTTAACTTTGAAAGGTAGCAAATTCCAACGAGACTTACGTTCTTCATCGTGATCAGTAAATGATGAACTGTGATGTGAGTCAGAGAGCATCATGTTTCTGCCATAGGCAACTTCATATTTTTTTGCACAAGAGTGGGTTCATCCGAAAATTTATTTATTGTTGCGTAATACAGCAACGAATCTGTAAGAGATTGTATTTTATAATTTGCATATATTTTTAAGTGGTGTATGAGACTGATAAAATATGTGGTGTATGAGAATGATAAAATATCGTCAGATTTCAAGAACAGTGCAATAACAATGGTACCTAACCATCAGTTTACATACGTACATAATATTGTGTTCAGTACAAAGCTATAAGAATACTGTAGTTAATACATTATGTGATGATTGGCTTTGTAAATTCTGAATGAGTAAATAAAAAAATCAGTTTAGTAAGTCATAGTTGTAGAATGTCAATAAGAGCTATTTACAGATGAATGGAAAGACTGGTAGAAGCTCACATAGGATCCAGAGAAATGTGAGAACAATATTGACCGCGCGATGTATCTTAACAAACAGAGTAGTAATAGGCAAACCTACACTCACAGCATTTGTACAATTAGAGAAGGGTTTTGACATGGTTGGTGAAAATACACACATTGCACTTCTGAAGTCACCAAAGATAAAACACGGGGGGTGAAATGTTATCTTCAGCTCGTACAGAAACGAGACTGCACTCATACATGTAGGAGGACATGAGAGAGGCAGTAGTTGAGAAGGGACTCAAGAAAGGTAGTAGCTTAATCCCTCATGTTATTCAATCTGCCCTTCGACTGTCAGAGACGACAGAGGACTTGGAAGATCAGCTGAGAGGAATGGATTTAGTCCTGGAAAAAAGTTATAAGTTAAACATCAACAAAACTGAAATACTTACCAAAGGAAAGTAGTTGAATTGTATTTAGGTGATAGTGGGAGAATAAGTTAAGGGAATGAATTACTAAAAGTAGTGGAGGAGCGTTGGTATTTGGGAAACAAAACAATGAAAACTACGATGACAGAAGTAAAGAGGATATAAGATGGGGATTTGCCACAGAAAGAAAAACTTTTCTGAAACAGAGAAATACATTAACATGCAATATAATTTTAAGAGTTAGGAAGTCTTTACTTGAAAGTATTTGCCTGCAGTGTGGCCTACACAGAAGTGAAACGTGGACGATAAGCAGTACAGACGAGAGGAGAATAGTTTCTTTTGAAATATGGTGTTAAAGAAGAATGTTGAAGATTAGAGGGGTAGATCGGATAACTAATTACGAGGTCCTGAATCGAATCGGGGCAAAACAGGACTTTATGGCACATCTACACTAAGTGAAGTTAAAGACAACACATATTCTGTGGCATCAGTTAATAGTCAGGTTGGCAGTGGGGGGAAGAGTGTATGTAATTTGGGGGGGGGGGGGGATGATAGGGTGGGACCAAGGCTTGGATTGAAGTTACAATAGCTGTGAACAGAATTGCACATGATACGTTATCGTAAAGAACTACATCAAACCAGTTTCCAGAGTGAATATCACGACATAAACTAAGTTTCTTTTTATACTATTGGCATATTTTATTTCTTTCCCTCTCTAATTTAAGACTGGGAGAAATAAGGAAACAGAAAACCACATGCAACAAGTTAATTTACTACATAACATGCTGTACCAGACCGAAAGGTAATCCGATTAATGGTGTAGTATGGACGCGTCTCCTCTGTTCAGAGCTTGTTGTTCCATGACCACCGTAAATGTGAAGCTCCAGTTCCACTGGATAGCCGTGTAGAGAAAAGGAGGCAATAGGCCTGCTTCTTATTGTGAAAATATTGCCTGTAATCATATGAAGTATAGTAGGAAAAATACTGAATCAACACACGGTTGTCCAGGTCGAATCTATAGTCTTAATTAACGTCACAAAAATGGTCTCTATCCTTTGATGCATTACTACCGCTCACAGGTTCTTATTGACAGACCTGGGGACACGAAGCCTTGCAGCAGAATCCGCCTCACGTTATTTACTAATTACGGTATGGGGAACATGTTGGAAAGAAGAGTAGCCCATACAACAGTGAAGTTAATTATGCATGTTTTCACTGATTACTGACTGACAGCTGCCACAATCCTTTACACAACTAAAACGGCAGGGAACAACTTTATCAGAGTATACCAGACATCTTTCAGTAAGTCGTCACGAAATGAACTGAAAATCAAATGAACGCTACTTTTCGTGTCATATTCAACACAGTATGGAGTATTACTTAAGGTAGCCGCATGTTCTAGCAATTACACTTTGATAATTCCCATAAGAATATTCTGATCGGTGAAAGGGCCAGATAGTGTGTGAAACTATCAGGCATTAAATAAGATATAGTGCAAGAACTCGAGGCGTACCACTAATGGAAATTCTCATTCAAAAGGCGCTTTCCACTTTTTTTGGGAAAGCATCAGCAGCAATTACGTTGTAATCATCGCGAGTAGATGATAGCAACAGTCGTATGATCAGAATGATATGGGCTTTCAGAGAAGTTGTGCTGGTACGCGATCACCTGATCTGAATGACATTAGCGGTAGTGCGCCGAATCTAACGCTGCCTACATAAGTAAAGAATTTTGGAACACGTATTATATTCGAGTATAATGACTTTTCTGGAGACTAGAAATCTACTCTGTAGGAATTAGCATGGGTTTCGAAAAAGACGGTCGTGTGAAACCCAGCTCTCGCTATTCGTCCACGAGACTCAGAGGGCCGTGGACACGGGTTCACAGGTAGACGCCGTGTTTCTTGACTTCCACAAGGCGTTCGATACAGTTCACCACAGTCGTTTAATGAACAAAGTAAGAGCATATGGACTATCAGACCAATTGTGTGATTGGATTGAAGAGTTCCTAGATAACAGAACGCAGCATGTCATTCTCAATGGAGAGAAGTCTTCCGAAGTAAGAGTGATTTCAGGGGAGTGCTATTCACAATATGCATAAATGACATTGTGGATGACATCGGAAGTTCACTGAGGCTTTTTTCAGATGACGCTGTGGTGTATCGAGAGGTTGTAACAATGGAAAATTATACTGAAATGCAGGAGGATCTGCAGCGAATTGACGCATGGTGCAGGGAATAGCAATTGAATCTCAATGTAGACAAGTGTAATGTGCTGCGAATACATAGAAAGATAGATCCCTTATCATTTAGCTACAAAATAGCAGGTCACCAAGTGGAAGCAGTTAATTCCATAAATTATCTGGGAGTACGCATTAGGAGTGATTTAAAATGGAATGATCATATAAAGTTGATCGTCGGTTAAGCAGATGCCAGACTGAGATTCATTGGAAGAATCCTAAGGAAATGCAATCCGAAAACAAAGGAAGTAGGTTACAGTACGCTTGTTCGCCCACTGCTTGAATACTGCTCAGCAGTGTGGGATCCGTACCCGATAGGGTTGATAGAGAAGATCCAACGGAGAGCAGCGCTCTTCGTTACAGGATCATTTAGTAATCGAGAAAGCGTTACGGAGATGATAGATAAACTCCAGTGGAAGACTCTGCAGGAGAGATTGCTCAGTAGCTCGGTAAGGGCTTTTGTTAAAGTTTCGAGAACATACCTTTACCGAAGAGTCAAGCAGTATATTTCTCCCTCCTACGTATATCTCGCGAAGAGACCATGAGGATAAAATCAGAGAGATTAGAGCCCACACAGAAGCATACCGACAATCCTTCTTTCCACGAACAATACGAGACTGGAATAGAAGGGAGAACCGATAGAGGTACTCAAGGTACCCTCCGCCACACACCGTCAGGTGGCTTGCGGAGTATGGATATAGATGTAGATGTAGATGTAGACGTGATGGCGTTGTCGCTTCTTCTGACCAACAACTCTGATTAACCCCTACCAATGTGATCTTGCTCCGCACGTTAGCATACACTATCCACTGATGTGTGACCATGATCATCTGCCGTGATATACCGCCTAATGTTACCGTCAAGAACAAGCAATTAATGGAACCAAAAATTCCTACCATTAGAAGGGAAACACCGTCAATCTGCTCTATCTAATAAATGTAAAAGCTATCTCACTAGCGCTAACCTAGCACAGAGTTCATTCTTGTGATACATACATCAATTAAGCAGGTATTTGCTTAACAAATAACCGTCTCCTAGTGCAACGTAAGTGGCAGCCACTGCACAGGTTCTGTATGTTACATTTGTTAAGTAATCAGCTTGCTGCAATGTTGCTTCTACTATTCTGAAACGTACTGAATATTTTGAATAAATAAGCGCCACAATCTAGGTTACATGTCTTTGACATGTTATAGCACCATCACAAAACAACGGCTAAGGAAATGATTCCATAAGAGCTCCATTAGAAATCACTGGTATTTTCTCAGAAACAGTTACATATAAAATGCCATCCAAAAAAAATGTTTAGCCACTCAGTGACAGCCGACGGACTTCCAGGATTGGAACTAAATTATCCTACTCCATTCGCTCGATATTTACTTGTAACTTTGATGAAATTTTTTGAATTACTTGTGCGTAAAACGTAATATGTATTGGAAATTTTATGTTTTGGACAGCGAAAAGCGGAAAAATTACAATGTCTCTCGTCAGTTGCTTTGTAGGAAACCAGTTTCCTTCTTCATTAGTAGTTGGTACACTATTAAGTTTAGGCACCAGGATTCTGTGGAATAATTACGTCCAAATCAGTGACAGTTTAAGTAGGGCAACAGTATACTGTTACAACACAGCTCCTCCAGGGTATCACAAAAGCAAATGAAGTTAGGGAAGCCAAACCGTAAATGAATAATCGAAATATAAAAAGTGTTTCACACGATACCGCACCAGAATAACTGCTGCAAAACTAATAATAACTTTATCTTGGAACTGTTCCACTTGGTCCGCGTTTGGATAGAAAAAGAACACTATCAGAAATCGAGTCCGTCTTGATGCCAAACACCTTGTTATTTGTTTATTTATTTATTTTCCAGAACTAGTTTGGGCGACAAATGTCACCATCATCAGTGGGTTTTTCTAAAAATCTAAAACATGCAGAAAATATCATAGTTATACAAACAAAGTCACACAATATTACATTTTTACTGTTCGTTTTTTGAAATATAGTTTTCTGTGGATACTTTCATACTACCTCATGTATTGTATACAGGGTGTTACAAAAAGGTACGGCCAAACTTTCAGGAAACATTCCTCACACACAAATAAAGAAAAGATGCTACGTGGACATGTGTCCGGAAACGCTTAATTTCCATGTTAGAGCTCATTTTAGTTTCGTCAGTATGTACTGTACTTCCTCGATTCACCGCCATGATTTCATACGGGATACTCTACCTGTGCTGCTAGAACATGTACCTTTACAAGTACGACCCGACATGTGGTTCATGCACGATGGAGCTCCCGCACATTTCAGTCGAAGTGTTCGTACGCTTCTAAACAACAGATTCGGTGACCGATGGATTGGTAGAGGCGGACCAATTCCATGGCCTCCACGCTCTCCTGACCTCAACCCTCTTGGCTTTCATTTATGGGGGCATTTGAAAGCTCTTGTCTACGCAACCCTGGTACCAAATGTAGAGACTCTTCGTGCTCGTATTGTGGACGGCTGTGATACAATACGCCATTGTCCAGGGCTGCATCAGCGCATCAGGGATTCCATGCGACGGAGGGTGGATGCATGTATCCTCGCTAACGGAGGACATTTTGATAATTTCCTGTAACGAAGTGTTTGAAGTCACGCTGGTACGTTCTGTTGCTGCGTGTTTCCATTCCATGATTAATGTAATTTGAAGAGAAGTAATAAAATGAGCTCTAACATGGAAAGTAAGCGTTTCCGGACACATGTCCACATAACATATTTTCTTTCTTTGTGTGTGAGGAATGTTTCCTGAAAGTTTGGCCGTACCTTTTTGTAACACCCTGTATAGTGGCACGCTTTTAAGAATTATTCTCGCTGTTTGCGGCGTATTTTCTGTGTTTTTTTTTCTGTTGCCATTTTTTCTCATCGTACATCATGTCATCTGCAACTGTGTGAGCGGCTGTTAGTAAACAAATACTAAAAAGTGAACTTAATATGTCAGCAATACACACTTGGGGTTGCGGTAGTGCTGTGGAATACAGTTTTGGTGTATATTGGGCTGTAACTTAGTTATTCGTGTAGTCACGTTCGTTGGACAGCATGTAGCTGATTCTATGCACAGAAAAACAAAATTTTCGCACTTTGTTTCTGATCAAGAACATTACGCCATCTTGCTGTTCGCGATAGTCGCTAGAGGTGTATCGCATGTTGCGAGAAGGCTGTGGAAACTGTAGCGGGAGTTACGACGACTGCCTGCTGTTCCTCATATATGTCTCTGAGTGTGATGGGGAAGTGGTTATTTTGCGTATGTGTGCTTTCTGTTCTGTGCCCTTGGCCGGCCGGAGTGGCCGTGCGGTTCTAGGCACTACAGTCTGGAACCGAGCGACCGCTACGGTCGCAGGTTCGAATCCTGCCTCGGGCATGGATGTGTGTGATGTCCTTAGGTTAGTTAGGTTTAATTAGTTCTAAGTTCTAGGCGACGGATGACCTCAGAAGTTAAGTCGCATAGTGCTCAGAGCAATTTGAACCATTTGTCCTTGGTCAGTTCTCTGAGATCGGTAAAGAGTGTATTGTTGCAAAGTGTTATTTTTTGGTTTATTACATTTTTCCCTTCGACTATTGTCTTTTGTATGTAGTAATTTTCTTCTATTGTTAATTGTCGGTATAGACTGTGGCTGTGTTTCAGAATATGTAGATCACTTTCTATATTAGTGGGGTTATGACTCCTGTTCATTAGGTGTTCTGAGAAAGTTGAATGTGTGCTGTCACTCTTTAGAGCCCTCATGTGCTCCGTGTACCTCGTTCGGAAATTTCTGCTTGTTTGTCCTATGTATTGGGCCTGACAGGAGTTTCATGTCAGTTGATATATTCTAGCGTTGCTGAAGTCGTCCGAGGTTCTTTTGTCTGGTATTAACCTTACTGAACTGTGTTGTTTGTTCTGAATGTTGCTGGGATCCCTTGTTTTTTCCAGGTGTTTTCAATCCCATGTGATATTTTGTTATTGTATGTTAGTGTGTACCATCTGTCTCTTTTTCCAGATGTATTTTGGTCCACTGTGTTGTCTGTGTATACTGCCTCTGCGTTTACAGATCCTTTGGTTGTGCTCTTGAGTGGGTGGCCTTTATTTTTATGTTTCATTTTTACCTTGTCGTCGAGTTTGTTTATGATGTCTGTTGTGTAGTCGTTTTCAACAGCAATTTGTTTGATTATATTTAGTTCCTGTGTGTAGTTTTCTAGTTTAAGAGGTGTTCTGTTTATCCTGTGGAGCATGTGTGTGAAACTGGCGTATTTATGCACTGTCGGGTGGTTGGATGAGCTGTGGATAACAGTGTTTGTGGATGTAGGTTTTCTGTAGGTGGAGAATTCATATTGGTGGTTGTTTCTTGTGCTTGTAAGATCCAAGAAATTTAGTTTCTCCTTTTTTTTTCGATTTCCATTGTGAATGACATCATGTGGATGACAATCTGTCTTGTAGATGAAACACGAAAAAGGATAGAAGAGCTACACAGTAACATCAACACAGTACACCCACAAATCCACTTCACTGTGTTGACTGCCACATTTAAATTTTCGCATCTCCCCTCTGAGAGAGAACAAATGTCTTCTAGTGAAGGTTATCGTAAACGTATGCTTCCATATATCGCAAATACGTTTCACACAACATTCGTACACACTAATATATCTTCCAGAATTCCTTACTTCTGTGTATCGTATCTTGACAGCATGTCACATCTTAAGCGACTGAGCTGCGAGATGTCGACAGTTGCCAGCCAACGCTGTTGCGTGGAGCTGCTCCTGAAACTTTGTCCAGTTGGCAGACGAGTGACGGCCATGCACTTACAAAAGTCTGCAAAGCAGTTGCAGGAGAATCAGTAAACTCTTCCTCAGAGAGAGAAAATTTGCTGTTTGGAGGTGTGAAGTAGGAAGGTTATTTCTTAGGCAATGATGTTCTCGCATTGTCTTTTCATTAAAATGAAATAAATACTTGCTCAAAGCTATAGGACAGCTAATTCTTTATGTAAAATATACCATACTCTTTCATGTCACGTGACCAGTGCATCAACTGTTTTATACAACTGTAACCCATGATCATACAGTACTATGGGTGCAACTTCTTTGTGTTAAGTTTCTGCTGCTTTGAATTGCGTGTTCATCTTCAAGACTAGGACCGCTTTTATTTAAGCCGCTCTTTTCTTAACTGTTAAGAACGAGGGAGCAGACTTCACCAAATCCGTAAGAGCGATAACAATCTACAAAACTAAGAATTGAACGACGACGAAGTATACAAGCTTATACATTTGTTTCAAACATACAGGACAGAACTTCTTTCAGAAGCCTTATACTCCAAAACAAGCAGACACTTGACTTAGGAGACTGCACATCAAGTGCGAACATAATATGTAACCTTCACTGAAATTATTGCCATCTTCGTGCCAGACAGGTAATACGTCAACTTGACTCTCTATTGGCCGTCGTGCGTTCATGGATCATGAGTTACATATTTCAGATAGGACCATGAAACGAAATATAGGGAATTAAGGTAGGGTGATTTAGCCGACTGTGGAATTAATCGTGTGTAATGACTTCATTTGAAATTGGAGAGGCAGCGAAGATTAAACGATGACGTCATCTGAGATGAGGCACTAACTCTGATTGGCCAAAGACGATGAAGAGCATCGGCCTCCTCATTTTCAAAGGAGCTATTCTGCGTTCTCCTTGAGCGAAATGGGATATCACGAGAAACCTGAAACTCACGGCCCAACTGGTTTTTAAACCTGCATCTCTTGAATACAAATTCGGTGCCTTAACAATTACGCTACATCATTCTAACGTTTGACTTTGAAATTAAATGTCTAAATTCCGCCGCACTGTGTCGTGGAAATGGCCATCAGCTGCCTTACGAATGTACTGCATCCTCATGGGCTATAGTAACGTCTTCCGATAAGTCCGGCAGAGAAGCGTTGAGGAGCACACCAACAGTTGTACTATCAGTAATGCTGACGGTATCGTGAAGGTTGATTTGAACACTGCAGTGCTTTGCTAGCCTTGTTGCTACTGGAAGTGGTATGTGCGTGCCTTCCTCTGACCTCTGAACTGGCTTACCCAGCCAGTTAGAGTGGGCGAGGTGATGTGTAGTACTGGATGCAGTTTAACGTAGACTCTGAGCCATGGCGCAGCTTGCCATTTTTTATCCTATGGTCTATAGTAACACTTCAGGAACAGTCGCTGTATGTTCGTTGATGTCGTCATGCGCCCATGCTGTGAAAGTTTGCACTTGCACTTTCATAGGTACTATGAAAGGCCACTTCTCATTCCCTTTTGAAATATAATTAATTGCTGAGAAAGACTGATCTCGAAGAATGTTGGTATTGCGTTTCATGACTGGTGATGATATTTCAGAAATCCGCCTTCTGTTTCAGGTTTCTGAACTGCTTCTGTATGAGAAAATGACGGAAATTGTTTCTGTGCAATACTCGCACTATGGAGTTTTGTGATATTCCTAATGCAGAGCTCAGAGTGCACGCACCCTTCTCTATGAAAGATATCAAAAAATTATCCTCGTCATCCAAACTTTACCCCAACGATTGTTCCCGTCTATTACAATATTACAACACAGAGGAGCCTCAAATGCAACGCACTCCTCCAGTTTTGAGGGATGGCACCTGTTGGGAACTTGTTTTTGGTATAATTTTCCAGCAGTTTCTCTCATTCCAACAGCCGCCGAGCCGAGAGGACGAGCAGAAGAGCAGCAGCAGCACTTGTGTGATAAACTGTAAATTAATTTAGTCTTTGTCGTTTGTTAACGTGCTTAAAAAAATGGTTCAAATGGCTCTGAGCACTATGGGACTTAACTTCTGAGGTAATCAGTCCCCTAGAACTTAGAACTACTTAAACCTAACTAACCTAAGGACATCACACACATCCATGCCCGAGGCAGGATTCGAACCTGCGACCGTAGCGGTCGCGCGATTCCAGACTATAGCGCCTAGAACCGCTCGGCCACTCCAGCCGGCTAACGTGCTTCAGCAAAGAAGTGAACTGTACGTGTTTATTTTACTGTGTAGACTAGTGGTTAGAAAATTAATCGTATTTTTTGTTTTTGCGCAAGTTGTGAGAATGTCCTTGTGTACGGCGGCTTCCTAGTGTAAAACTGAAAATAGCATTTTCTACCAAGGAATAAAACTGTACAATAAATTACCAAAAGAGATTAAAGAAACTGAAAAATACGCTTATTTAAAAAGGCAGCTGAAAAGTACATGTTATACAACACAGTTTATATATTGAAGGATTACTTAGATAAAACAGAGTAGGGGCTTGATAAAAAATGTTATACAAATAAATAATAATAATAATAATGATTATAAAACATCCAACATTCCAAATAAACCTTCACTTTATGTTTTTTCCTTCATTTTTTCCTTTCTAGAAATACTTACCCTCAAGCTTTGCATAACACAGTACTAACACCTCTTCCTCTTTCTGAGCTCAACGTCTCACTCATTATGGGGGGGGTGCTGACTCAGTTTTTCAGGATAGTAAATGGGAAGTTGCGGTACATAAAATGGCCCAGAGATCACCAGTGTGTGTGTGTGTGTGTGTGTGTGTGTGTAGTGAGTGAATTGTTAGGAAACAATGTGTGAATATTGTGTGCAGTGAGTGATATTGAGGTATGAGTGAACAGTGTGGCATTACATTATTTAATAAGTTAGTTGTAAAAAAAGTGTTGTATACAATGAGTAAATCTAATGATTACCCCAAACAAGAAGTCTGTAAATATATGTGTATAAGAATTTGCTTATTTTAAATTGATCTAAACCTGTAAATACTTTGACATGTCCTGTATCCTTGTAAAAAGAGATCTACGGATGAATAAAGCTACTACTGCTACTACTATTAGTAGTAGTAGTAGTAGTAGTAGCTTTATTCTTCCATAGATCTCTTTTTACAAGGATACAGGACATGTCAAAGTATTTACAGGTTTAGATCAATTTAAAATAAGCAAATTCTTATACACATATATTTACAGACTTCTTGTTAGGGGTAATCATTATATATATATATATATATATATATATATATATATATATATATATATATATAATATTATCCAGTAAAAAAAAGAAACAGCAGAGCAAGTGGCTAGAAAATGAGAGGTAAAAAGTAAACGGTGTGGTTAACAACCGAAAAATTGCAGGATCGAATTCCGGCTGAGCCAATTTCTTTCGCTATCTCTTTTAACCTATCACTCACCTCTCAATGCTGTAGAGATTAGCCAGAAAGAAAATGTGGCTTGGATTCCATGTTACACTGTAGCTCCTCTCTTTTCGGCCTGATAACTGGTTAGGGATATGTAAGGCGGCTAAGTGACACCCAACTAATAGCAATGATTTCAGAACAACTGCCTAGTGAAAAACATGCGAGACCAAAACATGCGCTTCTCAATTATTTATGTATAGAGTAAAGCGCAGCATGGGATGCACCTTCACTTCGTTTATATAGGGTAAGTTATCCAACAAAGCAGAAAACGACAACTTTAGGTTTCCAGCTTCCCTTGAATCAAACATACATGCGAACACGACTCTCTGCCTGGTGGGACGAGAGATATTCCTTGTTTGGAAACTTTAATATTTTACAGAAGATTGGTAAACGAATCTCTACTGGCGAGAAAGAGTTTTAGGCGTCATACAGATCGTAAAAAGGGGGCACGATCTTCCTGATTGGAATACCGAATTTTTTTACGGTTGAGTAGAGACAGTTACGAAATGCTTCTACAGATGGTTCTGGGACGCAGTTTGAAATATGACCACAATTTAAGACGGCCAGTTTATGCTTCCCTCAGATTACCAGTCACAATTCGCTCTCTTAATCCATGGCAAATTCTTCGAACAAAGGACAATGAGTTATTCAACACTGAAGTATCGTAATAAATACGACCAACAACGAAAAGATGGTCACTTGCAATCGTTTGAGAACAACAGCATAGCGAAGAAACATGGGAATTCAAAATATATGTTTTTTTATGCTTCAAGTAAAACATTTCGCAAAAACTAATTCAACAACTTCAGCCACTTTGGTTTGTTTACATACAATATGTTCTTTCAGCAACGCAGTAGCTTTCTCAACTTTCGCTTTCTGGTTTCCTTGAATCAAACCAACGTGTGGACACGATTCTTTGCGTGGCACAGCGAATAAGTCTGCCATGAAGAGTCCGTGACAAAGAATTGTGACAATGAGTCTCAGCAATGCAACACAGTGAGTACTAAGCTTCACAAGAGGAGTGTTGTAACACGAGCTAAACGTGTGGATCATGCTGGTTGTTTCTTATTTTTTCTTTTATATGCGTCATGCCAGTCAGCTTTCGATGCATACTGAATTACAGATACATACACCCATGATTTGCATGCAATATTTACTTGATTATCAACATATTACTTACATCACAATGTGCTCCCATCATTGCCATGAGATGTCACTTCAAAGGCCAATTCAATATTTAACACACAATATTCATGCCTCCAGACAATTTATCTGGTTTGTGCAGCTTACATCGCGTAAATTACATGAAGGTGATGACGTTCACTTACTTGACATTGGTCACTGAATTTTATTCGTGGCCTCAAACAAAATACAATACGTCAGTCAAGTCGTATGGTCGTAAATATATAGTGCTCGCCTGCTAATCCGGGCCGAGTTGCTAGTTCAGCAGATTGTTAAGTAAGAGCGTGGTCGGCATTCCAGACCAATGATAAAAGAATCGCCTTAGGTTTTCCACAGCCTACTAGACACAACTCTTGTCCTTCATACAGTGTCCATAAAGCATTACTTTTCTGTGAATTCTCAACTGAGATTTGCACATGTTTACCGACAATTTAAATGTAAAAATGGCTTTACAAATTTATGAAACATGTTTGATGCCGGCTGCCAAATGTTGGTTGATCGACAAAAATTATGGCTGGAGACTGTAGGAGGACAATGATCCGTAACACCGTAGCAGGCTTTGCAGCGACTGGGAAAAGGTCAAAAGTATGCAGGTACTGCATAGGCCCTCAAAGTCGCCTGATACTAATCCTACTCAAAATGTATGGTCTTATATAAAAATAACTTGCAAAGAAAAAAGATCTTTACTTTGAAACAGCTACCAACGCAGATTAGACGCATTTGGAGGTCTCTTCCAGGTGAATACAAGGAAAACTTGGTTTCAAGCATGACTCGGAGATATCAAGCAATTATCGAAACTGCTGGAGACTGGGCTTATTATTAATTGAAACTGCATTTTTCTTTTGTTTATATATGTTCTAGTTTGTTGTCAAAGATATTTTTCTACTAATTACTCTGAGCACGATCTTAGATGACATATTATATGTAAATAACAGCGCTCGCCGTTCAGGAGTGATTTCGTTCGATTATGAAGACGGGCCACCGCGCAGAGTGGCTGCGTGGTTTGAGGTGCCATATAACGGACTGCGTGGCCCCTCCCGCAGGAGGTTCGAGTCCTCCCTCGGGCATGTGTGTATGTGTTGTTCTTAGCATAAGTTAGCTTAAGTTAGTTTAAGTAGTGTGTAAGTCTAGGGACCGATGACCTCAGCAGTTTGAGCCCTTAGGAATTCACATACATTTCAACATTTCTGAAAACGTGCCATGGTATGTGGATTAATGAATTGCAAAAGTACTGTTACGCCATTACACGATATCCTTTAGTTCAACAAAGTTTACACTACTGTCAGTAAAACATGGCTAGTATATGCACAAGAGAGCAAATGTGCGTTTTAATTGAATTAACTAGCTATTTTACGAGTTTCCACGTTTACAAAGAAACCTCATGATTTTTGAGACTGATATGACAGACAACTACGGCTGTGGAGAGTTGCGGTCGCAGAAATCGATGAGGGTCACGTTCCGTGCAATACACTAGCGCATTTCCGAGGGTGGGCCATCCAGGATGGAAACCATATTTAGCGTGCATCTCGTTGAGAAACACTTCCCGTATGAGGACGGCACTAACCATTTGCGGTACCATCCTCGCTACCCTCTACCTGTTTCACTCTACAAGCTGTAGCTGTTCATCTGTCGACCGTGGCGCGGGACACCTTAATCGTACTACCTGGAACCTCGTTTCCGTTTCGCTTGTTCATACAGATTATCAACTGGTCTGCTGTAATACCTCTACGTCCAAGTCTCTCGAGTGTATTGAAAAGGCGAATATTATGTACCCTATGTAATACTTTTATATGCTGATCAGTACTTCTGACATGACGATTTGGTGCCTAAAAGTAGTCCGGAGAATTTTTATAAGGCCTGTACATATCACGTCAAGGATAAAAAGAAGGAATCATAATAGTTGGTAATTACCTGCGGTGCGACGAGTCGTACTCTTGACGAAGTGGTGAGCGGGTGGCCATCCTTGAGCCAGGAAACGGCCAGCTGCGGATGCCCCTCCGTGGTGCAGTTGAGCTGCGCGGCACGGCCCACGTCCACCGTCTGTTGCTGAGGGCTGATGTACGCAGACAGCGGCGCTGTAACATTTCCATAAACTGTCAACAGTACATACTTATCTCAAGTTAGATCATTCCTACGAATACGAAATGATAACTGCATTGTGTTACCAAAACGCTTGCCGATTCTCTGAGTTTTTTGAATCAGTTATTTACACTTTCCCTATTAGTGTCAGGCAGTATACAGTCTAGCTAATACGTTTCAGCCACAGAAAAAAAAACTGTAAATGTATTGACTCACATTTATATGGTGAAATAGTGACGATGAAACGATTACCATCCGCTATAGTTGTTCATTCTCTTGCATGGTTCTGTAAGTGACGGTGTTGATTTTAGCGACAGCTTCTGGTAATTCTAAGTCATGGTTTCAGTTGGGGGTAGAAGTGAAGAAATACTACATGGAAGCAATGTCGGATATTGGGACGATTCCTCTGCACTCTTTGATGGTGTTGGATGGCATGGAAGAATATTCACCAATAAAGACTCATCAAGTTTCACGTGAAATATTCACTTCATTGAATACCGTTCGGAAAACACAAGTGAAATAGATGAAGCAGCAATTAGACCTCATTTGTAAATAACGTGTAGAAGCAGTGACACTAAGTGATTTTGAACCCAATGTTCAATTCAGCCAGTGGATAGGCTCTAAAGTATGTATTGAGATTAATGGTCGTCACCCTGACCAACTGCTATGAGCTTAAGTTCTTGCTATAAGGTGTAAGTCGTCAGTGTCAATATAACACTAAAGTATTCACCATTATTGTTCGCACGGTTATTGTACGTCCAGTTTATGGACATCTAAGGATGGACGCGTAGATAGTCGAGAGGACGGCTTTTATAGACGGATTAATTATTGTGCATTTCATTGACCGGTTCGGGTTTGAATAAGTACAAAGATTAATACATTTCGGATTCATCGTAAAGCAAGTGGATGACGAAACAGTCACAACGATCAAGTCACCTGGTGGCAATAGTTCTAATTAGTAAGTGGATACGTGGGACGTACCCAAGTTGAATAGCTGTTCCAAAAATTCTCGAGCGGAATAGCTAAAGAAAACTGCATTGTTTATTTTTTCAGACCGGATCAGTTAGGTAATTCGTTTGAGGAAAATTGTAAAGAAGGAAGGAAAATGGGGTATTAGAGGCTTAGTGCCTAACGTAATAACACAATAATTTGTTCGTTACTTCAAAACTTTATAATTTTATCATCATACTGATTAAGTCCTAAGTAAAAGCTTTCTATAAAATAGCTATTTAACTGATGTTTCATATGTCAGATTAATATAACATCTGTTTCGTCAGTACTGTATCTCATTGTGGTCTTATACCACAAAAGTAGGTAATAGTAATAATACATGTTGTTGTAGTGGTGTTCAGTCCTGAGACTGGTTTGATGCATCTCTCCATGGTACTCTATCCTGTGCAAGCTTCTTCATCTCCCAGTACCTACAATAATCTACATCCTTCTGAATCTGTTTAGTGTATTCATCACTTGGTCTCCCTCTACGATTTTTACCTTCCACGCTGCCCTCCAATTCTAAATTGGTGATTCCTTGATGCCTCAGAATATGCCCCACCAACCGATCCCTTCTCCTAGTCAAGTTGTGCCACAAATTTCTCTTCTCTCCAATTCTGTTCAATTAGTTATGTGGTCTACCCATCTAATCATCAGAATTCTTCTGTAGCACCACATTTCGAAAGCTTCTATTCTCTTCTTGTCTAAACTATTTATCGTCCACGTTTCACTTCCATGCATGGCTACACTCCATACAAATACTTTCAGAAACGACTTCCTGACACTTAAATCTATACTCGATGTTAACAAATTTCTCTTCTTCAGAAACGCTTTCCTTGTCATTGCCAGTCTACATTTTATATCCTCTCTACTTCGACCATCATCAGTTATTTTGCTCCCCAAATAGCAAAACTCATTTACTACTTTAAGTGTCTCATTTCCTAATCTAATACCCTCAACATCACCCGACTTAATTCGACTACATTCCATTATCCTCGTTTTGCTTTTGTTGATGTTCATCTTATATCCTCCCTTCAAGACACCATCCATTCCGTTCAACTGCTCTTCCAAGTCCTTTGCTGTCTATGATAGAATTACAATGTCATCGGCGAACCTCAAAGTTTTTATTTCTTCTCCATGGATTTTAATTCCTACTCCGAATTTTTGTTTTGTTTCCTTTACTGCTTGCTCAGTATACAGATTGAATAACATTGGGGATAGGCCACAACCCTGTCTCACTCCCTTCCCAACCACTGCTTCTCTTTCATGTCCCTCGACTCTTGTAACTGCCATCTGGTTTCTGTACAAATTGTAAATAGCCTTTCGCTCCCTGTATTTTACCCCTGCCACCTTCAGAATTTGAAAGAGAGAATTCCAGTCAACATCGTCAAAAGCTTTCTCTAAGTCTACAAATGCTAGAAACGTAGGTTTGCCTTTCCTTAATCTATTTTCTAAGATAAGTCGAAGGGTCAGTATTGCCTTACGTGTTCCAACATTTCTACGTAATCCAAACTGATCTTCCCCGTGGTCGGCTTCTACCAGTTTTTCCATGCGTCTGTAAAGAATTCGTGTTAGTATTTGGCAGCCGTGGCTTATTAAACTGACAGTTCGGTAATGTTGTCTACTCCCGGGGCCTTGTTTCGACTTAGGTCTTTCAGTGCTCTATCAAACTCTTCACGCAGTATCATATTTCCTATTTCATCTTCATCTACATTCCCTTCCATTTCTATAATATTGTCCTCAAGAACATCTCCCTTGTATAGGCCCTCTATATACTCCTTCCACCTTTCTGCTTTCCCTTCTTTGCTTAGAACTGGGTTTCCATCTGAGCTCTTGATATTCATGCAAGTGGTTCTCTTTTCTCCAAAGGTCTCTTTCATTTTCATGTAGGCAGTATCTATCTTACCCCCAGTGATATGCGCCTCTACATCCTTACATTTATCCTCTAGCCGTCCCTGCTTAGCCATTTTGCACTTCCTATCGATATCATTTTTGAGACGTTTGTATTCCTTTTTGCCTGCTTCTTATACTGCATTTTATATTTTCTCCTTTCATCAATTAACTTCAATATCTCTTCTGTTCCCAAGGATTTCTACTAGCCCTCGTCTTTTTACCTACTTGATCCTCTGCTACCTTCACTATTTCATCTCTCAAAGCTACCCATTCTTCTTCTACTGTATTTCTTTCCCCCATTCTTGTCAATCGTTCCCTAATGCTCTCCATGAAGCTCGCTATAACCTCTGGTTCTTTCAGTTTATCCAGGTCCCATCTCCTCAAATTCCCACCTTTTTGCAATTTCTTCACTTTTAATCTACAGTTCCTAACTAATAGATCGTGGTCAGAGTCCACATCTGCCCCTGGAAATGTCTTACAGTGTAAAACTTGGCCCTTAATCTCTGTCTTACCATTATATAATCTGTCTGAGACCTTCTAGTATCTCCAGACTTCTTCCGTGTATACAACCTTCTTTTATGATTCTTGAACCAAGCTATGATTAAGTTATGTTCTGTGCGTAATTCTACCAGGCGGCTTCCTCTTTCATTCCTTAATCCCATTCCATATTCACCTACTACGTTTACTTCTCTTCCTTTTCCTACTATCGAGTTCCAGTCACCCATGACTATTAAATTTTCGTCTCCCTTCAGTATCTGAATGATTTCTTTTATCTCATCATACATTTCATAATAATACATTAGTTTTGTAATTTGTATCGTATTGTCATCGTAGAGATGGCACAGTGTTCTTCCATCGCCATCATGTTTGGTGAACTTTTGTGGAGCGAGCAATGTTAACTTTTGTAAAATCATAAATTTTGCATCGGACGCAGATAATTAAAACGACGCCTTGCTGCTGCAATTAATGTCTGACCACGAGTGACTCACAAATAATCCAGTATCATAGCACGCCAAGAAAAAAAAAGGACGCCAAGTAAAGGCATTTAAGAGTGATAACCAATAGTGTTGTGGTGTCATGTTGCAGGACTATTCGTGCGCATAGCTTACACGTATGTAGCAACTTGAAGTTTTAACAAGGACATGGAAGTAAACAAATACAGATTGAAACTCGGGATGTTCCAGTTAAAATAAAATAACAAAAAATAAGTGATGGGTCTTTACGTCTAGAAGCTCATAGAGGGCAAGGATCGAGCAAGAATTCGGCTGCGGGCCTTTTGGATGAACCATCTGCGTAATTGTCTCCGGGAAACCATGAAAAACAAAAGTCTGGATTGTCAGACGGAGGATTTGAGCCCGTTACTCCATAATGCACATCCAGCACTTTAAATTCTGTGCCACCTCGGTCAGTCGAAGAAGAAGAGATTACCACCCTCAACTTAGCCAACAGAGCTGCATACATGGACGAGCAAAAAAATTATCACCACCTGCTTAATAACGTTATGGTTAACATTTGGAACGCAATACAACAGGTATTCTGCGTGCTACGTATTCGTCAAGTCCTTTTTGGAAGAATGTGGCACGAGATGTCTGTACACAGGTCATGTAATTCCCGTAAATTGCGTCCCACAGTTTTGTGGGCATGGACCTGGCGCCAAATATTGTCCAATACCTATTCCATCGGGTTCAGATCAGACAGATTTGATGGACAAGACATAAACGTGCGTGAAAAACTTGGCGTGCGAATCGACGTGACCGATATTGACAAAAGCCACCGTGTTGGGCGCACGATACCAGGTGCCATGAAACCCAGGCCCATAATTATTAAATTTGTGTCATATCGGAAAAGAGCTGAAGTGTTTGCTCAGAAAAGAAAACTCGCCAAGAGTGGGGTTACCCTGAGGGAAGATCTGACGCGCGAAAGACTAAAAATTTTGAACACTGCGATCACACAGTTCGGCCTTCAAAATGTATGGACCCAGGATGGCAGGATCGTAGTCAAGATGGAAGGAGGGAGGAAAACGGTGACGAACATGTCCGAACTGAAAGACTGAGCGAAATCTCGCGAGACACAAAGTCTCATATTGTACTCTGTCTAATATAAGTTAATTAGTATTCTTTCTTTTCATTTTTTTACGTAAATATTGCTTCGTTAATTCTATAAGTACCATAAGTACTCTATTTAAAATGAGTCAATTGTTTCACATAGATATTGCCTCTTTATTTGTGTATCATAAGTGCTCATGTATATTCATATTGTCAGTCAAACGGGAATTAACATTCACCATTAACAGGAATCTCCTTAAAACCGCCTTTCTATATCTGTTATTTTCATCCTCGTCACTACCACTACTACTACTATTATCTTTTTCGTAAGCACCACTGCCACTTTCCATCTTTCTTTTCGCTCCCTTCTCCGATACCTCCAGCTTGTCTTTCACCTTTAGCCCACAGACGCTTGAGTCAGTCACGACCTTGGACACACCTGTAAATATGTCTTCCCCCGCGAAATCCAGCTTTTGTCCCTCTTCCGGCCAGCAGGTAAACGGAGCGCGGTCGGTCCTACAGGCGGCCACAATGGGACGGACCGGTTCCGGCGGCGGGCTCTTTGTGGCCCACGCAAACGCTCAGTCGCTAACGGCTCACTTCGACGAGTTCTGTAACCTGTTCTGCCAATCGCTGTTCCATATTATCCTCGTCTCTGAAACTTGGTTGAAACCAAACATCTCTTCCGACGCTATCCGAATCACTGGTTACACTCTCCTAAGGGCAGATCGTGAAACACGACGCGGGGGTGGTGTGGGTGCCTATGTTCGCTCTGATCTGAGACCTACTATACTATGCACATCGGATGCAAAGTGCGAAGGAGAAGCAGAGTTCTTGTTTTTCGAAATAAATACATCAAATCAGAAACTGCTAATTGGAGTAATCTATAAACTTCCAAACGTCGGTGCTATGTCCTCCTTTCAGTCTGCCCTGTCCTCGCTCGTGACACTGTATGAACACATAATCATTATGGGCGACACAAACATCGACTTACAGTTAAAATCT
Organism: Schistocerca nitens; assembly: GCF_023898315.1. Taxonomy (NCBI): domain Eukaryota; kingdom Metazoa; phylum Arthropoda; class Insecta; order Orthoptera; family Acrididae; genus Schistocerca; species Schistocerca nitens. Next base: position 504,916,627 of record NC_064616.1, on the reverse strand, counting down.
CCCTCTGCAGAAAAACTAAGGAGACTGTTCCACTCCAATGATATGAGTTTAACACCGCTGGACCCAACTCATCACACGCCACACAGCCATACACTCATAGATATAATGGAAACAAAGCGACCAGATAAAATAATTCGCGCCAGTCAGACATCCGCTCCAGGACTCTCTGCTCATGACGTGATATTCTTAAATTACTCAGTGCATACTATCAAAGAAAAATCTCACCTGGTAACCTACAGAAACCTAAAAAATGTTAACCATGACGCTCTTCAAAAGGATTGCTCAGACATCCCTTGGTATGATATAAGCAATGAACCGACTCTAGACGGAAAAATTCGGGAATTATGTCGCAAAATCATTGCACTGTATGATAAACATGCTCCTCAACGCACTGTCAAGGTAAAGAGAGCTCCCGCTCCGTGGCTCACCACTGCATTACGCCAGTTAATGAATAAACGTGATGCTGCACATAGGGCCTTCAAGCGTAACCCAACTCCCGAGGCGTACGAAGCTTATAGGAAACTCCGAAATAGAACCAAGCAGAGCGTGAGGAATGCCAAAATCAGACATGCCCGCTCTGTCGTATGCGGCATATCAAAACCTGCTGCACTGTGGAAAAAGCTGCGCAGTTTCGGTATAGGGAAGCGAAGATCTGACGCTGTTTATCAAGCGTCTGCAGAAGAATTAAACGATTTCTTCTCAACAGCTGTAAACTGCCACGCAGCGACAAATTACCAGCCCCAAGATATCAATCTCTCGAGAGACAAGTTTTTCCTAAAACATGTCACTACCGGTACAGTACACAAGGCAATTACGAGAATCTCTTCCGAGGCAGTAGGAAATGATGGAGTGAGCATTGGCATGATCAAGAACGTCGTAGACACTATTACTCCAGTTATCACAGACATCTTCAACCTGTCTCTTGTCAGTAGTACATATCCTACTGAGTGGAAGCAAAGTTTAATTCAACCTATACCCAAGACTGACAACCCTAAGTCGCCAGGTGACTACAGGCCGATCAGCATACTACCTGCAATATCTAAAGCCCTAGAATACATCGTCCATGAACAGCTGACGGATTACCTCAAAACTCATAACATCCATGACAAATATCAGTCAGGCTTTCGAAAGCACCATAGTACAGCAACTGCATTAATCAAAGTAACTGATGACATTAAACATGCTATGGACAGACGTGAAGCTACCATCCTAACACTGCTTGACTTTAGCAAGGCTTTTGATACAGTTGACTTTGATATATTACTAATTAAAATGAAGCAGCTGAATTTCTCAAACAGCGCAATACACTGGTTCGACAGCTACCTCAAAAACAGAAGTCAACAAGTCATTTGTGGGTCGGAAAAGTCATCATGGAAAAACGTGCGCTCTGGAGTTCCCCAAGGCTCCGTCCTTGGTCCATTACTCTTCTCACTGTACATTAATGATATTTCTTCAGTGATTCACTCCTGCAACTACCATCTATATGCCGACGACATCCAACTGTACATAAGTGCAAGCCCCAAGAACATTGCTGACGCAGTAGCGAGTATGAACGCAGATGTTTGCTCTGTTTCTCGATGGGCACAGAACCTAGGTCTGAAACTAAACCCCAAGAAATCCCAGGTCATACTTATATCTCATCCAAAGTTAATCAGTCGGTACTTTCACGAAACAGTCCCTCAAATACACCTCAATGGTACCCAACTACCATACCAAAAAACAGTAAAAGACCTTGGAATAATCTTGGATGAACACCTAAACTGGGAAGAACAAACAGTTACAGCTTGCCGGAAATCGCTCTCCTCCCTACATGCAATTCAGAAATTTAGAAAAATATTTCCAACCCATGTTAAACAAAAATTAGTCCAAACACTAGTCTTGCCTAATCTTTACTACTGTGATGTAGTTCAACACGGCACAAATAGTGAAAATTCGAGACGCCTCGAGCTAGTGATGAACGCTTGCGTTAGATACGTATGCAATATACGGTTGTATGATCATATCAGTCCTTCATACTCCCAGCTAGGTTGGATACGCCCACATAAGGCACGCGATCTCCACACGATGTGCTTACTTCATCGATTTCTTAGCCACTGGTGCCCCCAATACTTATCTTCTCACATTAAACACCTATCATCATTCCACAACCGCAATACCAGATCGGATACGTCTAGCATCTTGGCTGTACCTTTACATAACACAAAATCTTTCTCCATGTCATTCTCCATTTCAGCCATACGACTATGGAACGCGCTCCCCTGTGATCTGCGTCTTATCCGGAACCACTCAACATTCAAGAGTGAACTCAAGACTTACATATTAGGGACGGTATAGCCACCATTGTTGGGCCCCTCTCATCTCTTTCTTTCTCCTCTCCATCATAGCTTCGAATTTTACCATTCTATTTCTCTTCCTCTAACCTATCTACCTCTTCTATATCTCTTTCACCCCATTCTATCGTCTTATGTCTCTGCTTGATGAGAATAACTCACAAGCTGCAAGAATATAACGAGAAAATTCCCGACTAGCAATAGGACTGACATTCATAAAAGAAAAATATGTTTACTTTCATATACATAGTCATTATTATTATTATTATTACTATTATTATTATTCTTGATTGTTATAATTAATTTTTGATTGTTATAATTATCATTGTACTACGTTTATAATCTCTATTTTTTTTCTTAACATTAATACTGTATAACATGTAATATGTCCTTAATGTTCTGTAGAAACTGAAATTTGTTGAATCTGAGTATGCCTGGTTAGGTGTAAGAGAGGGCCTGAAGGCCCTAATCTTGCCAGGTAAAATAAATGCATAAGTAAATAAATAAAAACGTCGTGTTATCTACCTTTCTCCTCAACCCAAGGTAACAGGATTGTGTGCTTGTGACACGGACAGTTATTCTGCTGGAGGGTGGCATCGCCATGATGTAACACATCATATATGAAGGTATGCAGGTGGTCAACGATAACGTTTACGTAGACAACAACTGTCATATTTCCTTCGATTGCTACCATAGAACTCATGAAAGCCCTGATGAATGTTCCCCATAGCATAATAATGCCCCTGCAGCATAATAGTGCCCCCACTGGCTTGTGTCTTTGGCGGGGAGAATGTTTCGTGCAATCTTTCATCTATTCGATGGTGTATCTGGACAAGACCATGAACCTGGTGTAACAAGAAACGTCATTCACCTGACCAGGCGACACGTTTCCACTGACAGATCTTTCAGTCTCGATGATGGCATACCCACTGCAGTCCTAGCTGATGATGTGGTTGGGTCAACATGGGAACTCGTAATCGTCATCAGCTGCGGAGCTCGATGTTCAACAGTTTTCCTTGAATAACGTGCCGTGAAAAACTTGTGCCTGCGTCATCATTTTAGCCCGTCATCAGAGGTGCCACACATCTTCTCCTTTCCTACTTTACAGAGCGGGATAACCTTCTACCTCCACATTCTGTGATGAGGCCTGGAAGTCGCACACCTTGTAGCGTACTCGTAGTTCACGGTCTGTCAGCCACTGTTAATAGGTGCTCACGACAGTATAACGCGAGAAGATGACCAGCTTCGCTGTTTCCCAGATGCTCAGTCCCACGCGCCGGGCCATAATCTGCCCTTTGTCAAAGTCGCTTACGTTAGTGGATTTCCCCATTTGCGACCCGTATCGTCGCTAGAATTACTTCTCATTCATCTCTGTTTCCATCACACAGGAGGCTTTTTTTAAGCTTCGACTGATCGAGAAATTAAAACCACGGTGCAAATACGCTGAAGCTTTGCACAGATGTGTTGCGTAGTGTCTCTAGTATGGCCGTCGATTGCTTCATGGCACACTTTTCAGTACTGTCTTTCGATTTCTTCTAGTTGACTCTACCTGGTTTCATGCAGCCCACATGATGTAAATGTGATTTGTGATAGTAAAGTGCAGCAATGGCTCAGGAATTTTAAACAGGACGTTCAGACATGCATCATTCAGGCGGTTAGGAAAGGAAGCCTGTATCAATCGATGATCTTGTCCAGCGAATTGGATCATGTGAATTAAGAATTGTCTAGGAAGGAAAATTCAGAACAAGCGAAGAGCAATTTTGTCACAACGCACTGTACTTCGTCGTGACAATACTCAGCCGTACACTGCACCTGTGCAAAGGCATTTTCGATGGGAAGTGTTTGATCACCTACCATACATCCTGGACTTACCTGCCTCTAATTTTCACATCTTTACTCACAGAACAGGTAGCTATGAGGACATCATTTTGGCACTAACACCGAGCTGCAGACCTCCATAGAGAACTGGTGGGAAACACAGGTGTCTGCCTTCTATGACGAAGGAATTGGAAAGTTGGTACAACACTATGACAATTCTCAAAGTAGGAGCACCGAATGTGTAGAGAAGTAGCCTGAAGGTTTAGCTAAAAGTTGCGAATAATTCCTTTATATTCACTATGGTTTCCACTTCGCGACCACAATTCCAGTCTCACGGCGGGCACTAGTCACAATGTTTTGAATCACACTTGTAGGTCAGGATTGGCCAAGAATTCGGCTCGTGGGCCATGCTCTGGCACAAGTGCATAGCGCTCAGCCTCGCTGCCACGCCACGCTGTCTCAACGTCAGGAGGGGGAAACTCTGAACGCGTCCCATTTAAATAGTAACGCAGCGACACTGCGTATGACTTGTTTTTACACTTCACATTTCTCAACAAAATAGATAAAAAACAAAACAAACTTTCAGTATTACTGAATTACTTTTGGTACACTGAAAATATATTTTTTTATCTGGTGCAAACGTCTGCATATGGACAAATGTTGACAGTTTCACCGGTCTTCGCCGCCAGATTGCAACGTAATAGTGTCTTATTTAGTTTCATATTCGAAAGAACGTCCTTTGCACACAAATGTTGGCCGAAATATTGGAACACCTTTGCAATGTTATTTATTATGGAGTTGTGGAAACTATCTGAGGAAAGCAATATAGAATATCTTGCAATGTCTTACTGTGGGTAGTACGCAATCAAGTCCACTTAAAGTGCGAGGTCAACAATCCATTCCAGATTTTCTAATTTTCTCTCCTGCATTCCTTCTCCTTCATTATTCAACAATAGCGACTTCAAAATCGAAAAATGGTTCCAGCCATGCCCCTTGACTTAATCAACGTACTATTCAGCAGTATATTGAGTCTCCATACTCTTCGTTCAGCTCCACTGAAAACTGATGCAACTAACACCCAGCATGCGAATTCAGATACTTTTCGTACCACCAATTTCTTCACGTGCTCCATGCCTGCAAATGTAGCAAAAAGTGCATTTGATTTGTGGAACAATCAATCTCATTTATTTGCCAATTAAATCTTCAAATCGTTTCAGCGTGGTATTGTAATGTCGTTTCATAGCAAACAATATAAACACTTAAAATCGCTTAAAAGAGGAAAGGCCGCTGGACCTGATGGGATACCAGTTCGATTTTACACAGAGTACGCGAAGGAACTTGCCCCCCTTCTTGCAGCGGTGTACCGTATGTCTCTAGAAGAGCGTAGCGTTCCAAAGGATTGGAAAAGGGCACAGGTCATCCCCGTTTTCAAGAAGGGACGTCGAACAGATGTGCAGAACTATAGACATATATCTCTAACGTCGATCAGTTGTAGAATTTTGGAACACGTATTATGTTCCAGTATAATGACTTTTCTGGAGACTAGAAATCTACTCTGTAGAAATTAGCATGGGTTTCGAAAGAGACGGTCGTGTGAAACCGAGCTCGCGCTATTCGCCCACGAGACTCAGAGGGCCATAGACACGGGTTCACGGGTAGATGCCGTGTTTCTTGACTTCCGCAAGGCGTTCGATACAGTTCCCCACAGTCGTTTAATGAACAAAGTAAGAGCATATGGACTATCAGACCAATTGTGTGATTGGATTGAAGAGTTCCTAGATAACAGAACGCAGCTTGGCTCAGAGCACTATGGGACTTAACATCTATGGTCATCAGTCCCCTAGAACATAGAACTACTTAAACCTAACTAACCTAAGGACACCACACAACACCCAGCCATCACGAGGCAGAGAAAATCCCTGACCCCACCGGGAATCGAACCCAGGAACCCGGGCGTGGGAAGCGAGAACGCTACCGCACGACCACGAGATGCGGGCCAGAACGCAGCATGCCATTCTCAATGGAGAGAAGTCTTCTGAAGTAAGAGTGATTTTAGGTGTGCCACAGGGGAGTGTCGTAGGACCGTTGCTATTCACAATATACATAAATGACCTTGTGGATGACATCGGAAGTTCACTGAGGCTTTTTGTGGATGATGCTGTGGTGTATCGAGAGGTTGTAACGATGGAAAATTGTACTGAATTGCAGGAGGATCTGCAGCGAATTGACGCATGGTGCAGGGAATGGCAATTGAATCTCAATGTAGACAAGTGTAATGTGCTGCGAATACATAGAAAGATAGATCTCTTATCATTTAGCTAGAAAATAGCAGGTCACCAAGTGGAAGCAGTTAATTCCATAAATTATCTGGGAGTACGCATTAGGAGTGATTTAAAATGGAATGATCATATAAAGTTGATCATCGGTGAAGCAGATGCCAGACTGAGATTCATTGGAAGAATCCTAAGGAAATGCAATCCGAAAACAAAGGAAGTAGGTTACAGTACGCTTGTTCGCCCACTGCTTGAATACTGCTCAGCAGTGTGGGATCCGTACCAGATAGGGTTGATAGAGGAGATCCAACGGAGAGCAGCGCGCTTTGTTACAGGATCATTTAGTAATCGCGAAAGCGTTACGGAGATAATAGATAAACTCCAGTGGAAGACTCTGCAGGAGAGACGCTCAGTAGCTCGGTAAGGGCTTTTGTTAAAGTTTCGAGAACATACCTTTACCGAAGAGTCAAGCAGTAAATTGCTCCCTTCTACGTATATCTCGCGAAGAGACCATGAGGATAAAATCGGAGAGATTAGAGCCCACACAGAAGCATACCGACAATCCTTCTTTCCACGAACAATACGAGACTGGAATAGAAGGGAGAACCGATAGAGGTACTCAAGGTACCCTCCGCCACACACTGTCAGGTGGCTTGCGGAGTATGGATGTAGATGTAGATGTAGATTTGGTTTACCTGTCTCTTACGAGCGAAGGGTAAACAGCGCTGGCACCATGATTCGGCCGAACAAAAGAGAGTTGTGCCGACTGAAAAATGGCACACCGCAATACTAAACGAAAAGCAGCGCTGCAAACCCTGCACGTGTAAAATTTGGCACGCCGTGGCTGGCCCTGGTGTAGAAGATGCCATTAAAGTCTCTGGAATGCATACCAATGTTCTCAATGTTGGCAGATACCTTCAGAAAGCAATTAGTTCAAACTATCCTTTTTAAACCAACCTTATTCCATGCTCGCCTGTGGTCAAATCACTGTATATGGGAATTATTCACACGACATCATGAGCTTCGTGAAATTTAATGTCTCAGGCGCCGTGTTAACGAACGGATGTCTTCATTTGCCAGTTGAAAAATGGAAACCAAATCGCAGCTATTTACGGTGATTACGGGCAACCATTAGATTGCGTTAGTATTGTCAGCCTGCGCAGTATACTTTTATGTTCACTCTTCTGTGACCTGTTCTTTTCTTCTATGTACTATACTCGATGCATCGAACAACCTGGGCACACGAAAGAGAAGAAAATCCCAAGTGTCCTTTCTTTCAGTGACATTTCTCCAGACGGATAAGCTCAAGCAGCGTTTGTGTGAGACGCGATCTTTTCAGGGAAGGACACGCGAGACGGTTCACTAGTTCTAAAGGAACGTTTCCTTCGGGATGTAATATGAGGATGATCTCGCATCATACGATCGCCAGTATATGAAAACGTGATTCGGTTACCATCTGTTGCAACACACCTCTCGATACACGCAAGAGCCTTCAGATCGTTTCAAATCCCTTCTCAGACTAAGAACGTTATATCTACTTTTTCGTCATACGAATGAAAGACCATTGTAGCTGTATATCACAAAAAACATTCACTCTACAGGGATAAAAATGTGGTCTGGATATTTTTAGAGGACGTGATGTGTCGAGTAAAATATTCCCAGTTTTATGTTCTGGGATCACTTCTATTTGTTCGCGATACGGCTGACAGCTTAACTGGCTGTTATAAAGCGACAACTGGCTCTCACAGCGTATGTAAAACAAGAATGGGACAGACAAGGTTATTACATAGCCCACTGACTACTACATTTACAAATTTTAAGTTGATCACATTTGTAGATTTTATGTAGAAATAAGTCACTATATTTAAAAATTAAATAATTTCTGTCATTTATATGCTTTCCTCATTTGTGCGTAAAAGGAGTTATTGGTAACTCAAAATAGAGCGGAGCTATAAAACCGTTCGTTCAGTTAAAATGAAGCAGGGTTTTTGTGAGATGCATTTACTTATTTCCGGTAGCGTTCTTTGGTCGAGCAATTTCCAAGCCTTTACTCATGCAAAAATTACTGCTGTCACTGATTCACTCACATTTAACTTTCTTCCTTGTTTAAACAACTATAAACACCAATTTGTGAAATATGCTGCTTTGAGTAAGTGACTCGTGTCGCATTCGGAAAGGGCGGGTTTTTAATCTCTGTCTGTGTACCTAGAGTCTGATATTCGGTGGTTTCCCAAAGTCGATCAGGGTGAATATTTCATTAGAAACGAGACGACTGATTTCCTTCTGCAATACTCCTATTAATAAGGTCGAAAAACTGATAATGAGAATTATTAATTTTTTGAAAAGACAACATCACAGCAACTGTCAACTTGATTAGATTGAGAGAACATGAACGTCAGCTTCCTTGGCTCTCGTCAGACATCATCATACACGCTACCAGTTTATATATGCCCCCTGTCCAGAAAGTTTCGTGACTGGCATATAAGCGACGTCAGGAGAGTAACCACGGTGGTACTTTGAACTAACACGTGTAAACTATAGACGTGCATTCGACCGGTGAGTTGTGAGCATGCAGTGTTAAGTAGTCGGAGCGCAGACACAGTATGTCACCGTTGATGTGCCTCAAATCGCAATGGAGCAACATCTCTATATCAAGTGTTGAAGACATTCTCTAGAACGTTTTCAAAAAGAGAAAAGTGTGTGGGAAGTTTGTAAAGCACACTCTGATGCGAAACGGGAAAAAATTTCGACGAACGTTTAATACGTAATGCAACACTTTTTTTCTGAAAGCAGGTTGGTTTTATTCATGATACCAATACATAATATTATTTTCCACTCGTCTGGCTACAAAACCCTATTTTTCAACATAATCTCCGTTGGATGCGACGGCCTTACACCACCTTACTGGGGGCGCCATGACTTTATCGGCTGGGGTACGGTTTTGATCTTTTACTTCGGAGGAGAGGTGGTATGGCATCACTCTATGCATTGCCATTTGTTTACGGTTCGATATGAGGAACCGATGTTTCGTCACCTTTGACGATGTTCGACAAAAGTCAGTCATGATCAGCTTCGTAACGCTCAAGTAATTCTGCACAACGGTTCTTCCGCTCATTGTTGTCTTCTGTTAGGTGAAGAGGAACCCAGAGGGCATAAACGTTTGAGTACCCCAACTGGTACATGAGTGTGTCAGCACAACCAAGAGAGACATAGAATTGAGCAGCGTGGTGTTTGACTCTGATCTATCGATCACCTCGAATGAGAGTGGTCGTACGTTCCGGCACTGCAGGAGTCACATCTGTGTGCTGCCGGCTGGCACGCAGGAGATCGGACAAGGTTGCGCGACCTTGGTGTGACGACAGATACCTCGCCCAACGACTATCCGTGCTTTTGTTCACTGTCAGGTATCCGTAGACATTCTGCAAGCATCTATTAGTATCTGCAATTCTCTGGCTTTCCGCCGAAAGACACTCAAAGACAGCTCTCGGATTGGAACGCACTTCCGTTAAAGACGCCCTTTTTGAAGACTATGTATAGCTCGTAACCTGTCGAAACGTCATGAAACTATAGGGGCTGAAGCGGGAACATTCCATGATTTTCCACAATAAATTCAGCACTTTTTAACCGAAACTGGCCGAGAAAAAAAGTGTTGCATAACTTACTGAACACCCCTCGTATTTTCTGGAAAAAATCCTCCTGGGTGACGACACATGGTGTTATCAGTGTGAAAACTTTGTGTTCTGCCTTACGGCAGGTCTTGTCATGGGGGAAGCTTTGTCAGAGAGCTCCACCGCATTAGCGTCTAGGGAAGTGATTCCAGTGGTGGTTTCCCGTTGCCTTCCACTGATGATGATGAAATGATAATGAGGATAACACAACAGCCAGTCCCTCAGTGGAGAAAATCTCTGACCCAGCAGGGAATGGAACCCGGGCCCCTGTGCATGACAGACCGTCGTGCTGACCACTTTTTTTTAAAAGCTTTATCCACCTTTTTTTGACCTTTATAAAATAAAATATTTCTGGGAAACGTAACAAGTGGACTTTTTTGACATAATGGTTAAACAAAAAAACAAAACAAAAATGCTTCTGTCCGTACAAAACAATAACAGGCTACGTTCCTCTTCTTGGACGCGTTCCTCGCTAATCCCGTTGTACCTCGCGTTGGTGCCGTGTACGTCTTCACATGTGGTGTGAATCCTCTTCACTGTCCTGGTCCTTTCTTGTTCTGATACGTATAGGCAATAATTACATTCTCCTATCCGGGACACCCCAACTGGATGGGGGATCAAGCAAGGCACTCCCTATAAAATTTGCGTAATATCTTCGATATCTCGGATGTCTCATCAGCTGTGAGTGATGTTCTTGTAGTAAGGCCCAAAAGTCGAGTACATTCTTACTGCCATCTCGGAAAAGATGACGCACTGTCAAACCTCGAATCCAAGTCACTGCGTTTGTCTTTGTTCGGGGATAATTGGTCATATCTGGTAGAAGTAGTATCCGTGGTTCTATTGCTTGCGGCACCACCCGAAGGAGGAAGGGGATCATTTTTTGGACCAAACACCATGCGTCCGCCGAAGGCCCGCATATCAGGCGATGTTCCTCAGTGTTTATAACATTGCACTGTGGACACAGTGGCTCGGCCGCCATATGAATTGTATTCAACGTGGAACGAGTCACGTATTTCCCATTTACCACCTGATACCACAGTGCGCGCGTTCCCATATCAAGGTGTGGGTGGTGCACTGTACGCCATACCACTGACCACGTAACTGTTGGTTGTCGGCGCTCTGCGGCATTATTCGGCCGTCGTCGAGTCAAGGTGCGATATATATCACGTACCGTTGTCGTCCTGGTAGTCGGTAGCTCCATATGTACATAACTGTGTTCCACAAAAAAGGTTCGCATATGGGCAAGCGATGGTGAGATATGAGACACCGCTACCGGTGCCAAACGAGAAGGTGGGGCCAATACGTCCATCAAGGCGCCCGTCAGACTTGTCCCGTGTCGTGTCCACATCTTTATCATCATGCTTTCGTAAATAGCCACTACTCGGTCGCGTACGTGGACTAGCCCACCACTCAGTTATCGGGGCGGACTTATCAGTATGAATCCACAACAAAACGGCAAAGCGCAGAAATTCGTATAAAGAGCCAAGGATTTGACGATGTAATCGATACTCCAGCCAATGTGACGAGTAAGCTGACCAATATCCCAAAGAAGAAATACTGTGACAGTTTGACACTGTTCTATGAAGGTTCTAACCGTTGTACTCAAGTGGGTGAGGGGAAGGGTGAAGCAGACTATGTAGAACGCTTGAAGCTTTAAATCCACCATGCTAATCTTGCTCCATGTTTTATTAATGCGGTTCGAAATAATTTACAGTGACGTATTATGTATGCAACGTACAATATCGACACGTGTAGACACCAAAAAGCCAGCTCCTCGAGAATCATTTCTACTTCTTCACGTACATTTTACTTCAGTTACCCATGTATAACGTTGCTGTGTTACAGCACATAAAGTACTCAATTTTGGCTTAAAGCTGAAACCGCTATTCGGCGATTTATAAAAGAATAAAAACAGTCAGTGGCGGAAATGTAGTCGTGCAAGTAATTCAACATGACTGCGAAACCAACTGAAGTATGGAATTACTGATTAATTATTTGAAGAAATAATTAAACAAAAACACAGAGCATACGAGTGTTTTCTGCGATCTTCCAATGACCAAACAAGACAGACTGATAAAGCAAAATCACTGATAAGAAAGGCTCATTGAGGTAATTACAAGAAACAAAAAGTATAAATGTTATAAGTCAGGAACAGTGTACAAAACTTTACAAGAATCTGTGCTATAATCGAAACGCAAATAGTCATCATGGCAAATATAACTGACTATGTTAACATAGATTTAATTAATTTACAAGAAATGGAAGATGTATTTTAAAAACAAAAATGCACAAAATACCAGCACCTGACGGGATTAATGTAGAATTAACTAAGTGCTGTTGATAATTACTTAAGTTGAGAATTTTACATCTGGTCAATACCTCCTGTCTAAAACGTTATGATTACAGACGGTAGGCTTACAGCAAAAGTGTTATTACCGTTTGAAAAGGGAACCGCAACAAAATTTCAAATGATAGAGGTTTCAGTAAATTAAATACTGCGTACAAAATACATTCAGGTGTATTAAATAACAAATTAAAGATTTGAAATAAAGTACTATCTCTAGAAGAAAAAAACGGCTGCATTAAAAGAAGGTCACGTAGCAGTAATATACAGGGTGTACATAAAGTACGTGATCACTTTGAATTATTTATTGCACAAGAACTAAACATTGTACAGATGTAATACGTATTGCACTTTGAAGAGAAACTCTGAAAGTTTTTTTTTTACAAACATTCGATATTCGAACCATGAGTGACCCGGCAGACGTCAATAAGGTAATCGAATACTTGCCATACCCGTCCGCTTCTCTTTGCCGGGCACAAGCAACCCGTCGTAGCGAATTTGTTGTGCCAGTGGTAAATGGCCTTCCTTGTTGGTGGCTTCTTACCGTACTTGGTTCTAATAATCCGTTGAACAGCTGCAGCTGTTTTTGTCGAACTCCAACACACAGAAAACTCCGAACCTGAACTCGTCATGTTTGCGACTAGCGCTGACTATCGGCAAATTGTCAAACTACACTATGGCGGTATACATGAAAAAAAAAAAGCTTTCGGGGATTCCCTTAAAAATGACATATGCATGATATCTGTACAATGTTTGGTTTTTGTGTAATAAATAATTGAAAGTGTTCCCAGACGGTATGTACAACCTGTATTTAGGTGCGACACATGATACAAAAAAGAAGGGAATTTATTTTACCAACTTATCTGGCTCTCATTGATTATGAAAAAGCGTTTGACAAAGGTGGATACAGAGAGTTGTGGGAAATTATGGCAAAACGTGTTTACCCAAGTCATTTAATAAATTGCCTGAAGAGTCTGCATAATGAAACTTATATTTTAATTGTAAAGGTCCGTCTTGAGCAGAAGTTGTTGTTTTGGTACTAAGTCCGAAGACTGGTTTCATGCAGTTCTCAAAACTATTCTATTCTGTGAAAGCCTCTTCGCCTCCTAATAACTACTGCAACCTACATACTTATGACTCTGCTTACTGTATTCATCTCTTGATCTTACCTCACTAAACTTCCCTCCAATCATTAACTGGTGATCCCTTGATGTCGCAGAATGTGTCCTATCACCCGAACTTTTCTTTTAGTCAAGTTGTGTCACAAATTTCTTGTTTCCCCGATTCTGTTCAGTACTTCCTCATTAGTTATGCTATCTACCTATCTAATCTTCAGCATTCCATAGTCTCTATTCTGTTTTTGTCTGACCTGTTTATCATCCATATTTCACTTCCGTACATGGCTACACTACAGACAAATAACTCCAGAAAGTACTTCCTAAAACTAAATCTATATCGGATGTTGACAAATTTCTCTTCCAGAGAAACGCTTTTCTTCCCATTGCCAATCTACATTTTATATCCTCTCTACTTCGATCATCATCAGTTGTTTTGCCGCCGTAATAGCAAAAATCATCCATTACTTTTAGTGCCTCGTTTCCTAAATTCCTCAGAATCATCTTATTTAATTCTACTAAATTACATTATTATTGTTTTGCTTTTGTTGATGTTCACCTTACATCCTCGTTTCAAGAGCTGTCCATTTCATTCTGCTGCTCTTCCTAGTCCTTTGCTGTATCTGACAGAATCGATAATGTTATCGCCAAATCTCAAGGATTTTATTAAGTCTCCCTGAACTTTAATACCTACTCCGAATTTTTCTTTGGTTTCCTTTACTGCTTGTCAATGTACAGATTGAATAACATTGGAGGCAGGCCACAACCCTGTCTCTCTCTCTTTCATGCCCCTCGGCTCTTGTAATTGCCCGTCTTGTTTCTGAACAAGGCATAAATGGCCTTTCGCTACTTATATTTTACCCCTGCTACCTTCACAGTTTCAAAGAGTGTATTGCAGTCAACATTTTCAAAAGCTTCCCCTTAGTCTACATATACTATAAACGTAGGTTTGACTTTCCTTAACCTATCTTCTAAGATAAGTCGTATAATCAGTATTATATTACACATTGCTACATTTCTTCAGAATCAAATCAGATCTTCCACGAGGTGATCTTCTGCTAGTTTTTCCATTCTTCTGTAAAGAGTTCGTGTTGTTATTTTGCAGCCATGACTTATTAAACTAATATTTCGGTGATATTCACACCTGTCAGTACCTGGTTTCATTGGAATTGGAATTATTACATTGTTCTTGAAGTATGAGGGTATTTCTCTTGTCTCGTATATCTTGGACACCAGATGGAATAGTTTTGCCATGGCTGGTTCTCACAAGGTTATCAGTAGTTCTGATGGGATGGATGTAGCATAACGCATCATTTTTTACTGGTAGACAATATTATATAAAGGAGCAATGAATATGAAATACAACTTTTCCTGAGTTTTAGAGAGTTTGAGAAAGCCTTTGACTTAATTTCAAGAAATTCTATACAACAGCCCTTGAGAAACAGAGCAATGATTCGACCGATTTAATATATAATGTATGAGTCGAGGGACATGAAAGGGAAGCAGTGGTTGGGAAGGGAGTGAGACAGGGTTGTAGTCTCTCCCCAATGTTATTCAATCTGTATATTGAGCAAGCAGTAAAGGAAACAAAAGAAAAATTCGGAGTAGGTATTAAAATCCATGGAGAAGAAATAAAAACTTTGAGGTTCGCCGATGACATTGTAATTCTGTTAGAGAGAGCAAAGGACTTGGATGAGCAGTTGAACGGAATGGATGGTGTCTTGAAGGGAGGATATAAGATGAACATCAACAAAAGCAAAACGAGGATAATGGAATGTAGTCGAATTAAGTCGGGTGATGTTGAGGGTATTAGATTAGGAAATGAGACACTTAAAGTAGTAAAGGAGTTTTGCTATTTGGGGAGCAAAATAACTGATGATGGTCGAAGTAGAGACGATATAAAATGTAGACTGGCAATGGCAAGGAAAGCGTTTCTGAAGAAGAGAATTTGTTAACATCGAGTATAGATTTAAGTGTCAGGAAGTCATTTCTGAAAGTATTTGTATAGAGTGTAGCCATGTATGGAAGTGAAACATGGACGGTAAATAGTTTGGACAAGAAGAGAATAGAAGCTTTCGAAATGTGGTGCTACAGAAGAATGCTGAAGATTAGATGGGTAGATCACATAAGTAATGAGGAGGTACTGAATAGGATTGGGGAGAAGAGGAGTTTGTGGCACAACTTGACCAGAAGAAGGGATCGGTTTGTAGGACATGTTCTGAGGCATCAAGGGATCACAAATTTAGTATTGGAGGGCAGCGTGGAGGGTAAAAATCGTAGGGGGAGACCAAGAGATGAATACACTTAGCAGATTCAGAAGGATGTAGGTTGCAGTAGGTACTGGGAGATGAAGAAGCTTGCACAGGATAGAGTAGCATGGAGAGCTGCATCAAACCAGTCTCGGGACTGAAGACTACAACAACAAACAATAATGTATGCGTCAATGTTAGAGCTGGCATTAGATTTAATTTCATCAAAACTATTTGCAGCAGACCTAGATGAAGGTGTCAGATTGTTAAACTATGGAAACGAAGAAGGATTGCGTGTTAGTCGATAATACCTTAGCCACGTTCATTTTGCGGCTGGCGTTTCGAATAGACACGAATGTACGTACTTAACACAGAAAGTGATAAAGTAGGGTTGAAAATAATTTGTAGCAACACACAAATAATGTATAGGTGAAATGTCAAAAAGAAAATAGTACAAATTGACTTTGATGTAAATGAATAAGTTGACGAGTTTTTGTACTTTCTGGATGGATAGTAAAAGAAATGAACTGAGTAGTAAAAGTGGCGTGGACTGCTTTTGTAACTCCAAGCAGGAATTTGAAGCAATGTTTCCGATATGCGTGAAAGGAAAGTTACATTACCAGTTTCGATATATCGTAGTGGGACATGGACATTTACTGCGGAAAACATTTCAATAGTGAACGTTTTTCAACAAGCAACGGAGAGATGCATCGTAGGAAATAGCAACACTGACTACATGTAAACCCTTAAATACATAAGGTTTTTAATACAGTGACTGTTAAACTACTAAAATACCGAATCTGGGACTGCAAACTACCACACTCCACACCTACAAAAGCATCAACCAACCTATTACTATGCCAGCGTCGCCTGTGCCACAAAAATCTCACGACCTACAGCTCCGTTTCTATGGCTTAGGGCACTGAAGTGAAGCGTTCCGTATTTTTTATAAAGACCGTCAACAATTACTGTATTTTGTATGCTGTTGTTGTTGTCGTCAGTCCTAGTAATGGCCTCCTCATCCTCGTATAACTGCTGCCATGTACTTCCACTAGTTAGTAGGCGAGTCCCCGTCATCCTCTACAAAATTGTCACCCTCACCCCGATATTCCCCTCCATTACCAATTTACAAGGCCTGGACATTAAAATGGAAACACCAAAAACACACCATGTTATCATACCTAATATGGCATAGGAAAACTGTTGGTTTTCAAAACAGCTGTCATTCATATCGGAATGGGTAAATACAGGTCCCGTATGGCTTTAAATGAATGCTAACCGTTCTTCCTGCAAAACAGTGTCCAGTTCAGATAATGATGATGGAAGTGGATACTGGTCACACCACTCTTCAATCCAAAGTAGACCTCAGAAGCCCAATGAAACTGAGAGCTGGTGACTAGTGGCGAGGGGAGATGCGACAAATCGTCCTCGTGCTCACAAAACAAGTCCTGGATGATGTGAGGAGTGTTAATGGGAGTCCTCTCGTCTTGGAGCATAGCATCATCTTGCGGAACAAGTATTGTACCATGGGGCGGATTTAATCAGCTAAAGTGGTGAGATAATCCTTGACAGTATTGCGACTTTTCAGAGTGACCACTGGACCCATGAAAAATCACGACATGGCTGTCCAAATCATCACCGAATCCCTGTAATAATTTTCTACTGTGACGTAAACTCGACCAGAAGTTTGAAACAGAGAGAAACAAGACTCATACGCCCAAATGACATTCTTCCATTGCTCCACAATCTAGGTTTTTATAGCTTCGGCAGCAGGCTTACCTGTTACTGGCATTTGCGTCAGTGATGAGTGATTTTGGAATTCCAGCTCGCCTAGAGTACCCTGCTTATCATGCTCCCTTCGTGCTGTTTTGGTGCTGACAGGATTCGCAAGGGCGACGTTCAGCATTGCACTGACTTTGTAACGCCGTTCTCTTACTTTTCTTCACAATCCTCTTCAATGTCCATCCGTCACGATTACTCATCACACTTTTCTGTCCGCGTTGTGTATTAGCCGATGATCTATTTTCGCTTTCGCTGTATGCAGTCTAAATCTTCTACATGGTGTCTCTTGAAACAACACACACTTCGGCCACCTTGGTTACGGAAGCACCCACCATATGAACACCAACAACTTACTCATTTCTGAATGCACTGAGCTCCAATATGATGAGTAGAGTGACTACCTTCATACAAGCACATTTTGTTAGGGCAAACCTATTGTTCTCCTTTGATTGACAGGTACTTGACCTATTGTTCTCCTTTGACTGACAGGTCCTTAGCGTAATATTCTGCTAAAAGGATCATTCCTTTTGACTGACAGGCACTTAACCTATTGTTACCCCTCCCAATCCCCTCCCCCCTCAGGAAACCACCCCGACTGCTACAGGTCCACTTTTAGGTATGAGTTATTGGAATATTCCGTCACTACTATCAGTTTGATTGACTACTTAATTAACTTGATAAATTAATTAACCTCTTCCCCTCTGGTAAACCCCCTCCTCTCCCACCCTCTCTGTGGTGTCACCGCCAGACACCACACTTGCTAGGTGGTAGCCTTTAAATCGGCCGCGGTCCGCTAGTATACGTCGGACCCGCGTGTCGCCACTGTCAGTGATTGCAGACCGAGCGCCACCACACGGCAGGTCTAGAGAGACTTCCTAGCACTCGCCCCAGTTGTACAGCCGACGTTGCTAGGAATGGTTCACTGACAATTACGCTCTCATTTGACGAGACGATAGTTAGCATAGCCTTCAGCTACGTCATTTGCTACGACCTAGCAAGGCGCCATTACCAGTTAATATTGAAATTATACAACATGTACCGTCAAGAGCGATGTACATCAATTATGGAATTAAAGTTAAGTATTGAAGCCACTACGTTCTTTATTTATTAGACTCAACTCCTTTAATTGTTCCAGACCTCACGCCAGTCTGCGTGAGCTTAAACGCGTGTATTTCGGCCTCCTCTAGCAACACGGTGTTGGCTCTTCTGCCAACACTACACTCTCATCCCTAGAAAATGGTGGGAAAAAGACTCGGTTGATCGGTCATTTGGAGGGAAATCGATAACTGTGTGTGGAATATTTTTGTAGAGGACTCAAGGCAGTGTATGAAATATATGGGAAGGGTATATCGTTTATTTATAAAAAATTCAGTTTGTGGGAGTTGGATTTCTCTTGTTCAACATTCTCTAATGTTTGGAAACATTTAGGTCTCGCAACAAGCAATTACATGGGCAAACCTGTTGCATAACCTAATGCTCAGTATTGTACTCTGGGTGTTTAAAACCTAATGTTTGGGCCTTTGTCAGCACTTAACGTACTGTTTTATTAAGTGGTATGCCTTTGATACCAAATTAAGTAATCAGTTATGTCCTTCCACTATTTTCTGGTACACTTTTAGAATTTCACATGCTTTTGTACGCCATTTCTGGCGCTTTCTTCTCCGTCACCCACCCTCTTAAACTATTGTACTGAGTTTTACATAAAAAATATTCAAATTAACTTAGTATTCTGAACTTAACCTGCTGTTCTGCTCCATGTCACCCACTCGCACATACGCTCCCCATAACTATTGTACTGCTAACACCACGTTGATAAGAAAAATTTATGCAAACTAATTAAATCGATATTCCTCACATCTATGGGGTCGCTGAAATCGTCAGAATATATCTTAAACAAAAGATCTCTAATAAAAAGACACATCCTGCCACTCGAAGCCCGACGCCGAAGCCAGAGTCGGGGTGCACCAGCGGTCGCGTAGAGTGATGCCACGGCCAAACCATGCACAGGTGCCCGTTCGGGTTCCTCAACCATGAGGCAGCGGCATCCCTTTCATACCTGACACCTGAGTAATTCCTCTCAAAACACATGATCACCTAGGCACTGTTGCTGATGCGACCAGATGGATGTGAGGACCTTTTTGCAGAGAGCAGATGCTCCAAAGGCGCTATGCGTTGAAGCCAGAGCAAGCCACTGCCGGACGCAAGCCAGCGCGAGCCACCGCCCTCACGCCGCTGCTGCCTACAGCGAACAGGTGGAACTATTTTCGTGTACGCAGTTAGAGTCCTTCAAGTTTTATACTGACTCACAGAACTCAACTTCCACCTGTTCGCTGTAGGCAGTCCCATATGCGAGACACCTCCAGGCAGCACGTGTGTTTAACATTACTGATATGATACCTATGCATACTGACGTCACAGAATAGCACAGTGTGCATTGTTCCTAGCGATGCTAATGGGACAGCCCATATGTCACTGAATTTATCCATCAAACTGCTGCACCTGCTGGTGTGGGGGCACCGTCTGACACTATTTTTTGCAGACGAGACTTTCAGCAGCTCAGTTATTTTGCACAGATCGCTAAAGTACACCAGCTGTTAAACCCTGCAAAAATTGTCTATAGATCATTAAATACATACAAGACTAACAAGAATAGGGGGAGCCAGGAACATATTTACTCATTCAACTACAATTAAATATTACGATTGCTTAAGCTTCACCTCCTTAATAGCACTCACCTTCAGCAAAACTAATGTCATTTTAGACATGCACAACCTTTATATACATATACATACATAATGCAATATGGGACAGTGTTTTTTGTAAATAACAACAACAAAGACGAATGGTGAATAATTTTTTTCTTCGTTTAATCAGTTCACACAAACACAATATAATTCTTGAGGTACTATGCAGTTTTTGAGGTACAATATAGCATTCTTGAGGTACAAATTGACTCTGCTATTCCGATGCAGAAAAAATAATTTTAACTTACACGCTACAACAGTAACACTGGTAGGAATTTTTTTTTTATAAAATTAATGCGGAGATACTTTCCTTACTACTACTGCTAAATTCGACACCCCCAGTAGCATAGCTTTTACAATAATTCTGATGGACTGCGCACACTTAGAATCTAATATCAACAGTTGACAACAGCAAACTTTTTAAAATAACAGTTCTGATGGACTGTGAGCTACATGCACTTAAAAACTCTACATACATACACATGTCTAGCTATACAAGCTACCTAAACATATGTCTAATAAGCAGGGATTCATTAATGTCGAAGATAGAAAGGATCAGGCTTGTTTTGCATGGTCAATCCTGGCTTGTGAGAGAAATTACACATAAAATACACAACGAACGATCCACTATGGTAGATACCTTGACATTTTAAGTGATATAACTTTGATGGTATATAGTTTCCCGTCAAGATCCCAGACATACCTAAATACGAGGTGCAGATTACTGGAACATCGATTCATGTTTATGGCCTGGAGAAGAAAAGAAAGTCAGATGAGCAAGACAAGCATATCGCTGTGGGCCTCCTCCATATCTCAAAACTTGCCGGTGAGCGTGAGCTGCATGTAAACATGCTGCTCTTCTCTGAAAGTCGGTATGAAACTCACTTTCCAGATCAACCCTTGGCAGAATTCGGTTTGGAAAAAGGTCCGGTCAGCGTGGAGAAATACATTTCATTCTCCAAACGAATGATGCCAAGAATTACGCTCCACTTTCTTGATACGCTACGTGTTATGCAGGCACCACTCCAGAAACTCGTTGAAACTCTGCCTCCTGGGGATATGTATATCGCTCGAGCTCCATTTCCCAACGATGAAATGTTTCAACTTGTGACTAGGAAGGGGTTTTCCCATATGAGTATGTGTATAGTATGGCGAAACTCAATGCAACCAGGCTACCTGACATAACTGCATTCTCCAGCAACCTGATGGGCAATGCCATAACGAATGTAGAGTATGAGCATGTTGTGAATGTCTGGTGGGAATTAAATATTTCCACATTAGGAACGTACACACAGATTTACTTGGAGGAGGACGTGCGCTTGCTTGCAGACGTTTTCAAGAAATTCCGGAGTGTATGCATGACCACATATTCTCGGGATCCCGCATGTTCAGTCCATCAGAATCATTGTAAAAGCTATGCTACTGGGGGTGTCGAATTTAGTTGTAGTAGAAAAAAAGTATCTCTGCATTAGTTTTATATTAAAAATAATCCTACCAATGTTCCTGTTGTAGCGTGTGAGGTAAAATTATTTCTGCATTGGAATAGCAGGGTCAATTTGTACCTCAAGAATACTATATTGAACCCAAACACTGCATTCTACATCAAGAATTATATTGTATTTGTGTGAACTGAATAAATGAAGGAAAAAATTATTCACCATTCGTCTTTGTTGTTGTTATTTATAAAAAACCTTGTCCCCCATTGCATTATGTATGTATATGTATATAAAGGTTGTGCATGTCACAAATGACATTAGTTTTGCTGAAGATGAGTGCTATTAAGGAGGTGAAGCTTAAGCAATCGTAATATTTAATTGTAGTTACATGGGTAAATATGTTCCTGGCTCCCCCTATTCTTGTTAGTCTTGTATGTATTTGATGATCTGTAGACAATGTTTGCAGGGTTTAACTGCCGGTGTACTTTAGCGATCTGTGCAAAATAACTTTGCCGCTGAAAGTCTCGTCTGCAAAAAATAATGTCGGCCGGTGCTTCCACACCGGCAGGAGCAGCAGTTTGAGGGGTAAATTCAGTGACGTACGGGCTGTACCATTAGGATCGCTAGGAACAATTCGCGCTGTGATATTCTGTGACATCAGTATTCATAGGTATCGCCTCAGCAATTGTAAACACACATGCTGCCCGGAGGTGTCTCTCATATGGGACTGGCATGAGTGCGGCTTGGAGTACTGTGACGTCAGTATAACACTCGAAGGACTCTAACTGTATACACGAAAATAAACTCAACTTCCACCTGTTCGCTGTAGGCAGCAGCGGCGTGAGGGCGGTAGCTCAGGCTGACTTGCGTCCGGCGGTGGCTTGCTGTGGCATCAACACATGCACGCCATTGGAGCGTCTGCGCTCTGCAAAATGTCTTCACTCCCATCTGGTTGTATCAGCAATGGTGCCTAGGGATCATGTATTTCGAGAGGAATTTCTCAGGTGTCAAGTATGAAAGGGATGCTGCTGCCTCATGATTGAGGGACCCGAACAGGCACCTGTGCATGGCTAGGCCATGGCGGCACATTGCAGGATGTGTTTTTTTATTAGTGATCTTTTGTTAAACTATATTGCATCGATTTCACCGACCAAAGGGATGCTGTGAATTAAAAGAAAATACCCCATAAATGTGAAGAACATCGATTTAATTAGTTTCAAAAATGGTTCAAATGGCTCTGAGCACTATGGGACTCAACTGCTGAGGTCATTAGTCCCCTAGAACTTAGAACTAGTTAAACCTAACTAACCTAAGGACATCACAAACATCCATGCCCGAGGCAGGATTCGAACCTGCGACCGTAGCGGTCTCGCGGTTCCAGACTGCAGCGCCTTTAACCGCAAGGCCACTTCGGCCGGCCTAATTAGTTTGCATTACTTTTTATATCAATAGTTGAGTGGAGGGTATGTGTGAGTGTTGGACATGGAACAGAACAGCAGGTTAAGTGCAGAACATTAAGTTAATCTGAATAATTTTCATGTAAAACGCAATACAATAGTTTAAGGGAGTGGTTGACAGAGAAGAAAGCGCCAGAAATGGCGTTCAAAAGCATGTGAAATTCGGAAAGTGTACCAGAAAATGGTGGGAGGACATAACCGATTACTTAACTTGATATCAAGGGCAGTACAATAGTTGATGGAAATGGTGGTGATATGGAAAACCAGTTTACAGGACAATAGGTTAAGTGCTGACAAAGGCCCAAACATTCGGTTAAAACACCGAGAGTACAGTACTGACCATTAGGTTCTGCAACATGTTTGCCCCATGTAATTGCTTCTTGCAAGACCTAGATGTTTCTAAACAGTAGAGAGTGATTATCAAGAGAAATCCAACCCCCCGAACTGGATTTTTTATAAATAAACAATATACTCTTTCCATATATTCCATACACTGTCTTGAATCCTCTAAAACAATATTCCACACGCAGTAATCGATTTCCCTCCAAATGACCGATCAACTGAGCCTGTGTCCCTCCATTTTCTGGGAATGAGATGGTGAGAGGGGAGGGGGTTTACCAGAGGGGCAGAGGTTAATTAATTTATCAAGTTAATTAAGTAGTCAATCAAATTGATAGTAGTGACAGGGAATATTCCGATAACTCAGACCTGAAAGTGCACCTGTAGCAGCAAGGGGGAGGTTTCCTAAGGGTAGAGGGGAGTGGGAGGGTTAAGAGTAGGTTAAGTGCCTGTCAGTCAAAAGGAAGGATCCTTTTTGCAGAACAATAGGCTAAGGATCTGTCAATCAAAGGAGAACAATAAGTTAAGTACCTGTCAATCAAAGGAGAACAGTAGGTTTGCCCCTGAGACATATCTACCCCTGATGTTGGCAACCCACACTAACAAAATGTGCTCGTCCATCTACTATGATGCTCTCACAAGTACAATGAACACTGCTCTGACCACGTTGGCACTTGCAACGTATTGAGGATATTACACAGGTGCCGTTTGTGGTCAAATACAGCACTGAAACCTGCACGCTTAGCTAGCATCTGTATTTATGTTGAAGTATGCATTTCTCGCCGTGTTTCCATGTATTTGTCCACCATCTGTAAGTATTCCTTGATGTCTCAAGATGTGTTCTAACAACCGACACCTTCTTTTAGTCAACTAGTGCCATAATTTTCTATTCTCCATAATTCCATTCAGTATCTCTGTATTAGTGATCCGCTCTACCAAAGTAATCCAGAACAATTTTCTTTACTACCGCATTTCAAATGCTTCTGATCCGTTCATGTCTGCGCTGTTGGACGTTCGCGATTCACTTCCACGTAAGACGACACTCCAGACAAACATCTTCAGAAAAGACTTCGTGACACTTAAATTTATACTATATGTTAACTTATTTCTCGTTGTAAGTAATGCTCTTCTATCCGCTGTAATTCGGCGTTTTATATCCTCTTAACTTCCTCCTCAGATAGCTATTTAATTCTCGAGCTGGTGAAACTCGTCTTTACATTCATTGTCTCTTAACCTGATTAACATATAAATAGCTGATTTTATGCACCTATCTTATAAGTTCATATTGAGATACGATTCATTCTTTTCAAGTGATCGTCCATGTTCTTTGATGCCTCTGGCAGAATTACAGTGGCATCGGAAAACCGTAAAGATTTTTTCTCTCCGTGAGCTTTCATTCCATTTCCGTATTTGTCCTTAACTTTATATTTTCAGTTATTTAACGTTTTCAGAGTACAACCTCCTTTCTTAATAATGAAAAGATTTACAAATTTTGTATTTTTAAACTTGTTTTTACAGCGTGGTCGTCAATTTTATGAATGTTCGCAGCTGAAGAGCTGCCAGCCCAAAGACGTTTCCGATATCACTGAGAAGTGGAAAGAACACTGGAGTTAACATTCGCCCTAGAATGCCATTCTAATTCAGAACCCGAGGACGAAGTTTACCACTGCGGAGGAACAGACAGTAAGACATATTGTGGAGAACTGCCCACTCCATGGTTTTAATGGAAGTCTGGAAGATTTCTCTGATGTGATAGCAAGTGCTGTGATATCGCTGTCAAATTTAAACATTAACCTATAAAGTCGTTGGTTATGTATATGTATACAGTGTGGTCCATTGACAGTGACCCGGCCAAATATCTCACGAAGTAAGCATCAAACGGAAAAACTACAAAGAATGAAACTCGTCTAGGTTGCAGGGGGAAACCAGAAGGCGCTATGGTTGGCCCGCTAGATGGCGCTGCCATAGGTCAAACGGATATCAACTGCGTTTTTTTAAATAGGAACCCCCATTTTTTATTACATATTCGTGTAGTACGTAAATAAATATGAATGTTTTAGTTGGACCACTTTTTTCGCTTTGTGATAGATGGCGCTGTAATAGTCACAAACGTTTAAGTACTTGGTATCACCTAACATTCCGCCAGTGCGGACGGTATTTGCTTCGCGATACATTACCCGTGTTAAAATGGACCGTTTACCAATTGCGGAAAAGGTAGATATCGTGTTGATGTAAGGCTATTGTGATATAAATGCTGAACGGGCGTGTGCTATGTATCCTCCACGGTATCCTGGACGACATCATCCAAGGGTCCGGACCGTTAGCCGGGTAGTTACGTTATTTAAGGAAACAGGAAGTGTTCAGCCACATGTGAAACGTCAACCATGACCTGCAACAAATGATGATGCCCAAGTAGGTGTTTTAACTGCTGTCGCGGCTAATCCGCACATCAACAACTGAGTGAGAATCGGGAATCTCAAAAACGTCGGTGTTGAGAATGCTACATCAACATCTATTGCACCCGTACCATATTTCTGTGCACCAGGGATTGCATGGCGACGACTTTGAACGTCGTGTACAGTTCTGCCACTGGGCACAAGAGAAATTACGGGACGATGACAGATTTTTTGCACTCGTTTTATTTAGCGACGAAGTGTCATTCAGAGACTGCGGTAACGTAAACCGGCATAATATGCACTATTGGGCAACGGAAAATCCACGATGGCTGCGACAAGTGGAACATCAGCGACCGTGGTGGGTTAATGTATGGTGCGGCATTATGGGAGGAAGGATAATTGGCCCCCATTTTATCGATGGAAATCTAAATGGTGCAATATATGCCGATTTCTTACGTAATGTTCTACAGATGTTACCACAAGATGTTTCACTGCGTGACAGAATGACGATGTACTTCTAACATGATGGATGTTCGGCACATAGCTCGCGTGCGGTTGAAGCGGTATTGAATAGCATATTTCATGACAGGTGGATTGGTCGTCGAAGCACCATACCATGGCTCGCACGTTCACCGGATCTGACGTCCCCGGATTTCTTTCTGTTGGGAACGTTGAAGGATATTTACTATCGTGATCCACCGACAACGCCTGAAAACATGCGTCAGCGCATTGTCAATGCATGTGCGAACATTACGGAAGGCGAACTACACGCTGTTGAGAGGAACGTCGTTACACGTATTGCCAAATGCATTGAGGTTGACGGACATCATTTTGAGCATTTATTGCATTAATGTGGTAGTTACGGGTAATCACGCTGTTACAGCATGCGTTCTCAGAAATGATAAGTTCACAAAGGTACATGTTCGTGCATCTGCATCTACTTCAGAAACACAAGACTGTACACATTTCCAACCCCAATTATGTAAACCCTTATCTTTTGAGCTAGAAACACACGCATAATAATATTTCAAATTAACTGGTTGTCCAAATTGATGTGCAGGCACTTTAGTAAGAAAGTCTGTTTCATCATTTCTATAACCATACCATAACTTCCAAATGGAATCAAACTGTCGTTTATGATCTATGGCAGCTGTTTCCATAGGTGCATTTGCAGTAAATGCTGTAGGCTTTACATTAATACCAGGTATTTTCAAATTAATACCTACACTTGTAATCATATTCTTATTTTGATTTAATGTTGCAAGTTCTGTATCACTTGAATTAGTCGGAAAAGCAATTCTAGGATTACGTGCAATTACTTTAACAGAACAATGAACAATTCTACTACCATCAGGTAATAAATCGAATTCAGAAGGCGTCATATACAAAAATGCCCGATCAACGGGACTTTCTGCTAAAGGAGTAATCATACATACTGCTTTTTCATGTTCAATCACTTTATATGCTAAACCATATGTGAAAAATCTATGAACTTTGCGATATCTTGTAATATTACCGGTATCTAATATAGAAGGAGCAGGTAATGGATCAACACGAGTATTAGGTGAATCACCCACTACGTTAGCAGATGGTGCTGCAGTGCCTGTTAACGCTTTTTTTTTCTTAGATCCACCAGATTGACCTGCTGCAGCCTGTCGTTTACCTGAATCTACCTGCATTGGCGAACTCATACCTTCATCACTGTCAGAATATGGTACTAAACGTTGTGGTTCAGAATGTTGTTGTGTTTCTTCTGGTCCTTCTTCGTCTTCGTCTTCTTCGCTATCTGATACTTCGTCGTCGACGTGATGTTCGTCTACAGAACTTGTTCCAGTGGCTGAACCAGATGTTGATGGGCGGTCGTGATCTATAGGCAAACCACGGCGAACACGAGACATTAGCCATTGTTCATAGGCATACCGTTTCTGGCCTTCATGCATAAACTCCCAATTAGACCGTTCCCACGGTGGAATTTCACAATTCTGAAGGCAAGAAACGTTACAATTAAAAAATGTAACCAAAAAATTATCATAAACAACAAAAATTACATTTACATACCAGTTTTTTCGGCATTCGGTTGTTTCGGGTACAAAGTTTTTCCGATACGTTGTTCAACAGCTGTCTTCAACTTCAGGCCGTACTTTCCCACAAATGAATGCCAATTTCGTGTATGACTCCAGTCAATTGCAAAATCAATTATAGCTTTTGCATCCAATTGTTGAACTCGTTGTCTAAACTCTTGTTCTGTAAATGGTCGTTTTCTTGCTTCCTTTAACAGATTATCGTATCCTACGTCGTGCTCTTTAGCAATGACATCTGCTCCACTCGGCGGTGCTTCTATATTTATAGGATTTCCCGGTCCTACATAATCACTGCCAGGTAAAGTATTTCCTTTGTTCTGTACACGTTCAACTACTTTTTTAACGCCGTAAGCAACACCTGCAGCGGCAGCAGTTGTCGCGCCAGCCGCTATCGCTATCTGCCCTGAAGTTGTAACACCAGCTGTGCTAATTGCGGCCCGTCCGTGACACTCTCAGATAACAAGGTCACTGTTTCGCTAGTAGTTGCTATATCGGAACTTTGGTGACCTCGGCCACGATGTCGTGGTCTATTTGGGCGGCGCCGTCGCACTCCAAGATTACTTTCTTCTGGCCTTGTTTCTGGCACCCGTTCAAATTCAACTGTTTCGCCACTCGTATCCAAATCGTCGTATGCTGGATTATCTCCATACCGTATACGATCAGCAGCATCCTCTCTTTGCACTGTTCGAATATCATTACTGCTACGAGAACGATTAACATTTGTTAATGGAATTCTTTCCGCCATTTCAATGTCTTCCTCTGGTCCTGGATATAAAACACCTCCGTCGTATTGTATAGAGCCATGGTTGCCCGTACTTAAATACTGATTTACCCACGACATTTTTCTGACTAAAATAAATAAATCATTGCCACCTTTTATATACATGACGTTATTGAACAGCACGTGTCGGACTGTCACTCCAAAAAGACAAGTTTACACGCGCCAACCTTTTGCTGGCGTGGGTGCTTGCCAGATAAATGTCCTAAAAGGACAAATTATCTCAGCGGGATATGGACAGCCGCCACGCGACCTTGGGACCCGGGGGGCCCCTTTTTTTTATCAGTTGCTGACCCTCGAATCATGAAACGACGCAGTCATGTTTCGATTAATGAGGGTCGCGTGGCGGCTGTCCATGTCCCGCTGAGATAATTTGTCCTTTTAGGACAATTATCTGGGCAAGCACCCACGCCAGCAAAAGGTTGGCGCGTGTAAACTTGTCTTTTTGGAGTGACAGACATGTCAGTATTGATAACTGACATTGCTTAGCAACCAATCTAGTATATAAGGGGCATGAAATTGTCGTCTTCACAGTATGTCATCTGAATCCACCGCTACAACGTCTATTATCTCTGACGAGCTGCCAGAAACAGTAAGTACATTTCTGTATAATGGACACTTTGTACAAACTTGCAAGAACTGCCGTTTGTGGAAGACTCCAAAATGGTTTAGATGTCTATGAATTGGAGCTACCACAAACTGTACGAGAAGATATTTTATTGCAGTAGCCTCGTCAGTATCATCCTCACATTGAAACAATAAAACTTTATTTAGCCAAAAAAGTGAATCTTGTAGAGTATAATAATATTCCTAAACATTTGTTGAATGAGAATAAAAAATATTATCTTAATATAATTATAACCAGAACACAATAAATTTTCTATACCATGTAAATCCAATTCATTTATTGTTTTTTTATACAATTCTAAGCCCATATCGAAAAATCGTTTGAATTCAGGGTCAATCAAATTAATAAAATATGGATGAGCAGATGGTATTACATTGACTATATTTTCCGGAGGGATACAATTATAACTTAATAAAAGGGATAGTACCTTTTTCGCTGTTTTTTCAGCATTGCACCCTTTGCCTGTAACGATTGGCTGGCGCTTGCTATGAGGCCATTTACATGCTGCATCACTGGCGACTTCGCTTCCACATTGAGTAACATTTCCAGTGTCTTGCCCCTCCAATACTGTGAGGGATTGCTCGATGAAACTGCTCCATTGTATAATTTCAAGCTCACCAGGCAATCGCTTATGGGTTCCTCCAAGCCAAACTTGTCCCCTACTTGCCCGTTTTTGCAAGTAGAAATATAAAAGAACATTGAGCCAGTCGATGTCTGACATGGCTGCGATTGCTCTAGTGCGTCTTGTTGTTTTCTTAATTCGACTGGCAATAAATCCGTCAGTTTCGTTATTCAAAATTTAATTACATGCTAAATTCATATAGACTGCCAGAATGCTACATATTTGATAAAAGTGAAAATGTTCCGATGATTAATGAAATAGTTACTGATGCAATAGAAGCTTGTTCAAAAATTAGAGCGGGTATTCCACTTCCGTGGCAAACACTCTGTTTGGTTACAATGTCTTTCTTTGATACTACTACATTCTGGCAAAGTAGATTTAAAATTAAAGTATATTTTTATGAAATTACTTATAAAGAATTTGTATATACTATCTGTGAAAATTACTTATACAAATTAACTGATTCATGGCAAAACCCGCTACTACAACCACTTATAAATGGAATGAGAATTAATATGTTTACGAAGGCACCATATTTTTCATATGGTGTAACTTGTCCGCCTCATCTTAAACAATATAGCCATTGGTGCATGTTTTGTGCAAACAGTCCATTATTCAGAAGTGTACGTTGTGGTGGCGCGTTAAGTGCGGTATCTGATTCAGATGAAGACGATCCTGATTTGAATGATATCTTTCTTGCAGAATGGTAATGGAGAATTTGCTGGAAGCAGTGCAGACCATCTTCATTCTTTTGGAGGCAGAAATCCCTACACCGTCCGTGAAGGCGATGATATACTTAATGACGAGATTACATTGCAAGCTGGCACAGGGAGATGGACTCTTAGGCAAATACATGTTTACAATTTTGAACTATTTGACTCAATTCGAAAGTTCTTCATTAGTCTCGTCCTTTGGTTTCCAGAGCTTCTCCGAATATCTGAGATCTCTGAACGATGGTATTACACTGACGTTATTGACATCAGAGGAGAGAACGACGTTGATGAATTCTGTAGACGAATTAATATCATTGCACAAACCAACCCTGGCCAAATTATCATGTGGAAACATGATGGGGACCACATCCACCTCATACACGACTGTATCTACTCATCAAGACGATGCCGCTGTAAATTTCGAACTGACGGATTTATTGCCAGTCGAATTAAGAAAACAACAAGACGCACTAGAGCAATCGCAGCCATGTCAGACATCGACTGGCTCAATGTTCTTTTATATTTCTACTTGCAAAAACGGGCAAGTAGGGGACAAGTTTGGCTTGGTGGAACCCATAAGCGATTGCCTGGTGAGCTTGAAATTATACAATGGAGCAGTTTCATCGAGCAATCCCTCACAGTATTGGAGGGGCAAGACACTGGAAATGTTACTCAATGTGGAAGCGAAGTCGCCAGTGATGCAGCATGTAAATGGCCTCATAGCAAGCGCCAGCCAATCGTTACAGGCAAAGGGTGCAATGCTGAAAAAACAGCGAAAAAGGTACTATCCCTTTTATTAAGTTATAATTGTATCCCTCCGGAAAATATAGTCAATGTAATACCATCTGCTCATCCATATTTTATTAATTTGATTGACCCTAAATTCAAACGATTTTTCGATATGGGCTTAGAATTGTATAAAAAAACAATAAATGAATTGGATTTACATGGTATAGAAAATTTATTGTGTTCTGGTTCTGAAGATAATATTTTTTATTCTCATTCAACAAATGTTTAGGAATATTATTATACTCTACAAGATTCACTTTTTTGGCTAAATAAAATTTTAATGTTTCAATGTGAGGATGATACTGACGAGGCTACAAAATTTTTAACAAATCTTGTATCTTGGATTAATAAAAAAGGATTGTATCAATGGCAAGAATTTGAAGGTAGAAATGTATATGTACCAAATAAAAAGTTAAACACATTATGTATTGTTGGTCCACCAAATAGTGGCAAAAATTGGTTTTTTGATTGTATAATTTCACTTGGTTTAAATGTTGGCCACATTGGACGTTGTAATAATAAAACAAATCAGTTTGCATAGCAAGATGCTGTTAATAGACGTGTCATTGTTGGTAATGAAATTTCTTTAGAGGCGGGTGCAATTGAGGATTTCAAAAAAGTATGTGAAGGAATTGCTTGTAATATTAGAGTGAAGTACAAAGGAGACGCTATATTAAGACGTACTCCGTTATTGTTAATTTCAAATTCAGAACCAGTTATTTGTTCTCACCCAGATTTTAAAGATATTTGTGTACGTACAATTAGGTGCAGAAAGTTTGATGAATTAAAAAATGCTTGTAAAAAGCCGTATCCTCTGGCTTTCTTTCAATTACTTCAAATGTATAATATTGATTATTAAATAAAAGACAAGAATCTGTACAATGTATATTTTATTGTGAATTATTACAACAAATACAAATAAAGTATAATTGTTACATTTCAAATTACACTTGTTTAATTTCGTATTGACCCTTATAAACAGATGATTCCTCATTCCTTTTTACATTAGACATATAATTCATATCAGACATTTGAACATTTGATACAGTTGCTCTAGGGTAATGTGTCTCTAGACCATCTGCATAAACTGAACATTCTGCAATAACTTCAAACAACATTTGAGTATCAGTATATTTTGTAACATCACTATTTAAACTGCTTGTGCTTAAAGCATATGTAGGATTAATGCCTACATGTAGGCTCGGTTGAACATTTGTATCGTGAAGTCTGATATTATATCCCGCAGAAGCAATATCAGCTTTTTCTATTAAATTATTATATCCTGATACTTCTGCATTTGTGACGGGAGTAACAGCTCCCACTAATTGTTCTTCCATTCTTGCTGGTTCAAAAGGAGTTAAAGAAAAACTATCACATGACATAAAAGGATTACAGTGCTTATCAGCATTAATATTATACCTTTGAATTACATTTTGAGCAGTAGTTGTAATAGGAAAAATATCAACATTAGCTACTTTTGGAATTTCCAGAAAACCTAATGTTGTGTATACGTATAGTCAACAATAACACCTCCTGTTCGTGCATCGGCATCTACTTCAGAAACACAAGACTGTATACATTTCCAACCCCAATTATGTAAACCCTTATCTTTTGAGCTAGAAACACACGCATAATAATATTTCAAATTAACTGGTTGTCGAAATTGATGTGCAGGCACTTTAGTAAGAAAGTCTGTTTCATCATTTCTATAACCATACCATGACTTCCAAATGGAATCAAACTGTCGTTTATGATCTATGGCAGTTGTTTCCATAGGTGCATTTGCAGTAAATGCTGTAGGCTTTACATTAATACCAGGTATTTTCAAATTAATACCTACACTTGTAATCATATTCTTATTTTGATTTAATGTTGCAAGTTCTGTATCACTTGAATTAGTCGGAAAAGCAATTCTAGGATTACGTGCAATTACTTTAACAGAACAATGAACAATTCTACTACCATCAGGTAATAAATCGAATTCAGAAGGCGTCATATACAAAAATGCCCGATCAACGGGACTTTCTGCTAAAGGAGTAATCATACATACTGCTTTTTCATGTTCAATCACTTTATATGCTAAACCATATGTGAAAAATCTATGAACTTTGCGATATCTTGTAATATTACCGGTATCTAATATAGAAGGAGCAGGTAATGGATCAACACGAGTATTAGGTGAATCACCCACTACGTTAGCAGATGGTGCTGCAGTGCCTGTTAACGCTTTTTTTTTTCCTTAGATCCACCAGATTGACCTGCTGCAGCCTGTCGTTTACCTGAATCTACCTGCATTGGCGAACTCATACCTTCGTCACTGTCAGAATATGGTACTAAACGTTGTGGTTCAGAATGTTGTTGTGTTTCTTCTGGTCCTTCTTCGTCTTCGTCTTCTTCGCTATCTGATACTTCGTCGTCGACGTGATGTTCGTCTACAGAACTTGTTCCAGTGGCTGAACCAGATGTTGATGGGCGGTCGTGATCTATAGGCAAACCACGGCGAACACGAGACATTAGCCATTGTTCATAGGCATACTGTTTCTGGCCTTCATGCATAAACTCCCAATTAGACCGTTCCCACGGTGGAATTTCATAAATCTGAAGGCGAGAAACGTTACAATTAAAAAATGTAACCAAAAAATTATCATAAACAACAAAAATTACATTTACATACCAGTTTTTTCGGCATTCGGTTGTTTCGGGTACAAAGTTTTTCCGATACGTTGTTCAACAGCTGTCTTCAGCTTCAGGCCGTACTTTCCCACAAATGAATGCCAATTTCGTGTATGACTCCAGTCAAGTGCAAAATCAATTATAGCTTTTGCATTCAATTGTTGAACTCGTTGTCTAAACTCTTCTTCATGATTCTGTATTTTAATTTGAAAAACCTACCTGTTACCAGCTGTTCGTCGAAAATTGTGAGCCATATGTTTGTGACTATTGCAGTACCATCTATCATAAAGCGAAAAAAGTGGTCCAACTAAAACATTCATATTTCTTTATGTACTACACGAATATGTAATAAAAATTGGGGGTTCCTATTTAAAAAAACGCAGTTGATATCCGTTTGACCTATGGCAGCGCCATCTAGCGGCGCCAACCATAGCGCCATCTGGTTTCCCCCTACAAGCTAGACAAGTTTCGTTCTTTGTAGTTTTTTCGTTTGACGCTTATTTCGTGAGATATTTGGCCCGGTCATTATCAATGGACTACCCTGTATTTGCATGTTCTGTAAAGCCATACAATATTAAAGCCTCAATTAAGGAATAAAAAGCTTCCTGGATATCAGTTCGCTGCATTTTATGTTATTGTTAGGATTAAATCATCCTATATTTCATATTGCTCACTACTACTACTGTATGTCACACAATTCAGAATCAGAGCGCGGTTGCAAGTGTATAGAATTATAAGCATAACCCCAGGTGTTACGAAAATAAGACTTGCTCACAATAGTCGCAAGAGTGAGTGAGTGCTGAACAACATAGCTTCATACAACTTCGTAATTCAGAGCTCCCTCACATTTTTGACTATGCTACGTAATTATTGTTTCTGTAACACATGGTACTATACCTGTATTTCTCAAGTCCAGCCTACCACTCTCTGCTTCTAGTACGTGTGTTTACTTGGTTATACTCTAAATGGTTCAAATGGCTCTGAGCACTATGGGACTCAACTGCTGAGGTCATTAGTCCCCTAGAACTTAGAACTAGTTAAACCTAACTAACCTAAGGACATCACAAACATCCATGCCCGAGGCAGGATTCGAACCCGCGACCGTAGCGGTCTTGCGGTTCCAGACTGCAGCGCCTTTAACCGCACGGCCACTTCGGCCGGCGGTTATACTCTGCGCTTGAGAATGGCTACACAGCCGAAGCTACATAGTAGTCAACAACATGAAAGAAAAGGATGGTTCATTACAAACAGTAACAGCCAGTGCAGAAAATTTATATCATTCGAGAAATTCATCATCACCTGGACACTATTGCAACAAAAATATTGGAAAAACAAGGTGTTGCGATATTTCGCAGCAGCGAAGCAATATGGTGACATGAACACTTAGCAAGCACGTAGGGAAAGCAGATACGTACTGGTGACGAGCAGCGAAGTGGAGGCGCGCTCAGCGCCCACGGAGTTGTTGACTACGCACATGTAGCGGCCGGAGTCCTCGATGTGTGCGCTGCGTAGGAAGAGGCTGCCGCCCACTTGTCGGATTCGCTCTCCCAGCGCCACTGGCGAGCTCGACCCTCCGTGGCTGCGGAACCATCTGCAAACACGTGACCCAAACTATTAGTTCTTTAAATTTCCTTGCATCCTCCGAACACAGATGACATAGGCACAACTGGAAGTGAGACATGAAAGAAACATACTGGTTCTCCGCGTCTTTCAGCTGAGGAGCGGATATAACTGCCAGCACAAACGTCGGGAGAATTTCCACGCTTCATTGCTCCCTCGCAACTCTGGAACGACATACACTACCTCTAGCTTTCCGTATACGACTTTCTTTCCCATTTCGTAACCTGTCCCAGCCCCGTAAGTTCTCATGCCTCCTCAAAAACCTACAACTCCTTCACCTCATCTATATCTCCCGTAAACGTGAGTCCCAACACCTTATAGTCTCCCTCAGCACACAGAATTGTGGTGTGCTGTTGCACCTCTATTAACATATTACTTTCCCATGGAATTTCAATCAGCTTACTCTCCCTTCTGAAGTAAAATATTTCTTACAGTTATAACCGATTTTACCCATTCCACTCCATCCCAAATGAACACTTCAACTCAGCCTTTCCTTGCCCATTTGGCATAGTAGTCATCTCTTAAAACCCAGTACCCAACTATCAGTTCCGTCTCACACAGACATCTCAAATTCTTTTCCACACAATGTCTCCCAAATACGTTCCACATCCTAATACCACCTACAGCCATCAGAAGCCCACATCACTTCATGTTCATAATGAATTGGATGTACACACGGTGACACATTTCGTGTGACCCCTAACCTTATCGTTATGCTGAACTGCACTCCTTTACTGTCTGTTATACAGCATAACATGCAAGGAGACGAAGTGATACGAACATATAGTGTACAGGTGTGAAGTCGAAAAACTAGCCGGGCATTGTCAGACTATTTTCAGACAATGTGAGCGACTATTACTCCTGATTTATATATCTCTTATGTTGATGTTAACTTCCATAGTGCTCAGAGCCATTTGAACCATATTTTTATATATATCTCGAAAACAAATACCGTTTATTTGCTGGCATTGAGCATGTATACTGATCCTATTAAAGATACAGGTATTGATCCATTGAAGCAGGTGGCCAGTGATCGAAGTCGCTTGCACAGACGAATGTAAAGTTTCATAGGCTGTACTATCGGAAGACCATATCCCACAGATTAGCAGTCGGAAGTGAGGGTCCTTGTTTTGTTGTTAGACACATTTTACTTTTTGTTTTTTCCGCCACGACTTTCAGGTCTGTGTCAAGTTCTAAACTGACATTAACATGTTTTGATCCATTGCCTCTCACAGAAAATTAGACATCACACAGTGTGAACCATGTTGCTGGTGCTCCAACAACACAGACAGAAGATGATTTTAAATAACAAACAGATGGAAACTAGAAGAGTTTTGTGGCGTTGTGGAGCATTTCCACACAGCTGTCCAAAGGTGATTTAATGGCCTCTACAAATCATCATTTGACGTGACGGAATAGCTGATGCCTCGGTGTTCCAGTTCAATTGGTTTCTCATAATCCAGTAATATATTCGATCACTGTTTCAGTGCTAGCCATCCCTGGAAGGTTTTGTCCCTCGATCAAGACTCTTTCTCCATCTCAAACAAGCGATTTCAGTTAATCAATATGTGGTAATCAACTGCGTCAACTGCGCTATTAATTATAGGGTATTGCTGTAGTGTCTGGCATCAACACCAAGAAGGTACTGGTAAGAGACAACGTCAATACATGCACTCCTAAGGCTACAATGTTCTGCATTTCAAACAGGCTATAATGCTAGAGCGGTGCAGTTTCCGACCTTTTAGTCATGTGGAATGCAAAGCTGCCAATATTATAATGTAACAAATATATTCCCAGCGCATAACACAGTCTCCTGGCAGGTATCTCTGCCATAAACTATGGTGACAAACTGTAAAATGAAAGAACTACTTCCTTAAAACAACGATTCTGTGTTATACATGCACAATATAGCTTTCCAAAGGTGTATAGCGCCCACTGTTCACATCCGATCACAGTTCAGAAGTTATATTATGCTCGCATCAGTCCTATATAAAATGATCGTTAGGAACGGAGAATGCCTCTTACAAGGAAAGTGTCAAGTAGATAGCGGCGGTGTTTGACATATGAAGTAGCACATCATGCCACCACTAACTCTGTAAACAGGACATCTGTCAACCAGATGTATACACGAGGATTTCAGTACCTCACAAGCACCTGTCGCTAACTTAGAATGACCGTTGTTATGAAACTGAAGGCTCGATTTTACGCTCAAGATGCGGCAGGAGAATGTACTACATCGCCGAAACGGGATGGACATGGCTATCAAATCAATTGTGTGTGAATTATTAAGGGACCAAATTGCTGAGGTCATCGGTCCGTAGATTTACACACTACTTAAAGTAACTTAAACTAACTTATGCTAAGACAAACACACATACCCGTGCCTGATGGAGGACTCGAACCTCTGGTGGGAGGGGACGATGGACATGGTTTATCATCATCACACAGCAGATCGAAATCCTCTAATGACTGAGAGGTTTGCTGTTAACGATCGCAAGTATACACTGCTGTAAGTCTCACACAGAACACGCAGTTTTATACGTGTCGAATGCAGGTTACGTCACGAAACTGATGCACCCCAACAGAACGACGTGAAAAAATGTTTAAATGATCTAAAGCAAAATCTCCCTATCTCTCTAGAATGCATCATCAGTCTCATACCATTCAGTCATACCTTGTTGCAACTCAACCGATCACTCCATTCACTTTCAGTCATCCTTGAAGACAGATGCAAGTAATTTTACAGGCAGATGGTTCTCTTTATTCGAGGAAAGCATCAAAGATAGCAGGCCACTCGATGTTATCGCTATTACCTTAATAGACATACAGTAGAATGTTGCACTGCAGCAGCTGTTTGTTAGCTGACGCCGCAAGGTTGTGACTGGCGGAGAGTACAGAGAAGCACATTGTAATACTGTGTGTTAGTGCCTGAAACACGTAATCAGTCCTGCAGAATGTCAAACACGCGGTCCATTCTGTAGTTGTATATTGGAGTCACACAAAGGTCTTTAGCTAAAGACACATACTACGTTAAACAGACTGTCCCAGCCATCTTAACGCTGTCCACGAAAAAATGAATTGTTTTCCTGGTGCCCGGCGCTTCCGTATCAACGTTTTCTCGTATTCGCCGGCCGCGGTGGCCGTGCGGTTCTAGGCGCTTCAGTCCGGAACCGCGTGACTGCTACTGTCGCAGGTTCGAATCCTGCCTCGGGCATGGATGTGTGTGATGTACTTAGGTTAGTTAGGTTTAAGTAGTTCTAAGTTCTAGGGGACTGATGACCATAGATGTAAAGTCCCATAGTGGTCAGAGCCATTTGAACCATTTTTTTTCTCGTATTCCTCTTGCTGTCGCATACTCGTTCCCATGTACAAGAATTCTTCCGCACCAACCAGAAGACATGCAAGTACTCCATAAATTTCCCCGCATTTTGGCGCATTTTCCCTCAATTTATAAGTATTTTCCATCTTTTCCCTAATTTTATCGATTTTATGTCACTTCTACCCAACTGATCATGACATTATTTCTCGTTCCGTATTCTAAAATAGCTTGTAAATGTTTTACAGCTGCCAACAGCTGCCGGCTACGGTGGCCGTGCGGTTCTAGGCGCTGCAGTCCGGAACCGCGGGACTGCTACGGTCGCAGGTTCGAATCCTGCCTCGGGCATGGATGTGTGTGATGTCCTTAGGTTAGTTAGGTTTAAGTAGTTTTAAGTTCTAGGGGACTGATGACCTAAGATGTTAAGTCCCATAGGGCTCAGAGCCATTTGAACCATTTTTGCCAACAGCTAGCGGAAATGTACAATTTTTCAGGCCAGGCGGTATAGTATTGCACTGTACGCAAATGCATCCAGTCACGCCCAGCCATATATTCTACAGTTGCAGTGTGTTTGCTCTGTTTTCTGCATGCCTGTCTTTGTGGATGTGTCGCGGATGGTTTCCATGACTCAGAGTAGTCCCGAGGAAGCATTCGAGTGCGGATCCGCCACGCGTTATATCCGTAGCGATGTTATATCTTAATGGAGATCCATAATATTCCACATCTGGGATAGGGTTTTAAGGTGGATCTGCCTCATATTATTTCAAGAGCGATGTTCAGAGGCGGATTCACAACACGTCATATCTGGGATAGGGCCCGAAGGTGCACCAGCCACGCGTTACATACAGAGCTGTGTCCTATGTTCGAAGTTGGATCTGCCAGCAGGAAGACTTGGTCATAGGAGCCATCCATTACACATGCCTAGAGACAGACATACAGAAAACAGAGCAAACGCGCCAGTTTCTTATTCTTCTTAACTGTCTGCTATTATATCATATATACTCCCATACACAAATAAGGGGTGCTAACCTCCTCCACATGCACGCATCTGGAGAAGTGGCCGTGCGGTTCTAGGCGCTTCAGTCTGGAGCCGCGTGACCGCTACGGTCGCAGGTTCGAATCCCGCTTCGGGCACGGATGTGTGTGATGTCCTTAGGTTAGTTAGGTTTAAGTAGTTCTAAGTTCTAGGGGACTGATGACCACATATGTTAAAACCCATAGTGCTCAGAGCCATTTGAACGATTTGAACCAGAGCAAACGCACTGCAAGGAGCTCCGTCATGAGTAAAAACCACCAGTTTCTTATTCTTCTTAACTGTCTGCTATTATATCATATATACTCCCATACACAAATAAGGGGTGCTAACCTCCTCCACATGCACGCATCTGGAGAAGTCCTGTGGTCTTGGATGGATACTGTGAGTAAGATGGTGAGGAATAGCAGTTGCGGACTCGGCTCGGTATATTCCTTCATGAGATGTGGTCTATTTCTGGCCAGCTGGAGATTAAATCGGTGACAGTGCTGCAGGGAGGTTTGGTCAAAGACAATGCGAAGATATATTTCAGTTTCTAACTTTATCCTTAGAATGCGAGAAGGCCCTGGGGCTCCCATCCGCATGTAGAAAGATCGTAAATTACTTCCTATGCTCCAAGATCGCCATCTGGTATACTTTGATGTATATGTTGGAGAATTAGCAATAAATGGACATACTGCATAGTCATCTATCTACATTCACAATGGTACTAGCTAAGCTTCAGAGGGGCGGTTTGGCGATGGTAGAGGTATTGGGAAGCATGTTGCCGTGTCATTAGTTGGTGTTGAAATTACGGTAAAATTGCTAAAATTGATTGCACTATCAACTGTGATGCTTATTATTACAATAAATCGACCCTGTCTTTCCCATCCCACCCATTCACTGGTACGCTGTTGATTATCACATTATGATTCATTGAAATCGCTTGTTTGAGTTGGAGAAATAGTCTTGGTCGAGGGGCAACACCTTCCAGAGATGGCTAGCACCAAAGCAGTGATTGCGTACGTGACTGGAGTACTAGGAATAAGTTGAAATGGAACCTCAGGGTATCAGCTATTCCGTCAATGTGAATGATGATTGTAATTGTAGAGGCCATCAGTCACCTTCGGTCAGCTGTTTGGAAATGGCTCACAGCACTGCATAGCTCTTTCTATATTTTGTGACTGTCTTTTATTTACAATAATCCAGTGTCTTTTTGTGGGAGTAGCAGCAACATGATTCACATCGTGTGATGTCTAATTTTCTGTGGGAGGTAATGGATCAAAACGTGTTAATGTCTGTTCAGAATCTGACACAGTACTCGAAGTCGTGGCGGGAAAAACAAAATGTATGGCAGTGTACAACGTGTGCTAGAGAAGAAAAAAACAATGTATCAAACAACAAAACAGGGACCCTTTCTTGCGACTGATAGTCTCTGGGATATGGTCCTTCTACTGTACAGGCGATGAAACTTTACATTGGTCCTTGCTATTGACTTCAATCATTGGCCACTTGCACCAATGGGCCAATAACTGTATATTTAGCAGGATAACCTCATATATTCGGTGATGGCATGTAGAAGGTATTTGTTTTCGCTATATATATCGAATTCTCTGTCAGATGAAGTTACCGGAGTTTTACAGTTCAGAGTTTTTTACAATTCGTAGCTTTTTATTCTCTGTTTGGTGGTGCATAATAGATAGAATGTTTGGGAGACAGACTGGGTGCACCCT
This sequence comes from Schistocerca nitens, assembly GCF_023898315.1. Taxonomy (NCBI): domain Eukaryota; kingdom Metazoa; phylum Arthropoda; class Insecta; order Orthoptera; family Acrididae; genus Schistocerca; species Schistocerca nitens. The sequence goes on along the minus strand of NC_064616.1, from coordinate 504,874,711 downwards.
GAGAGACCCCGATCTCGCTGGAATGCAGTACCTGTATGTAGCTTGCGGGCACACTGCAATGCAATAGCAAAATCCTCCCCCTTCTCTCAGGCCCCGTACTGTCTTTTATACTACCTAATGTTGTACGAGCAGGCTTCATATGATGACACATATCGCACATGGTTGGCGGAACTATGGCAACATGTTCCCATTTCCACCGACTGTTCAGAACACTGTCCTGTTGCATTAAGACAGCTCACTCTGTTTCTACAAGAGTTGCAGAATGTGGTGGATATAGCGCTCTCCGACGTCTGTTCTGTTCCGACTTAAATGGGAAAGATAAGATGCGCAAAGCTGCAGGGATAGCGGGGCAGAGACTGAGGACAAGATGCGTAGGAATCGTCTAAAGCCACGCTGGAGTTTTTTGTAGCAGATACGTTCGGAATAGGTGACTCTTTTCGAAATATGAGAGTGCCACGAATATAATTCACTAGTGGCTGTAATCATTAAAAGACATATCCAGAGGAACGAAATCATGTATGTGGCTGAATTGAAACACTTGATTCCTAATCGCATACAGCATTTCTACCAGAAAGTGTAACAGTACCAGCGACTCTCGTGTACCTGTAGGACCAAGACCGCTTTTTATGCTTATTGACGTTAACATAGTCGTTGTGATCGTATCTTGTTTTTACGATAAATTAATGTAACTGTCGTGCGACTAGGGCCTCCCGTCAGATAGACCGTTCTTCGGGTGCAGGTATTTTGATTTGACGCCACTTCGGCGACTTGCTCGTCGATGAGGATGAAATGATGATGATTAGGAGAACACACAACCAAGTCCCTGAGCGGAGAAAATCTCCGACCCAGCCGGGAATCGAATACGGGCCCTTAGGATTAACATTTTGTCTCACAGACCACTCCGCTACCGGGGGCGGACTTTTTACGGTGTGTTTCTGACATGTAATGTATGTTGCTGGCGGTAAAATCCTTCTGTGGTCAGTTTCAAATATCAGTTCTCAATAGCGTTCCTCGAAAAGATCATCGTCTTCCCTCCAGGGATTCCCGTTTGAACTACCTGGTCAGTGTAATCTGAATCTGACTACTGGGAAAGAAAAATTACTCGCCACTCAAAGTGACTCTCATGGTCAATTATATTAATTAGCCTATCAATTTGATTTCAGTGACATGTCACCTGACAGGCATAAGCGATGGCTAGGGCACCATGGATATGGTTCTTCACTTCATGTTTTCTTCGTTGCGGCGACATCTTTTAATGATATTTCAATCGTCCACCTATACAGGAAGAGAGAACCATCGTAATAAAATCAGCTGTGTTGTCGAATTTATAAAGTGATACATAGTTTAAAACTTACTTTTACAATTTCTCTGCGCTATTACCTTAAAAGACTTTGTAATTGGTGAGACAATTGGTTGCCTTAAGTGAGAGTTCTATATTGAGGGAGCGTCCTGTGACAGTGGTAGATCGTAACAATCCGTCATGAGCCAAAATTGAGTTTAATATCCTAGTCCTGTGATGCAGGACGTGGCAGATAAGAAAAAATACTTATTTATTTGATGAAGGAATACACAGTGAATACATTGCCTTTGCCATAGTGCTGTACATGATTTCACAAGTAACGATACCTAAGCGACATGGAAGTGCAAGTATTGTCCGATTTCATCTATCTTCGAAAATAAATCGTATAAAGGGGAGGAATGTACATTTCGCGTTATAAATCTGAGGTATATGGCCAACAACAACGCTGCCTCGGATTTAGTAAACAAATTTGTTTTTAAACTGGGTGGTCTATGTCGGGTTAAAATTGTTGAGAACAGCTATGTACGTCCAAGCTGCAGCTGCTTGTTTCGCATTGCACCGTGGCTACCTGCAAGGGCGGTCACGAGGAGTCGGGAACCGGAAAAAAACGGATTAGCCCAGCCTTTTACGTGTACAAAGGATGCACCTACCTTTCTGATTTTGGCCACGGCCGCGAGGGCTGGCAAAGTGACCAGTGTGCTGGATGAGGGCGACAGAAGCGGACGAGTGTGTGTTACGTGAAAGAAGAGTCAAAATGATGGACATTTATGCTGGATGTACTGATAACATCAGTATTTCCTACCGCTCCAGTCATCCCCAAATGCCCTCCATGGCTGGGGGTGGTGCACCCTGGCAAACAAGCGCGTCCACGACTGCGACTACGGCCGCGCCAGTAATTTTCACTGACCCCTTTACTCGTCGCTGGCGGTGTATTTGGGGAAGAGGGGCGCCCCCTTGTGGATGTCCAGAAGGTGGGTACATGGGATGTGCGACTGTTTCCAGGTGTCTCCGACATCTATTCCTAACCGCTTCTTGCTACGGACTGGATCGTGAGTTAAGTGTGTCATGTTTAGTACTTCTCAATATATCGTAGTGGACTCTGCCTTACAGTGGTATTTGCTGATATCTCTATCCTACCACGCAGTAGAACATTCCTCTCTCTTTCCGAATGTTGGGAAGTGAACCAATTTAGGAATTCTATAGTGCTTTAAAAACCCCATAGCGACGTCAGATACCGGATTGATAGTGATCTCTGACCTCTAGCCATGACAAATTACTACTACGGACTGGATCGTCGTTTCAGTGTGTCGTGTTTAGTGCTTCTCAATACATTGCAGTAGACACTGTCTTCCATTGATTTTTGCTGTTGTCTCTTCTTATCATGCAGCCTTTTACGTGTACTAATATAGCTGAGAGAAGCAAAAAAATGGTTCAAATGGTTCTGAACACTATGCGACTTAACTTCTGAGGTCATCAGTCGCCTAGAACTTAAAACTAATTAAACCTAACTAACCTAAGGACATCACACACATCCATGCCCGAGGCAGGATTCGAACCTGCGACCATAGTGGTCACGCGGTTCCAGACTGAAGCGTCTAAACCGCACGGCCACACCGGCCGGCTGAGAGAAGCAATTTTGGAAATTTTTGGTAAATTCCTGTGGGACCAAACTGCTGAGGTCATCGGTCCATAGGCTTACACACTACTTAATCTAACTTTAACTTACTCTAAGGGCAATACGCACACCTATGCCCGAGGGAGGACTCTTTCCCACTACGGGGGGAGCGGCGTGAACCATTGTAAGGCGAATCAGGCCGCACGGCTACCCCGCGCGGCTGAGAGAAGCAGCTTCCGGATTATATAGTACTTTAAAAACCCAATCTCGACGTCAGATTCCCGATTAATATCGACCTCAGACATTCAGCCATGAACAGATTATTACTACTGATTGGATCACGGTTTAAGTATGTCGTGTTTAGTGGTTCTCAATACATCGCTCTGGACTCTGTCTGGCGGTGGTATTTGCTATTGTCTCTGTTCTATCACGCAGTAGAACCTTCCTCTCTCCTTCTGAGTGTAGCGGAGAGAACCAATACAAGACTTTTCTAAAACCCATCGCGTTTTCAATAGTTATACTGCATGCAAGCATGCGTTCAGGTAAGGGTCTCTCCCGGCCGGTGTACACCATTGCTATGCTGTAGACATCGAATGGCGCGTGCCTCGCGATCGCTAGTTTGTGTGATCGGTAGGATTTTTTTTTCTCACCAGATATGTTTAGTGAAAAGTTGTGGTGCAGGAGGGTGTTCGTGCTCTCAGACGCTGGTATGTACAAGACCTCAGATATATTATAATTCGTGCTACGATCTATTTGTGATGGAAATTTCACTAATTTGTTTGCGTATTGTTTGTGTGTGATACTCAAATGCTGTAAATGTGTTTTATTACGAAGAAGGATCATTGAAAGATGGAGGCGAGTGTTTGAAGCGATGTCTTTGACAGCTGTAAATTGTTAATGAATTAATCTGAAAGGGTAGTGTAAAGGGATTATTTCACTCTATTTTTGATGTCGAAATTGTATCAGCGCTCCCTTTGCCTCCAGCATTATCCGATAGGAATACTGTATTCTGAGGAGAGAAGCAAACCTCCATCCGATTGTTTCGGGACTTTGGTTCATACAGACAATCAAGGAACGATCTCTGGAGGAAGCAAGTCTGGAATTTCCCAACCAACGGAATGCCCCCAATTTATGCTTTGTTTGGGGGCCATGAGATCAGAGGAGGCCGATATGTGGTGCGTGGTCGGTGGTATTTAGTAACGTGATCTGTAATTAGGACATTTGGTGCTTTTGACCATCGTTGTGGTGCCTTGACGATAGAGACACACACGGGAGACCCACAACGGTGGCTAGTATACCGCAGTTCATTCCATTCATGATCTGTAGACCACTTCTGCAGGGTTTAACTGTCAGTGCAATATGACTGCTATATGTCTCTCGATCTGTACAAAATAGTTTGCCACTGAGATGTAGTAATTTGTCCGTCTGCAGAAAGTGACGGTGGGTGTCGATATATGTCATGTACGTTTAGATATGTAATCGTTCC